>NC_055987.1:70858417-71483417 GCF_018446385.1 Zingiber officinale | reverse complement strand
AGCCCTTGCTTGATTTTCTGTATTTCAGGGTCCTGCTCCTAAGCTGACTGAATATCACCAAGCAAGGTAGACTCTAAGGTCATAGTAGAGAGCTGTCCCACTATAAGCTCGAGACCGAAATCTATGATCTCCTTCTGTAGGGGCGGTGACATGGCTGCGAGAGATAATAAGGTAGCACTGGACTTTCTGCTGAGTGCGTCTGCTACCTTATTGGCTTTTCCGGGATGGTAGAGGATATCAATATCATAGTCTTTGACCAGTTCTAGCCATCTGCGCTGTCGCATATTCAGATCCTTCTGAGTGAAGAAGTACTTCAAACTCTGATGGTCTGTATATACTCTACACTGAGCTCCATAAAAGTAATGTCTCCAAATCTTGAGAGCGAACACTACTGCTGCAAGCTCAAGGTCATGAGTAGGGTAATTCTTCTCATAATCCTTGAGTTGTCTGGAGGCATAGGCAATCACCTTTCCGTCTTGCATCAGCACTGCTCCTAATCCCAATTTAGAGGCATCACTGTAAATGTCGAAGCTATCTGTATTTCCTGGTAAGGCTAAGATAGGAGCACTGGTCAATCTCCTTTTGAGCTCGCTGAAGCTGTTCTCACAGTCCTCTATCCACTGAAATTTTCTTCTTTCCGTGAGAGTCAGTGGGAGGCTATCCCGAGAAGTCCTCTAAAACTTTCGTAATAACCGCTAATCCCGTAAAGCTTCGATTTCACCGGCATTTTCGGTCTTTTCCGCCATTTATCGCTTCTATTTTGTCGGGTCTACCATGACACCATCCTTTGAGATGATGTGACCCGGAAGGACACTGATCAAGCCGTAATTCACATTTCGTGAACTTGGCATATAGCCGATTCTCATCAAGTGTCTCAGTAATCGCCTTCGTGTGCTCGCATGTTCTTCCTGAGTTCCTGAGTAGATAAGGATGTCATCGATGAACACGATAACAAACTTATCTAAGTACTCTCTGAATACTCTGTTCATGAGATCCATGAATGTAGCTGGAGCATTTGTCACGCCAAAAGGCATGACTACGAACTCGTAATGTCCGTATCTGGTCCTGAATGCTGTCTTCAGTATATCACCCTCCTTGACTCTGACTTGGTGATATCCTGATCTGAGGTCAATCTTAGAGAACACTGCTGCTCCCTTTAACTGGTCGAACAGGTCATCTATCCTGGGAAGAGGATACCTGTTCTTGATCGTGACCTGATTCAGTGCTCTGTAGTCTATGCATAGCCGCATGCTTCCATCCTTCTTCTTCACGAATAGTACAGGCGCTCCCCATTGTGAGTGACTAGGGCGTATGAAGCCCTTGTCCAGTAGCTCCTGTAGTTGCTCATGAAGTTCCTTCAGCTCGGCTAGAGCCATGCGGTAAGGCGCTTTGGAAATAGGATTGGTGCCGGGGAAGAGCTCTATCTCAAATTTGATCTCCCTGACTGGTGCTAGGCCTGGTAACTCTTCAGGAAAGACTGCTGGGTAGTCACATACAACTCGGACCTCTGCTAGCTGTTGGTCCCTGTCCTGGCTGGTATTGACTACATGTGCTAGGTACCCCGTACATCCTGAATTCATCAACTTCTGTGCCTTCATAGCTGAGAGAAATTTTCTGGCTTTTCTCTTTGGTTCTCCGATGTACTCGAATTGTGCTTCTGCTTCGGGTTGGAACACGACTTTCTGTTTACGGCACTCTATGGAAGCACCATATCTGATCAGGAAATCCATTCCAAGGATGACGTCGTAGTCAGTCATTTCTAGCAGGATCAGATCACAAAAGAGTTCCCTGTCTGCTATAACGACTGGCACTGCCCTGAGCCAGTGCGTGGACGCCATAACTTCTCCCGAAGGTAGTGTCGTCAGAAACTGACCACTGAGTACCTCTGGAGCTATTGCTGACTTTACGGCGAACGCCCTAGCTATATAAGAATGGGTTGCCCCAGTATCAAATAATACAGTTGCTACTTGCTGAAAAATGCCAAGCTGACCTGTAACAACTATCGAGGCATTGGCTACGTCCTCTCTGGTGAGTGAGTAGATCCTCGCATTCGCCATAGCTGGAGGGGCTTCTAATCTGCCCTGGCTGATAAGTGGACCTTCTAGAGCGGCCTGCATATGATATAACTGAGCTGGCTGGCCTGCATACTGAATCTGCTGTGGCTGAGGAAGACCGGTCTTGTTCGGGCACTGCTTGGCCATGTGCCCTTCTTGTCCACATTCAAAGCATCCTCGTGTGCCCTTGCGACAAACCCCTGGGTGGAATTTCCCACAAGTAGCACACTTTGGATAACTAGGTCGCTTGCTAGATGGTCCTCCTTTTGGGTCACTCCCTGATTTGCGCTTGCTGTTGGAGTTCCCTTTCCAGTTAGAGCTGTGGCCTTGCTGTTTTTGAGTGTGAGAGTTTCCTTGGCCTTTGGACTCTGAGGAGACTTGCTTCTGCTGCTTTATGCTGTTCTGGTAATGCTCTGTGGTCACCGCTCACTAACTCCTCCGTGGTTTGTGGCCTATGTATGCCACCACCACGCTCATCGCTATCTCTGGCCTCAGCATCTTGAGCATCAACCGGATTCGTTCCTTCTCTCTGCCGACTAGCTCTGGGCATAGACGAGCCAACCTGTTGAATTTCTTCACGGCTTCCTCAACTGAAAGATTGCCCTGACGAAACTCAGTGAACTCGTCGTAGTGGCGGTTTGTGACCCGTACGTGAAAGAATTCCTCGAAGAACTCCTTCTCGAAGTCAACCCATGACATCTGGTTCACTGGGTGCTTCGTTCTCTTTCCCACCACATGCGTGCGTCTCCCGTCAGGTAGAAGGAGGCACACTTCACCTTCTCGTGTTCTGGCCAGTCCAGAAGCTCCGTGCTCTCCAGTGTTTTGAACCAAGCTTGTGCATCCCATGGTTCACTAGTGCTTGAGAAGTTCTCCGGCTTGACTCTCGCCACTGGATCGGATAGGCTTCCTTTCTTGGCTCAGCTGCTGGTGCTGGTGCTGGTGCTAGTAGGCTAGGCTGGTGGAACCTCTAAGACTTCGGAGTCGTTAGATTCGGTTCCGGGGTACTCTGCTGATTAGCCTTTAAGGTGACTATTTCCTGTCGCTGTTCAGCTAGAGCCACTAATGCTGTAAGGTCTGGAGGAGGCATTGAACTGCCTGCCTCTTGCTGGGGCTCAGTAGCTAGTGCCCTTCTAGCTGGGCGTCCTCGTGCCATTTCTAAAGACATAGAGAACATAACATAACTAATGTAATCATAGTTATATAACTACTGATATCATGTTTAAACTATTACATACTAACAAGCAATAGGTATATAAACATGAACTATAATAACAAAACAAGGAGCATAAATAAGGTAGAGGTATTCTTACTTGGAAGCTGCAGGTTCAATGCTGATGTGTGTGTAGGAAGTATGGAACACTGCTCTGATACCACTCTGTAACGACCCGCCTTCTACTAACTAAACTGTAAGGCCGATCGCTACAGTTATGCTGTGCTAAACTATTCCCTGACCATCACTAGAACTAGATGCGGAAGCTGTGCTAATTAAAATTTTACTAACATACTGACATTTCTTAGTTCTATACATGCTAAGGGAGGTAAACTAACTACTCATAACATATTTTACCTTCCCCATGACCAAGGAACTGAACTTAGACACTTCCCCGCTGATACCAGACCTCCCAATCGATCCACGGATCGATTGAAATAGTCGGATCGATCCAGTGATCGATCCAGCCGGCTACTGTACGCGGGACATAAGTTGGATCGATCCAGTGATCAATCCAGCACGCTACTGTGCCCGGGACGATAATTTGGATTGATCGGTTGATCGATCCAGGCTGGTCAATCGATCCAGTGATCGATCCCAGAGCTCTCTGTTCGCGACGAAAATGGCTGGATCGATCGGCTGATCGATCCAGAGGCCTACTGTTCGCGGAACAGATTGCCCAATCGATCAGCTGATCGATTGGAAACCCTCGAATCGATCAGCTGATCGATTCGAGTTACTGATTTCGTGCCAAATGTCTGATTTCAGCACTGTTCCATGCCTCAATCACATTACAAGTACTAAAATGACAAAAAAAAACACTCTAATGACAACAACTAACATTCTAACAACATAAAAGAGGTGTTCTAAGCATAATAAGGTGCATGGTTAACTAATTCGTAACGATTAACATACTAAAGTGCAAGATGATAAAAAGAAACACTGAAAAGTTCTAATGTTTGAAATAAAGCTTGCTAAGGTTCCCTAAGATCTCTACTCCAAGTTCCTGCCCACACACATCTTCGTAGCATTGCCCTCCAGCCTCCGCTAATCCATCTTTCCTTTACCTTTATCTGCAGTATAAGGAAAAATAGTATCTGTAAGCTTAAAGCTTAGTAAGAAACCATCTACCTTACTAAATCATGCATACGATGTAAATATGCTTTTAAATCATGCTCTTTGAAAAACATACTGAATATGCAAGCATGGCATGGCATGGTATCATACAAAGCATGGCATAACATAAGCTGAACATAAAACAAAACTGATGATAACATGTCTAGAACTGTATATGAAGCTGTCATATTTAACAACTGAAATAAGCTGAGCTGATACAAAAGGGAGCTAAGCTGAAGCTGAGCTAATACTGAATTCCATTATGTTTTAAAACTGATTTGGAAAACTATTATAAGTATAATAGATAAAAATACTAAACATGCTGTTGTAGGGCCCTGGCAACTGTACTTGCTGTGCGTGCATCCCTAACTAGACCCGGGATTGCAAGTTCCGAATCTAGTAGGGTTTACTAGGTTAGCTAAACCTAGGGACGACTATGGGAGTCCAACCCAGTGGATATCTAATCCAGTACAGTGCCGCTGTTGAAAGTAAAATACTGAAATACTAATTAGCTGAATCTAGGTTATCTGAACCTATACTAGGTTGTCTGAACCTAGAGGCGACCGTGGGAGCCCACCCATTGGAAATCTAGTCCCATAAAACTGAAATAAAACTGATATGCTGGTTTAAATGCTTCTATGCATTTAACTATGCTGTTAAAACTGTCTAATGTTGCACTAAACATTTTATCGAACACCTTATGTGCTCCAACTCTCCTCTCTAATAGGGGGACCACCTCTAGGCACCCGACGACGTCTAGAACCTCTATCTGAAGAGGGAAAACGCGTCCGGCCCATCCAGAGATACTCAACTAACCCCTAAATCTGCGAAGAGAATTAAATACACTCTAGATATCGATAAAAATCTACATATAACTAAATTATAAGCATGCAATCAAACGAGAGCTACTTATACTGCAGGTGAGGGGTTTCTTACCTCCTATTCGTAATTTCTTACGATTCTAATCGCTAGAGTTCCGGTGGAGATGATCTTCTCGACGATCCGTTCGCGTCTACGTGCTCTTCTCGCGAAGGGGAACGTTCTCGTATCGAAGATCTCGTCGGAAGAAGTTCCCTTGGCCCTTGGGGCTTGGTGTGCCGTGCGTGAGGAAGAGGAGAAGAAGGGAGAGGCGGCGGTGGTGTTGGGTCTCGGTGGAAAAGGATGTTGCCGAACCAAGTTCTCAAAATAAACCAACCCCAACTTAACCTTCCTATTTATACTAAGTAATTAATTCGGCCAAACCAATTATAAATATAATTGATTCCCTCTCCTTTCAGCACGGCCCTGCTGGGTTCACCGGTTACTAAGGCTAACTAAAGGTTTAGCGGACCCGAGAGATCCCGGGTTCGATTCCCGCTTAAACCACTTTACTTTTCTATTCATTTTTGCTACTCCCGATACTCGGAAAATTCCGAAAAAATATCTAAAAATTCCAGAAAAATCCTAGAATAATTCTAATGCAAGTTCGAGAATTTTTGGGTGTTACAGATACGGTGCCTCTATAGAGTGCGGTAAACAGAAAGTCGTATTCCAACCTGAAGCAGAAGTGCAGTTTGAATACGTCGGAGAACCAAAGAGAAAAGTCAAGAAGTTTCTCTCAGCTATGAAAGCACAGAGATTAATGGATTCAGGATGTACGGGATTTTTAGCACATGTAGTTAGTACCAGTCAGGACAAGGACCAACAGCTAGCAGAGGTCCGAGTCGTATGTGACTACCCAGCAGTCTTCCCTGAAGAGTTACTAGGCCTAGCACCAGACAGGGAGATTGAATTCGAGATAGAACTTATTCCCGGTACAAATCCTATCTCCAAGGCACCCTACCGCATGGCTCCAGCAGAACTGAAGGAACTTCATGAACAACTACAGGAGCTGCTTGACAAAGGCTTCATACGTCCTAGTCACTCACCATAGGGGGCGCCTGTATTGTTCGTGAAGAAGAAGGATGGGAGCATGCGCCTGTGTATAGATTACCGGGCACTGAATCTCACAATCAAGAACAGGTATCCTCTTCCCAGAATTGATGACCTGTTTGATCAGCTAAAGGGAGCGGCAGTGTTTTCGAAAATAGACCTCAGATCAGGTTATGACTAGGTGAAAGTTAAAGAAGGGGATATACCCAAGACAACATTCAGGACTAGATACAAACACTACGAGTTCGTACTCATGCCCTTTGGCGTGACAAATGCTCCAGCTACTTTCATGGACCTCATGAACAGGGTATTCAGATAATACTTAGATAAGTTTGTTATCGTATTCATCGATGACATGCTTATCTATTCAGGAACTCAGGAAGAACACGCCGAGCACCTGAGAATAGTATTGCAGACCCTTCAGCAGAACCAGCTGTACGCCAAGTTCACGAAATGTGAATTTTGGTTAGATCAGGTGTCCTTCCTGGATCACATCATCTCAAAGGATGGTATCATTGTAGACCCCAGTAAGATAGAAGTTGTGAGTAGTTGGAAAAGACCTAAGAACGCTAGTGAGATCAGAAGCTTTCTGGGATTAGCAGGTTATTACAGAAAGTTCGTAGAAGATTTCTCCAGGATAGCCTCCCCACTGACAGCTCTTACCAGAAAGAACAGAAGGTTTCAGTGGACAGAGGACTGTGAGAACAGCTTTAGCGAGCTAAAGAGGAGATTGACCAGTGCACCTATTCTGACTCTACCAGAAGACACAGGCAGCTTTGACATTTATAGTGATGCCTCTAAATTGGGACTAGGAGCAGTGCTGATGCAAAATGGCAAGGTGATCGCCTATGCCTCCAGACAACTCAAAGACTATGAGAGGAACTATCCTACTCATGATCTTGAGCTTGCAGCAGTCGTGTTCGCTCTCAAAATTTGGAGACATTACTTGTATGGAGCTCGGTGCAGAGTGTATACAGATCACCAGAGTCTGAAGTACTTTTTCACTCAGAAGGATCTGAATATGCGACAGCGTAGATGGCTTGAGCTAGTCAAGGATTATGACATAGACATCCTCTACCACCCAGGAAAAGCTAATAAGGTAGCAGATGCACTTAGCAGAAAGTCCACTGCTACCTTACTATCCCTAGCAGCCATGTCACCGCCCCTACAGAAGGAGATCACAGATTTCGGTCTCGAACTCATAGTGGGACAACTCTCTACTATGACCTTAGCATCTACCCTGCTTGGTGACATCCAGACAGCTCAGGAACAGGATCCTGAAATTCAGAAAATCAAGCAAGGGTTAGCAGAATCAGAAAGTGGAGAGTTTAGATTGACCAATAGTGGGGTATTGTACTTTGGTGACAGACTTTGTGTTCCAGATCAGGAGGAACTAAAGAGGAAGATTTTAGATGAGGCTCACAAGACTCCTTATGCGATGCATCCTGGCTCCACGAAAATGTACCAGGACTTAAAGAAACGTTTTTGGTGGCCTGGGATGAAAAGAGACATCGCTAGATACGTTAGCTCCTGTCTGACTTGCCAGAGAGTCAAGGCAGAACACCAGAGACCAGGAGGAGTTCTGCAACCTATCCAGATCCCAGAATGGAAGTGAGAAGACATTTCTATGGATTTCATAGTGGGATTACCCAGAATCACGAATGGTTTTGATACCATCTGGGTAATAGTTGACAAGTTAACTAAATCAGCCCACTTCTTAGCTATCAGAATATCCTATTCCATGGAGCAGTTAGCTCAGTTATATCTCAAGGAGATCGTCAGACTACATGGAGTCCCACGGACCATTATTTCAGACAGAGACAGTAGGTTCACATCCCACTTCAGGGAGTGTGTACAGTCAGCTTTGGGCACTAAGTTAAAGTTCAGCACAGTTTTCCATCCTCAGACAGATGGTTAGACGGAGCGAGTAAACTAGGTACTTGAAGATATGCTCCGAGCATGTGCCCTAGACTTCAAAGGAAGTTGGTGCAAATATCTGAGTTTAGCAGAATTTGCATACAACAACAGCTATCAGGCCACCATCGGCATGGCACCTTACGAGGCTCTCTATGGGCGGAGGTGTAGATCTCCAATCTACTGGTATGAGAGTGGTGAACAGAAAGAACTAGAACTTCAGACAGATCTAGTAGCAGACACCACAGCAGCTATACAGCAGATCCGCCAGAGGATAGAGACAGCTCAGAGCCGCCAGAAAAGCTATACTGATACACGACGCAGACCTTTAGAGTTTTCAGTTGGGGATACAGTATTCTTCAGAGTGGCTCCCATGAAGGGAGTAATGCGTTTTGGGAAAAAGGGCAAACTAAGTCCCTGATATGTGGGACCATACCTTATCAGCAGAAGAGTTGGCAAGGTAGCATATGAGTTAGAGCTACCCCAAGAAATGTCAGCTGTTCATAATGTATTTCATGTCTCTATGCTGAAGAAGCATATCCCAGATGCCACCCAGGTGATTGAGCCCCAGTTGGTACAAGTCCGTGAAGACCTCAGCTATGATAGTCGGCCTACTCAGATAGTAGATCGAGCAGTTAAGAAATTGCAGAACAAGGAGGTACCATTAGTAAAAGTCATTTGGCAAAATCACACAGCAGAAGAGGCAACATGAGAGACAGAAGCCAACATGAGACAGAAGTACCCAGAGTTATTCTAAGTTCGAGGACGAACTTTTTATAAGGTATGGGGGATTGTAACGCCCGAAAATTCTCAAAATAATTATTAGAAATATCCTAGTATTTTTTTGGAATTTAAAGATATTTTTACAGAATTTTTAGAATAGCGGAAGTAGCAAAAATAAATAGAAAACGAAAGCATCCTACGCGGGAATTGAACCCGAGACCTAGCGAACCCTATGACTTATAGATAGCTTTAGTAAACCAAGTGAACCCAGCAGGGCCGTGCTGAAAGGAAAGGGAAACAATTGTATTTATATTTGAGTTGGGTGAATTAACCACTTAATATAAATAGGGAATTAATAAGTGAAGAGTTATTTTTTTTAACGTAACTCTCCCCTCCCTCAAACCCTCACCGCCGCCCACTTCCCCTCCTCCTTCTCTCGGCGCACCAAGCAAAGGCTAGGGTTCCACCCCTAGGCTACCCGGAGCACCTTCCGGCGATGACTCCAACACGAGGACGCTCCCCTCTGCGAGAGGAACGCATAGACGCAAGATCGTCGAAGAGATCTCTCCTCCGGAAAACCTAGCGATTAGATTTGTAAGAAAATCCGAACAGGAGGTAAGAAACCCCTAACCTGCAGTATAAGTAGCTTCCGTATGAATTTTATGCTTCAGTTTAGTAGTATGTAGACTTTCGGCACAAAGGATGCGAACTAGCGCATATCAAGTGTTCGATTAAATTATTAGCACAGTTAAAATGCAACTTAGGCATTTTATTAGCTTAGATAAATGCAATAGAAGCATTTTTACAGTTTATTTAGTCTTGCTACAGCTCTTATGGGACTAGATGTCAAATGGGTGGGCTCCCACAGTCGCCTCTAGGTTCAGACAACCTAGCTCTAGGTTCAGATAACCTAGAAAGAGCAAGACAAGCAATAATTAGCTATGTTCAGTATTTTACTTTCTCAGTGGCACTGTACTGGATTAGATATCCATTGGGTTGGGCTCCCACAGTCGTCCCTAGGTTCAAATAACCTAGTAACCCTACTAAATTCGGGACTTGCAAACCCAGGTCTATTTAGGGATGCGCGCATAGCAAGTACAGTTGCCGGGCCCAAACAGCAGCATGATTATTATTTTGATCTACCTATGAATATAGTTTTCAAACATCACAAAATAGTTATGTGAGTTCAGTACAACTTTAACATCAGATTGGTATTAGCTTAATTCAGCTTTTGTATCAGTTTAGTTTCTGTTGATACAACATAATAGTTTATGATTAGCTCTTATTGTCATGATCAGTTTCTTAGTCCTATGTGTTGTATGCCATGCCATGCTTAGCATTTTCAGTACGTATTTCAAATATCATGTTTTAAAACATAAATTGCATTGTATGCATGTTTTAGTGAGGTAGATGATTTCTTACTAAGCTCTCAAGCTTACAGATACTATTTTCCTTATACTGCAGATAAAGGTAAAGGAAAAATGGACTAGCGGAGGCTGGAGGTCAATGCAATGATGAAGATGTGTGTGGATGGAACCTGGAATAAAGACCTTGGGGAAATTAGAAATAAATCTGAAACCTTAGCATTTTATTAAGTTGTTACTTTCCTCATTTCAGTTATTTTAATGCTACGAATCATGAAAGACCTGTTTAGATTGTTAGTGTTCCTACTTAGAATGTCAGTTATGTGTTGTTAGAATGTTTCCCAATTGTTTTAGAACTTGTATGTGTGATTGAGGCACGAAACAGTACTGAAATCAGACTTCTGGTACGAAATCAGAAACCCCAATCGATCGGTCGATCGATTGGAGGCTTCTCAATCGATCGGCCGATCGATTGAGAAGTTCGTACCGCGAACAGTAAGCTCCTAGATCGATCAGCCGATCGATCCGGATGCCTTCTGTCGCGAACAGAAAGCCCTGGGATCGATCACTGGATCGATTGGCCAGTCTGGATCGATCAGCTGATCGATCCAGAATATTGCCCCGAGCACAGTAGCGTGCTAGATCGATCACTGGATCGATCCAACCTAAGTTCCGCATACAGTAGCATGCTGGGTCGATCACTAGATCGATTAGACCATTTCAATCGATCCATGGATCGATTGGGAGGCCTGACAATAGCCGGAAGACCCTTAGTTCAGTTCCTTGACCATGGGGGATGTAAAATATGTCATGAATAGTTTAGATTACATCCCTTAGCACATATAGAGTAAAGAAATGATAAGATCTTAGCAAAGTTTTAATTAGTACAGCTTCCGCATCTAGATTTAGTGATGGTCATGGATATAGCTTAGCACAACATAATGTGACGGTCCGGCCTTACAGCCTAGTTAGTAGAAGGTGGGTCGTTACATCCGATCAGCCCGTCGACCAGTCTAGGCTTTGTGCCAGCTATCAGATCGACCCATTGACCTAGTTGGACTTCTCCTGCACACTTCGTCAAAGTGTTAGATCAATATGAAACTAACTTAACCTACTTTGTCATTCATCAAAACTTGAGTTAGACCGTTAGTGCAGTTTATTGTAAAAGCTATAATAGAGTTTGTTCACATTTTTATTGAGTTGTGGAGAGCTAGCTTAGAAGTTTTGATGGAATATCTTTTTGGGCATTATTTACTTGTACTCATCTATGTAAAATTTCATTATGTACATGTCTTCCACATTACTTTGTTTTATCTTCTTCTCTTCTTTTCTTACACTATCATTTGCTTGATTCATGTTTCCCTTACATTTCAAATAATGTCTTTATTATTTTATTGTGCACTCTTATGTATATAGTGGTGGAGATTAGAAGCAAAGCAAGCATATGGTAGTGCATGAATTCTTGAGTAGCTTGAGTGAGCTCCACTATTACATTTATATAAGAGGAAAGCCACCATTACTTACCTTGTGAAGTTATTTCATTATCATTTTCAGTTTATCTATTATGGATTGAAGTTATCATGTTTGTTAATTAATGTATGAATTGAATTCATGATTTCTTGGGTCATTTGAATTGGACAATCTTAAGTAACCATCTTTCACTATTTTCTATGTATGATTGAGAATTGTTAGGGAATACATCTTTAGTTGTTTTCTTGTTTTATTTTATTTGCTCGAGACGAGCAAGAATAAATGTGGGGGAGTTGATAACTAGCATTTTTGTGCATTATTTTGTCTCTTATTCTTGGAATTTTTACCTTCTCGCATACTTAATTTTATGTTTATATTATGTTTTATGAGTAACATTCATTTTAGACTTAATTATAAATTTCCTACAAACTGTGGAATTTAATCTCATGTTTTTATGTGATTTTGTAGGAAATTCAAAGAGCCATGGATTAGGGTCGAGCCGGATAAAATTTGGCTTGATTTGGAGGTCAAACGGAGGAGATCAAGCTGAATTAATATGAACTGTTGATCCAGATTTGGAGAGATCTTGTTCCTTCATTCAGATCTAAGCCATCCAGCCTTCCATCCAGATTTGAAGTTATGCGGACCATCAAATCTAAAGAGTAAATCAACCTCAATTTAATCTTAAGATGAATGGCTCAAATCTAGATCCCCTTCATCACTTTAATCAAATGGTCAGGATCAAGTCATCAGCAAATCGGATGGCTCAGATTAAAGGAGGAGAAAAAAAACCTTTCCTTTTACTCCTTTCAAGCGAATGAACAAAGGAGAACTTCTCTTCTTCGCGATTTTCTTCTCGAGCAGCTAGGGCTCGCGCCTCCCGCACTGTCCTCTTCTTCCTTCTTCTTTTCCTCACCGGCCAACGGCTCTTCCCTTACCTTTACTGCCGTCGGCCGGCCAGCCCAGTCCACTCCTCAACATCTTTCTGATTCCAAGTGGTGACGGCAGAAGCACAAGTGGCAGAGGCAGCAAACAACGGCAGCGATTTCCGACCAACTCCATCTCGCCGGAGGGGTTCTCCGGCAAGATCCTTCACCTCCCAGCGTTCTTTCTTCAGTTCTTCCTACTGGGGTTCAGGTGGTAGAGCACTGGGGGCGAGCAATCGGCAGTCCATCATCTTCTAGTCAACTTTCATCCGAGGGGGTTCTTCGGTGGAAGATTCATATCATCCTCACCATTGTCAAAGTTTGCAGCAATCCGACAGTGAGCTCCTCCTATCCATTGGTTTTGGGGATTCCGAAGTTGGGCCCTTGTATGATGGAGAGGGTAGTAATTGGTATTGGAGGTTGATATGTGAATTATGGTTGGATTATTTTAGTTTTATTCATGTTATTGTTTGTTAATTGTGTCAAATTACTTGTGTTGAAGTTTCTTATTGAATGCTTGTATTGAATATGATTTCCCATGTTTGAATTGCACTTATTATGCTTAATTAGCTTCATGCCTACAATGTGTTCAATGAATTGTTTCAAGCAATAGTTAGGTTTATTTTGATGCATTTTAGTTTGGTTAATTCTTGCTTTGTCTTGTTCGTTCAATTTGGTTAAGTTCTAGTTTTGTTTGAATGCAATTAGGATATATTAGTTTAGGTTTTGTTTCATGCTTTAGGGTTTGTTAAATGATTACTTTACTTCATGTTGCCATTTATTTTCTGCAATTGTAGTTAGGTTAAATTTAACTTTATTACTTGCCTTGTCTTTCATTTATTAAATTATGTTTCATTTAATGCTTTGCTATTTCCTTCCTTAGTTTAATTGTGTTGATGGTTAATCCATAGCGTAGTGTGACAATGCATTGTGGATTAATTATTTGCACTTAGTTAGATTTCATTCCAGCATTAGATTATATTCCTTCTTGATTTACCTTTCATTTGTTAGGTTTAGAATCAAAATCTAAACCCCCCATTTCCATATTGAATGTAATGTCATAAATTTCCTCTATGTCAAAAGAGCAAAAATAAATAGGAGACAATAAAAGAAATAAAAATAGATTTATAAATAACCTTGGGCTAGAATTGAACCCAAGACCTTTTATTTAAGATTAGTTGAAGTTGCCATTAGGGTGGTGGTAAAACATCACATTAGGAATAGGAAACAATTGATTATAAATAGATTTTGTGTTAAAAGATGTTTCAACTTCCACCTAGTATAAAAGGGAAAAGAAGAGATGAAAACCTAGCTTTTCATCTTCCTCTTCTCCTCTCTAGTTGAAATCTCTCATTCCTCCTTTCAAGTTTCGGCCAAGAAACCTAGGGCTTCAAGTCTTTAAGCTTTTCAAGGGAAGAATCTAAGGGGAGGGTCTCTCCCAAGGAAGTAGAACGCGCAGGAAATGTCTTGGAAATTAGGGAGGGCAAGAGAAGATTGTCTTCCCTACATCTTATACTAGTAAGATTTAGCGAAAGGATGTAAGTACTTCTCACCTGCGGTATAAGTTGCTTCGTCGATGCATGTTGTAGTATGTATCTATGTAAGTTAAAAGAAGATTCATGCCATGATATATTTTATGTATGTTAAAGGAGATAGATGTTATGATTGTAAGATACCCTCTAAAGTTTGGGATTAAGAGCATGTTTACAGTATTTGATTTGCTTCCCATTAAGTTTTGGGACTAAGAAGCATAATCAAGTGCCCCAAGCTGCTTCCCTATAAGTGTGAGGGATTAAGTGCACACAAGGTGTTTGTTGAAATGACAAGTTAGTGCAAGTATAAGAAAGAAGTATTAAAAAGAAAGTATTTCACTTTAAGATGGCATGTACTGGACACAAGGTCCACGGGTGGCCTCCTAGATCGCCTCTAAGCCCCTAGATCGCCTAGTAGTACCTTAATAAGTTTGGGATTAGCTATCTCGGACTTTATTAAGGATGCGTGCAAAGTGGTACAATGCCGGGCCCAAAGCAAGTGATTATTATTTTCACTAGTATGTAAGATAAAGTTTTCAAAGCTCATTGATTTGTTAAAGTGAAAACATTATTAAGTTGAGAACTAGAGTTAGAGAGTGCAGGGTTTGATCTCTATAGCATAGCAAATTTTATGTTTTTCATTGCATGATTTTAAATGGATATTTTGTATGATAAACTGATTTTAAAATGCATGCCATATACATATTTCTGAGTTATGTATTTTAGCATAAATGATTGTTAAGTGCATGTTTTGGGTTTCCGCAAGCAGTTTGAAAAACATGTACTCTTTGAATGCATTATTTTGTGAGTAAATGGTACTTACTAAGCATTTGCTTATAGATTACTTTTCCTTATACTGCAGATAAAGGTAAAGGAAAGCTCGAGTAAGGAGGGGCAGCAGGAGCAATGTTTACTAGTGTGTGTGATGGAACAGTGGGAAGTGATCTTGAAACTTGCTAGTGCATGGAATATGTTAGATTTTGGTACTGATGGACCTATTTTCTTATCCCGCTTAGTATAAAAATACTATTAAGAATTGTGTATGATGAAATTGACAGTTTGGTGGTAATTAGCATGTTAAAGACTCTTTCTAAAGAAATGGGAGAGAACGGTAAGCCAAGAGGGAGTACCAAGGGGAGAACCAACCTCCTTTATAGTGTTGTTTGTGACCCCCTGCACGTCCCGTGACACGGCCGTGTGGGTTCACATGGCCATCACCTGCTCCCTCTCGGCCAGGGTTCTACGGCCGTGTGGTTTCACATGGTTGTGCACCTCTTCCTGTCGGCCGGAGTGACACGGCCTTGTGGCTTTACACGGTCGTGCATTCCTCTTGGCCTCGGTCAAGGTGACACGGTCGTGTGAAGCTCACGATTGTGCACCTCTTCTTCTCGGGTAAGATGACACGGTCGTGTGGTTTCACACGGCCGTGCACCACCCCTTCATCATAGCCGAGGTGACACGACCGTGTGAGCCACATGGTCGTGCCCCTCTTCCTCACTACCCAGGTGACACAGCCGTGTGGAAGCCACACGATCATGCCCTGCTCCAGCAGGGAAGGCCTTACATGGACGTGTGGCACACACGATCGTGCCTAAACTATAGAGTTCCTCTCAGCTCTGCTTCACTCAAAACCATAGCTTAATAGTCGAAACAAGTTCAGATTAGATTTCTGAATCGAGCGAAGTGCAAATAACAATGCCCTTAGAAGGTATACAAAAAAAAAGTAACGTTCGTGCTCTAAGTTAGGGTTTCAGTCAGGCGGTCGTTACAGAACTTGGAGTAAAAATGTTAAGTTTCATTTCCAATCCAAGTTTAACTTCTGAAGAGCACATGGATTGCTAGGAAAAGTTCTGTGCTTATACAAATTTTTTTTGTATAGGGGAAACAGAACAATATTCCAAGTAGCACCCAACGATAATAGTAGGATGTGCTAGATAGATTAACTATGTAGTTGCAGGCATCCTAGATCCAACTATTATGGCTTTTGTATGCTTGTGTGTGATTTGAACCCTTAGACATATCGAGGTTGTTGTGTGTGCATGATTGTAATAATTAAATATGGTCGGTTGTCGTATTATTATTGTTGTTGTTTTACATTCTGTTCGATCTAGATTACATGTACATTCCCTTGTGGAATATATGATTGATAAATATAAAATCTTATTTTTGTCGCAGGTCGTATCCTTGGGAGACGTGGTGCTATTTGAGGACCAGAGGTGCAGCGAAGAAGGAAGCGAGATAGACGTGACAACTTGATCCATTGGCGACATACGCGAGGGCTTGATCCATTGGCAGCATATTGGAGGATAGCGTCGGATGAGGCCATAATAGTTGAAAATTTTATTTTCATATTTATTTCCTTTATATGCTATTTTATGTGATGTGATGTGTGTTGTGATGTGCGTGCATGATTAAAATTCCTCGATTTTAAATAACTAAGTGGGAGAGGAATTATTTAAATAAATTCCATGATCTCCATTACTGGTTTGCAAATGATGCATTCAAACTTGTGCGTTGGTTTTAAGTTCCACTACAAGAAAAACCCTCATAGACATCGGTGGAACAACAACGGTTTTAAGCAAAAATCGATGTCTTTGAATATTGTACACCGGTTTTTCCAAAAACCGGTGTCTATGAGCGCAGATTTTCGCTCATAGACATCGGTTTTTTAGCTGATGTCTATGAGCGTCTTTTTTTTGTTAATAGACACCGATTTTAATAGCAATGTTTAAAACCCGGTGTTAATGAACCAAAAAAAATAATTTAATTTTTCCACCAGCCAAAATTTACAACACTTCACAAAGTTCTCTCCAAACCTAAACCAATATCGTGCCCCTTCTCTCAGCCTAAACCTAAACCTAAACCTCCGACCATCTCTCTCAACCTCATCTCCCTCTTCCCCTTCCTAGATCGACGCCCCTTCCTCTCCCGAGCAGGATCAAAACCACCTGTTTCGGTCCTAAGAAAATCACAGCATAAATCGTTCTGTTCTGCCTCCTCATCCGATCCTCTCTTCCTCCTTCCTCTCTTCGCTCTTCCCGGCTAAGGTAGGGGCTGACGAGACCCGAACAGCGAGAGGACGCCCATGACCACCATGGCACGGTTGGTTGGCAACGTGAGGGAATCCGAAGGAAGAGAGAACAACACCGAGATCCAGGAGCTCGCTTGCTTTGCCGTCGACGAGCACAACAAGAAACAGGTCTTGCGCTCCTCCTAATTACTGTTTTTTTTTTCTCTCCCAAATTTGGGAATGTTACTCCGTATATATCCTTGTGCACTTGTGTTGTTGATCTTTCATAACATATTTGCCTGCTGGTGCATGGTATAACTGTGATATTATATGCACCTCATGTGCATTAGAGTTAATATATAAACCTAAAGTACCTAATGTGGGATTAAACTCCATTACATGACTCAAAATACTCTAATAACTTGAATACTCTTAATTGTTACAAAGCACAGTGGGAAATTCTTAGGTCCGTGCTTTGTGAGAATTATATTGTGATAGAGCTTACAATTGGAAATCATCGGTCTTTTTCTTCATTCATATTTGCAAATAGCATCTTAAAATCTTCTGTTAAATACTTATTCCAGGTTTTTATGAATGTGTTTGTAGTATGTTCTGTAATCTTTTTGAAAACTATTGGTAATATTTTGGCATAGCTGGTATTGATTTTCTATATACCTCCTTTCCTTTAAAAGCATTAGTTCTTCTTACTATTTCTAAACTTGACTTCTCAATCTTGGGTTACCAAATTTCTGAGTAACCTGATTTACAGGTCTTAGCAAGAGGCATAGAGTGCGACATTGCATTACTTGCAGTTGAGAGTGAAGAATTCTGGAAAGGTTCTGAACCACTTCGTTTTGGTCAATTGCCATGCCTTCAGGTTGCTGTTGTTCATGAATTGCAAAAATGTTGCTCTTCCTTCATGATAAGCAACTTTTCCATAAGTAATTTGTGTTTCTTTTGATGCATCATTGAACTGGGTATTAGCCCGTCTCCAGTTGTTCATTAAATTGGCTTAATTATTTTTTAATTCCTATAAGCATTTTGCTTCAACGATACAACATATGATTGTTTTTTTTAATCCCTGACTTGCAGGATAATGAAGAGCTGGAAAATTGTAAATAACTGGCCTACACTTCTATATCTGTAATTTTGATGAATTAAGTGTATCAAAATGTCATAATTAGCCTTTTTGTTCATCAAAGCAAACTCCAGTTACCAAGTTTGATAGATTGCTTGTGGTTCTTGTCACATAGTGGTTAGGTATTTATCCAATGTGAAGAAAGTGAGGAAATTTTATGTTCCATTTTGAATCACTGGTAGGTGATGGGCTATTATAATATAATCTATAATGTTCTTTCATAAGGCAACGTACTCCATGTTTCTCCAAGTGAATTTATGCTTTGCCACTTGCAGCATGTTTTCTTTTGAAACAATAAAGATATTGATTATCCACACTTGAATTTTATCAGTGGTAATATGTACTTTTGGTATGCCAAGTTTGTATTTGTTGTCAAATCTTTATGTGATGAAGTGTGATCAAGTAGAAGTTCAGTTGTTGCAACAGTTAACATTTTCTAAGGCTCTCTTTTCTATAGGGTTATTTAATCTAGTTGTTCTTCCATAATTCATCAAACTAACAAGTTATATGATACACAGGATTCAGTAACTGTTGTAGGATATCCACTTGGTGGAGATACAATCTCTGTGACAAAGGGTGTGGTATCACGAATTGAGGTTTGATTTCATGAAATTGTGATCATAAGCTTTTAGTATTGTTTTGGTGAATTTTATATTCTTGCTGAGATTGTTTTATAGATGATAAATTGCTGACTTAAGTGTTATCAATTTTAAGTTGGTTGAAAATTTTAGAACATGGTGTCCAAATGAGTTTTTTTAATATTAATCACTTTTTTTTTTTTGCTTATGTTTCAGGTTACATCGTATGCTCATGGATCCTCTGATCTGCTTGGTATTCAAATTGATGCTGCAATAAACCTTGGTTGGTAACTCAACCTAGTTTCCTTGCTAGAAAGATAGCATTTTATTTTTTAAATAGTTGGATGTTATTGCACCACTTTCTCTGGCAAGGTACAGATATATTCTTATAAAAGCATATTAATGTTGTCAAAGAAACGTACTTGTTTTGCAGGAAACAGTGGTGGTCCTGCCTTCAATGATCGTGGTGAGTGTATTGGTGTGGCATTCCAGGTATTCCTTCTGCTAAATCTGCCTTTTATTTTCCCTACTTTATCTATTCCAAACTTTTCAAAAATCTTTTATAGATTAACTTTGTCCCAGAATAATGTTTAATGTAAATGCATCTGAGTACTGCTTTTGCACCTAAATTAGCATTCTACCTTCTGTCATATCTCACTAGATATTTCATTTAGGTTTTCAGATCCGAAGACACTGAAAATATTGGATATGTTATTCCAACCACTGTGGTTTCTCATTTTCTTGATGATTATGAAAGAAATGGGAAGTATACTGGTAAGCTGACATCTGAAAGATTCTATTTTGATAGGTCTAGTTCAGAATGATTGTTAGATATAATTATCTAATGTTTTCCACTAGTTTGATTGGAGTTCCTAGCTAATTGATATAGAGAATGCAATACCTCTGATACCTATGGCTATTCTGATTAAGCTGTAAGTATGCTAGTTAGACTACCTGGGTCCACTTCGCGTGATTATGACTTGTGTCTTCATAAAGATTTAAATTTATACCTTTGTCAGTTTGGTTGTTGAATTAATTCTTTGTATGTTATTTAAGGTAATATAGGTTTTTTTTTTTGCTTCTCACATCATATTGGAGTTATTCACTTTAATAAATGCATGTATAGATTAGGGGTGCAAATGAATCAAATCGAGCCGAATAATATGAAAATATTGATATTTGAGTTCAAACTCAAAAAATATATATGATATTCGAAGCTTGAAAATACAAATAATTTTATCTCGAGCTCGATTCAAAATAAATTTCGAGCTCGAGTTCGATTTGAATTGATCGAACCTTGATTTGATCATATTTGAACTATAATTCGAAATGACTTAAATTCGAATTTTGTTCCAATTATTCAAATCTTAATTTGAATATATTTAAGTTAAAATAATGTTAAAATAATTAGAATTCAATTCGAGTTTGGCTAGCAAGCAGCTCGTGAACAATCTAACAAAATATTATGGGTTCGAATTTGGCCCGAAAAAATTATTGAACATGTTCGAGTTCTGCTCGAATTCAATAATTTCGAATACGAATCAAATATTTTTTGAGCTAGCTTGAAAAACTCGCGAATTGCCTTGATTCGTTTGCACCTCTAGTATTGATGTGCATATGTGTATCATATTTTTTTATAAATGACAGTTAGATTTTTTTTTTTTGGCAAAATTAGGATTTCCTTCTCTTGGGGTATTACTTCAGAAATTGGAGAATCCAGCATTGCGGGCATGCTTAAAAGTACCTTCTAATGAGGTATTTATGTTGATTTTCTAGAAGTCTGGGTTCTTAATTTTTTTTTCCATGTTCTGTAATATATTAAGATATGATATTACATAGTTTTGGTATATTTTCTACTTTAAACTGAGAGTTTCTTGCTTGTAAAATCAAACAATTTGATATACTTGTGTGAAAGATCCGTAAACATGATTCTTTTGGCCTTCGGATGTGTCAAAAGAGTGTTCATGTAATGTTCCTTATGATATTATTATCCTGCTAATGATAATTTGATTCCCACATGTTGAATTTATCGGGTTTGGTTGTCATTTCAAAGCCTCATAGTTAAAAACTATCCTATTGCTTAGAAAAAATTATATTCGATTACACTTGTTCTTTTGGTCCATTTAATTCCTTTATACATCATCAGTATATCAAAATAGTATTTTCTAAAAGCACATTATGCCAATTATTCGTATCTACATCATAATAATATTTTAAAAAAAAACACATTACATTAATATCTATTTTCATAAATGAGCCATAGTTATAAGTTAGAACAATAAGTGATTCAGCTAGAGTCTAGAATAGGTAAATCTTATTTCATTTCTTATAATGTCATATGGTTTCCATTGTCTTTCTCAACCAGTATCTTATAAGCGTGTAAATAAAATGACTAAATCTGAGTGTCTAAGCGTGCAACTAATGTACATATTTCATCAGGAGCCTTCTCTGCATGCAGCTGTGATGCTTGAACAAGCATCCTACTGCTATTTGCTTTCCATCCCACCAATGTTACGCAAGTATGGTTTTCATCTTGTTTTGTCTGGAAACCGTTACTACATTTCTGATCAGGTACTCGATTGCATGTCAAATTCATCTTCATATTGAAACTTGTCTCAGATATTTAAAGCATGTTCAAAGTGTCACGCCCCAGAGGAGTCTCTGTCCGAAGAAATTTCGGCAGCATCTCCCCTGAACGGCGGACAATACGAAACTTTCTACATATCACGTATACATCAGCCACAGGCGGCTGGAATGATAACAAAAATTAAAAAAAACAAACACCACGCAGTTTATAAAGATATTCAACCTCTGGCTGTCACAACCACGCAGTTAATAATAGTAATCAATGACAATAGGACTCTGACTCGAAATCCACCCTACTCCACTACACTCGTAAAGCTCAAATCCAACGAACTCACCTCTTCTGCCGTCCAGGCAGGCACGTAGTAGAATAAAATCCAATATCATATCAAAAATCCATCAAAAGGTATCACTCCATACAATATCCATAGGAAAAATCCAAAGATAATACTAAAACAAAGTTTGATATAGAAAAAGGCCAAAATAAAACAAATAACGAACTAGTAGAGAACTGGCTCTACGTGCAGATGGGGGGCCAGCGACTGGAACTGCTCCGGACAGCTTTAACCTGAAAATATCAACAATGGAGGTGGGATATTATGCATAATAAAACAAATAACAGACAACACTAATCATGCGTACAGTCTCCTGAATACGAGAAGGAATAAATGCAACTGAAACAAAATCAGGAGATAACTGTACTAACCGGAATCAAGGTACAAAGGTAACAGGTCGTCAGACCGAAGAAATAATAATCCTGTATGCATGTCAATCAAATGCATCCATACAAATGCAGCATATAAGTGCAGCAATCACAAACAATAAAATGCAATAAATGCATATGGTGACCGTGCACTCGGACATCACTGCTCCTGACAGTGAGTGAGTGGACGAGATGCTGTCGAAGTACTCCTGTCCTCTAGCCCCAAATCATAAATGGGGGAGCTCAATGCTCTCATCTCCCGATACACAATGACGGGGAGGAAAAATCTCTACCGGCTACCACGCTGAGTCTCCTGACCGACGGAGCCAAACAGAGTCCACCATCTGCCGGCTACCACGCTGCTACACTAAATGCCAACGGAGCCAAACAGAGCGGAACTGACTGCCGGCTACCACGCTGAGTCCTCAGACTAACGGAGCCAAACAGCAGAACCGCCACACACCTGTCTGATATACCACTAACCCATGGGTGGTGGTGGTGTGTGCAGTACATGTAACTGGCGATTGGCTCAACCATAGTGGAGCCGACAATCGCACAGCATGCAAACATGATGCATGATACTAAGCATGACAATCTCATGAATAACATAGCAAGATCCATACATAAATAAAAGGTGTACCACAAGTCAATGTATCAGATGGAAGGTACACAAACAGATAGGGTATCATATAAACCCTAGGTCCTGGACATGATGTATCATATGGTTGGGTCACTACCGAAAGCATGTATGGTCAAGTCAATAATAACATGCAGTGCATAATAAATAAACAAATAACATGTAACAGATCATGTAGTGACCAACCGAATCAAAAGGATAACACAATCATTGCTATATGTTAAACACTTTATTATGCATATCAAAAGACATAAGTCAAAGTACCCGCCTCCGAAAATAGAAAGGTCCAATTCCGACTCCGAGATACTTGTCTCGCGTCAAAGTCCTGTGTCACAAATAGAAATATATTTTATTTAGCTACAACTCTTCCAAATAGCTAAATAAAATCTCTAATCCTAAATTAGGGCAAAACCCTAATCATATGACCATCATTCTTCCCACAAGAATTAATCTCCACATGATCATCTAACTACAATACGTATCCGAATTCCTAATCACATTAAGAAATTCCAAATTATTATACCTTACCTCAAAATCACAGTCGTGATCACTGGTCCACTGCCAAAAGGAGTGGCTGCTGAACCAAAGAGCAGCCCACAACACCCAAATTTCCAGATCCACCAAAGCAGCACAACCTAAGGAACACAATGACCGATCATCATGCAAAGAAGAAGAGTAGTGATCAATGGCACAACCTACCCTTCTTGTGATCCGGATGGTGGTGTCCAACAGCTATGTCTCACTCAGTGTCGGTAATCGACTGACATCGCTGTGGTAGCTGTAACACCCCTAGAAAGCCTAGATAAAGTAAGGGCAATGAGAGTACGAATGTAATGAAAAGAATGTGTAGATAGTCTACGTTGAATGTTACGATGGGAAGGATTTAAATGATTAAAAACTTTATGAAAGAAAATAAAGTTGAGAATATAAAGTTCTATACATGATTTATAATGCAAGGAATTAATGTAAACAAAAGAGATATGAGATATTATATATGCATGTATGAAATATTTATGCATAATGCATATACATGAAATATTTTGTACAAAAATATGTTAGGAGAAGGATTTGATCCTTGGTTCTCTTGTGGATGCATGCATGTGTTAACCAAGTGTGATAGGAGTGAATATTGTAAAAGGAGAGATGGGAATTATAATTAAAGGAAAGAAAGGAGAGAAATTAAGAGAAAGAAAAGAGAGAAACTCAAGAAGCATTTCTCTAGCATATTCTTTCTCATTAAGAGGAGAAGTAAATGAGGAGGATGAATCAAGTCAAGTTTTCCTCCCCTCACTTTAGTATAAATAGGCATGGAGGGGGGAGGGCTTCATCCTCAACTCACTCTCCTCCTCTCCTCCATTTGTGCCGAGCACTCTCCCTCCCTCTTTCCTCTTGTTGCCGAGAGCAACAACCCTCCCCCTTCTTTCCTTTTTGTGCCGTGCAACACAAGAGGAAGAAGCCTCCTCTTCTTCCTCCTCCTCTCCACCAAAAGACCTAGCCACTTCTTCCTCCATTGGTGCCGAGCAAAGCAAGCAAGGAAGAAAGGTCCACAAGCAAGTTCTCAACTCTAGGAAACTTAAGCAAAGAAGGTAAGCTTCCCCTCACCTGTGGTACAAGGCTTTCATGTGATTTTCGGATTCTTTTTCTATGCCTTGAAAGAAAGTTTTCCCCTATGTTTGTATACATATATGATGCATGATCAGAGGTGTATGTAACCCTAGAATTTCAATCAAAAATATTGTAAATAGGTTAGGAAAATTATTGTCTAACCAAACTAGTGCAAGTTTCCCTCTATGAAATGCTAAGGACCTTCCTATGGTTTTCTTGCTTGGAAGTTGATTGGAACCAAAAGAACCCCACTCTCATGTTTCGGCCAAGAAAGAATTTAGGGTTAGGAGGACCTTGAATTTAAAATAACTATGCTTATATGACATGATATAAAGTTCTTAAGAGTTGTATACTTGTATGTTGAAAAGAAACTCATGAACCTTACTCTTAATATTTCGGCCATGGTAAGGTGATAGTTTAGAGAAGCTTAAACAAAATTCTAATATGCTCAATGACCTCTGTGATATTATGTTATGAAAGATGATTAATGCTCTCATGTTTAATTGGAATGTAGAAAATTAGTTACATGATTTATGACATGTAAGATCACAAGAGTCCTAGCTTGTTTATGATCCAACCTTGTGTATGATGTTCTTAGTAAATCTTGCTATGAAATTTACTTAGGTTTCCCATGCTTTAGGCCACTTAAAGGAAGTTTATATTCTATGAATTTCGGCCAAGTAAGGTTTAAAGGACCTAGAGGCCTTGGAAATGAAACCTAAGGGGTTAAAAGTACTTCTTATGAAAACTTGATAATGTGTGAATGTGATACATGTTTGTATGACCTAAATGAATCATTATGTGTTCGGCCATGAAGGGATAGATGCCCTAGAAACCCTAGAACAAAAATTAAATATGTCTATGCCATGCTGTATGAAAATGATATGATAATAAGTTGGAATGCATGATTGCTTTAGTTACGAAATGATATGCATAATGAAGTTATATTATGAAATATGCCATGATGTGTTATAGCATAGAAAATGTTATATATAATGAAAAGAAATGAAGTTATGTTATGATATGTGATAGCATAGAAAATGCTATACATAATGAAAAGAAATGAAAAAGAATAAATGCATGAAAGATTGTTAAGGACATGATATGATAGTTATGCATGATAAGTTATTTTTATGGTTTGTACCAAGGGTGGGCTCCATAAACGCCCCGGGGTCGATGGAGTAAGACTCGGGCCTCGTCAGTAATGGGCCTTTGAGTGCCCTAGGTCGATGGAGTAAGACTCGGGCCTAGTATGTATGCATGGTAGGGCTCAAGACTTGCTACCTTGGACCTACGCATTATGTATGTGGTACAAACCGGGATCCCAAATGATGATGATATTAATTTCAAGTACTATTAAGTATAAGTTTTCAAATTCACGATGCATTGCCTACATTCATATGTGCTTGAATTATATGATGATATGATATAATGTCATGTGATATTATGATATGAATATGATGCCCTTGTATGTCTCATGCTTGTGATTTATTTGTTTTATGATATGATATTCATGCTTCTATGAAATGATATGTGAATAAGAAATATGCATGATATGTTTGAATAGAATGATATGTTATGTTATGATTAGTTGAGACGATGATATGTTGATTCATTCTTGATATACGATGATTCTCGATTTTAGTGAGTAGGAAAGGAACTTACTGAGCCATGAGTGCTCATAGCTTACTTTCCTTGTACCGCAGATAAAAGAGAAAGCTGGATGTACAACGGAGCAGCAGGAGGAGCAGATAGTGATGTGTGTGGTGGTGGCTCGGCAAGAACGATTCGGACAAATTAATATTTTTAGTTATATGATCAATATATGCACATTCGAACTAATCAGAATATGTGATATCATGCTTAATAAATTAAATTATTTAAAGTTTTTATTCTTCCGCTGTTATAACTAAAGCATGTACGTAAGTAGTATAAGAACGTAGCGCCGCCCTTGGGTAAGAAGGGTGGGCGTTACACTAGCTTCGAGCGGGAAGAAGGCTCGACCTAGGGCAGAGGAACCGTGGCGATCAGTACTCAGTGGCACGGCCTCAAGTGGCGGATGTGCAGAGGTGCGGCGTCGGGCATCTGGCAGCCGGCGGTAGCACCGGCGCTAGGGTAGAGAAGGAGCAGCTCTGCTCAACGACCGAAGGAAGGGCTCGTGCATTGCCGACGCTGTCAGGTGGAACAAAAAACGCGGTCGAGACACAACGGCTAGGGCACAGCTGCGGCAAATCGGAAAAGGGACCGAGATCTGGTGGCCGGCGGAGACGAATCGGCGAAGAAGAACACGGCGTCGGCACTGTCGTGCGGCTGGCGATCGTCGGCTGTAGCGAGGAGCACAGGGATTCGCGTGAGGGAGAAGAGGAAGAAATGAAAAGAGAGGAATCGGAAGAAGAAGTAAAAGAAGGAGAGGGGAACCGCTCGGCGCCGTTTAGGGCACGGGAGAAGGCAGTGTCGGGCACGCACGGAAGAGAAAAAGAAACGGAGAGGAAAAGGAAAAATAAAGGAAAAAGAAAAAGGAAATATAAAATAAACATTTCCTCACTTAAATGGGTCGCCTAAACAGGCTTTTCCCCGGGCCCCATTTTCATCCCCGTTAACTCGTCCATACGAGCTCCGAAAAATTCCCGAAAAATTTCCAAAAATTCCGGAAAATTCCCTTATTAATATTCGCCTATTTTCCGGTATTTTACATTCTCCCCCACTAATAAAAAAATTTGGTCCCCAAATTTCGTTATCTACCATCAGCAAGTACCAACAACAGATATAAAGTATAAATGCTGAACGGTAAACTAAATCACATACCTCAAGTGAAAAGGTGGGGATATCGAGCTCGGATCGTATCCTCAAGCTCCCAAGTAGCCTCCTCGTCCGAATGATGTTGCCATCCGACTTTAACCAGCCGGATAGTCTTGTTCCGCAACTGACGTTCTTTCCGGTCTAGAATCCATACCGGAACCTCCTCATAGGTGACATCAGGCTGAAAGGAGAACTGAGATTATCTATCAACACATGTATCAGATCGGGTACGTATCTCCTTAGCGTAGACACGTGGAATACGGCGTGAATGCCTGCCAAGGACGGCAATAGTGCCAACCGATAAGCTACTGCTCCAATCCTTTCCGAGATCTGGAAAGGTCCAATGTATCGCGGAGCTAGCTTACCTCTGAGGCCAATCTCTTCACCCCTTTCGTGGGTGAAACTCGTAGAAATACCTGGTCGCAAATGGAGAACTCTAAGGGTCTCCGACTCCGGTCAGCATAACACTTCTGGCAGTCTTATGCCTCTGACATCCTCTGTCTGATAATATGGACCACTTTGCCTCACGTTGAGCTCTATGAGGTCTCAACAACTGGGTCTCTCGGATTCTCGTCCTGATCGACGACTGAGCAACTATGGTAACAAGAATACCCTGCTCTGTCTGCTCTAACTCGGAGAAATCGAATCAAATCTGTGACCATAACTCGGTGGCAAGCTAATGTCCCTTTGGACCTCTAGCTAAGTGCATCAACCACATTAGCTTTTTCCCGTGATAGCTAATGGTACAATCATAATACTTCAGAACTCCATCTATCTCCTCGGTCGAATTAAGTTCCTTCGAATGAACAGATATTTGAGACTCATGGTCGTGAGAATCTCACCGTATAAATCATGTCGCCAAATCTTCAGGGCAAAAATAACAGTGGCCAACTCCAGATCATGAACTGAGTATTTTCTTCTCAGGCTCCCTCAACTATCGAGAAGCATATAAGAATACTCTACCGTGCTGCACCAGAACAGCACCCATACCCTGTAGAGACGCGTCGGTGTAGAGGACAAATTCGTCCTCTTCCGAAGGTAAAAACCAAAAATCAAAGTCGACACTCGTCTCCGCTTCAGCTCCTAGAAGCTGGTCTTGCAATCCTCAGTCCAAGTAAACTTCACGCCTTTCATGGTCACACGTGAAAGTAGCATAGCTATGTGAAAGCAACCCTCGACGAAAGGTCTGTAATATCCTGCGAGTCACAAAAGATCTCTGATTTCGGCTGCTCCCAACGGTAACAACCTCTATCTCCTGTGGAACCACGTACACTCCTACTGGTGACCGTGTGTCCCAAACATCATAACAAAAGACAATCCAAACCAGCACTACTGATAATCACATATAAATGTTCTTGTCGAATCATCTCTAGATCTATGCAAAGATAGTGTACGTGACTCACCTCGGATCCGTAATAAATCACAACATCGTCCACAAAGATAATGGACACCTATCCAAACATCCTCGACATACCAGGATCATCGAGTCCCTGAAAACATCTAAGGCACTGTAAGCCTATATGACAAAAACCAATACACATAATGTCCGTATCACAGACATTCCTATTCATAAGATCTCCAATAATAAATCGAAAAATCTAATCATCAATAACATAAATCACCAAAAAAAATAAATCCTCCAGGGTGAGAGCAACGCTCCATCACAGGAAACACCACATATGTGGGAGCAACGCTCTACCACAAATAATCTGAAATATGTATCTGCAATAAATATAGGAGCAATGCTCCGCTACCAGCAATCCGTGATATGTGGGAGCAACGCTCCACCACAAAACAATACCTAAGTACCCCAAGGCACCTAACTATCCATCTAGAGACTGTATAAAATCTCTCTACCACAATTCGCTGTGGTTAGCCTAGGATATAACAACCTAGTAACTACTCAAATCCATCATCAACTCTATCAGCATCCTAGTGGGTCATCCACTGATAGGAAAATTAGTTGATGGGTTAATTCAACAAATGACATAATGCAGTCACTCCACATTCTGCATTCAGTATAAGTAGAATCATCATACTGCTACCAATGTATACACCTAGCACACATGCTCACACAACATATGTATGATCAACAAAATCCTCCAATTATTATACACCAAACATACTCACAACTCAGGTATATTCAGTATGATATCTCCAACAATGCATACCGAACCCGTGTGCAAAATCAACATAGGTAAAATCAACAATACACCTCAAACCACACTCACATGACATATCTTCACCTATGCCAAGTGTATATCCAACGTATACTTCCAAATAAGCATACTAAACCCAGGTGCACTCACAAATCAAACATAATCAAAAAGATACCTCAGATATCACACCAAACACATATGCACATATCACGACTCAGATTATATCGACAAAATGCCTCTATCAAAACACCACCGATGTACTTATACTACAACTCAGATTTAATTGACAAGATATCTTCAATAACACATCCAAATACATACACCGAACTACATATCTATGATCCACAAGGAACCTTCAAACCATATCAGAACATGGATACATATACTACTTGCAAATGAACAGTCTACCATAGGACTCCCACAACATATAACAAATCATAATATACATGCAACATAGACATGCAAAATCAGCATACCAGCTCAACCAAAAAGACTAACCTTATGCTACCAACACTCATGGGTTACAGGTATATCTAAACAAAATTCATGCATATGTATCAAGCATGAATACATCAATCAAAAGCAACCCAAAATAAAGCAATCTAATCATCCAGTAACCACCCTGCTATAGGTTCAAAGGAACTAGTATCGGACAAGAAAGATATACACATCATGGTATAACATTGCAAGTCAATGTCATACACTACCAAGACTATATCTAATGGGGAAAATTTTATCATCATAAATCCAAATGTACTCTTCCAGTATACACTAGTAACGATTGTATCCCATAAGTGTTAAGCAATTAGCTCTACACTTCCTTACATCAGTAGGGTCACATATCCCAATGCACCCTCTAAGTTATCCCACCAGGTATACACAGTCCACGGTCAAAGTCTTCATAGAATATGATACATCGATCCTCTATAACCTATCCAAGCCGTTAGTGATATATGGCAAATCAGTCCTTTCCACGTCAGTACAAAACATGTACTCAAATGTGCTTTAGATACATAACTAAGCACAAATATCCTAAAGGTTCGAACCTCTAAAAATAGAGTATGGCAATCCTCTACTGATCAACCAACAAAACTAAATCATTCATCTACTAACTAATCAAGAATACCTTAATCCTCCACAAGCAACTAAGGTATATCCAACCACATAATATCATATGTATAAATGTGTACGACCCAAAAGAAAAAGTCAGAATTTAAGAGCATCAAGACACTCTCATCTTCATCCTCAAAAACATCAGCCCACACTATGTCAGATGAATAAATCTCCACTCCCCATGAGGGCAAGTTAGCATTCAAAATATCAATCATTATTTTTTCCACTTAGTCCCATATCAGAGGAAGCATATATCATTTTTTTTTCATCCTGTTAACTATCCATAACCAACCAGATTTATTAAAATCTCATAGGTACATTCAACCGTAAAACTCTCCAACACCCAATTTATAATCTGATCACCAACCATAATCATCAAACCTGTGAATATCATAAATGACACTCACTATGTCACCATCAATGACAACCCAAATATAAATCATCAAAATAGTTATCCACTAATAGATCATCAAAACAAATATCTAGTAATTGATCATCAGACAACCACATAACATTTACTCTCATAAATCATTAGAAATCAATATATCATAATATCTGATCTCACAATATCCCTCAACCTCAAACCATTCTCAACAATGATCAAACATGGTAACCCCCAATGATCAATTTCCATCGTACCTGGTATCCTAATATCCAAAATATATGAGTATAAAACTCTCCTGGCTAAGTCAACAGGAATATGTAGGTATCATCCACTACCCAACTAACAATAGCAGAGGCTGGTATGTGCCTCCATCTCCTACGAGTAGTAACAGAAGCTAACACTACTGATGGTATGATAAGAAAAATCACCAGAGATTATAATCCTTTATCTCTATTAAGGTCAACCATGCTCAATGGCTAATCCATCACATGTAATATGTGCTACTACAACCAAACAGGTACTAAATAAAGAATGCTAATACCTGTCATAAACTATAAAATTAAACATCATACCTATATGCCGTCTGGAGATGTTCCATCGCTGTCCAGTCCCCAAAATGACCTCGGAATTCCGTACGAGAAAAACAAACACCGAAAATCCATATAAATCCAAAACGGAAGTCCATAACATAATCGAAACGGACAAATCCGTGCAACCGAAAATAACTGCCCACACCAATATGTCTCGCAACTAGGGCTAGTATAAAAATATCCAAAATACCAAAAGCAAGTATCACACCCTGCTCTGATACCAATGAATTGGTTTCAGATAAATCTCGAAAATCCAACACACGAAAATCAAACAAATATTGCCAAACTTTGGCGCTCTGATACCATATCAATTGGTATCAGGTTATATCAACTATCCGAAATACGAAAACAAAGATCGTAAAACTTAAGCTCTCAAAAATCTAGAACACATAGAAAGTATCGTATACTCGCTCTGATACCACTAAATTGTCACGCCCCAGAGGAGTCTCTGTCCGAAGAAATTTCGGCAGCATCTCCCCTGTACGGCGGACAATATGAAACTTTCTACATATCACCTATACATCAGCCACAGGCGGCTGGAATGATAACATAAATATAAAAAACAAACACCACGCAGTTTATAAAGATATTCAGCCTCTGGCTGTCACAACCACGCAGTTAATAATAGTAATCAATGACAATAGGACTTTGACTCGAAATCCACCCTACTCCACTACACTCGTAAAGCTCAAATCCAACGAACTCACCTCTTCTGCCGTCCAGGCAGGCACGTAGTAGAATAAAATCCAATATCATATCAAAAATCCATCAAAAGGTATCACTCCATACAATATCCATAGGAAAAATCCAAAGATAATACTAAAACAAAGTTTGATATAGAAAAAGGCCAAAATAAAACAAATAACGAACTAGTAGAGAACTGGCTCTATGTGCAGATGGGGGGCCAGCGACTGGAACTGCTCCAGACAGCTTTAACCTGAAAATATCAACAATGGAGGCGGGGTGAGTCCAACACTCAGCAGGTACAAACTATTATGCATAATAAAACAAATAACAGACAACACTAATCATGCGTACAGTCTCCTAAATACGAGAAGGAATAAATGCAACTGAAACAAAATCAGGAGATAACTGTATTAACCGGAATCAAGGTACAAAGGTAACAGGTCGTCGATCAAGAAATAATAATCAGATGCATGTCAATCAAATGCATCCATACAAATGCAGCATAAGTGCAACAATCACAAACAATAAAATGCAATAAATGCATATGGTGACTGCACTCGGACATCACCGCTCCCGACAAAGGATCGAGTGGACGGATGTCGGAGTACTCCTGTCCTCGGCCCCAAATCATAAATGGGAAGCTCAATGCTCTCATCTCCCGACACAATGACGGGAGGAAAAATCTCTACCACGCTAAGTCTCCTGACCGACGGAGCCAACAGAGTCCACCATCTGCCAGCACTGCTACACTAAATGCCAACGGAGCCAAACAGAGCGGAACTGACTGCCGGCTACCACGCTGAGTCCTCAGACCAACGGAGCCAAACAGCAGAACCGCCACACACCTGTCTGATATACCACTAACCCATGGGTGGTGGTGGTGTGTGCAGTACATGTAACTGGCGATTGGCTCAACCATAGTGGAGCCGACAATTGCACAGCATGCAAACATGATGCATGATACTAAGCATGACAATCTCATGAATAACATAGCAAGATCCATACATAAATAAAAGGTGTACCACAAGTCAATGTATCGGATGGAAGGTATACAAACAGATAGGGTATAATATAAACCCTAGGTCCAGGACATGATGTATCATATGGTTGGGTCACTACCGAAAGCATGTATGGTCAGGTCAATAATAACATGCAGTGCATAATAAATAAACAAATAACATGTAACAGATCATGTAGTGACCAACCGAATCAAAAGGATAACACAATCATTGCTATATGTTAAACACTTTATTATGCATATCAAAAGACATAAGTCAAAGTACCCGCCTCCGAAAATAGAAAGGTCCAATTCCGACTCTGAGATACTTGTCTCGCGTCAAAGTCCTGTGTCACAAATAGAAATATATTTTATTTAGCTACAACTCTTCCAAATAGCTAAATAAAATCTCTAATCCTAAATTAGGGCAAAACCCTAATCATATGACCATCATTCTTCCCACAAGAATTAATCTCCACATGATCATCTAACTACAATACGTATCCGAATTCCTAATCACATTAAGAAATTCCAAATTATTACACCTTACCTCAAAATCACAGTCGTGATCACTGGTCCACTGCCAAAAGGAGTGGCTGCTGAACCAAAGAGCAGCCCACAACACCCAAATTTCCAGATCCACCAAAGCAACACAACCTAAGGAACACAATGACCGATCATCATGCAAAGAAGAAGAGTAGTGATCAATGGCACAACCTACCCTTCTTGTGATCCGGATGGTGGTGTCCAATAGCTATGTCTCACTCAGTGTCGGTAATCGACTGACATCGCTGTGCTAGCTTCGAGCGGGAAGAAGGCTCGGCCTAGGGCAGAGGAACCGTGGCGATCAGTACTCAGTGGCACGGCCTCAAGTGGCGGATGTGCAGAGGTGCGGCGTCGGGCATCTGGCAGCCGGCGGTAGCACCGGCGCTAGGGTAGAGAAGGAGCGGCTCTGCTCAACGACCGAAGGAAGGACTCGTGCGTCGCCGGCGCTGTCAGGTGGAACAAAAAACGCGGCCGAGACACAACGGCTAGGGCACAGCGGCGGCAAATCGGAAAAGGGACCGAGATCTGGTGGCAGGCGGAGACGAATCGGCCAAGAAGAACACGACGTCGGCACTGTCGTGCGGCTGGCGATCGTCGGCTGTAGCGAGGAGCACAGGGATTCGCGTGAGGGAGAAGAGGAAGAAATGAAAAGAGAGGAATCGGAAGAAGAAGTAAAAGAAGGAGAGGGGAACCGCTCAGCGCCGTTTAGGGCACGGGAGAAGGCAGTGTCGGGCACGCACGGAAGAGAAAAAGAAACGGAGAGGAAAAGGAAAAATAAAGGAAAGAGAAAAAGGAAATATAAAATAAACATTTCCTCACTTAAATGGGTCGCCTAAACTGGCTTTTCCCCGGGCCCCATTTTCATCCCCGTTAACTCGTCCATACGAGCTCCGAAAAATTCCCGAAAAATTTCCAAAAATTCCGGAAAATTCCCTTATTAATATTCGCCTATTTTCCGGTATTTTACACAAAGTTTTATGTGCTAATTGTAAAACATTCATTCTGTAAAATGTAGAGACAACATGCGATTTGAGCTTACAGGAATGCACTCATCGTTTACAGAGAAAATGGTTAGAGTTATATATCTGATCATGTTCACTACAATGTTGGAAGGTTCTCTATGCTTTGTTTGTATATTTGTGCATTTATCTTTGATGCTTTTGACCTTATCTCCTTCCATTTACTTACATGGTATTCTTTTATTGGAGTTCTTGATTTGGTTATCAAGCATATGCTGGAAGTTTTGGCTTGCTGTCATCTGTCCCTAGCCACACAAAATGTATTCCTTAATGAATTTTCCCATGTTGTCCAAGTACTTTTATAGATTCTTCCTCATGATATTTTTGTTTAGTAGTTCGTAAATCTTAAAATCTTGCTATACCTTGATTCATCAGAGCATGGGAATGAAATTTGAGGTTTACAATCTTCGACTACCTGTTATCAATATGGCCTCACTTTGCAGCATGTATAATTCTTCTATTTTTGTTCTTTGTTGTAGTTAAGTAGACCAAATGATACTTTTGTTTGACAGATTAGAACAGTGGATGTTTTAACTCAGAAAACTAGGCATTTGAAGGTGAAAAGTGGTGAGATTAGGGAAATGAAAGGCACAAGAAGAATGGAGCAGGATAGCAAGTTCAACATATTCTGATTCTCATAATTTAATGTAGCCTCAGCTTGATTTTTGACTCACGATATTCTACCTTGATGTGTTGTTAAAAGAATGTTCTACCTTGATTCTGATATCTATTAGCTTTTGATGTAAAAAGAATGTGTGTGTATTTTATGGATACTGTTGTAAGAAAAATATTTATGTAATTTGTGAATATTTGTGTATTTTATGGATCTATTGAATGAAGAATATTTGTGTAATTTGTGAATATTTATGTATTTTTTTAGTTACTGTAGGTTTTTCACTGTTTCGGAAATCAAATTTGTGTTGTTAAAAAATACTGATATTACATCGGTTTTCCACCGCTACAAAACCAGTGTCATTAACTAATATTACATCGGTCGTATACCGCTGCCAAAACTGGTGTTATTAACATATAATATTATATCGGTTTTACACCGTTGATGAAACGGTGTCGTTAAGTGATACTAGTTGTGCTGAACCTTAGCTTCGTGCCCAAAGCTGACTGTACACACTCCTAGATGTGTGATGTGAACCTACTGTCCCTGTCTGAAATGATGGTTCGTGGGACTCCATGCAGTCTGACGATCTCCTTGAGATACAACTGAGCTAGCTGTTCCATGGAGTACGATATCCTGATAGCTAAAAAGTGGGCTGATTTAGTCAACCTATCGACTATTACCCAAATAGTATCAAAACCATTCATGGTTCTGGGCAGTCCCACTATGAAATCCATAGAAATATCTTCCCACTTCCATTCTGGAATCTGAATGGGATGTAAAACTCCTCCTGGTCTCTGATGTTCTGCCTTAACCCTCTGACAGGTTAGGCAGGTGCTGACATATCAAGCGATGTCTCTCTTCATCCCAGGCCACCAAAAACGTTTCTTCAAGTCCTTATACATTTTGGTGGAGCCAGGATGCATCGCATAGGGAGTCTTGTGAGCCTCATCTAAAATCTTTCTTCGTAGTTCCTCCTGATCTGGAACACATAGCCTGTCACCAAAACACAACACCCCGCTAGCGGACACTCTGAATTCTCCACTTTCTGATTCTGCTAATCCTTGCTTGATTTTCTGAATTTTAGGATCCTGCTCCTGAGCTGTCTGGATGTCACCAAACAAGGTTGACTCTAATGTCATAGTAGAGAGCTGTCCAACTATGAGTTCGAGACCGAACTCTGTGATCTCTTTCTGTAGGGGTGGTGACATGGCTGCTAGAGATAATAAGGCAGCACTGGACTTTCTGCTAAGTGCGTCTGCTACCCTATTTGCTTTTCCTGGGTGGTAGAGGATGTCTATGTCATAGTCTTTGACCAGCTCTAGCCATCTGCGCTGTCGCATATTCAGATCCTTCTGAGTGAAGAAGTACTTCAGACTCTGATGATCTATATACACTCTGCACTGAGCTCCATACAAGTAATGTCTCCAAATCTTGAGAGCGAACACCACTGCTGCAAGCTCAAGGTCATGAGTAGGGTAGTTCCTCTCATAATCCTTGAGTTGTCTGGAGGCATAGGCGATCACCTTGCCATTTTGCATCAGCACTGCTCCTAGTCCCAACTTAGAGGCATCACTATATATATCAAAGCTGTCTGTATTTTCTGGTACTGCCAAAATGGGTGCACTGGTCAGTCTTCTTTTCAGCTCACTGAAGTTGTTCTCACAGTTCTCTGTCCACCGAAATTTTCTGTTCTTTTTGGTAAGAGCTGTCAGTGGGGAGGCTATCCTGGAGAAATCCTCTACGAACTTTCTGTAATAACCTGCTAATCCCAAAAAGCTTCTGATCTCACTTGCATTCTTGGGTCTTTTCTAACTACTCACAGCTTCTATCTTACTGGGATCTACCATGATACCATCCTTTGAGATGATGTGACCCAGGAAGGACACCTGATCTAACCAAAATTCACACTTCGTGAACTTGGCATACAGCTGGTTCTGCTGAATGGTCTGCAATACTATTTTCAGGTGTTCTGCGTGTTCTTCCTGAGTTCCTGAATAGATAAGAATGTCATCGATGAATACGATAATGAACTTATCTAAGTATTCTCTGAATACCCTGTTCATGAGGTCCATGAAAGTAGCTGGAGCATTTGTCACGCCAAAGGGCATGACTACGAACTCGTAATGTCCGTATCTAGTTCTGAACGTTGTCTTGGGTATATCCCCTTCTTTAACTTTCACCTGATGATAACCTGATCTGAGGTCTATCTTAGAGAACACTGCTGCTTCCCTTAGCTGATCGAACAGGTCATCTATTCTGGGAAGAGGATACTTGTTCTTGATGGTAACTTGGTTCAGTGCTCGGTAATCTATACACAGGCGCATGCTCCCGTCCTTCTTCTTCACGAACAACACAAGCGCTCCCCATGGTGAGTGACTAGGGCGTATGAAGCCTTTGTCAAGCAGCTCCTGTAGTTGCTCATGAAGTTCCTTCAGTTCTGCTGGAGTCATGCGGTAGGGTGCTTTGGAAATAGGATTTGTACAGGGAATGAGTTCTATCTCGAATTCAATCTCCCTGTCTGGTGCTAAGCCTGGTAATTCTTCAGGGAAGACTGCTGGGTAGTCACATACGACTCGGACCTCTGCAAGCTGTTGGTCCTTGTCCTAACCGGTACTGACTACATGTGCTAAAAATCCCGTACACCATGAATCCATTAATCTCTGTGCCTTCATAGCTGAGAGAAATTTCTTGGCTTTTCTCTTGGGTTCCCCGATGAACTCGAACTGTACTTCTGCTTCAGGTTGGAATACGACTTTCTGTTTACGGCACTCTATAGAGGCACCGTATCTAATCAGGAAGTCCATTCCAAAGATGACTTCATAATCAGTCATATCTAGCACTATCAGATCACAAAAGAGTTCTCTGTCTGCTATAATGACTGGCACTGCTCTGAGCCAGTGCGTGGATGCCATAATTTCTCCTGAAGGTAACGTCGTCTGAAACTGACTACTGAATACCTCTGGGGGTATCACTAATTTCTCAGCAAATGTCCTGGATATATAAGAATGGGTTGCCCCAGTATCGAATAAGACAGTTGTACCTTGCTGTAGTATACTAATCTGACCTGTAACAACTGTCGAGGCATTTGCTACGTCATCTCTGGTGAGTGCGTAGATCCTCGCATTGGTCGTAGCTGGAGGGGCTTCTAATCTGTGCATCTGATGTAGCTGTGCTGGCTGGCCTCCATACTGTATCGGCTATGGTTGAGGAAGACTTGTCTTGTTCGGGCATTGCTTAGCCATATGCCCTTCTTGTCCACATTCAAAGCATCCTCGTGTGCCCATGCGATAAACTCCTGGGTGAAATTTCCCACAAGTAGCACACTTGGGATAACTAGGCTGTTTGCTGGCTGGTCCTCCCTTTGGGTAACTCCCTTGTTTGCGCTTGTTGTTGGAGTTCCCTTTCCAGTTAGAGTTGTGGCCCTGTTGTTTCTGTGTACCTGAGCCTCCTTGCCCTTTGGACTCTAAGAGGACTTGCTTCTGCTGCTTGATATTATTCTGGTAGTGCTCGGTGGTTAGAGCACTGCTGACTAGTTCTTCGGTGGTTTGCGGCCTATGAACGCCGCCAGCCATATTCATTGCTATTTCCGGCCTCAGCATCTTGAGCATCAACCGGACTCTTTCTTTTTCTGTGCTGACTAGTTCAGGGCATAGATGAGCCAATCTATTGAATTTCTTCACGGCTTCCTCAACTGATAGGTTGCCCTAACGAAACTCAGTGAACTCGTCGTAGTGGCGGTTTGTAACCCGCATGTGAAAGAACTCCTCGAAGAATTCTTTCTCGAAGTCCGCCCATGTCATCTGGTTTACTGGGCGCTTCGCTCTAATTCTCTCCCACCACATACGTGCATCTCCGGTCAAGCAGAAGGAGGCGCACTTCACCTTCTCATGTTCTGGCCAATCCAGAAGCTCCATCGTACTCTCCAGTGTTTTGAACCAGGCCTGAGCATCCCATGGTTCACTAGTGCCTGAGAAATTCTCTGGCTTGACTCTCTGCCACTGGATCAGATAGGCTTCTCTTCTTGCCTCTGTTGCTGGGGCTACTGGTGCTGTAGGCTGGACTGGGGGAACCTCTAAGACTACTGGCGTTGCAAAGTTTGGTTCCTGGGTGACTGTGGGAGTATTCTGCTGATTAGCCTTTAAGGTGGCTATCTCCTGTTGCTGTTCAGCTAGCTGCTGCTGTAACTGAGCCACTAATGCTGTAAGGTTTGGGGGAGGTACTGAACTGCCTGCCTCGTGCTGGGGCTCAGTAGCTGGTGCCCTTCTAGCTGGGCGTCCTCGTGCCATTCTAGAGACATAGAGGACATACATAACTAATACAATCATAATTGCATATCTATGGTTATCATATTAGGTACTATCATAAATAAACATGCTTCATTTACTTCTAACATGAAAACAGGAAACATAAATAAGGTGAGAGATGTTCTTACTTGGAAGTTGCAGGTTCAATGCTGATGTGTGTATAGGAAATATGGAACTTGGCTCTGATACCACTCTGTAATGACCCGCCTTCTACTGACTAGGTTATAAGGCCGGACCGTCACATTATGCTGTGCTAACTATTCCATGACCATCATTAAATCTAAGTGCGGAAGCTGTACTAATTAAAATTTTGCTAAACTATTATCATTTCTTGGTTCTACATGTGCTAAGGGGTGTAATCTAAACTATTCATGACATATATTACATCCCCCAATGGTCAAGGAACTTAACTAAGAGTTTCTTGCTGATATCAAGCCTCCCAATCGATCCACGGATTGATTGGAATGGCCAGATCGATCCATTGATCGATCCAGGTGGCTACTATATATGGAGCTTAGGTTGGATCGATCCAGTGATCGATTCAGCACGCTACTGTGCTCCGGGCAATATTCTGGATCGATCGGTTGATCGATCCAGACTGGCCAATCAATCCAGTGATCGATCCAAGGGCTTTCTGTTCGTGACAGAAGGCATCCGGATCGATCGGCTGATCGATCCAGGAGCTTACTGTTCGCCGTGCGAACTTCTCGATCGATCGGTTGATCGATTGAGAAGCCCCAATAGATCGGCCGATCGATTGGGGTTTCTGATTTCACACCAGAAGCCTGATTTCAGCACTGTTTCGTGCCAAAATCACTCATATCAATTCTAAACTAAATGAAATGCCTCCTAACATCAATTATCTATCATTCTACACATGTCATGGTGCATAATCCACTAATTCATAACATTTAAGGAAACTGAACGGCAAAAACTAAAATAACATAGTTCTAATAGTTAAACTTGCTAAACTCCCTAAGATCTTTGTTCCAAGTTCCATCCACACACATCTTCATCACTGCATTGACCTCCAGCCTCCACTAGTCCATCTTCCCTTTACCTTTATCTGCAGTATAAGGAAAATAGTATCTGTAAGCTTGAGAGCTTTGTAAGAAATCATCTACCTCACAAAAACATGCATACGATGCTATTTATGCTTTGAAAACATGCTATTTGAAAAGAACATACTGAATATGTCATGCCCCAGAGGAGTCCCTGTCCGAGAAAATTTCGGCAGCATCTCCCCTGTACGGTGGACAATCTGAAACTTTTCTACATCCTCACATACCTCAGCCACAGGCGGCTGGAATAATAAAAACAATAAACTACAACCACAGACATTCCACGCAGTTTATAAAACAAGTAACAGAAGAATAATACTCTGACTCGAAATCAACCCTACTCCACTACACTCGTAAAGCTCAAATCCGATGAACTCACCTCTTCTGCCATCCAGGCAGGCATGTAGTAGAATAAATCCAAATCCAAATCCATCGATATAATAAAATCCATACAAAGTCCATAAGTGAAATAATTGAAAACATATCAAGTTTAAAACAGTCTAGAACAGAAAAGAAACCGAAAGAAAACCAATCATATCCTCGAGGTCTACAGGGACCAGCAACTGGAACTCTCTCCTGACAGCATCAACCTGAAAATATCAACAATGGAGGCGGGGTGAGTCCAACACTCAGCAGGTATAATTGATATACAAATTAGGGAAATAACACCTAGCACTAATCATGCGTACAGTCTCCTGATATAAGAAAGATAAAAATATGCATCTGAAGTAAACAGGAGAGAAACTGTACTAACCAGGGCCTGAGTTTAAGGTCAAACAGTCCGAGTGGTATAAGAATCCTGTATGCCTGTCAAACATAGGTATCCAAACAAAAATGCAGCATATAAATGCAGCAAATACAAACACAAGCAATAAATGCATCATGCATATGATGCCAATGATGCGTCCTGGTCACCCCTGACGCCAGTCGATCTTCTCACACAATAGAGAGGCCGAGTGGGTAGGGCTGTGACAACCGTGCACTCTGTCGTCACTACTCCTGATGAGTGACCGAGTGGACGGGATGCTGTCGGAGTACACCTATCCTCCTACCCCAAATCATAAATGGGGGAGCGCAATGCTCTCATCTCCCGGTACACAATGACGGGGAGGAATCCCTGCCGGATAACACGTTGTGTCACACTACCCCTAAGCGGACCAACGGTGCCTAACAGAGTCCCTGCTGCAACACACTCAGCCTGAATCGACCACTAACCCATGAGTGGTGGTGTGTGCAGATCCATGTAACTGGCGATGTGCTCAACAATAATGGAGCGGACTATCGCACAGCATGCAATCATGCAAATGGTGCATGACACTAACCACAAAATATCCTGACCTAATCCACATATATATAAGAGTGCATCATAGGTCAACGAATCAAATCAATCCAAGGGTACACAGAAGGTATAAAACCTAGGTCCTGAACATGGCAAAGTATGGTATATCACTACCCCTATAAACATGTATAAGCAGGTAAAATATACATGAGATGCAAAGCAAGCAATCAATCCAAACAGGTATTGGGTAGTGACTAACCGAAACAATTAAGTAACATAATTAATGCAACTTGTTAAATTCACTACTATGTATATCAAATGACATAAGTCAAAAGTACCCGCCTCCAATCGAAAAGGAAAAGGTCCAAATCCGGTAATCAAGATACTCGTCAAGATACCGTCTCGAATCAGAGTCCTGTATTATCAAACATACATTTTATTTAGCTACAAATGAAACGAATGGCTAAATAAAAATCCTTAAGAACAATTTAGGGAAAAACCCTAAACCATAATCTCGACCTTCCTAAATTAAATCCAACAATTAACTAGGGTAAATTTCCTTTAACCCTAACCATAATATTAGATTAAAAGTCTAAAGCTAATCCAATCTACCTATTCCCAACATAAATATAATCAATCCACACTAAACCCTTACCTTAATCCGAAACCTCCACAAGTGTTGCTCCGTAGGACAACTTGCTGCCAACGAAGTAATTGCTGCTGGAAATCCTCCACACTGCCAGAATCACAATAAAACCCACAGCAACAATTAAATACCCTATACAACCAATTAGGGCAATACCCTAACCTATATGATTTGAGCCCCAAATCAACACCGTCGATGGCACAGCAACAAGTGAGTTGATCGGCAGTAAAGAACTAATGCACGAAAGTGGGCAGCGATCTGTCGAGGACAACTGTGAGGAAATCTGCAGTGGACGAAGGCTAGGGAAACTGAGTAGGTAGTGGTCTGCACTGCTCCGTCCAACCTCAAGTGATAGCAGTGCCTGGTGCGGCTCGGGAAGGAGGAGAGACGAGGGAAATCGAGTTCGGCGATGTCCCGTGAGGCTGCAGCGGCGCTGGGAACTCCACGGCAATGGCTCGGCTAGGGCACGGGGTGGCCGGCGGTGGCGCCGGCTCTAACGTAGAGAAGGAGAGGCTCTGCTCCGTGCGACGACGGCGGCTAGGGCTCGGCTGCCGGCGCTGAAACTCCTTTGTCCAAGAATCAGCGTCGGAAGGGAAAGAAGAAGAAAGGATCCGGCTGTGCTCGCGCGTCGCCGGCGCTTGGAGAAATTGTAAGAAGAAGGCGTCGGCTGCGGAGAGGGAGAAGAGAACACTGACTTCTCTTGATCCCGGCCTTATGCACGCGAGGGAGAGGAGGAAAACCGCCGTGGGCGGTTAGGGCAGAAGGCTTGCGGGCGCGAGGGGGAAGAAGGTGTCGGGGGAAGAGGGAAAACGGCGAGGAAAATAAAGTAAAGAAATAAAGAAAATAAAAGAAAAAGGAAATGTAAATATAAACATTTCCTCACTTAAATGGGGTAGCCTAAACAGGCTTTTCCGGGCCCCGTTTTTATCCCCGTTAACTCGTCCGTACGAGCTCTGAAAAATTCCCGAAAAATATCCAAAAATTCTGAAAAATTCCCTTATTAATATTCGCCTATTTTTTGTATTTTACATTCTCCCCCACTAATAAAAATTTGGTCCCCAAATTTCGTTATCTACCATCAGCAAGTACTAATAACAGATATAGAGTATAAATGCTGAACGGTAAATAAATCACATACCTCAAGTGAAAAGATGGGGGTATCGAGCTCGGATAGTGTCCTCGAGCTCCCAAGTAGCCTCGTCGTCCGAATGATGCTGCCATCCGACTTTAACCAGCCGGATAGTCTTGTTCCGCAACTGACGCTCTTTCCGGTCGAGAATCCACACCAGAATCTCCTCATAAGTAATGTCAGGCTGAACTGGAACTGGGATATCTGCCAGCACATGTGTCGGGTCATGTACGTATCTCCTCAGCATCGATACGTGGAATACGTCGTGCACGCCTACCATGGACGGTGGTAGTGCTAGCCAGTATGCTACCGCTCCGATCCTCTCCAAGATCTCGAAAGGGCCAATATACCGCGGAGCCAGCTTACCTCTGAGGTCAAATCTCTTCACCCATTTCGTAGGTGAAACTCGCAGAAATACATGGTCGCCAACAGAGAACTCTAGTGGTCTGCGTCTCCGATCAGCATAACTCTTCTGGCAATCCTCCGCCTCTAACATCATCCGTCTGATAATACGGACCAACTCTGCCTCATGCTAGGCTCTAAGAGGTCCCAACAACTGGGCCTTCCCAACCTCATCCAGAGGGTGGTTGTCCGACAAGGCCTACCATACAACACTTCAACGGTGGCATTTGGATAGTCGAATGCAAACCGCTGTTGTAGGCGAACTCTACCAATGGCAAATGGACCTCCCAACTGCCTCCGAAAATCTAATACACAAGACCTCAGCAAGTCCTCTAGAGTCGGAGAGGTCCGCTCTAACGGTCCATCTGTCTGCGGATGGAAAGTTGTACTGAAACAGAGCTGCGTGCCCAAGGTCTGCTGCAGTCTCTGTCAAAAACGAGACGTGAACCGGGGGTCTATCCGAAATAATAGTCAATGGAATACCACGTGATCTGATAATCTTCCGGCAAAACAGATCTACCAATCGATCCAGGAAATCAGTCTCCCGGATCGCTAACGAGTACTCGGATTTGGTTAATCGATCAACGATTACCCAAATCGCGTCATGATCTCGTCGTGTCCTCGGTAAACCTACCACAAAATCCATAGTAACGTGTTCTCATTTCCACTCAGGATTAGGAATATGCTGAAGTAAGCCGGCAGGTCTCTGGTGCTCGACCTTTATTTGCTGACAGACAAGACATCTAGCTACAAAATCCGCGATGTCTTCTTTCATGTCGTCCTTCATGTCGTTCCACCAACAGAAACATCTCAAATCTTGGTACATACGGGTACCGCCTGGGTGGACAGCAAATCATGAGCGATGAGCCTCCGGAAGTAACTCCTATAAGACCGGATGAGACTGAAGCACGCAAAATCTGCCTCGGTAGTGTATAACACCCTCCTCATCTCGTGTGAACTCGGTCTGCTGCCCGGAAGCTATCTGGCTGTAAATAAACTGCAAATACTGATCAGCAGCCTATGGCTCTCGTATCCTTGTCCTGATCAACGACTGAGCAACCATGGTAACCAGAGTACCCTGCTTTGTCTGTCCTTACCCCTCAAGGCCCAAATCGGAGAAACATAAAATCAAGTCTGTGACCACATCTCGGTGGCAAGCTAAAGTCCCTCCGGACTTCCTGCTAAGCGTATCGACAACATATTAGTTTTCCCCCGGTGATAGTCAATCGTACAGTCACAATCCTTCAGGAACTCCATCCATCTCCTCTGTCGGAGATTAAATTCCTTCTGGGTAAATATATATATTTGAGACTCTTATGATCAGTGAGAATCTCAAATGTAATACCGAACAGATGCTGCTGCCAAATCTTCGAGGCAAAATAATGGCAGCCAGCCACAAGTCATGTACTGGGTAGTTCTCCTCATGCTCCTTCAACTGCCGAGAAGTAGGAGACTACCCTGCCGTGCTGCATCAAAACAACGCACAAACCCTTTAGAGATGCGTCGGTATAGAGCACGAATCCGTCCTCTTTTAAAATGGCTAAAACCAAAATCAGAGCTGACACTAGTCTCCGCTTCAGCTCCTGAAAGCTTATCTCAAAATCCTCAGTCCAAGTGAACCTCACACCTTTCCTGGTCAAGCGTGTAAGTGACATAGCTATCAGAGAAACCCTCAACATATCTCCAGAAATATCGAGCCAAACAAAGGAAGTTGCGAGTCTCTTCAATAGACTCCGTCTACTCCCAACGGTAACAACCTCGATATCCTGTGGAACCACGGTATACTCCTACTGATGACCGTGTGTCTCAAACATCTCACAGAAGACAATCAAAATACGCACTACTGATCTGCGCATATAGATGTTCCCATCGAGACAATCTCTGGAACTATGCAAAGATGATGTGCATAACTCACCGCAGATTCGAAATAAATCACAACATCGTCAACAAAGACAATGGAAACTGATCCAAACATCCTCGAAATACCAAAATCATCTAGTCTCAGAAAATATCTAAGGTTCTGCAAGCCTTAATGATAAAACCAAGATACATAATGTCTGTATCACCGACATTTCTAACCATAAGATCCATGACAATAAGTCTGAAATATGATCACTAACAATACAAATCACCAAGAATAGATCCACCTGTGTGAGAGCAACGCTCCATCACAGAAAACACCACATATGTGGGAGCAACGCTCTACCACAAGAAATCCTCAATATGTAGGAGTAACACTCCACTACAAATAATCTATAACATGTATCTGCAATAGATATGGGAGCAATGCTCCGCTACAAGCAATCCGAAATATGTATATGTGGGAGCTCCGCTCCACCACAAACGATCCATAAGTGTCCAAGGCACCTAACTATCCAACTAGAGGCTGCACGAGATCACTCAACCATATATCACTGTGGGCAGCCAAAGATATAAACAACCTAGTAAACAAATCAAATCCATAATCAACTCTATCATCATCCTAGTGGGTTGGTCACCCACTAATAGGAGAATTAGTTGACAGGGTTATACAACCAATAACATAATGTAGACACTCAGCATTCTACATTCAACATAGGTAAAATTATCATGATGCTACCCACCATACACCTGGTACACATGCACACACAACATATGTATAATCGACATAATCCTCAAATTTGTACACACCAAACACACTCATAGCACAGGTATAAATCAGTGTGATACCTCCAACAATACCTATCAAACCCGTGTGCATATATCAACATAGGTATAATCAACAATACACCTCAACAACACTCACATGACATATGTACACCTATGCCAAGAGTATAATCAACGTAATACTTCCAACAAATCATAATCGACACGAGTATACTCTCAAAACAATCATATAATAAACAAGATACCTCAAATATTACACCCAACACATCTGCACATATCACAACTCAGATTAGATCGATAAGATACATCCAATAAAATACTCAAACATATGTGCACATTTCACAACATAGTTTTTAATTGACAAATACCTCCAATAAACAATCAGACATGTATGTCTAACCACTCGGGTATAATCTACTAGAAACCCACAATAATCATATGTATCAACGTATACGACCCAAAAGATAAAGTCAGAATTCAAGAACATCAAGACACTCTCATTTTTATCCTCAAAAATATCAACCCACATAATATCAGATGAATCAATCTCTACTTCCCATAAGAGCAAGTCAGCATTCAAAACATCAAATCATTATTTATCCACATAGTCCAATATCAGAGGAAGCAAATATCAATTTTATCATCCTGTTAACTAACCACAACTAACCAGATTTATTAAAATTCATAGGTACACTCAACCGTAAACTCTCTAGCACCTGATTTATAATCTGATCACCAACTATAATCATCAAATCTGTGAATGTCATGCATGATACTTACTATATCACCATCAATGACAACCCAAATAATAGATCATCAAAATAATTATCCACTAATAAATCATCAAAACAATATTTAGTAATAGATCATCCGACAACTACATAACATTTATTCTCATAAATCATTAGAAATCAACATATCACAATATCTGATCTCACAATATCCTTCAACCTCAAACCTTTCTCAACAATGATCAAACATGATAACTCTCCAATGACCAATTTTCATCGTATCGGATACCCTAATATCCAAAAGATACGAGTATAAAAACTCTACTGGCTAAGTCCACAGGAATATATAGGTATCATCCATTACCCAGCTAACAATAGCAGAGGCTGATATGTGCCTCCATCTCCTAATAGTAGTAACAGAAGCTAAAACTACTGATGGTATGATATGAAAAATTACCAGAGACTATAATCCTTGATCTCTATTAGGGTCGACCAAGATCAGTGGCTAACCCATCACATGTAATATGACTACAACAACCAGACAGGTAATAAAGATAAAGTGCTAATAGATGTCCTAACTATCATAAAATAAACATCATACCTATTTGCCGTCTGAAGATGTTCCATCGCTGTCCAGTCCCCAACTTCTGACCTCAAAATTCCGAACGAGAAAATCGCCGGAAATCCATATAATCTGAAACGGAAGTCCGAAACATAACCATAACGAAAATCCGTACAAACCGAAATAGACATCCAAAAATCCAGAAGCAGGTATCCATAACCTGCTCTGATACCAATAAATTGGTATCAGATATATCTCAAAAATCCAAAACACGGAAATCCAACAAGCATCGCCGAACTCTGGCACTCTGATACCAAGTAAATAAATTGGTATCAGGTTATTCCAAACATCCAACATACGAAAGCAAAAGATCGTATACCTGGGCTCTGATACCACTAAATTGTCACGCCCCAGAGGAGTCCCTGTCCGAGAAAATTTCGGCAGCATCTCCCCTGTACGGTGGACAATCTGAAACTTTTCTACATCCTCACATACCTCAGCCACAGGCGGTTGGAATAATAAAAACAATAAACTACAACCACAGACATTCCACGCAGTTTATATAACAAGTAACAGAAGAATAATACTCTGACTCGAAATCAACCCTACTCCACTACACTCGTAAAGCTCAAATCCGATGAACTCACCTCTTCTGCCATCCAGGCAGGCATGTAGTAGAATAAATCCAAATCCAAATCCATTGATATAATAAAATCCATACAAAGTCCATAAGTGAAATAATCGAAAACATATCAAGTTCAAAACAGTCTAGAACAGAAAAGAAACCGAAAGAAAACCAATCATATCCTCGAGGTCTGCAGGGACCAGCAACTGGAACTCTCTCCTGACAGCATCAACCTGAAAATATCAACAATGGAGGCGGGGTGAGTCCAACACTCAGCAGGTATAATTGATATATAAAGTAGGGAAATAACACCTAGCACTAATCATGCGTACAGTCTCCTGATATAAGAAAGATAAAAATATGCATCTGAAGTAAACAGGAGGGAAACTGTACTAACCAGGGCCTGAGTATAAGGTCAAACAGTCCGAGTGGTATAAGAATCCTATATGCATGTCAAACATAGGTATCCAAACAAAATGCAGCATATAAATGCAGCAAACACAAACACAAGCAATAAATGCATCATGCATATGATGCCAATGATGCGTCCTGGTCACCCCTGACGCCAGTCGATTATCTCACACAATAGAGAGGCTGAGTGGATAGGGCTGTGACAACCGTGCACTCTGTCGTCACTACTCCTGATGAGTGACCGAGTGGACGGGATGCTGTCGGAGTACACCTATCCTCCTACCCCAAATCATAAATGGGGGAGCGCAATGCTCTCATCTCCCGGTACACAATGACGGGGAGGAATCCCTGCCGGATAACACGTTGTGTCACACTACCCCTGAGCGGACCAACGGTGCCTAACAGAGTCCCTGCTGCAACACACTCAGCCTGAATCGACCACTAACCCATGAGTGATGGTGTGTGCAGATCCATGTAACTGGCGATGTGCTCAACAATAATGGAGCGGACTATCGCACAGCATGCAATCATGCAAATGGTGCATGACACTAACCACAAAATATCCTGACCTAATCCACATATATATAAGAGTGCATCATAGGTCAACGAATCAAATCAATCCAAGGGTACACAGAAGGTATAAAACCTAGGTCCTGAACATGGCAAAGTATGGTATATCACTACCCCTATAAACATGTATAAGCAGGTAAAATATACATGAGATGAAAAGCAAGCAATCAATCCAAACAGGTATTGGGTAGTGACTAACCGAAACAAATAAGTAACATAATTAATGCAACTTGTTAAATTCACTACTATGTATATCAAATGACATAAGTCAAAAGTACCCGCCTCCAATCGAAAAGGAAAAGGTCCAAATCCGGTAATCAAGATACTCGTCAAGATACCGTCTCGAATCAGAGTCCTGTATTATCAAACATACATTTTATTTAGCTACAAATGAAACGAATGGCTAAATAAAAATCCTTAAGAACAATTTAGGGAAAAACCCTAAACCATAATCTCGACCTTCCTAAATTAAATCCAACAATTAACTAGGGTAAATTTCCTTTAACCCTAACCATAATATTAGATTAAAAGTCTAAAGCTAATCCAATCTACCTATTCCCAACATAAATATAATCAATCCACACTAAACCCTTACCTTAATCCGAAACCTCCACAAGTGTTGCTCCGTAGGACAACTTGCTGCCAATGAAGTAATTGCTGCTGGAAATCCTCCACACTGCCAGAATCACAATAAAACCCACAGCAACAATTAAATACCCTATACAACCAATTAGGGAAATACCCTAACCTCTATGATTTGAGCCCCAAATCAACACCGTCGATGGCACAGCAACAAGTGAGTTGATCTGCAGTGGACGAAGGCTAGGGCAACTGAGTAGGTAGTGGTCTGCACTGCTCCGTCCAACCTCCAGTGATAGCAGTGCCTGGTGCGGCTCGGGAAGGAGGAGAGACGAGGGAAATCGGGTTCGGTGATGTCCCGTGAGGCGGCAGCGGCGTTGGGAACTCCACGGCAAGGGCTCGGCTAGGGCACGGGGTGGCCGGCGGTGGCGCTGGCTCTAACGCAGAGAAGGAGAGGCTCTGCTCCGTGCGACGACGGCGGCTAGGGCTCGGCTGCCGACGCTGAAACTCCTTTGTCCAAGAATCAGCGTCGGAAGGGAAAGAAGAAGAAAGGATCCGGTTGTGCTCGCGCGTCGCCGGCGCTTGGAGAAATAGTAAGAAGAAGGCGTCGGCTGCGGAGAGGGAGAAGAGAACACTGACTTCTCTTGATCCCGGCCTTATGCACGCGAGGGAGAGGAGGAAAACCGCCGTGGGCGGTTAGGGCAGAAGGCTTGCGGGTGCGAGGGGGAAGAAGGTCTCGGGGAAGAGGGAAAACGGCGAGGAAAATAAAGTAAAGAAATAAAGAAAATAAAAGAAAAAGGAAATGTAAATATAAACATTTCCTCACTTAAATGAGGTAGCCTAAACAGGCTTTTCCGGGCCCCGTTTTTATCCCCGTTAACTCATCCGTACGAGCTCTGAAAAATTCCCGAAAAATATCCAAAAATTCCGAAAAATTCCCTTATTAATATTCGCCTATTTCCGGTATTTTACAGAATATGCTAAACATGGCATGGCATACAACATATGGAAATCGAAACTGATCATGGCAATAAATACTAATCATAATCTATCATGTTGTATCAATTGAAACTAAACCGACATAAAAGCTGAGCTAAGCTAATACTAAACTGATACTAAAGCTGTACTGATTCACATAACTATTTTGTGATGTTTGAAAACTATATTCATAGGTAGATTAAAATAATAATCAAGCTGCTGTTTGGGCCCGGCAACTGTACTTGCTATGCGCACATCCCTGACTAGACCTGGGTTTACAAGTCCCGAATTTAGTAGGGTTTACTAGGTTATCTAAACCTAGGGACGACTATGGGAGCCCAACCCAATGGATATCTAATCCAGTACAGTGCCACTGAGAAAGTAAAATACTGAACATAAGCTAATAATTCTTGTCTTGCTTTTACTAGGTTGTCTAAACCCAGAACTAGGTTGTCTGAACCTAGAGGCGACTGTGGGAGCCCACCCATTGGATGTCTAGTCCATAAAAGCTATATCAAGACTATATAAGCTGTAAAAATGCTTCTATGACATTCATCTAAGCTAATAAAATGCCTAAATTGCATTTTGACTGTGCTAAACATTCTACCGAGCGCTTGGTGTACGCTATTGCACACCCTATGTGCTAAAATTTGCATACGACCAAACCAATGCATAAAAATCATATGAATAGCTACTTATACTGTAGGTGAGGGGTTTCTTACCTCGTGCGCTAGTTTTCTTACGAATCTAGTCGCTAGTTTTCCGGTGGAGACGATCCTCTCGACGATCTTCTCGCGTCTACGCGTTCTTCTCGCGGAGAGGAGCGTCCTCGTATCCTTTGTGTTGCCGGGAGGTGTTCCTAGAACCCTTGGTTTGGTGCGCCTAGAGAGGGAGGGAAAAAGAGAGGTGGGTGGCGGTGGGGTTAGGGTGAAGGAAAGTTACGATCAAAATAACTCTTCACTAAATTAGTTCCTTATTTATATTAAGGAATTAATTCGCCCAACTCTAACATAAATATAATTGTTTCCCTTTCCTTTCAGCATGGCCCTGCTGGGTTCACCTGGTTACTAAGGTTCACTATAAGTCATAGAACCTAATAGGTCTCGGGTTCAATTCCCGCGTAGGCTATTTTACGACTCCCTTTATTTTTGCTACTTCTGCTACTCTAAAAATTGTATAAAAATATCCTAAAATTCCAGAAAAATACTAGGATATTTCTAATAATTATTTTGAGAATTTTCGGGCGTTACACATCCTAACATCATCAACGATCCAAACACATACTATAGTGATTCCATCTCATTCAAGAGATCATCAATAGAGGAGATGTGAGGATATGAAGAATACCGACCGATCCTAACATTGCAGATCCCTTGACCAAGGCTTTGGCACAGAGAAAGCATGATGGTCACACTAGGTCAATGGGTATTCGATACCTCAGTGATTGACACTAGTGTTAGTGGGAGATTGTTAGTATTAGCTCTAGTTCCAATTAAGAGATAATTGTAAAGGGCTCCTTTTGTATCATATTTCATTATTAATAAAAGTCAAAGTTAGTTATTATATTTATTTTAATTCAGTGTCGAATGAATAAGTATAATAATGTCCTAGGGTAGTAAGTTCTAGTCTACAATATATCAATTGGTTGAATTAATAGTGGGATATTGTAGATATACATAGAACATTATTCTTAACTATTCCTAGTCAAGCATTAATATTGAAGGACAATATTAATGCATTAAGATTAGCATGTGGGTTAACGGATGACTTAATCTCACAAGTTATGGATATCAAATATTAGGTTGACACATGCGTATATATTACAGAATATGTACTGAATGGCCCATCATGAGAATGTTTCATGGATCATTATATAAGTATTATAAACATTCTCATGTGACTATTGGTATGAATAGTCCTTAGACTTGAAGTCACTACGGTTTCCTACATAAGGAGTTGTGTATTTTGTTATCGACAAACGTCACTTGTAACAAGGTAGACTCTAAAGTCGATCACTGGGTATACAATAAGTTATGCGGAGGGATGTGAGTGATGTAAATGGGATATATCCCTTCTATATGATGAAAGTAATATTTGTGGGGCCCCTTGATTAGTAGGACACAATAATGCATGGTCATGCTCAAATGAGTCAATATGCGATATTGAGCATATTTGATTGAGTGTGTCTACTTAGAGATCAAGAAACATAAAGATTGATAAGAGGATGACATGTTCTAAGCCTTATTGATCAATCTAGATATCAAGGATAGAAGGATTGAGTCATACAAGATAATAGACACAGAAAGGTTAGGTCGGACTCGACATTCTCGTCACTTGGGTAGCAATGATGCATTTCTAGATGTCACTCATTGCTTATGTATCTAAAATGGTTTTAGATACTTTGCCAATGTTACAAGAGTCTATTGGATCACACACAAAGAACATGTTGATTTGGAGATGGATTTTGGGGTTAAGTTTAATCCAAATTATACACATTAAGTTAGACTCGAATGAATTCGGATTAGACTTACTGAGTAATGGGTTAAACTCATTAGTTTATTGGGTTAATGGCTTATCATGGTTAGTCCAATATTTTAAATCCAATCCATTAACATTAATGAATATTAATAGAGATTAATATATCATTAATCAAAAGGAAGATCAAGAGACAAAAATATTTTTGTATTCATTGGATGAATACAAAAGTCATTTGTAAAAGTAACCTTTAGGTGAAGTAACCTTTTTGGTAAAGTAACCTTTTGATAAAGTAACCTATTTGGTAAAGTAACCATTTTGTGAAGTCACCTTATATAAAGTGACATTTTGGGTGATGGTGATCTTCTTGATTTTTGCTCTTATTCCTTCTTCAACTCTTGGTCGAAACATCCAAAAGAGGTTACTAGCACAACCTTTTGTTGTTTCTTTCTCCATTTCGTGAGTTTGTGAGACGGATAGAGAATGTGTTCATGTGGATATGATAAAGGCACCAACGTGTTGATCGCGCTAAGATCTATATCCTAAAGAAATGTTGTTGTCAGGATTGCAAAGGGCACATAGCAAAGGTATATATCTTTTAACAAAACTTAGTATATGGTTTCCTTCGCATAGATCTTCTAGATAGGAACTTATTTTTCTGCTGCGATTTTTAGCGTGTTTAGCGCTATAGTTCCTTATAAAGTGGAACTTCATCCGACCTTTCTAGTAACTGAAGCCCTTGCTGGAGAAAAGAGGTGAGCATGCAATATTGTAGCCTTCTTGATAGGCCATTAAAAAATTCTTGTACACAAAAGAAAAATGACATAATATCCCAAGACTTAGTCTTGGATTAGTAGTGCATGATAAAAGAAAACTAAGAACTCGAATAGTGTTGCACCAACTTCGAGAAACAATAAACTCGATTGAGAAAAATAATCAGAAGCGGTGATAAAACTGATTTTGATTTACTCTAAAAACTCAAAAAAAATACCCTGAAAAAGTGCTTGAATGGTGGTTTTACCGATTCAAAGTGGGTCTACTTTGATACCAATTATAAGATTGAAAGTGCTAGAGGGGGTGAATAGTGCTCGTGGCTTTCGCGTTCGTTTAAAACATGATCAAGTAAAAAGCAACATAATAAAGATAGAATAAAAAGAAAACACAATGCTAACATGGCCAAGTTTTACTTGGTTCGGAACCTGTAGCGACTCCTACTCTAAGGCCTGCATGTGAGAGTACTTTTGTTGGACAATCATTAATCAATCAAAAAATACAAATACAAATTTCAATTGATTACAAGTAATTTAACCAATAAAAAATACTGACGACTTTGGAGAAAGAGATCTTCAGCGTGATTGTTGTTGGAGCAGCTTTTGTGCGTTATAGAGACTTTTTCATAGCAACGCATAGGAGCTGAAGTTGTTTTAATTGATGTGTTTAAGCTACTGGTCGAAGCTTTCTTTTATAGCCCGATTCGGATGCCTGGATCCCCTCCTGGGCACTTGGGTTGTGCTGATGTAGCGAGCTCTTGTCGAAACTTCATCCTCAAAGTTTATCTACGTCCAAGCACCCAAACCCCCTCCAGACACCTGGATTGCTGACGTGGGTCAGCCCATGATTACATACAACTTAGCTTATGGATGATATTTTACCTATCTGAGCACCTGGAGCAACTTCGGGCACCTGGACTGCTCGAGTGCCTGGCTAGGCACCCACCCGGGGGCGCTCCCTCTATAAAACCTACCCGGCGCCCCAAGTCCTGGCTCTTAGACCACCTTTGTTTTTAGCTTTGTCTTTTTGTAAAAAAGAGTTAGCCCATGCAATAATATATAAATAATAATAAGTTTTAATAGCCTCAGGATTGTCCGATTCTAACTTTGAGTTTTATTGAAATTCTAAGTCAAACTGACGTCTACTGTTCCCTCTTTAGGGAACACATCCTCACCTACTCCTCTCAAGAGATATTACCTTTTACCAGACTGTTCCTCCCGACCGTCTAGACTTTTTCTTAGGGTCCGAGACATCAGGACTTCCTGCTGGATGCCTGAACCTCAACCCATCCAGTCTTCCACTTGGTGTCTGCGACCCCCAAGATTTTCACCTAGTGTCCTCAACCCTAGGATTTCTCTCAATGTCCTCGACCTGCCAAAACATTGCCAAGTCCTCCAGACCAGGACTTCATTGCCTAACCATAGCTAGGACTTTCCTTTGTCTAAGATCACTTAGGACTTTTCCTGTACACTTAGTTCAACTTGTTAGAACAACAATAACCATTAACTTAGAACCCTTTGCCATTATCAAAATTCAGGTTCGATCATCTGATGTTTCTTGCACTAACAGTTTATTTTATTTTAATAATTGAGTTCTAATATGCATCAATTAGGTATTTCATTCTATTCCATGCTCTACTAGTATACTTGTTCTCTACTTATTTTAACAACATTGTCCACTTAATGCTTTGGTAATGCTTACATTTCATGATGTTTTAAATAGATATTTTATTTTCAACTAGATCATGAGATTACTTTATTTCATCTTTATTTATCCTCTCATTTTATGATAAGCTCTAAAAATATTTTGTTGTGCTATTTTATTTTCAACTAGGCATGTTTATTCTCAATAATGAAAAGCCCTAAGAGTGGTTTGATGTGGTACCTATTTTTTCAACTTGACCTTAAGATTAGTGTATGATCATTATTCATTCTCTCATTTATAAAAAACCTTGAATAATCTTTAATTAACATCCAATGATACTCTTCATGTGTTTATTATATTAAATAATTTGACTATTCAACCATTGGATTGGATTATGGTAGTTACAAGACATAGTCAATTATAATTGCTAGTTTAGGGATCTTAAAAACTATTGTCATCCCTATCTTCTATTTTTAGACTTTTCTTGTTACTATTGAATTTAATAGTCATTATTCATCATAGGTTCAAAAATTTGGTACGTATTATTCATTAAATTAATTGAATCATGAATAATCATTGGATAGGAGATTCAATGCCTTATTCAAGCACTCCATCATAAACGAAAAAGTTATAGTGGAGAGAGTTTAAGGTATAAATGATTCATTTTATATCTAAAATAAAATTAAACATATATAGTCAATAATTTTATTTTCTATTCAGTGGACATATAATTGGAACCCTATCTATGAATTGAAAATTAAGAAGATTTTCAAGAAAAAATGTGGCGATCATATTTGTCATACTCTCAATCATGCTAAAGAAAGTCACTTTGTATCATAGAGGATAATTGGTCTAAGATCAATAATTTTTGGGTAATCAATGAAAGTAAACAATGGAGTAAACAGAATAGATTAAATCAATCTTATAATTCTAGAGACTCATCTACCACATATATAGGTCCAATTAATATCTATTAGCATAGACATAGAATGGTAAATTTGACCCTTCTAATAATTTTTTAACTCTCTCAATAATTTTTTAATCTACATCTATTTCATTATTTCTAATCCTATTATTCTAGACCAAAGATATGGGGAAGCAACCTTCATTCATAGAAACTTTCACCCAAACTTTTACAAAAAAAAAAAAAAAGACAAGTCTTGGAGCGAAACTAGAGAAAAAGCAATGAAGGTTTGGAGTAATTTCAAATATATGCGTTTCTAAATTACTGTTACAATAAATTTATTTTATTTTTTGTCATTATAATACAGGAAAAGTATGATGAGTTTGAGATAGCACATAGGAGTTCATGTACTAGTGAGGAAACTGAGTCATCTGTTAATAATAATTTAGATTTATAAATGGAGGCTAGTGGGGACCAGAAAGGGGGATGGATACTGAGAATGGATTTTGTAAGGAAAAATCATAGAATTTTCCATAAATCCTTTTCCACCCCAACAGTAGTCATGACTCAGATCAATACCTTGCCTGAATAAGTTTCACATTTAAAGGGCATAATATTATAAAGAGATGAAGAAAGGAGAGCTCGAGATCTAGAAATGAGAGCTAGAGATAAAGAAATTAGAGCTATGCACCAATAATAAGATTTTATTATGAGACATCTTCAATTAAATTTCGCTCAAAGTCATTTTCCTTCCGGTTTCAGTGATAATGGTTGGTGACGACAATGATGGCGATGATAGTGATGATGGATCTTCTTATATGAATATTATTTATCTCATAATTAGTATTTTTGAACATTAATTATTTCATTATGAACATTTTTTTGTTAATACTATTAATTTATTTGAAATAGGATTGGTTAGACGCAACTAAAATCAATGTTAGACTAAGTAAATATTGTTTTTTGTGTTCATTTGTAGTAATTTCTTTCTTGTAATCACTTTTATTGTTTATATTTTTATTTTGATATGGGAAAAAAGGATATTGGAATATGGAGAAGATTTTGTGATGTTTGGGTATTTGTTGATGTATAGATGGTTTAAAACTTCTTATGAAGTTTGGATTGTATGGATTTTAGATCTTTTGTTATGTTTGCATTTTGATGTATGAAATGTTTGGATTGTATGAATATATTGTGATGTTTGGATTTGATGTATCAATTGTGATTTGATTTAATGTTTTTTTTTATTTTGTTAGATACGATGTGTTGGATAGGATGTGTATGAATTTGATGTATAATTTGATGGATATTTTTGTATTAACAGATTAAATGTAGAAAATAGTTAATTTTGGATATTATTTTTTATGTTTTGTGATGAATTCTATGATAAAATTTTTTTTGTCATAAATCTATCGTATTGTATAAAAAACAATGATGAAATCTGTGACGAATTCCCAGATTCGTCGTAGAATCTGCGATGAATCTAGGAATTTGTTACAAATTTCTGCAACAAATCTAGGAATTCGTCACAAATTTCAGTGATGAATTTCTAAATTTATCACAGATTTCTACGATGAATTCTCAAATTCAACGCAAATTCTGCGACAAATTTTTAAATTCGTCACAAATTTCTACGATAAATTCCCATATTCGTTGCAAATTTTAGAAACAAGTTTAATTATTCGTCACAAATTTCATCGACGAATTTCTTAATTTATCATAAAAATTAGCAACAAATTTGAAAATTCGTTGGAAAATCTACAATAGAAAAAAAATTGTTGTAAATGTGTGTATCTAAATTTTGCGATGTTCCAACTAATTTTGCTATCAAAATAAAATTCATCTCAAAATTTGCGACAAATTTCTTATTTTCATCACAAAAATCAACATTAAATTTGAAAAATCATTGTAAAATCTTAGATGAAAATAAATTTATCATACATCTACATTTCTAAATATTACAAAGTTTCCAACTAATTTTGCGATGAAAATAAAATTCATTGCAAAATTTATGATAAATTTCTTATTTTCGTCGTAGAAAATTAGGGATGACTTTTCTATGACAAATATTTTTCATCGCAAAATTTGTCACAAATTTTTTTTTGCAACAATTTTTTTTTAATTTGTCACACAATTCATCACAAAATCTATTTTTTTGTAGTGATTATTTCGGTACTTAGTTGTACCTCATATCTTATACTTGTAGGATTTGAACTTGAGGCATGCCTTTAACTTGAGGATAGTTATTAAGATCTACAAAAAGGTGGGTTTCTTTTGACCTCTTTTAGACCTTTGTCCTTAGTGCATAATTTATTTTATTGATTTGGCAATATTTATTTGCTTACCTTGACTTTACTCTAGATCGGTTCCTAAGATTGATACTTTGTTGCTTATCCTTACATTGAGTCTACTTGATATCTATGTTGTCTCATTGTTCTTCATGCTTGATTGTTTATGTTACGCCTTGAGGGTGTACTTGTCTAACAAAAATCGAACAACACCTCCCCTATATCACAAATGAAACTTAGATATATATCCACAGATCATACTAATTAACCACACAGCGAAAGCATAAAAACAAACATACCGACAATAGGGTAAAGGGATTCACACAATCCCACAACAAACAACAGAAAACATACACAAGGAAGGGATTTACCAAATCCATTCCACAAAATATAGAAACTAACACCAATGCGTACTAGTATGACTTATACAACATGTACAAGTCCGAATAAAAGGACACCATATGGCTAAATTCACGAATGAAACAAAGTGTATATACAAATAAAACTTAGGAAAAATAGAATCTTGAGTGTTATGTGGAACCGACAGCCAGGATCTTTGAGAGACATAACACATCCTCTACTTGCTAACCTGGAAATAAAGAGAAAGCAAGGGATAGTGAGTAAAAATATTCAACTAATATAAGAAGATAGTGCATGATATATATAAAGAGATCAAATGATGCAGTCTCAAGTGAAATATTTACTAAAGAATTAAGAGAGTCAATAAGACCTTTGTCCTTAGTGCATGATTTATTTTATTGATTTGGTAGTACTTATTTGCATACCCTGACTTTACTCTAGATCGATTCCTAAGATTGACACTTTGTTGATTATCCTTATCTTGAGTCTACATGATATCTATGTTGTCTCATTGTTCATCATGCTTGATTGTTTATGTTATGCCTCAGGGGTGCATTTGTCTGACAAAAATCGAACAACACCTCCCTTGTATCACAAATGAAACTCAGATATATATCCACAGATCATACTAATTAACCATGTCACGCCCCAGAGGAGTCCCTACTGGTAAAATTTCGACAACATCTCTCATGTAACGGTGACAATATAAAGCATATATACAACAATATTCACACAATATAACCATCAGCCCACACGATTAGAATATATACACAACCACGTAATTTTATATATATATATATATATATATATATATATATATATATATATATATATATATATATATATATATATATATATTAAACAGTCTACCCGGCTGTACTATAAACCAACACAGTGGAAAAATGATAAAAAAAAAAAAAACCCCATACAAGCTAAAATTACACACTGCTAGCTGGCTAGGCCTTATACAACACCACAACAACACAAAATCAACTCCACATAATAAACTCCAAGAGATAATCGAATTAATATAACACCAAATACAAAATACGAGTAAAGAATAAACGAACCCCGATGCAGTCTTCGGATGTAACGTAAGACCGGCAGTTAGGACTCTCCCAAGCATCCTTGATTCATCTACCTGCTACCTAGCGAAAGAAAATCATTTTGTGGGGTGTTGAGTGCTGGAACTCAGTGGGTAAAGGAAAGATAGTGCATGAACTTAATTAATAACTAGAAATACAAAGGTGTACAGTCTCATACGAAAAGTAATAGTAGATACTACCATGTTATCATAATAAATGTCCATACCTGACACCATATCGTAGGGTAGTAAAATCAGGAGTAGAACAACTCTGCTACAAAGCTACCCATAACTACAAGGGTAACATGTGAGGTAAACACATACAACAAATATATATCTCAACATATGTAAGCATATCAGCATAAGTAAGCAACAGTAGCATAAGTAAGCAACAAGATCATCCGATATAATCATAACTGCGTATGCATGGATGGTCACCCCACCCACCTCTATGCACCACGACCCCTGTATGGTCGAGAGGCCAGATCGATAACAACTGACTACTCAAAGGCCGCCACTACTCTCGAGTGACCGAGTAGACAGGTGCTGAGTAGCTAACTAGCTACAAAGCGAAGGGGGTCCCTGCTGCTCGCAACTCCACCTACCACTACCCATGAGTGGTCGAGTGCGGCACGACAGGACAAGCGACATCTGCTCCAGCTACCACTCTCTTGAGTGGTCGAGCATGTGACCCTGGTTAACGACTCTCTCAACCGCAAGGGAGAATTTGTCGTTAACATGTATGCAATGATATGATATGCAAAATACAACAGTCATCATATACATGTAAACAGGAATCGAGTATGCTAACATGAAGCCAGCATGCTCAATATAATAAATAAATAAATAATAATCAAAGCATACAAGGTTGGTATCTAATATCTGCTAAATATCATAAATGACAACAAGAGACTGTATTGATATAGAAATGAATAACTCAAAGGTTTGAGTGGAAGTATCAAGCACAAGAAAAATATGAGTGGAATCAAGGTATAGAAGTCCTTATCCAAAATAATAGCTCATGCACCAAGTTCCAAAGAACTAAAGAGAGTCAAAGTAAAAAGTACCCGCCTTTATACGTAGACCGTATTAAGTAGTCCCACGTCGAGACGCTCGCCCCGAACCCAAGTCCTATGATCACATAATATATGATATACTAGTCAAGAATGAACTAATTAGCTAAATCCATTATGAACCAAATAGCTAACTTAACCCTAATCTAATTATAAATCTATATATTAATTCCATTTCAATTATTAGCCCCACATTTGACAGTTAACCAATCTCATTAATCCTGTTAGGTTTAACTAAATACATAACCTTCATTTCGTTAGGTTTAATCCTTCTAACATCTTGATAATGATCATGCTTTCATTCAAATTAACCTAACTAGATAAACCACCTCGCAAATGAATCTTTAATACATAACCAACATATTTTGTTACCTACACAGCACGCACCTTAGCTTCCTCCGACAATTTCAGATCTGACCCCCCACCCATAATCCCTCAGCACCTCTAGAATTGCTATCAGATCTGCAACCAGTTGTGCTTCTGGTGTGCACAAAAAAATGCTACCAATAACGAGGCTACATCAGGTGTTGAACGATTAATAGCATTGGTAAGAAGAACTGGGACATACTGCGGCAAAGGAAAGGAGAAGGGGTGATGACTGACCAGATCGATTAGGGCTCCATCAAGGTGAGGAGGGAAGCATACTATGATGAAGGAATCGGCCGGTAGTGGGACTTGGATGTTATGCCACGGGAGGGAAGAAAACCTTTTGGAATGCTAATACAACCCAAAGATCTGTCGCTGGAACCCAAGCTTCACTCCAGCAGATTAGGGCTCTGATTTGCCGATCTCCAGCCACAGAAGACATACGTGAATGGCTAGTTGAAGAGAAGGTCCACCGGGAAAAATTCAGATGAGGGGGTAGAATAGATAGAAGCTCGACCGACGCTGAGATGTGCAACATCAGGCCGATCGGTTGCGGATGCGCATCAAGGATAAGGATCACCAGCGGAATTGGCAGAGGGTGGTGTGTGAGGGAGAGGTGATGTGAATCCAAAGAGAAAGATATCTCAAGAACCCAATGGAAAAAGAAAGAAAGAAAGAACTAAATTGATAAGATTGATGAAAAGAACCTTGACCCAATGCTTAGAAAAGCATGAACCTTTGTATAAAAGATGGTAGACACCACAACCTTGGGATGGAGGTTGATAAGTCTTCGAATGCCACAAGGAAATGCCTTGATAAGTTCTAATTCAATGAAGAACCAACAAGTGCAACCCTCACCATGCTATAGATTGAAAAATATGTCAAAGATACATGTGTGGTCGTCACCCCCTTTATTTATAGCTATAAGGTGACCAAAAACCCCTAAAAGGATAAAAGAAAGCCCATTTAGTAAAGACCTATGTAGACTACTTAGCCATTTTAAGCTAATGGCTTTATTACAACCCAAATAAAAGTAGAAATTGAGTCTAAATTAAGCCTACATATTCCTACTACATAGACATAAGACTTAAGTGCTAATTAAACTCATCTAAGGCTTGAATTAGGTTGACTATGCCGAATGACTTGCTCTTGGTCAAACCTTCTTCAATGGTAGCTTTGGCCTTCACACCTTCAATTAGTACATTAAGTGCTTCCTTCATCTTTCTAACCTTAGCCCTTGTAATTGGGCCTCCATTGATGCATAATGGATCTTCATTAACATCTAGAGTGGGTTAACCATGATCCATATCATTAGCTTGTTGCTCTCTTTCTTTGACTCCATCATTCCCCCTTTCCCCAAAAGGATTCGTCCTCGAATCTTGATCACCTACATCAAAGGGAGAAAGATCAGAAACATTAAATGTAGCACTCACATTATACTCACCTAGTAAGTCAAGCTTGTATGCATTATCATTGATTCTAGCAATAACTTGAAATGGACCATCTCCTCGTGGATGCAACTTAGTATGACGTTTAGTAGGGAATCTTTCCTTCCTCATATGAACCCAAACCCAATCTCTGGGTTCAAATATCACTTTCTTTCGTCCCCTGTTGGCTTGCATAGCAAATTGTTCAGTTCTCTTTTCAATTTGCAATCGAACTTTTTCATGTAGTTGCCTCACAAACTCAGCTTTTCTGGTACCATCTAAACTGGCATGCTTAGAGACAGGCAAAGGTGACAAATCTAAAGGAGTTAAAGGGTTGAACCCATATACCACTTCAAAAGGTGAAAAATTAGTAGTAGAATGCATAGATCTATTATAAGCAAATTCAACATGTGGTAAACAATCTTCCCAACCTTTTAAATTCTTTTGAATGATAGCTCTCAATAAAGTAAATAAAGTTCTATTTACTACCTCAGTTTGTCCATCTGCTTGTGGATGACAAGTTGTAGAAAACACAAGCTTTATTCCCAATTTTCCCCATAGTGTCTTCCAAAGTAGCTTGGGAACTTTGTATCACGATCTGAAACTGTGCTCCTCGATACTCCATGAAGTCGGACTATCTCCCTGAAAAATAGATCCGTAATATGGTCAGCATCATCTGTTTTCTTACAAGGAATAAAATGAGACATTTTAGAAAATCTGTCCACAACAACAAAAATGGAATCCATACCTCGTTTAGACCTTGGTAGTCCTACAACAAAGTCCATGGAAATATCAACCCAAGGTTCACTAGGAATTGGTAAAGGTGCATACAATCCATGAGGTAAAGATCTAGATTTTGCTTGCCTACATGTAATACACTTCTCACAAAATTTGACTACATCTTGGTTTATGTGTGGCCAAAAGAAATGCTCTACCAACACTTCTAGATTTTTTATTACTCCAAAATGCCCCATTAGTCCCCCACCATGAGCTTCTTGGATTAATAATTCCCTTAATGAACAATTAGGGACACACAACCTATTCACTCTAAAAAGAAATCCCTCATGCCTATAAAACTTCCCAAATGTAGCATATTCACAAACATCAAACATATATCCAAAGTCAGGATCATTAGAATATAGATCTTTAATGTATTCAAATCCTTACAATTTAGTGTTCAAAGTAGAGATCAAGGTATACCTTCGAGACAAAGTATCTGCAACAATATTTTCCATACCTTGTTTATATTTGATCACATAAGGGAATGATTCAATAAACTCCACCCATTTTCCATGATGTCTATTCAACTTACTTTGGCTCTTCAAATGCTTCAACGATTCATGGTCAGTGTGAATGACAAACTCTTTGGGCCACAAGTAATGCTGCCAAGTCTCTAAAGCCCTCACCAATGCATACATCTCCTTGTCATAAGTTGGATAGTTCAAAGCTGCTCCGTTGAGTTTCTCACTAAAATAAGCAAGAGGTTGACCTTCTTGTATTAGCATAGCTCCAATACCTATTCCTGATCCATCACACTCAATTTTGAAAGTTTTAGCAAAGTTAGGTAATGCAAGTAATGGTGCAGAACTTAGCTTCTCCTTAAGTAAGTTGAAAGCTGAAACTTGTTCACTATCCCAATGAAATCCAACATTCTTTTTAACAACTTCAGTTAAGGGTGCAGCTATAGAACTAAAATTTATAACAAATCTCCTATAGAAACTTACCAATCCGTGAAAGCTATGTACGTTAGTTATCGTTTTTAGTGTTGGCCACTCACGAATTGCCTTAACATTTTCTTCATCAACTGCTATTCCCCTAGCACTAACAATATAACCAAGAAACTTTATTTGACTAGTGCAAAAAGAATATTTTTGAAGGTTAGCATACAATTTTTCATTTCACAAAACAAGTAGAACTTTTTATAAATAATCAACATGCTCATCTAAATTCTTACTATAAATCAAGATGTCATCAAAATATACTACAACAAAGTTCCCAATATAAGCACACAAAATATGATTCATTAATCTCATGAAAGTACTAGGTGCATTAGTTAGCCCAAATGACATGACTAACAATTCGTACAAACCATACCTAGTCTTAAAAGCAGTTTTCCATTCATCTCCCTCACGCATGCGAATTTGATGATAGCCAGACTTCAAATCAATTTTAGAGAAAATGCAAGAACCATATAGTTCATCTACCATATCATCTAATCTAGGAATAGGATGACGTTACTTTACCGTAATTTTGTTGATAGCCCTGCAATCAACGCACATTCTTTAAGTTCCATCCTTCTTAGGCACAAGCAAAATAGGAACTGAACAAGGACTCAAACTTTCTCTGACATACCCTTTTCTCATCAACTCTTCAACTTGCTTTTGAAGCTCCTTCATCTCCATAGGATTGCTCATATAGGCTGGCGATTAGGAATGGCTGCTCCTGGGATGAAGTCAATTTGGTGCTCTAATCCCCTAAGTGGTGGCAATCCATCAGGAACTTCTTCAGGAAAGATATCATCAAATTCCTGAAAAGAGATTTAACAACGCTAGGCAAAGAACGGTTAAAATTGTTAGTGTTGAAATAAGCCTCCTTGTATAAAAGTACAATTATCGGCTTTTGAATAAAAAGCTCTCTTAACCTCTCTTTCTTTTGCATAAAGCTCCCTTTTTTACTCTCTTGCTCTATTTTTTTGTTTCTTTTTCATTCTTTTTTTCACTACTCTCATCCTCACTTTTTCTTTTCTCACACTCCTTTTCTTTTTCATTTTTTTTCTCTCACAATCTTTTCTTTTTTCACTCTCTTTTTTATCCTCAATTGATCTTCATATACTTGCTTAGGAGTTAATGGTACAAGAGTTACAAGTTTATCATGCATCTTAAAAGAATATTTATTTGTGAAGCCATCATGCATGACTCTCCTATCAAATTGCCATGGTCTACCTAAAAGCAAATGACTTGCATGCATTGGTACTACATCACAAAGAACATCATCATGATACCTACCAATGGATAATGAAACCAACACTTGCTTAGTGACCTTAACTTCCCCGCAATCATTCAACCATTGTAGTTTATAAGGTCTAGAATGTTTAGTGGTAGGTAAGCACAATTTCTCAACCAAGATAATACTAGCAACATTAGTGCAACTTCCCCCATCTATAATCATACTACATACCTTGTCGTTGATGTAGCAACAGGTATGAAATAGGTTTTCTCGTTGTTCTTCATCTTCTTCCTTCACTTGCACATTTAGAGCATGCCTAGTGACAAGGGATTCACCTTCGACGAGAAACTCTTTTACATCACATTCCATCAATGGTGGCACAACATTATCATCTTCGGACTCACACTCAGTTTCAATATCACCATTTTCTTTCAAAAGCATAATTCTTTTGTTTGGACATTGTGAAGCAATATGTCGTCTTCCCAAACATTTAAAGCATTTAATATCTCTATTTCTTGAAGATTGGATAGGTTCTTTACCTTTGACCAATGAAAAACCAGCATCTTTATTCTTCAAAAACACGATCTTACTCTTTGATGCCAATTTATCATCTCTTTTGTTCCAACTAGATTTCTGTTAGTAATTAGCCCTAAGAGCCAATCATGAGATGATTAGGCCTTTTGGTTACTAATTGAGTTAGACTCAAATGAACTCACTCATTGGATTGAGTTCAATTCGAATTAGACAAATTGGATTGATGGGTTACACTCAATGGGTTAGACTTATTAGGTTATTAGATTAATGGTTAATCCAATATAATAATCCAACCTATTAAGAGGAATACAAAGAGACAAAAACCCTTCATATTCATTGGATGAATATAAATAGGTTTTTGGTGAGATTTTTCATTAGATGAGATGGGTGTCTCTTGATCTTCCTCCTCATTCTTCCTCCTTCCATGGCCGAATTTTCTTCCATGGTCAAACCATACTTCTTGCTAGCACAAGGGAATGGTTCTTCTCTGAAGGCTTCGTTCGTGGGACGAAAGAAGGATATGTTCGTGTGGATACCATAGAGGCGCGGACACTTGAATGCGCTGAGATCTGGATCCAAAGAAAAGGTTGTTGTCGGGATTGCGAAGGGCACGCAACAAAGGTATAATCCTATCATGTAGTTAGCATAGATTAGTTTAATAGAAATTGTTTCTTCCCTTTTGCATGGATCCGCTGGATAAGTGGATCTAGTATTTTTCCGCTGTGTTTCCGCATCTTCTGGCGCGCTAGATCTCAACAGTGGTATCAGAGCCACATGCGAAGGGCTATGCTAAGTTTTAGAATTTTATATATAATATAGAAATTGCATGATAGGATTTACTGTGATTTGCAAACTCTTATGAGTTTCGGCACATAAGGATTCGGCCAAGAGAGTGAATCTCGACCAGACTATGAGTCTTGGCCAGATTTTGTGTCTCGGCCAAATCCTAAGCCTTAACCGAAATGGGTGTTTTGTAGGGAACAAAGCATAGTTGGTGTGTGACCAGCAAGGTCTCGGCCGGGGGTGTTTTGTTGGGAACAAAACATAGTTGGTGTGTGACCAACAAGGTCTCGGCTAGAGGTGTTTTGTTTAGAACAAAACATAGTCGGTATTATGGGTAGTAGGGTCTCGGGTAAAGCAGCAACTCATAAAATGAGTATGCAAAATAAATGTTGCGGCTCATAATTTGTTTGCTGAAATCATAGTAAATTTTATGTCATAAAATATTATGAATAGATATGACATGGTGCATGGTTATGGCCCTTTTAACCCCAATATGATTGGATGTGTGTAATGTTGTAATTCATAATACGGCCTACGTGTTGTGCCTTCATCCCTTTTATTCTTGTTGTAATTAGATTAAACTCGAATGTAACTCGAGTTTCTTTAGATTTTGTAATGTACAAAATTAGAAAAAGTTAGTGTTCTGGAAGATGGGTGAAAAAGGAAGGAAGGTCAACAACACACACGACAACCAAGGAAGTGCTTGGAGAAGCGGCTTAGACCTAGGTTGACTTATCGCTCTTATCATTGGCTTGAGAAGATTGTAGTTTATGGGAGCCATAACCATGCCACGTTTAAACTTGTGTATATGTTGATATATGCCATGATATGCCATGATGTATGTGATGCATGTATAGCTATCGTAATTAGGTCATTTACATATGCCTACCAAAGCTTGGTACTCACTACTACCTCGATCATCTATAGTCAAGTTTGCCAAAGCAAAGTGGCTCGTTTTATCTTGGTAGAGTGCGACAGGACAATTGTGATGTCCGACTATCGACCTTTGGGTATGACTTAATTAAGTTACCTCAATTGGATTGAGAACTTAAAGGCATATCCCATAAGATGTAAATCATATTATACTAGTCTTGGGCGATTAACCAAAGCTAACTCAAGATTAATTATAATATGGATTTTATAAGATGGAAAAACGAGCAAACAGTGTTGTTCACCTAAGGATACAAGAGTTACATAGGATGTAATTGATAAACATTGTCTACCTAAGTTATATATTTAATTAAAGGTCTAATTAATTGAAATGAGTATGATACTTCTCTACATTTTATTGTTGTAGACCACCATGTCATCTAGTAAGTAGAAGACACTATCTCTGATCTATCCTTGATAAGAATAAGCTCAATGGAGCTAATTTCTAGACTGGTATAGAAACATAAGAATAGTTCTCAAGAGAGAAAGAAAACTGTACGTCCTAGAGCAGCCTATTCCTGAAGTGCCCCCTGCTACTGCCACTAGAGCTGATAGGGATGCTTACACACATTAAGATGATGCATTAGATGTATCATGCCTTATGCTCGCCTCCATGAACTCTGAGCTTCAGAAGCAACATGAGAACATGGATGCTTATGATATGGTTGAACACCTTAGAAAATTATATCAAGGACAAGCAAGGCATGAGAGATTTGAGATCTCTAAAGCACTGTTTCAATGCAAAATGCAAGACGGAAGTCCCGTAGGGCCATATGTGCTCAAAATGATCAAGAATGTGGAGAATCTACAAAGGTTGGGATTCCCACTAGGCCAAGAATTAGCCACTGATCTTATCTTGCAATCATTGCCTAATAGCTATAGTCAATTTGTCATGAACTGCAACATGAATGAAATTGATAAACCGCTGCCTAAGATGTTGAGCATGTTGAGAACTATTGAACTCAACCTTAAGAAGCCAAAGCCTAGTACCATTTTGATTGTGTCTAAAGGCAAAGGCAAGTGGAAGCCTAAAGGTAAGGGTAAGACCCAATCCAAAGGAAAGGGCAAGACTCATGCACTGAAACCCAAAGGTGGGGTTGCTAAGGAAGGAACCTACTTCCACTGTGGTCAGACCGGACACTGGAAGAGGAACTGTAAGGTATACCTAGAGGAACTGAAAAAGGAAGAGAAGTGAGACTTCTGCCTCAGGTATATATGTTATAGAAATCAATCTATCTATTTCTTCTTCATGGGTATTAGATACCGGATATGCGTCTCACATTTGTATGAATGTGCAGGGGCTGAGAAATAGTAGAGTGTTCACAAAGGGCGAAGTGGACCTATGAGTAGGCAATGGTGCAAGAGTTGTTGTTGTCCCTGTAGGAGCATATTCCTTATCTTTGCCTACTGGGCTTGTTTTAGAACTTAAAGAGTGCTGCTATGTGCCTACTTTGACCAAGAACATTATCTCTATTTCTTGTTTGAACAAGAAAGGTTTTTCATTTGTAATAAAGGACAAATTTTTTTCTATTTATTTCAATGAAATGTTCTATTATAGTGCACATCCTGTGAATGTACTCTATGTTCTAGACTTTGGCAACCCAATCTATAACATAAATACCAAATAGTTCAAGTCTAATGATTTGAATCAAACATATCTCTGGCATTCTCGCTTAGTTCACAAAATGAGAGTTGCATATCCCAACTCCATAAGGATGGATTTTGGACTCATTTGATTTTGAATCATATGAGGCAAGCAAATCTTGTCTTCAAGGCAAGATGATAAAAACTCCATTCAGTGGACACCGCGAAAGGGCTAATGATCTTTTAGGACTCATACATACTGATGTATGTGGCCCTTTTAGAGTAGCAGCTAGAGGAGGCTAATATTACTTCATTACTTTTACTGATAATTTCAGTGAATAAAGAATTCAAGAATGAAGTATAAAATCAACTTGGTAAGAGTATTAAGATGGTTTGATTAGATCGAGGTGGGGAATACCTTAGTCAAAAGTTTCATGACCATCTCGTTGAGTGTGGGATCATATCTCAACTCACTCCACCTGGAACACCACTATGGAATGGTATATCAGAAAGGAGGAATCATACTTTATTAGATGTGGTACGATCGATGATGAGTCATACAGATCTTCCTATTTCCTTTTGGGGACATGCTCTAGAGACAGCTACTTTCACACTTAACTGAGTTCTATCTGAGGCTGTCAGAAATGTTAGGATCGGTTGAGCTAGAGAGGGGGGGGGGGGGTGAATGGCTCACTTCTTTTTCTGACCAACTTTGTTCTGTACAGCGGAAATCTGAAGGCAATGCTAACACCGTTATTTACTTGGTATCCACCTCCTCAAGGAGGTGACTAATCCAAGGATCCACACCACTCACACTCTTTCACTATCAAAAACCCTCCTTCTCGGAATCACACCGAAGGTGGAGAAACCTTAACAGAAATACACCTCTTCCTTTTCTTCAAAATAAATATCACAAATGCTACAAAGAAGAAGTAGAGAAGGATTACAAGCTTTAATCAGCTTCTTCTTTGCAGGTGAGATTTCAGTACGTAGTGGAGAGGAGCTTGAACCCTTTGCTTTGAATCTTGATCACTTGAGAGCTTTCAAAAGGCTTGGAGAGCAATGGAACAGTATGTTTTTCGTTTTCTATGTTTTCCAGCTTCTTTTCGTGTTTTATACGTTGAGAAAACTAGCCGTTTCTCACGCCGCCGTCGCCGTGGATCGATTGAGGTCATATTCCAATCGATTCACAACTATCCGTTGGAAGCCATCGCGTCAAGATCGACGGTGCAGATTCTTTTATTTGACTTGGATCGATTGGGGCAGCGTTTGAATCGATTCAAGCGCTTGCTCATGAAATTAGAAGCTGCGTGAATCGATCGGCCGATCGATTCAATACCTTGAATCGATCGGCTGATCGATTCAGTGTGATTCTGTGCTTCGCACAGAATGTTCACGGATCGATCGGCCGATCGATTCAATCCCTTGAATCGATCGGCCGATCGATTCAATCACTTGAATCGATCGGCTGATCGATTCAGAACGATTCTGTGCTTCGCACAGAATGTTCACGGATCGATCGGCCAATCGATTCAGTAACTTGAATCGATCGGCCGATCGATTCAGTAACTTGAATCGATCGGCTGATCGATCCAGATGCATTCTGTGCTGCGCAGAACTTTACCAATCGATCAGCCAATCGATTGCCTTACCTTCAATCGATCGGATGATCGATTCAGAGGCAATTTGCCGCACAGCCATGTCTGAATCGATTTTCCAGTCGATCTCTGACAGTGAGCCTATCACACACATAATCTTGTGACTTGCAGGAGTTTCTCTTGCCAAGAATCCGGTCCCCGACCTTCTTGGACTTCTCTTGCCTTGCATCTGGTCTTCTGACCTGCAAGAACTCTTTTTGCCAAGAATCCAGTCCTCGACCTTCTTGGTCTTCTCTTGCATCTGGTCTTCTGACCTGCAAGAAACTCCTCCTGCAAACTCACAATGCATGTTAGTTCCACCGTATTAACCTAAACTTAAATAATTGTCAACACATTGAAACTTCCAGGGCATGATTGCACCAACAATCTCCCCCTTTTTGATGTTTGACAATCTATTTAAGTTTAGGCTAATTTCCAATACAATGATAAATAATGATTGTAGCTTGCTGAAATAATAATTGCATAATTGCAGTAAGCTTGATTTTAATTTACTAAGATAGGCATAAGCAATAAGCATGAACTTCAACATAGATCTCCCCCTTTGTCAAAAATCAAAAGCAAATAACTCCCCCTCAATAAGTGCACAAGGCAAATATGATAAATCCAATGAATGCTCCCCCTAAAACACATATATCAACAGAACAGAACAACACTGAAATGTAGAATCAAAAGGAGAGTGTAGCAAAAAAAATATCATACAATCAAAATAAAAGAGAGTTCACAAAAAGGACTCCAGAACAACCATCCATACAACAAGATAAAAATACATCATATAGGAACATAAAACTCGATAAGCTCGTCTCCAGGAGGAGTGGGAGCAGGATCAGCAGCTGGAGCGGACGTAGTAGCCGGAGCAGGAACCACCGCAGAGTCAGGATCAGGGGCATCCTCAGCAGGGGGAACAGGGGCGGGGGATGGACCAGACTGAGATGGGTGGACCGTCACCCACGAGCCCACTAAGTCCACTAGTGTGTCCAGAGTCCGCTGCATCGAAGTCATAGTCGCCTGCATCGACGTCTGCTGCTGGACCACGGTATCCAACGTGGTACGCAGGCTGGCTACCTCCAGGGTCAGCTCCTCAAGGCGAGTGGAAACCGTCTCCTCAAGATTCGGAGAAGCTGGCCCGTGGAACTCCTCCTCAGCCTCATCCTACGCAGGAGCCAAGGCCTGTGCATCCCCCCTGTGGCGAGCCCGAGGTCCCTCCCCAAAAGCACGGCCATCGATCCATCGAACTCCAGCGGGACCACCAATCAAACCCGACTTCTTGAAAGAGCGGGAAGAAATCCGAGAATAAGCCACTGTCATGTGCTCCAGCCGTCCCCGGGAGACATCAACCTTCTGGGACGCCAGCCAATCTGTGATAAGATGCCCGAAAGGCATATGTATCGTCTGTTGTACGGGCTGGGTGAAATGGATGATGCAATGAAAGATATTCAGAGGGATGTTAATGTCAAGGGAATGACGAATGGCGTAGAGAGCAAACATATGAGGCGGTCGTAGAATGGCTAGGGCACGAGAGGCAATGGGGAAAAGACAGTTGATGATTACTTTAAACAAAGCGGCATTTTCAGCCGATAACTCAAGAGAAGAAAACTTAGTGATATGAGCATCTGGCCCATCCGGACGAGGACGACCAAAGAAGAACTGATGCATGGAGGCAATGCTAATATGCTCAAAAGGTGGAGGCAGCTCATCGGGAAGATTCGGATAAAAGACAAAATCATTGTTTGAGGGTAGACATTCGAGATAAGATTGAAGAATCTCATAAGAGAAGTCCAGGCTCCGTTTTGCAACACGAGTGCGATAATTTACACCATCTGAAGTGTGTAAATTATTATAGAATTCAGAGACAAGACCTATATTGATGTCCCTCTCACAAGTCAACAAAGAGTCAAGTTTATAATGCTTGAACCTATTATAGGTATCAAAACAAGAAGATCTATAATATTGCAAATTCACTGATCTAGGGGGAATAAGTTTGAAGGTGTTTTTGGTGAAAGCTTGTTGCATTGCAGCATTTGGAAACCTAGGGTCAGTGGGAGGTTGAGGACGTGAGGAAGGAACAGACGACCCTTCGCCCGATTCACGGACCTTTTGTTTCTTTCTGTGGGATAGAAAACAAATGCATGAGATGCCCAGGGTTGACAGTGAACGGGAAGGAATACAAAGTGCGTGAGGAAGGGACAGTGAATGGTTTGACAGTAATGCAAAGATTCAAGGGTAATGCAAGTAATGCAATGCATGAGGGATAATGCAATGCACAAAGACACACAAAAATACAGATTAGGTCAAGAATAGGAGCAAAAAGGAACAACAAGGAGTAGAGCAACGAGTTTTACCTAGGTTTAGGGTTTTGAGTCCGCATTTTGTGCGAGGTCGCGGAGAAGAGGAAAGGAGCTGCCCAGTGTGTCGAGAGAGAACTGGAAGAGAATTGGAATAGCGCCTCTTCGCCGGAGAAGCACGCCGGAGTGACGATCGAGACAGGCAGAACCGTCGCCTGGGAAGTCGCCTAGGGCAAAAGCCGCGTTGAGAGAGAGAAAGAGAAAAGGAAAAATTAAGGGATCGATTCGGATCCACGGGTTTAAGACGGGTTTTAGGGCTTCGATCGATCGACCAATCGATTGAGAGTAATTGAATCGATCGGTAGATCGATTCACAATGCTTCTGTGAAAGTCGAACAAAAGTCTGAATCGATCCATGGATCGATTCAGACGCCTTCTGTGGAAAAACGAAAGGGTCTCTCAAACGATCCATTGATCGATTGAGGTTCTCTGAATCGATCCACTGATCGATTCAGATGCCTTTTGTGGAAAAGTGCGAGACTCTCAATAAATCCATTGATCGATCGAGGTACTCTGAATCGATCCACTGATCGATTCAGATGCCTTATGTGGCCAAGTGCGAGCCTCCCAATCGATTGACCAATCGATTGGGAAGCCTGATAGTTCTGCATGTCTGAAAAACTTTCAGAACCAAGATTTGGAAAAGCACAACTAATTGTACACTACCCCAAAAATCATGAAATTTTGCATAGACACTATATATGTCCCATATTATCAAGGAAAAATAAAGTTTAATAAAAATAAACTCGTCTTAGTGAAAACTTACACAAAACCACAAATTATTGAAAACTTTAAAGATATGAGGAAGTTTGTATCTATCTTTTTCATAATAATCCCCATCCAATAACACACTACAACCAATGTTTCAGAAATGAGTTGTTACATGATCAATTGGAAATTTCCAATCATAATCGTAGGGCAACGGGCACATGAGTTGTACACTTGCTTTCCCTATGATTGGACAAATGAATGTTTCATGTGACAATCATTTTTCTTGGCCAACTTAATGCATCATAACAAGCATTATGACCAAGATAAATGTTCCTAACCTCTCACCCCCCATCTAAATCACACAAAGAAGATGACCCTATGTGTTTGTGAGAGGCAAAAATTAAGGTGAAGAACCCAAAGACTCTACCTATAAAGTGACCATGGAGGATTTGATTTAATCAATACAACACATTCCCAATTCTCTTCTAAGAAAGCTAAATTCAACTTCGGGAAGAGGTTTGGTGAAGATATCGGCTAAGTTAGATTTTGATCCAACATAATTTAAAATGATATCACCTCGAGTTACATGATCACGGATAAAATGATGTTTAACCTCTATGTGTTTCGTTCTTGAATGATGAACGGGATTTTTTGTTAAATTGATTGTACTCACATTATCACAAAGTACTTGAACATTGTTATAGGTAAGTTTATAGTCTTCTAGAGTATGAGTCATCCACAATAATTGCGATACACACTCTCCCATGGCAATATATTCCGCTTCGGTTGTGGAGAGAGCTACACAATGTTGTTTTCTACTTGACCAACTTACTAAAGAGGACCCTAGAAATTGACAGCTTCCACTAGTGCTTTTGCGATCCAACTTGCATCCGGCATAATCGGAATCGGTATAGCCCACTAGGTCAAAAGTTTCGGTTCTAGGATACCAAAGACCAACATTTTGAGTCCCCTTGAGATAACGAAGAATTCGCTTAACGGCACTCAAATGTGACTCCTTGGCACAAGATTGATACCTAGCACATATACCTACGGCGAAAAGTATATCCGGTCTACTAGCCGTGAGATAGAGAAGACTTCCTATAGCACTACGATACACTTTGGAGTCAACTTCTTTTCCCTCAATGTCTTTATCCAACTTAGTATTTGTGGCCATGGGGGTAGATATTTCCTTTGCATTTTCCATTCCAAATTTCTTAAATAGCTCTTTGACATATTTGGATTGATGAATGTAAATGCCCTCTTTTGTTTGCTTAATTTGTAATCCTAGGAAAAATGTCAACTCACCAACCAAACTCATTTCGAATTCACTCTCCATGTGATTAATGAATTCATTTAAAAAATCTTTATTTGTGGAACCACAAATAATGTCATCTACATATACTTGGGCCACAAACAAATCATTACCATTATTTTTCAAGAATAAAGTAGGATCAATTTTTCCTCTATGAAACCCTTTTGATACTAGAAATGTTGACAATCGTTCATACCAAGCACGAGGAGCTTGTTTTAGTCCATATAAGGCCTTTTTAAGTTTATATACATGGGTTGGACACTCCAAATTTTCAAATCCCGATGGTTGCTCAACATATACTTCTTCTTTTATTACACCATTTAAAAATGCTGATTTTACATCCATTTGGTACAATTTGAAGCCCTTGTGGGCAAAGGCCAACATCATTCTAATTGACTCCAATCTTGCTACGGGTGCATAAGTTTCATCATAGTCCAACCCTTCTACTTGATTGAAACCCCTAGCGACCAATCTAGCTTTATTTCTCACCACTATCCCTTTATCATCAAGTTTGTTCCTAAAAACCCATTTTGTATCAATAATTGATTTGTTGTTAGGCCTAGGAACTAAATCCCAAACTTGACTTCTCTCAAATTGAGATAATTCATCTTGCATTGCTAAAATCCAATCCGGATCAAACAAGGCATCATCAATGGTTTTTGGTTCTATTTGAGATATTAGGGCAACTTGACTTCCTTCATTTCTAAAGTAAGATCGAGTTCTCACTCCTTGAGTAATGTCTCCTACTACTTGATCTAAGGGATGATTTACATGAGTCCTAATAGGTCTTGAGTCTTGATTTGTTATAACTTCGGGTTCAAGTGGCAAAGGTTCATTTTTCTCACCATCACTTTCTTGATTTTCTTCTCCTTGATGATTTTCCTCATTTAGTGTTAGTTTCTCTAACTCAAATTGTAATTCTTCATTGTTTGTTCTTATAGCGTTTAAAGAGGGATTTTCTTCAAATACAACATTTAGTGATTCTTCAACTAGTTTTGATCTTTTGTTGTAAATTCGGTATGCCTTGCTATGACTTGAGTATCCTACAAGAATCCCCTCATCCGCCTTAGTGGAAAACTTTCCCAAGTGATCCTTGGTGTTTAGAATATAGACCTTACACCCAAATACTCTAAGATGCTTAATTGTAGGTTGTTTACCAAACCATAATTCATGAGGTGTTTTTCCTAGAAACCTATGTATTAAAGTTCGATTTTGGACATAACAAGCCGTATTGATTGCTTCGGCCCATAGGAAACTATGTAGTGAATATTCATTTAACATGCTCCTAGCGGCCTCTTGTAACACCCTATTTTTCCTCTCAACAACTCCATTTTGTTGAGGTGTTCTAGGGGTTGAAAACTCATGTTTGTAGCCTTTTTCCATACAAAAACTTGTGAATCTATCATTTTCAAACTCACCTCCATGATCACTTCTTATTTTGTTTATCTTATGACCCTTTTCATTTTCTACTCTATTACAAAAAGCAATCAAGGTATCTAGAGTTTGATCCTTATGTTTCAAGAAAAACACCCATGTATATCTAGTGTAATCATCCACAATTACAAAGCAATATCTACTACCGTTTAAAGAAATATATTTGCTACTATCAAATAAATCCATGTGAATGAGCTCTAAAGCATTTGAAGTACTTACAACATTTTTACCTTTATGAGTAGCTTTGGTTTGCTTACCCATTTGACATGCATCACATATTTTGTCCTTTTGAAACTTCAACTTTGGCAATCCGTGCACCAACTCCTTCCTTGAGAGATTTTTGATATTCTTCATGTTGGTGTGAGCGAGTCTCCGGTGCCAAAGCCACGTCTCCTCTTCTTTGGACATGAGACACTTAGCAAACACATTAGTAGCACCAAATAGTTCAACTTGATAAATATTTTCTTTTCTATGGCCTATGAGAACATTGGTGTTTAGTTCACTATGTTTGACTAGGCATTGAGATGAGTTGAACTCAACTCTATACCCCGAGTCACATAGTTGACTAACACTCAAGAGATTAAAAGCCATGCCTTTTACTAGTAACACATTTTTTATTACAAATTTCTCGAAAATTATAATATCTCCAATTCCTATAACTTTTAGCTCACCACTATTACCAAAAGAAACGGTACCTTTACTTTTGTGTCTAAATGATGAAAATTTTGATGAGTCTCCCGTCATATGCTTAGAGCATCCACTATCTACGAACCATGTTGTTGGATGCTCCCCCTTTGCGCATGCCTGTTTAAACACGATGAACCAAATGTTTTGGTACCCACACTTTGGGTCCGGTAGCATCAATAACAAATTGCTTGGGTACCCAAGCTTGAACAACCTTAACCCTTGAAGCATGGTTTCTACTAATTAGGGACATGAATTTAACTTCCTTATCTTGAGATTTGAAACCTAGTCCCGCTTTATTGTACACGCCTCTTTGAGCTCCTAGAATCATGTCTAAGTATTTTGAGCTTGAAGTAAATTTTACTAGAGCACATCTAAGATCATCAACTTGTGATTTCAATGATACATTTTCTTTTTCAAGATCATCAACATCATTTTTGTCATTTTCATGAAGCATGCAACTTTCACATGGCACAATTTCATTTTTGAGTGATTTCAATTCATTTTGCAATCTTTTGACCTTCCCTTTTGATTTAGCTAGTGCATTGGTTAAGCATGCAATGGTGGCATACATCTTATCAAGCTTGGGAGAAATTACCTCATCATCACTAGAAGATGACTCACTTGAAGACTCCACATCTTCTTCATGACTATCTTCATCTTCACTATCTTCTACATGACTTAAGGCCATGAGAGCCATGTGCTTTGAGCTCTTCCTTTCATCTTCTTCCGATGAGCTTGATGATGAGTCATCCCATGTGGCTTTCAACGCCTTCTTCTTTTTCTTGATCTTTTCCTCTTGCTTCTTCAACTTTGGACACTCCGTTTTGTAGTGCCCCTTTTTCTTACATTCATAGCAAATTACATCAGTTTTATTCTTAGAATCCACAAGAGATTTACCTTTTCTTTTCTCATCATTGAAGATTTTCTTAACATCCTTTTTGTCAAACTTCCTTGAATGTCTCATCATTCTTCGAACGAAGTTTGCCATTTCACTTGATGATAGCTCTTCATCACTATCACTATCACTATCACTATCTTGTTCGGATTCTGAAGATGACTCCTTCTTCTCCTTTTTCTTTTCCTTGTGCTTCTTTTTGCTCTTTTCACCTGCAACCAATGCTATACCTTTCTCCTTATGGCTTGTGTTAGCTTGCTCATGCAATTCAAGTTCACAAAATAATTCATCCAATTTCACTATTGACAAATCCCTTGAAACCTTATAAGCATCCACCATGGATGACCATAAAGAGTTTCTTGGGAAAGATTTTAAAGCATACCTTATGAGATCTCGGTTCTCCACACTCTCTCCAACTGAATGAAGACCATTTAGGAGTTCCTTGAATCTCCCATGTAGTGAGCTTACCGTTTCTCCATCCTTCATGGTGAAGTTTTGAAGTTGATTTATCAACAAATCCCTCTTTGCAATTCTTGAATCCTTGGTGCCTTCATTTAGTTCAATAAGCTTATCCCATAAATCCTTGGCACTCTTAAAGGGTCCAACTTTGTTGAGTTGTTCCGAGCTTAATCCACATTGAAGAGTCACAATCGCCTTTACATTTGCTTGAGCCTTCATTTTTTGTTCAACAGTCCACTTGGATGACTCAAGCATTTTTCCATTTTCAGTTGGCGCCATGAATCCCTCCGTGATTGAGAACCACATATCAATTTCGGTCATGAAATAGTGTTCCATGCGGCTCTTCCAATAAGCAAAATTGCTGCCTTCATAGAATGGTGGTCGTGAAATACTATGTCCCTCCTTCATTGACATCTTGTAGCTCTTTGACTTGTGCTTTCTTGACGATGAATCCTCAAAAGCAAACCAATGCTCTGATACCACTTGTTAGGATCGGTTGAGCTAGAGGGGGGGGTGAATGGCTCACTTCTTTTTCTGACCAACTTTGTTTTGCACAGCGGAAATCTGAAGGCAATGCTAACACCGTTATTTACTTGGTATCCACCTCCTCAAGGAGGTGACTAATCCAAGGATCCACACCACTCACACTCTTTCACTATCAAAAACCCTCCTTCTCGGAATCACACCGAAGGTGGAGAAACCTTAACAGAAATACACCTCTTCCTTTTCTTCAAAATAAATATCACAAATGCTACAAAGAAGAAGTAGAGAAGGATTACAAGCTTTAATCAGCTTCTTCTTTGCAGGTGAGATTTCAGTACGTAGTGGAGAGGAGCTTGAACCCTTTGCTTTGAATCTTGATCACTTGAGAGCTTTCAAAAGGCTTGGAGAGCAATGGAACAGTATGTTTTTCGCTTTCTACGTTTTCCAGCTTCTTTCCGTGTTTTATACGTTGAGAAAACTAGCGGTTTCTCACGCCGCCGTCGCCGTGGATCGATTGAGGTCATATTCCAATCAATTCACAACTATCTGTTGGAAGCCATCGTGTCAAGATCGACGGTGCAGATTCTTTTATTTGACTTGGATCGATTGGGGCAGCGTTTGAATCGATTCAAGCGCTTGCTCATGAAATTAGCAGCTGCGTGAATCGATCGGCCGATCGATTCAATACCTTGAATCGATCGGCTGATCGATTCAGTGTGATTCTGTGCTTCGCACAGAATGTTCACGGATCGATCGACCGATCGATTCAATCCCTTGAATCGATCGGCTGATCGATTCAGAACGATTCTGTGCTTCACACAGAATGTTCACGGATCGATCGGCCGATCGATTCAGTAACTTGAATCGATCGGCCGATCGATTCAGTAACTTGAATCGATCGGCTGATCGATCCAGATGCATTCTGTGCTGCGCAGAACTTTACCAATCGATCAGCCAATCGATTGCCTTACCTTCAATCGATCGGATGATCGATTCAGAGGCAATTTGCCGCACAGCCATGTCTGAATCGATTTTCCAATCGATCTCTGACAGTGAGCCTATCACACACATAATCTTGTGACTTGCAGGAGCTTCTCTTGCCAAGAATCTGGTCCCCGACCTTCTTGGACTTCTCTTGCCTTGCATCTGGTCTTCTGACCTGCAAGAACTCTTTTTGCCAAGAATCCAGTCCTCGACCTTCTTGGTCTTCTCTTGCATCTGGTCTTCTGACCTGCAAGAAACTCCTCCTGCAAACTCACAATGCATGTTAGTTCCACCGTATTAACCTAAACTTAAATAATTGTCAACACATTGAAACTTCCAGGGCATGATTGCACCAACAGACACCATATGTGATATGGATAGGGAAGAGTCCCAAGATATCTTTTATGAAGATTTGGGATTGTGAGGCTTACGTTCGACGACTAGTCTCAGATAAAATAGGACACAAATCGGACAAGTGCTATTTATAGGATATCCTAAGGAAACAAAGGGATATTAATTCTATAATCCCACACAAGGCAAAGTGTTTGTTGCAAAAAATAATGTCTTCCTAGAAAGGGAGGTTATTTCTAGAAAAACTAGTGGGAGTGAAGTCAATCTTAAAGAAGTTCAAGATACTAGAACTGACACCTTGATGGAAATTGAACAGGTACCACAAGATGTTGTGGATCAGGATTTTGTTGCACCACAAGAGGTTATGGAACAACAACCTGTTCAAGTAGCACATGCTCTATGCAGATCTGATAGGATCCGTCGTCAACCTGAGAGATATTCTTTTCTCTTGTCTGACTATGGTGATGTAAAGCTTATTGGTCTCATTGAGCTCACATCTTATCAAGAAGCTGTACAGGGCCCAGATTCTGAGAAATGGCTAGAGGCCATGAGATCCGAGATGGAATCCATGTACACTAACCAAGTATGGACTTTAGTTGATCCACCTAAAGGGATCAAACCCAATGGGTGTAAGTGGGTCTTCAAGGTGAAGACTGACATGGATGGTCATATGCATGCCTACAAAGGTAGATTGGTAGCTAAAGGATTCAAACAGATTCATGGTATAGACTATGATGAAACCTTTTCACCAGTTGCGATGCTCAAGTCCATTCGGATCATGCTTGCTATTGCTGCTTATTATGATTATGAGATCTGGCAGATGGATGTGAAAACCACATTTTTTAACGGAAATCTACTCGAGGATGTGTACATGATACAATTTAAGGGTTTTGTATATCCAGAGCATGCTGGAAAGGTTTGTAAGTTGCAAAGATCCATTTATGGATTGAAGCAAGCTTCTAGAAGCTGGAATCTTTTATTCGATGATGTGATCAAAATGTTTGGTTCATTAAGAATGAAGATGAACCTTGTGTCTACAAGAAGGTTAGTGGGAGCACAGTCATTTTTCTCATATTGTATGTAGATGACATACTTTTCATTGGAAATGACATCCCTACTCTTCAGTCAGTGAAGACTTGTCTTGGGAATTATTTCTCAATGAAGGACTTAGGTGAAATAGCCTATATTTTGGGCATCAAGATCTATAGAGATAGATCCGGGAGATGGTTTGGTCTAAGCCAGAGTACATATATTGACAAGGTGCTTAAAAGTTTTGTCATGCAGAATTCTTAGAAGGGATTCTTGCCTATGTCACATGGTGTGAGTCGAAGACTCAATGTCCTTCTTCTAAGGTAGAAAGGGACCGCATGGATCAGATTCCTTATGCATCTGCTATAGGGTCTATCATGTACGCCATGCTTTGTACTCGCCCAGATGTCTCGTATGCGTTAAGCATGACGAGCAGATACTAATCAGATCCAGGTGATGGTCACTAGATAGTAATCAAGAATATTCTTAAGTACTTGAGAAGGACTCAAGATTATTTCTTGATCTTTGGAGGTGATGAAGAGTTGTTGCTGTAAAGGGTTATAGCTGTTGCTATAAAGGGTTACAATAGTGTAAGCTTCCATATTGACAAGGATCGCAGTTAGGGTATGTATTTTACATAAATAGTGGTCTTGGGTATTGGATACTACAACAATTTCATCTCATTAGAGGGATCCTCGATATATGAGATATGAGGATATGCAGATAACCAAACAATACTAACATTATAGATCCTTTGACCAAGGCTTTTGCACCAAGAAAGCATGATGGTCACACAGGTCAATGGATATGAGATATTTTAGTGATTGGCGCTAGTGATATAAGGAGATTGTTAGTGTAAGCCCTAAGAGGAAATCAAGAGTTGATTGACTTAGGACATTTTGTATCATATTTCATTATTTCATTAGAAGGCAAAGGTTATGGTTATTATATTTACTTCAGTTCAGTGCCGAATGAATAAATATAATAATGTCCTTGAGTGGTAGGTTCTAATCTACAATAATCAATTGGTTGAATTGATAGTGAGATATTGTAGAGAACAGTACTCTTAACTATTTCTAGTCGAGCATTAACATACAAGAACAATATTAATGCGTTGAGACTAGCATGTAGGTCAACGAATGACTTGATCTCACAAGTCATGGATATGAGATATCAGGTTGACACATGGGTATATATTAGAGAATATATACTGAATTGACCCGTTATGAGACGTTTCATGGATCGTTATATGAGTGTCATAAACATTCTCATGTGACTATTGGTATGAATAGTCCTTAGACCTGAAGTCACTACGGTTCCCTACATAAGGAGTTGTGTACTTTGGTATCGTCAAACGTCACCCGTAACAGGGTGGACTATAAAGTCGATCACTGGGTATGCAATAAATTATGCGGAGGGATGTGAGTAATGTAGATGGGATCTATCCCTTCCATATAACGGAAGCAATATCTGTGGGCCCCTTGATTAGTAGGACACAGAAATGTATGGCCATACTTAGATAAGTCAATATGATATATTGAACTTATTTGTATAGTGTGACTACTTAGAGATCAAGAAATACAAAGATTGATAAGAGGATGACACGGTCTATGCTTCATTGACCAATCTAGATATCAAGGATAGAGGGACTGAGTCATACAAGATAATAGCCATGGACAGGTTAGGTCGGATCTCGACTTTCTCGTCACTTGGGTAGCAATGATGCATTGCTAGATGCCACTCTTTGTTTATGTATTGCAAATGTTGATTTGGATACATTGCCAACGTTACGAGAGCCTATAGTGTCACACACAAAGAACATATTGGTTTTGAGATGGGTATTTTAGTTTGACTAATATACTAAGGATATGAAGAATAATGGGTAAATCTAAAGTGTTGGTGTCATCTTAGTGGTGATTGGCACTAGTGCTAGTGGGAGATTGTTAGTAATTAGCCCTAAGAGCCAATCATGAGATGATTAGGCCTTTTGGTTACTAATTGAGTTAGAATCAAATGAACTCACTCATTGGATTGAGTTCAATCCGAATTAGACAAATTGGATTGATGGGTTACACTCAATGGGTTAGACTTATTGGGTTATTGGATTAATGGTTAATCCAATATAATAATCCAACCCATTAAGAGGAATACAAAGAGACAAAAACTCTTCATATTCATTGGATGAATATAAATAGGTTTTTGGTGAGATTTTTCATTAGATGAGATGGGTGTCTCTTGATCTTCCTCCTCATTCTTCCTCCTTCTTCCATGGCCGAATTTTCTTCCATGGTCGAACCATATTTCTTGCTAGCACAAGGGAATGGTTGTTCTCCGAAGGCTTCGTTCGTGGGATGAACGAAGGATATGTTCGTGTGGATACCATAGAGGTGCGGACACTTGAACGCATTGAGATCTCGATCCAAAGAAAAGGTTGTTGTCGGGATTGCGAAGGGCACGCAACAAAGGTATAATCCTATCATGTAGTTACCATAGATTAGTTTAATAGAAATTGTTTCTTCCATTTCGCATGGATCCGTTGGATAAGTGGATCTAATATTTTTTCTACTGTGTTTCCGCGTCTTCTGGCGCGCTAGATCCCAACATTTCCAAGTGGATGAATTTTGACCATGCTTGATTGAACCCTTCCTTTTGAGTTGCCTTTCAACTTTCATGGACATATGCATCATATCTTCCAACTCTACATAATGTTGCAACTCCACTAGATTTGCAGTTTCTGAATTCAAACCTTGTAAAAATCTTGCCATGGTTGCTTCTCGGTCCTTATCCACATTGGCTTGAATTATGGCAATCTCCATCTCCTTGTGATATTCCTCCACAGTTTTGGATTCTTGGGTTAGACTTTGTAATCGTTGGTACAAATCTTGATAGTAATGTGATGGCACGAACCTTTTTCTCATAATAGATTTCATCTCTTCCCAAGTGTCAACGGGGCTCTCATTGTTTCTTCTCCTACCTAGAATAATTTGATCCCACCAAATAATAACACAATCAATAAATTCAACAGCAACTAGTTTTACCTTCTTCTCTTCAGAGTAGTTGTGACAGTTAAATACTAATTCAACTTTCTTTTCCCACTCCAAATATATGTCTGGATCGCTTTTGCCTTGAAATGAAGGAATCTTCATCTTGATATTTCCCAAGTTTCTATCAACATAATCATTCATTCTTTCTCTTCTCCCACCAATTCTAGCATGACCAGATCTGCCACTAGAAACTCTATCATCAATGTCCTCAGATACGCCATCATCATCATCATCATTGTTATCATCACGATTATATTACCTTGAATTTCATGTAGGAACTCTACCCACTTGTCTATTTTGCAATCCTAAAATTACAGCATCTTGTCTCTCTAATCTGTCGAGGATTTGATAAAATCTGATTTTCATGCATTCCAAGTATTGTCTCAAGGCTCGTTGTTCAAGTGTTTCTCTCGGTCTTGCTTCCTCTCCACTTGTCGCCATTAATGCAATCTGTTGACACTCAATCACTCAACACACTAGTGTTAGCTCTTTAAAGAACTTAGAATGGTAGCAATTTCCTTATAAGCGTTTGTTGACTAATTTAAACTCCCAAGGGTATTAGGATAAAAGATAGGAATTGATATAAAAATACAAGTTGTAGAATTGAAAACTGATATTAAGGACTGAAAGGAAATTTACCAGAATTAAATCTAGGCAAGACTTTAAACGCAAGTATACTAGGCAAGACTTTAAAGGAGATGCGGAGTATACTAGACAAGACTTTAAAGAAAGATACGGAATTGAAAAACGCAAGTATACTAGACAAGACTTTAAAAGAGATATAGAGTATACTAGGCAAGACTTTAAAGAAAATACGGAATTGGAAAACACAAGTATACTAGGCAATACTTTAAAAGAGAGCGGAGTATACTAGGCAAGAGTTTAAAAAAAGATACGGAAATGGAAAACGCAAGTATACTAGGCAAGACTTTAAAGGAGATGCGGAGTATACTAGGCAAGAATTTAAAGAAAGATACGGAATTGGAAAATGCAAGTATACTAGGCAAGACTTTGAAAGAGATGCGGAGTATACTAGGCAAGACTTTAAAGGAGATGCGGAGTATACTAGGAAAGACTTTAAAGAAAGATATGGAATTGAAAAATTCAAGTATAGAAATAACAATTCTCTATACCCACATTTTTTTTCTTTCTTTTTTTTTTTTTTAAATTTTTGGCCCTTTTTTGTTGAAAATATTTTTTCATTTTTTTTTTTGAATTTTGACTTTTTTTTTGTTGAAAATATTTTTGCCTTTTTTTTTGAATTTTGAATTTTTTTTTATATAGCAACAAGACGACTAAAAACTCACTAAGATTGAGATGATAACGATAAGTAGATAATGTTGAACAAAATAAACAAAGAATCAAGCACAAAAGAAAAAGGATAATGAAATCGATTTAGAAAAACCAAAGCTCTGATACTAAATGATGTGAATCCAAAGAGAAAAATATCTCAAGAACCCACAACGAATGGAAGAAAGAAAGAAAGAAAGAACTAAATCGATAAGATTGATGAAAACAATCTCGACCCAATGCTTAGGAAAGCATGAACCTTAGTATAGAAGATGATAGATGCCACAACCTTGGGATGGAGGTTGATAAGTCTTCGAATGCCACAAGGAAATACCTTGATAAGTTCTAATTCAATGAAGAACCAACAAGTGTGAGCCTCATCGTGCTTTAGATTGAAAAATATGTCAAAGATACATGTGTGGTCATCACCCCATTTATTTATAACTATAAGGTGACCAAAAAATTCTAAAAGACCAAAAGAAAGCTCATTTAGTAAAGGCCTATGTAGACTACTTAGTCATTTTAAGCTTATGGTTTTATTACAACCCAAATAAAAATAGAAATTGAGTCTAAATTAAGCATGCATATCTCTACTACATAGACATGAGACTTAAGTGCTAATTAAACTCATCTAAGGCTTAAATTAGGTTGACTATGCCGAATGACTTGCTCTTGGTCAAACCTTCTTCAATGGTAGTTTTGGCATTCACATCTTCAATTAGTACATTAAGTGCTTCTTTCATCTTTCTAGCCTTAGCCCTTGTAATTGAGCCTCTATTGATGCATAATGGATCATCATTAACATCTAGAGTGGGTTAACCATAATCCATATCGTTAGCTTGTTGCTCTCTTTCTTTGACTCCATCAGAAAGGGGTCGGATGTTGTGGCGCCTGTGGTGCTCGTGCGAGGAGAGAGCCGATGGCTATCGCTCGAGAGGGAAGAAGATCAGCGATGGGTTGGGGAGGAAGGGCTCAACGAAGGAGGAGAGGGCGGCGTCATCGTGAGATGAAGAGAAGGGTTCGGCGAAGGGAGATATAGGGCACGGGAAAAGCAAATAAAAAGGAACAAAGAAATATTTAAGAAAACTTAACATTTTCTTGTTTTAATGGGGTAGCTTAAACAGGCTTTTCCCTGGCCCAATAATTGATCCCCTTAACCTACATCATACGAACTCCGAAAAATTCTTCAGAAATTACTAAAAATTTATAAAAATTCCAATAAGATTATTTCTCAATAATCCTATTATTTAGTGCTTATTTGAGTACCATATTTTACATTCCTCCCCACTAATAAAAATTTGATCTTCAAATTTCGTTATTTACTATCAACAAGTACTAGCTACATCTAAATAGTATAAACGCAGAACAGAAATCAATGAATTGAGCATAGGGAACAAGCTGCTGAATAGGGAACACACCTAATTTGGCAAAAGAAATGGTTTCCCACAGCAAACTACATCCACTAGTAGTAGCTTCGAGAACACATTCAATGAATCAGCCAGATTCAGTTTCATTCAGTTTCAGTTTTACAGCTTGCAGGGCATGTAGTGGGGACAAACCCCAACTTCCAGTCACCAAGATATCCATGAGGAACGCTCTAGGCAAGCACATGTTTTAATTAATGACACTAAATGCCTACAAGGTCACAAAACCAAATGCACCATTTGTAAAAACATTTGGCTCTAAGATTTCATTGCTTCCATTATTAAAGTAATTATCAGAAATTTTCTCCTTACAATTTCTCTTTAGTCCTGACACAATGCCACGACATCTGTTGGGTTCTCATCATTTGGTTTCCAATTACAATGTGAGTTACCTTCCATTCCAAGATGCCCTCCTAAATTTTCTCAAACGCTATAATATAACAACGAATAAACTAAATTGAGAAAACTACTTTCTATTGGTTTGTTGTCAAAAAATGATTTACGGATCAAGGACAACTAAAACACTAAACAAGTGTTACAAATACTAAGCGCTTGTGTTTCAGCTATATATAAGAGGGTTTCATGTAGGTGGTGGAGGTTATCAGCAAGGATGTGGAGGCTAAGTAGACAAAACAACATAAAACAAAGTGCATGTGTTGTGTAAAACTTGGACACATTAATAATAGTTGATAAATTTTTACTGGATACTGGGGCATTCCTTGCAAACTGATCATGTGGCTCAGTTTGAACCACTTTCATATGTACCTTGTAATAGGTAGAAATCTGGGCTTCTGAGTTGGTCGCCGCGTACGCTTCCCGATTTATCCTGGTGGCCGGTGGAAAACTTCCATGGGACCGGACCGGTCATCCCCAGAGATAGTCAATGAGACTAACTGGGATTATCTTTTTTTTTTATTGTAATAGGTAGAAATCTAGTTCTAAGCTTCTAGCTCCGAATCATTATCTCTATTGAGGATATTACCACTTTCTAAAACTAAGTTGTAGAATATGCATCAACCCAATTGATTATTGTCATTGTTCATACAGGTACATGTACCACTTGAATGACACATACCTTTATATTATCTCCCTAAACCCTAGATTCAAAAGCCTGACATATCTAGTAACATTTCTTTCGTTTCCAGGCTTGCATTACTATGATATCCTACCGACTATCAACCATCTTTTCATAATGTTTCAAGATAAAACTCGTTAGCTTAATCCCTTTACAAATAGGACAACACTATATGTGACTTTCATCCCATTTATATTACAAACGTGTCTTTCATAGATGGGCATCTCCTTGATCCTCAAACTTGATATTGAATGACTCAATCAAATAATACTTGCTCCTGAATTCTTCAAACTATTAAAGGGGTAGCATATACTCCCTTTAGTTGACATAAACCATGTGGGTCTAGGCCTTGGTCCCTGATACCATTACGTAAAATAACTCGCTATAGCAAGTTTGCTCATCGCAACCTAATGACTAGGTTTTGTTGAACAAACAAACCCCTTTGCAAAAGCATTGAACCTACACTAACATATCAACATTGGAAAATAGGACCAAATTAAGCACAATGAGAGGCAGTTTAGTACTGCAAAATTAATAATATCACTATCATATTCAAATCTAGTGCAAACATTAATTTCATTGTTCATGTGCTTTGACAATTTCGTGCCATAATCTAGAAAGCAAATTGATTAAATCTTACAACTCATAGCATTAACCAAGCATGACTTCCATTATCACTATAAACCTTACACTACGCAAAATAACATCCCCTCAACAGTTACTGCAATGTTCATTTGTTGTTTCACACCATTCGGAGGATTGTTCTAATATCTATTTAAATGGATAAAAGATAATGCCTTCCTTATTGTCCCAGATGCAATATACTGAGTAAGTACAGCATGATCATTTATGATAGTGTAAGAATGAGCTAGATAGTGAGGGCACTTATGTAACTAGGATTTAAAAGAATTAGATATTGCCCTCTACTGTGATAAAACACACAAATAAAATGCAGAAAGGAAAAAGACAAAACGACATCTCCATGACATGAATTATGATTTTCTCATATCTCGCAAGTGATAAGCAACTAACTCTATCTTCCCTATATCACTGTGGATCATACATCAAAATGTACCTTCTTGATTAACTAACCAAGTACAAGCAATTCATAGTCGAAGTCCCTATGACCAAGATGCATCAATCCTCTACTAACTATGAGTATGTATATATATTCCTTGTCCTTCACCAAATCAGTAATAACAAGGGAAGACCTAAGACTGTGTTCTCTGATCTCCATTAGGTTGTTGATAGATTCGCCCCTTCCTTTCTAACTCGGTATCAGTCCGCGCTATTAGAGAAACAACATTCTCTTCATCAAGGTCAAGTCCTCAATGGGTCACTAGTCGATTTCATGATCGACCCTGACCACAATTGCGAATATGTTTGATTGACTAAGTGTCATCATGGTACCCTAAGTCAGTGTATACCTACTAGACATATATAGAAACAGATACACAATCCAACTAAATTGGAGAGTGTCTAACCATAACCTAACAAGATAGTGAACATAGAAGATAAGATAATCATCAGGCGTATACCTTACTTCCTATAGCTCAACAGTGTTTGATGGATCTAACTAATGACCGACACAACACAAGTCATACATGGTATAAATAACTAGTCAAGTAACAACGGAAGTGCATGATAACAATATTCGCATACCTCCTATAGCTTGGAGATTCCTGCCGCTGCCTGGTCCAAAAACTCGAAAAGTCATATCGAGAAACCAAATCATAAAAATCCAAAACACAGAAAGTAGGCCTAGTAAATATGTGGCTCTGATAATAATAAATTGATATCAGATTAACTCAAAAATCCAGAATATGAAAAAAAATAGACATTATAAACTTGGCTCTGATACTAATAAATTAGTATCAGATTAACTCGAAGAAAATCATAAATCAAAATAAGATCGAAATCCCAAAAACACAAAACCCAACATTTGACTCGAACTATGCTCTGATACCAAATAAATTGGTACCAGATTAACTAGAAAAATAATCGTAAATCAAAACAAGATCGAAATCTTAAAAAAACCATAACCCAACATTTGACTCGAACCATGCTTTGATACTAAATAAATTATCACGCCCCAAAGGAGTCCCTACCGGTAAAATTTTGACAACATCTCCCCTATAACGGTGACAATATAAAGCATATATACAAAATTATTCACACAATATAACCATCAGACCACACGGCTGGAATATATACACAACCACGCAATATATATATATATATATATATATATATATCAGCCCACCCGACTGTACTATAAACCAACATAGTAGAAATATGATAAAGAAAGTTCATACGAACTAAAACAACACACTGCTAGCCGGCTAGGAGAGCAGATCCTCTCGACCCTTTTTACGGTCCAAGGGATGGTCCCTTTGCATGCATTGGTGGGATAGATGGCCCCCACTTATAAAATAGGCAGGGACCATTCATCCCCACCAATACACGTAAATGGACCATCCCCTTGACCGCAAAAAGTGGTCCAAAGGATCCGGTCATGCCGGCTAGGCCTAATACAACACCACAACAACACAAAATCAACTCCACATAATAAACTTCAAGAGATAATCGAATTAATATAACACAAAATACAAAATACGAGTAAAGAATAAACGAAACCCGATGCAGTCTTCGGATGTGACGTAGGATCGGTAGCTAGGACTTTCCCAAGCATCCTTGATTCATCTACCTGCTACCTAACAAAAGAAAATCATTTTGTGGGGTGGTAAGTGATAGGACTCAATGGGTAAATGAAAGATAGTATATGAACTTAATTAAGAACTAGAGATACAAAGGTATACAGTCTCATATAAAAAGTAATAGCAGATACTACCATGTTATCATAATAAATGTCATACCTGACACCATATCCTAGGATAGTAAAATCAGGAGTAGAACAACTCTACTACAGAGATACCCATAACTACAAGGGTAACATGTGAGGTATATACATAATATCAATAGGTAAGTTAGTCTAAACACATAAAACAGATATATATCTCAACATATGTAAGCATATCAGCATAAGTAAGCAACAGCAGCATAAGCTAGCAACAGCAACATAAGCTAGTAACAGCAGCATAAGTAGGCAACAACATCAACCGGTATAATAATAACAACGTATGCACGGATGGTCACCCCACCCACCTCTATGCACCACGACCCCTGTATGGTCGAGAGGCTGGATCGATGACAACTGTACTACTCAAAGGTCACCACTACTCTCGAGTGATCGAGTGGGCAGGTGCTGAGTAGCTAACTAGCTACAAAGCGAAGGGGGTCCCTGCTGCTCACAACTCCACCTACCACTACCCATGAGTGGCTGAGTGCAGCACGATAGGACAAGCGGCATCTGCTCCAGCTACCACTCTCTCGAGTGGTCGAGCGTGTGACCCGGGTTAACGACTCTCTCGACCGCAAGGGAGAATTTGTCGTTAACATGTATGCAATGATATATTGCACAAAATACAACAATCATCATATACATGTAAATAGGAATCAAGTATGCTACATGAAGCCAGCATGCTCAATACGGTAAATAAATAAATAATAATCAAAGCATACAAGGTTGGTATCTAATATCTGCTAAATATCATAGATGACAACAAGAGACTGTATGAATATAGAAATGAATAACTCAAAGGTTTGAGTGGAAGTATCAAGCACAAGAAAAATACGAGTGGAGTCACGGTATAGTAGTCCTTATCCAAAAATAATAGCTCATGCACCAAGTTCCAAAGAACTAAAGAGAGTTAAAGTAAGAAGGGCCTGCCTTTATACGTAGACCGTATTAAGTAGTCCCACGTCGAGATGCTAGCCCCAAACCCAAGTTCTACGATCACATAATATATTATATAATAGTCAAGAATGAACTAGTTAGCTAAATCTATTATGAACCAAATCTATTAGAAATCTATACATTAATTCCATTTCAATTATTAGCCCCACATTTGACAGTTAACCAATCTCATTAATCGTGTTAGGTTTAACTAAATCCACAACCTTCATTAGGTTAGGTTTAATCCTTCTAACATCCTGATAATCATGCTATCATTCAAATTAACCTAACTAGAGAAACCATCTCACAAATGAAACTCTAATACATAACCAACACATTTCGTTACCTACACAGCACACACCTTAGCTTCCTCTGACAATTTCAGATCTGACCCCTCACCCATAATCCCTCGGCACCTCTGGAATTACTATCAGATCTGCAACCAGTTGTGCTTCTGGTGGGCACAAACAAATGCTCCCAATAGCAAGGCTACATTAAGTGTTGAATGATCAATAGCATTGGTAAGAAGAACTGGGACATACTACGGCAAAGGAAAGGAGAAGGGGTGATGACTAGCCAGATAGATTAGGGCTCCATCAAGGTGAGGAGGGAAGCATACTATGATGAAGGAATCGGCCGGCAGTGGGACTTGGATGTTATGCCACGAGAGGGAAGACATCCTTTTGGAATGCCAATACAACCTAAAGATCTGCCGCTGGAACCCAAGCTTCACTCCAGCGGATCTAGGGATCTGATCTGCTGATCTCTTACCGCAAAAGAAATACGTGAATGGCTAGTTGAAGAGAAGGTCCACCGGGAAAACTTCAGATGAGGGGGTAGAATAGATAGAAGCTCGACCGACACCGAGATGTGCAACGCCGGGTCAATCAGTTGCGGACACGCATTAAGGATAAGGATCGTCGGCGGAATTGAGAGAGAGCGGTGTGTGAGGGAGAGGAAAGAAAGGGCTCGAATGCTGTGGCAACTGTGGTGCTTGTGCGAGGAGAGAGTCGGCGGCTGTGGCTCGAGAGGGAAGAAGATCAGCGATTGGTTGGGGAGGAAGAGCTAGGCAAAGGAGGAGAGGGCGGCGTCATCGCGAGATGAAGAGAAGGGTTCGGCGAAGGGAGATATAGGGCACGGGAAAAGAAAATAAAAAGGAAAAAAGAAATATTTAAGAAAATTGAACAATTTCCTCATTTTTATGGGGTAGCTTAAACAAGCTTTTTTTCTGGCTCAATAATTGATCCCCTTAACGTACATCATACGAGCTCCGAAAAATTCTCCGAAAATTGCTAAAAATTTCTAAAAATTCCAATAAGATTATTTCTTAATAATCCTATTATTTAGTGCTTATTTCGGTATTGTATTTTACAAACCATGTCACTGTTGGTGCAGCGGGCCGGCAAGAGGTGAGGGATGAATTGCCTGAGACAAAAAAATACCCTCATCGTTCTTTCAACTTTTAATGTGCAACAATAATAAATAAAAATAAAAGAACAAAATTAAAAAAGAGACTCAGGGATTGACTTGGTTACAACCTAGGTAGTTGTTAATCCAAAGCAGTTGAAAAGCTCAGTCAGAATCTCCTTCTCTGAAGGTGGAGAAGCCTTTTACACAATAAAAGCTTAAGTAGTTGCTAGGAAGTTAGTACAAGAGTTGATGAATAATTTCCTAACTCCAAGGCCCTTTTTATAAGGCCTGGAAACTCTATCTTCGGCTTGAGGGGGCCTCCCATAAGCATGGAGGGCACCTCCACCGTGGCATTTGGATAAAGTTTTATCCAAACGCGAAATGGTCACTTTGACTGGGTTGGGGGCGCCCTCAATGCCATGGAGGGCGCCCTCAATGCTGCAGCGCATAAATAGCTCCAACTTCTTTTCACTCCTTTTCTTCTTCCGAAGCTCTGATCGCTTGAGTGATTGCGGCCAACCGATATAGTGCTCATCCGAACCCAATTTCTGACCTTCTCCTCGAGCAGGCTTCCACTCCAGCTTCTCGTCCCTCGAATGTCATGTACGTTCTTTTCATCCACCGGTGTACTCTTCCGTAGCTCTTTCATCCCTCGGATGCACCGAGCCCATTGGCTCCCTTCCCGTGCCATCCTTCTCACCAAATGCGTCTTCCGCTCGACTTCCTGCATTTCTAAGCTCCTGCATACTTTGATACAGAGATTAAAACAAAATAGGATCCAACCTAACTTGGTTGATCACATCAAAATAACCACGGGGTCCAACAATCTCTCCCTTTTTGATGTGCATCAACCCAAGTTCAAGTTAGGATAAAACAAACAAGTAATTTAAAGAAATTACAGAAATAACATCATTTCAAGCATAAAGTTTGAAAAAAGAAATTGCAATACTAATAAAATAAAATAAAATAAAATAATTTGACAAAATATTTTAACTCCCCCTAAACTTATACCTATCTCTCCCCCTTTGATCACATCAAAAAATAGGGTATACATAAAAAAAAGGTACGGATTAAAAAATTTTGAGAAAGAAAAAAAAAGATTTCAAGTTGCAAATTTTTAAGTTTTCAAATTTTCCAAGTTAAACAAAATTTGAAACAATTTCCAAGTTAGAAATTTCCAAAAAAAACTTAAAATGCTTAAATAGTTAACAAGAATTTAAAAGCATTATCTTAATTGCTTATTAGTTTGTCAATTAAACATTTAATTCGATAATCGACTTCCAGGCTGTGGCGAGGCACTAGGCCTTCTTGGTTATTGGATCATCAACCACTTCGAGAGAAAGCCTTTTAAGGAATTGAAACATTTAATTTCTTCTTAAAGTCTTGATTAACAGAAGGTTTTAATCTATATAGAATTTTGCAACCCAATAGAGGTTCCTTCCTATTGAGTTAATTAGATATCTAGGGGTATATATCCTTTAGGTATTCTTCTAAATTATTGTTGATGTTTTTTAATGTACTAGTTTAATTTTCCATAAATCTTAAGGTTAGACTTTTGAAAAATTTTTGGTTTTTGACAACATTTATCTGATTTCAAATTTTTAATTTACAATTTTAATTTTTCATTCTCTGATTTCAGGTTATCTAATATTCTATTTAACTCAGCAATCTATTTTTCTGATTTCACTAAGTCTCTTGTAAGAACTTTGATAAAACGAAAAGACTATTTGGAGGTTAGAGCACGTACCTCACTTGTCTCAATTTCTGGTGCTCCTACTTCATCGCAACTTTCTTCTTCTGATCTTCCCCCTTCATCTATACTCATCTCTGAGCTGGTCTCATCTTCTTCTTGATGGTTAGCCATTAGCGCTAGTCCCGAGAAGGCTGCTACCTCAGAATTAGAGGATGAAGAATCATCCCAAGTGGCCTTCATGGTCTTGTATTTAAAGGAAGTTGGTTTTTTGTGCTTGTCCTTTTCCTTCAATTTTGGGCAGTCATCCTTGATGTGCCCTTCTTCGTTGCAGTTGTAGCATCAGATAGTTCTTTTGTTTCAATTATGCCTTCTTGACTGCGATTTAAACTTATTAGACTTAAGAAATTTATTGAACCTTTTTACCATTAGAGTCATTTTGTCTTCATCGATGGATGTCTTAGACTCTTGATCTTCTGTCCTTGCTTTTAGGGCAACGTTGAGGTTTGTCTTTTCTTCGTCTTTTGAATCTGTAATTCAAGATTCGTGAAGTTCGAAGGTAGAAAATAGATTTTCTAGCGTACTTACCTCAAAGTCCTTAGAGATGTAGTATGCATCTACTAAGGATGCCCATTCTGAAGTTCTTGGGAAGGCGTTGAGCGCATACCGGATCAAATCTCAGTTTGTTATCGATTCTCTGTGATTGTTTAGTTGGGCTATTAGCTCCTTGATTCGTGCTTGGAGTTGCGCTACCTTTTCTCCATTGTTCATTCGGAGATTTGTTAGCTGAGTTCGAAGGATGTCCCACCTTGCTAACTTCGCTTCTGAAGTACCTTCATGGAGCTCCAAGAACTTCTCCCAGAGATCTTTGGCAGAGATGTAGCTGCTGATTCGGTTGACCTCCTGGAGCGGAAGGATGCTTAGCAGATGAAATTCTACTTTCCCGTTCGCCACAAAATCGGCTTGCTCTTTCTTCGCCCACTAATATTCTTCTTTCTTGGCTCCTTTCTAATTCGTAGGTGCTACAAAATCATTGTAATGACCCGGCCATTTGGCCTCTTGGGCAGCCCTTGCGGCGACCCACTAATGGCCCCTTATGTCGTCGGCTCATCTGGCGACCTCTAATGTTGTCGACCGACGACCCTTGGCCATGCCGTTACTCACTAGGACTTTCCACCCCTGGCAGTGAATTTTTGCCTTCCCCAGGATTCGAACTCTAGACCTCCAGGCTTAAGTACTAGATTTTATGAATCCTGGTAGCCAAGTGAGCGCCACTCACTTGGCTACCAGGATTCATAAACTCTAGTACTTAAGTATGGAGGTTTAGAGTTCGAATCCTAGGGAAGGCAAAAATCCACAGACAGGGGTGGAAAGTCCAAATGGGCGGACGACATTAGGGTCGTCAGTTGGTCGACCACAAGGGCCGCCTAAGAGGCCAAAGGGTCGGGTCGTTATAATAAAAAGGCACCTTTTATTGTAACAACCCGACCCTTTGGCCTCTTGGGCGGCCCTTGTGGCGGCCCAACTGGCAGCCCTTATGTCGTCGGCCCATTTGGCGACCTCTCATGTCGTCGACCGACGACCCTTTGGCTATGTCGTTACTCACTAGGACTTTCTGTTGGTGCGGGTAGCACTAACGGTCTAACCCAGGTTTTGATGAATAACAAATAGGTTAAGTTAGTTGTGTTGTTGTCTGACACTTTGATCAAGTGTGCAGGAAATGTCCAGACAGGTCGACGGGCTGACCGGATGTCTGGCACGAAGTCCAGCTAGGTCGACGGGCTGACCGGATAGCTGGCGAGAAGTCCAAGCGGGTCGACGGGCTGACCGGACGCTTGGCGAGAAGTCCAGACGGGTCGACGGGCCGACCGGACGTCTGGCAGGTAAGCAAGGTAAGTCACTAGAAGGGAGTGACTGTGAGGACGCGTTCCCGGGAAGGGAACATTAGGCGTCGATCCGACTTAGATCCATTTCGGATATCTAAGTCGAGATCGTGACTAGATTCCGGTCTCGGAAAGACGGAATCTAAGTCATACTCTTTTTAATTATCTGTTGAACCTAAACTGTGCTGACAATCTGTTTTACAGGATATACATTTGCCTCGGACTAACTTTGTTTTGCAGGAAAAGGGAGTTTTCTGGAACAAGGTGGTCCGGGCGCCCGGAGGTCCGAGCGCCCGGAAGGGATCCGGGCGCCCGGAAGGCGAATTCTATCCAGCCGAGTCGTCGCCACGTGGAGCATCATGGTTTGTGCAGCTACGTCACATTCCTGGCGCCCGGAAGGGATCCAGGCGCCTGGAACAGCATATAAAAGAAGCCCCAGACAGGAGCTTCAGAATCAATCAATCAAGCTGAGAACTCTTCTACTGCTGGTCTTGCTGCTCTACGTTACTGCGACGCTGATAAAGCTACGACAAAGTGCTCATTCGGTGTTTAGTTTACTTTTTGTCGGTATTACTTTGTTTCATTAGCATTTTCTGTATTCATCTTGTAACTATATTCGAATTGCTAGTGATTGCCCAACAAAAGTGGTCAAGGACCACGGGCCTTCGAGTAGGAGTCGTCACAGGCTCCGAACGAAGTAAAAAACAACTGTGTTCATTTACTTTCCCGCTGCGTATTTATACTCTTGTTTTTCGAATCGATATTCACCCCCCCCCTCTATCGAATCTAAACGGTCCTACAAGTGGTATCAGAGCAGGTACCGCTCTGATTTGGTGCAACCACCAATCAGACAGGGGGTAGATTGTTTTTGTTTTTTTTTAATTAATTTTAAAACTGGTATTTCGTTAACTTAATATTTCACTATTCAATTTAAATTAGTGCAATACGAATCTAGATTTTTTTTCTATTTTTCTCTTCCCGCACTACTAATCCAAGACCAAGTCTTGGGATATTTTTTTTGGTTATTTACCTGTGCACAGAATGTCCCAACAAGAAGGATTCAGCACAGTGCAACCTCCACTCTTCAATGGGGACGACTTCCCTTACTGGAAGAAGCGCATGGAGGTCTACCTCAAAACAGACTTCGACCAGTGGATGAGCATTACGAAACCTTACAAAACTCCAGTGGACAACGCCGGGAATCTAGTGGATCCTGAAGACTGGACAGCAGATCTCAAGAAAAAAGCGTCAACAGAAAATAAAGCGATCAACACTCTACAGTGCGGATTGACAAGAGAAGAACTGAATAGAGTCGGTCCACACAAAAACGCTAAAGAGCTATGGGACAAGCTGATCGAACTGCACGAGGGAACGAGCGACGCTAAGGTAACAAAACGAGACCTGTTTCTAAATAAAATTTTTAATATAAAAATGCAGGAAGGAGAAACAGCGAATCAACTACACGCGAGGATCAAGGACATCCTCAACGGGCTTCATGCAATAGGCCACCAAATGGAGAACAGAGACTTAATAAGGTACGCTTTAAACACTTTTCCACGTAATAGTTTGTGGGCATCAATAGTGGATGCCTACAAAATTTCCAAGAATCTTTCTAACTTAAAATTAGACGAGCTGTTTTGTGAATTAGAATTACACGAACAAACTAATGCTGGAGCCGAGAAAGGTATAGCACTACTTGCAGGTTCCTCCAAAGAAAAGAAAGCAAGCCTGAACTTGAAGAAGACTCCGATCAAGATTCTGAAGACGAAGAACACCTGGTGAACTTGGTAAGAAAAATGTTCACCAGGAGAAAGAGGAGCTTCAGCAAAAAGGATCTTCAAAAGATCAGCTCTCCCTCAGAACAAAAGAACGTGACTTGCTACGGCTGCAACAAAAAGGGACATTACAAGAACGAATGTCCAAAACTAAAGTTCGACAAACCAAAGCCAACCAAAAAGAAGGCACTCAAAGCAACGTGGGACGACTCCTCGGACGAATCGGAGGAAGAAGAGCAGAAACATCAGAGCCACCTCGCACTGATGGCCCGTGAAGCCGAAACAGATAACGAGTCGGAAGATGAAGACGGGTCTGAACCCGAAACAAGCCACGAGTCCGTACTCGTTTCCGAAGGCCCGAATGAGGTATACTTTAATTTAAACAAAAAAAATTTTAGAATTATTTCCTGTTTAAATAGTAAATTAACTAAATTAGAAAATGAAAATAAATCACTTCTTGAGGAAAATCAAAACCTCAAGGAACAATTAAAAAATTCCAAACCAACTCAAGATCTAACACTTGAAGAGGAAAATCTATCGTTAAAAAATGATGTTAAAAATTTAAAAGAAATGCTAGAAAAATTTACAACAAGATCAAAAAATCTAGACTTAATCCTAAATAATCAAAAAGCATGTTATAATAAAACCGGACTAGGATATAAGTCGAATTCAAATAAAACTTTCAACTCATTAATAACCCAATACAAATCAACCAATTTAGCTTGGATTCCGAAAGCGTGTCTGACCACGCAAGTAGGACTTAATCAATATTATATACCTAAAGAAAAAATACATTATATAAAATCGAATAAACCAAACCAAAATCCAAAATACAAACCTAAATCAAATTCAAAATCTAAATAGTTTGAAAATCAACAAGTTAATCATAACTATAAAAAGAATCGACACAAGCCTAAAATCAAAATTTATTAAAAGTCAATAATTCAGGGGGAGGCTCCAGAATAGCTGGCACCTCCAAAACTAACTTACCCGATAGGGTAACCCAAAATTTACAAACCCGGCAGGGTAATTAGGATTAGTTAAAAAGAGACCAAGTTTAACTTGAATCATGGTATTGGTGAAATTTTTGGATGATAGAACGTTAGGGAAACTTGGGCATCGCATGTCTAGAAAGATATGGTTTCGATCTGGTGCATTTGGCCAAGTGGAACTGACCGAAGCTACCCTTAAACGAATCCTAACCAGTTAGACCATGATTTAGTACTAAGTTCCGTGGATAGGACTATTCGGAAAACCTCGAAAGGTTGGTTACTTCTAATGATGTCCTTGTGACTCACCAAGCTTAGAAGTTTATCCGAAGAATGCCTATTTGTGGAAACCAAAGCTAAGTCTGAATCTAACACAAGTTAAACCAAAACTCTGTAATCAAACCAATTTCATTTCACAAAATCATAGGATTCCCTGATTGATAATATAGATCGGGTGAGATGAATAAGGCTTAAAAATTATTTTTAAAATTTTAAACTTAAATTAATTTTAAACTTAAATTAAAATTTTAAACTTAAAAATTAATTTCAAAATTTTAATTTTAAACTTAAAAATTAATTTCAAAATTTTAATTTAAACTTAAAAATTAATTTCAAAATTTTAATTTTAAACTTAAAAATTTATTTGAAAATTTTTAATCTTACTTAAAAATTAATTTCAAAATTTTAATTTTAAACTTAAAAATTAATTTCAAAATTTTAATTTTAAACTTAAAAATTAATTTCAAAATTTTAATTTTAAACTTAAAATTAAATTTCAAAATTTTAACTTTAAACTTAAAAATTAATTTCAAAATTTTTAAATTTTAACTTAAAAAATTAATTTCAAAATTTTTAAATTTTAACTTAAAAAAAAATTAATTTCAAAATTTTAATTTAAAACTTAAAAATTAATTTCAAAATTTTAATTTTAAACTTAAAAATTAATCTCAAAATTTTAACTTTAAACTTAAAAATTAATTTCAAAATTTTTAAATTTTAACTTAAAAAATTAATTTCAAAATTTTTAAATTTTAACTTAAAAAAAAAATTAATTTCAAAATTTTTAAATTTTAACATAAAAAAAAAAATTAATTTCAAAATTAAAATTTTAAACTTAAAAATTAATTTCAAAATTTTAATTTTAAACTTAAAAATTAATTTCAATTTTTTAATTTTAACTTAAAAATTAATTTCAAAATTTTAATTTTAAACTTAAAAATTAATTTCAAAATTTTAATTTTAACTTAAAAATTAATTTCAAAATTTTTAATTATAACTTAAAAATTAATTTCAAAATTTTAATTTTAAACTTAAAAATTAATTTCAAAATTAAAATTTTAAACTTAAAAATTAATTTCAAAATTTTAACTTTAAACTTAAAAATTAATTTCAAAATTTTTAAATTTTAACTTAAAAAATTAATTTCAAAATTTTTAAATTTTAACTAAAAAAAATTAATTTTTAAATTTTTAAATTTTAACTTTAAAAAAAAAAAAATTAATTTCAAAATTTTAATTTGAAACTTAAAAATTAATTTCAATTTTAACTTAAAAATTAATTTCAAAATTTTAATTTTAAACTTAAAAATTATTTTCACAATTTTAATTCTAAAACTAAATTTTAATTTCAAAAATTTTATTTTTAAAATTAATTTCAACCTTTAAACTTAACTTCAAACCTAATTTCTAAAAAAAAAAAAAAAAAAAAAAAGGTCAAAAACCAAGGGCGGGCGCCCCTGGTATTCCCCTCCGGGGCGCCCGGAAGGGGATCCGGGCGCCCCGCCCTAGCAACCCCGGGCGCCCGGAAGGGATCCGAGCGCCCGGAGTCCCCTATAAATAAGGGGCAGCAGGCGCCCCCAACCTTTGCCCCACCAATTCTCACTTTTGCCAAGGTTCACTTTGAACCTCAGTGCGAAAGTACTCTAAATCAAAATTTTCTTGCGGTGAAGACGCTGTTGCGATTCAACCAAGGTCGTCAAATCTATATTTTTCGATGGCTCCTCGGTAAATAAAATACTTCCCCTCTCTAAAACCTTATTAGAATTTGTCTTCTCAATTTTTTTTGAATATTCTTTTATTTATATACAGTAGGAAACAAACAAATACTGGTGCTGGACCCTCCAATGCTAGTACAGACCCTAGGTTTCCCACAGACGAGCTTAGGATTAAGTTTGAGTCCACCATTTATAAGACCATTAGGACTACCTGCATAGATAGATCATTCTTTCTAAGGTCATGTCCCTCTGCTTTAGAGGTTATAGGCCACTATAATTTAAGGAACCTTGTCGAATGTACCAGTCCAATAAACATAAGTCTGTGTGCCGAATTTTGCAATAACCTAGTAAAAATAGACGATCTCACCTATACCACTAGGGCAGCAGGCACTGATATCGTATTTTCCCCTACGACTATCCGAAAGTTTTTAGAGTTGCGTCCATCTACTTGCTCCTTTTGTGCTATCCTCCGAGGGATCTACCATTCGAAGATCCCTACTCACATATTACTCTCGATACGATTTATTCGTATTTTTTCGGGGGAGAGAGAGATCCCACGGTGACACAGTTTAGGTCAGTAGAACTTCGAGTCCAGGACTACGCTCTTTATAGGGTTGTAGTCCTTTGCCTTTTACCACTGACTACTCGGGACATCGCTGTGATGCGCCCATTCCATTCGTTCTTACTTTATGCCCTGATTCATAGGTTAGACATTGACATCAGCCTACATATCTTCTCCACCATCATCTATTCAGCTGGATTTGTGACTGACAGACGAGTCCATATACCATTTGGTCACATTCTGACAGCCTATATGTCCTCGTTGCACATTGATGTCACTAGGGGAGACGTTGCCCATATGACCGAGTTCGATGTTATAGCCGCTCGGAACTTTTCCCTAGCCGGCATCCATATAGATAGAGATGACGGGACTATGTCTTGGCGGAGGGGGGCACAGCACCAGCCCGATCCAGACGCACAGGTGGACGAGTTCATGCTCGCACTATTTCCAGAGGAAGCCGCACCGGCTCCACCACCACCCCCAGCTCGAGCACCACGACACGCTCCCCGCACTCTAGCCGACCGTATGACCGGACTAGAGAGAGCTATGGCGAGTCTCCAGCAGGAGAACTCTGATTTTCATCGGGACATGCGGCAAGAGGTTGCCGAGTTACGAGCTGCCGGAGTCACCCGACACACTGAGCTGATGGCACTTCTTTGATCCTTGGGATATGGACCACCCCCTTCATCATCTCAGTAGCCTTAGTGATGACCTACTTCTGTAGCTACACTACTTGTAAAATATTTTGGATTTATCTAGTGGCATTTCAAACTTACATTGAATATGTTCTATCTTAATAGGCTAGGATCTTTCAAAAATACTTTCAAAAATGATTTTACCAACTTATAGGCTAAACTTGTTTGTTTTCAAACTTTCCATTTTTAGACTTTCAAAAACAGTTTTGGCCTTAGACTAGTTTTGAATCCTTAGAAAGCATGTACCCATAGGTCTAGTTCTTGAGCATCTCACCAACACCTTAGGTTTACCTTACTTGTGTTTGATAAACATAGAAAGGGGTGAGATGCATAGGCCAACTGTCTAGACTTAAGATGCTTATTCCAGTGCATCAGCATAAGTCTGGACGTTAAATACAATTCAGATATTAATCAGATTAAAGTTCATCAGTCAAGTCAAACACTGACTGGTTATAATTAACTTAATCTGACTAACCAAGTGAAAGCTACTATCTTCTGATAGTTAGTTAGTACCTAATTGGTTAGACAGCTGGTTAGAGTTAAGTATCAAGTTTAGGGGGAGAATTAACTCAAATTTTGTGTGTTTGAAAAATGCTTTTTAAAACCTAACATATGTTTGAACATTGATTTACAAAAAGTTAAATTTAACTAAAAATTTGAAAAATGTGAAAGTTTAATCCCACCTGATTTTCAAACCTGATTTGAAAAGTTAACTATTTCAAAATTTAGTTCTTATCAAATTAGCCTTAAAAATTAATGTTTGACAAAAAATTTTCTTGAAAAATTACTTAATTTTTTTGGTTTGAAAAATCAAAGTTGAAAAACTTACCTTTTTGAAAAGTAGATAAAAATTTGAAAAACCTATTTTGAAAATTTCCACACGCTTGAGAGTTAAACTTGATTAACTTTAAATTTATACTTTTCAAAACTACTTGTCTCCCCCAAGTCAACTTGACTATTTTTTTAACTTGGTGTCAAAAATTGCACTTTTTCAAATTTTGAACCAAACCTAGATATCTTTCAAAATTTGATTACCTGTTACAGTAACTCTTCACTATGATTGTTTACCTTTGTTCATTTTTTTGATGAATGCCAAAGGGGGAGGAGGGTTAGGTGGTTAAGTTAGCTAAACCAATTTGAAAATACAAACTAACAAACTTTAAAACCACATAAATGCATGTTGTTTCTTGCATATGTTTTCACTAACTTAACTAGGTTGTCATTCCATCAAAAAGGGGGAGATTGTTGGTGCGGGTAGCCCTAACGGTCTAACCCAGGTTTTGATGAATGACAAATAGGTTAAGTTAGTTGTGTTATTGTCTGACACTTTGATCAAGTGTGCAGGAAAAGTCAAGACAGGTCGACGGGCTGACCGGATGTCTGGCACGAAGTCCATCTAGGTCGACGGGCTGACCGGATAGCTGGCGAGAAGTCCAAGCGGGTCGACGGGCTGACCGGACGCTTGGCGAGAAGTCCAGACGGGTCGACGGGCCGACCGGACGTCTGGCAGGTAAGCAAGGTAAGTCACTGGAAGGGAGTGACTGTGAGGACGCGTTCCCGGGAAGGGAACATTAGGTGTCGATCCGGCTTAGATCCATTTCGGATATCTAAGTCGAGATCGTGACTAGATTCCGATCTCGGAAAGACGAAATCTAAGTCATACTCTTTTCAATTATCTGTTGAACCTTAACTGTGCTGACAATCTGTTTTACAGGATATACATTTGCCTCGGACTAACTTTGTTTTGCAGGAAAAGGGAGTTTTCTGGAACAAGGTGGTCCGGGCGCCCGGAGGTCCGGGCGCCCGGAAGGGATCCGGGCGCCCGGAAGGGATCCGGGCGCCCGGAAGGCGAATTCTATCCAGCCGAGTCGTCGCCACGTGGAGCATCATGGTTTGTGCAGCTACGTCACATTCCAGGCGCTCGGAAGGGATCTAGGCGCCTGGAACAGCATATAAAAGAAGCCCCAGACAGGAGCTTCAGAATCAATCAATCAAGCTGAGAACTCTTCTACTGCTGGTCTTGCTGCTCTACGTTACTGCGACGCTGATAAAGCTACGACAAAGTGCTCATTCGGGCTCATTCGGTGTTTAGTTTACTTCTTTGTCGGTATTACTTTGTTTCATTAGCATTTTCTGTATTCATCTTGTAACTATATTCGAATTGCTAGTGATTGCCCAACGAAAGTGGTCAAGGACCACGGGCCTTCGAGTAGGAGTCGTCACAGGCTCCGAACGAAGTAAAAAACAACTGTGTTCATTTACTTTCCCGCTGCGTATTTATACTCTTGTTTTTCGAATCGATATTCACCCCCCCCCCCTCTATCGAATCTAAACGGTCCTACACTTTCCACCCCTGGCCAGTGGATTTTTACCTCCCCCAGGATTCAAACTCTAGACCTCCAGGCTTAAGTACTAGAGTTTATGGATCCTGGTAGCCAAGTGAGCGTCACTCACTTGGCTACCAGGATCCATAAACTCTAGTACTTAAGCCTGGAGGTCTAGAGTTCGAATCCTGGGGGAGGCAAAAATCCACTGGCCAGGGGTGGAAAGTCCTAGTGAGTAACGACACAGCTAAAGGGTCGTCGGTCGACGACATGAGAGGTCGCCAAATGGGCCGACGACATAAGGGCCGCTAGTTGGGCCGCCACAAGGGCCGCCCAAGGGGCCAAAGGGTCGGGTCGTTACATCCCTCCTCTGGATTATCTCAGGGAGATGAGACATTGTGCTCCCTCACTATGTTTGAGGTAGGAGGATAGGTGTACTCTAACAGCATCCTGTCCATTTGATCACTCAGGAGCAGTGATGACAGAGTGCACGGTTGTCATAGCCCTACCCACTCAGTCTCACCATCGCGTGTGAGATGGTTGACTAGCGTCAGGGGTGATCATGCCCTATTGCATCATATGCACAGATTGCATTTATTGTATCTGATTGTTGCATATTGGATGATGCATTTTGGTGACTACATATGATTGACATACATACATGATGCATTCTTATTTGGTCTGACTAACTTTACCTATTGTATGTTCACAGTCATTTGCTCAGATAGGACTTGTTGGTGAGTACAGTTTATTCAGCTATGAATTTCTTATTATTATTGCAAAGGACTGTATTACATTGCTTATTGCTTGTTACTACAGTTTATTCAGTTATGCATTCCTTTATATTGTTTGGGAGACTATACTATAGGTTATTGCTGGTAGTTATATGTTATTGTACATATCTATTGGTTACCTGCAGAGATCATTGAACTCACCCCCTGGGTTTATTTTCCTATTTTAGGTTGAGGTTGTCAGGAGATTCTGGTCGCTAGCCCCCTTATCATGTTGGATTTTAGATTTTCGATTTTATAGTTCCTTGTTGAGATTTGTTATACTATGGACTGTGTGGTTGTAATTGTGGACTTAATGTCGAGCATTTGGTTTCTCTACTCTTGTTTTCGGCTACGGTATTTTCATTACTTCGTGGATTTCTTCTTTCTTCATTGTAGTGGAGTAGGTTTACATATATCTGTGATGTTTTTTCTATATTGTCTTTTCTTTAGTAATAATTGTTGTCAGTCGGATGATGTATTATAAACTGCGTGGATTGATTATAAACTGTGTGGAATGTTTTCCTATTCTGTTTGGTATATTGTTTCCGGTCGTGCGGGCCGAGTATGTGGATATATGTATTTTGGGTTTCATATTGTCACCGGTACAGGGGAGATGTTGCCAGATTTTCGTCTGGCAGGGACTTCTCAGGGCATGATAATATTTTTGGTATCAGAGCAAGGCTTATGATACTTTCTTTTCATTTTGGATTTTTTTTGAGTTAATCTAATACCAATATTTTTGGTATCAGAGCCTTGTTTTTACGAGTTTTGCGAGTTTAATTGGGTATTTTTGGATTGTATGGATTTCCGTCGATTTTCCAATTTTAAATTCCGAGGTATATTTGATGAGGTTGTATTTGGGGACTAGGCGACAAGACATCTTCAGATGGTAAATAGGTAAATTAGGTAATTTTATAGTTCTCATACCTGTAGTGATATTTGGGTAACATTTTTTTAACAGATATGACACATACACGTATTCCAGTACCGAGATATGGACGACCACGTAAGAGGGTGATAGATTCTCCAGCAATAGAGTCTCCAGAGAGGTCTACTGGGGTCGAGCCTGTCAGTCAGGGATAGACTCCTCAGGGTAATGTGGGCACGTCGGGTTATCAAACCCCGATGGGTCCGACTTTAGAGGTACCTACCTTGATAGTACCACTAGTGATACCACCATCGGTATATCCGGCGCCTCCCCTATCAGTAGTATCTGCGCCATACCTGGCACCCCCTCTAGCAGTGTCTGCTACTGCGTACTTGGTACCATAGATACCTATGTCGGTTACTACATACTCGGCACCCGTGCCAACAGTACCGGTTGTTTCTTACCCGGTATCACCCATCGTACCTTCAGTCGCCCCCTACTTATGTCTATTCCGTAGTTCCACCAGCAGTACTTACCCCAGTTTATGTAGTGGGATCAGGGATATCTCTTCCCACCTATCCAGCAGTACCACCCATAGGATTAGCTTCAGTGGTTCTGCCCAATTCCGCCGCGATCCCTACCGATATGGTTGCGGAACGAGCACGGATCCCAGCCTTGGCAATTCAGCGAAAAGTCGATTCACATTGTTCCGTGGGGAGACTGATCCGAGCATATCTCATTCTTGGATAGAGACTATGGAGCAGACATTCTTTTATATGGCTTGCTCCGAGTGGGAGAAGGCTGAGCTGGCTACTTTTCACTTATGAGACGAGGCAGAAATCTGGTGGGACACGCATCGCTCGATTATAGGCGAGCAGCATATTACATGGGCAAGATTTAGGGAGGAATTTGAGAGTCAGTATTTTTCTCGTGCGTATCAGATGACACGTCGATAGGATTTTCTGAGTCTTCGGCAAAATAACCGCTCAGTAATGGAATACAATGCCGAATTTAATCGGTTAGCTAGATTTTGTCCTGATTTGGTTGTCGAGGACAGATCTCGTATGCTCCAGTTTGTTCAGGGACTAGACGGGCATCTTCAGGTGAAGATTGCTGGTTTGGTACTTCATCATACACAGAGGCACTGGATAGAGTTCTTATGATTGAGTCAGCTCAGCAAAGAGAGAATGCTGATAAGAAAAGAAAGCAGACAAATCGGACTTCCAAACAGATCCAGCAGCTACAAGCTACCAGATAGCAGTAGAGCAGTCGCACTCAGTCGGGTCAGGATACTTCTGGGTCATCTGGCCGACCTCAGAAGTCGGGACGATCTTCATCAGGACATTCCCGGTCTTCTCAGCAAAATTGGAAACAGTCCATCGGTGACCCTCAATGCACTCGATGTCAATCCAGAGATCACATCACCTCAGTATGCTCCCTGGGACAATCAGTTTGCTATTATTGCAAACTACCTGGGCACATGAGCCGAGACTGTTCGCTGAAGGCTCAGCATGTAGCTTCCGGGGTTTCTATTCCGGGAGGACAGTTTGGTCAATCTGGGACTTAGCGAGAGGGGCCGAAAGCCCAATCTTCACATCGTCAGCAAAAGGCAACTCCCCCTACAATAGCTGCATATGGCATGCACGGACAGGAGCATTCTAGTGTCCTTATGGAGTCCTAGAGTTCTATTTCGGGACCTCAATATCTGACACAGGGGAAGTATCAATTGCAGCCTCAGCCACTGGTGCAGTATCAGTTGCAGCCTCAACCATTGGTACAGTATCAGTTGCAGCCCCAACCACCGGTTCAGTACCTACTGCAGCCATGTTGTCCATCTCTGCCTCAGTATCCAGTATCGACTCAGTGGTAGGCTCAAGCTCAGACTCAGCAGCCTTTGGCAGTGCTACCACCTCTACCCCCGGCAGATACTGGACGAGTTCATGCTGTCACCAGAGAGGATGCACAGCGGGTCGATGGATCCATTTTCCGTTGTACGGTTTTACTTTATGCATTTTCTGCTGATATGTTGATTGATACTGGTAGTTCACATTCCTTTATATCTCATGCATTTATGAGGGAAATTGGTAGACTACCTACTCATAGACCGTAGTGACTGACCGTCTTCTTACCATCTAGTGATACACTGGATGTCACTCAGGAGGTTAGAGGTTGCCCCTTAGACTTTGGCAACATTATACTCACGGTAGATTTATTAGTACTCATGGTCGAGTTTGACATTATCCTTGGCATGGATGGGCTATCAGCATATCATGCTATGGTTGATTGTCAAACGAGGGTGGTCACCTTCCGACCTCCCAACCAATGCTCGTGGGATTTCATTGGCATCAGGGATGATGGTATATCAATCATTTCTGCGATTCAGGCTCAGAAGTTATTGTCACATGGTTGTCAGAGATTTCTATTATCATTGAATAATGTTGACGACAGTAGTATTTCTAAGTTCTCAGACGTCCCAGTGGTCTGAGAGTGTCTGGATGTGTTTCTAGATGAGTTACCGAGCTTGCCTCCATGAAGGCAAGTGGAGTTTGCTATTGAGTTGATTCCGAGAACTGTGCCAATATCGAAAGCTCCTTATTGTATGACATAGAAAGAGTTAGACAAATTAAATGTTCAACTCCAGGAGTTATTGAATAGGGGATTTATTAGCCCTAGTGTATCTCCGTGGGGTTCTCCGATATTATTCATCAAGAAAAAGGATGGTACTCCGAGGTTGTGCATCGATTATAGGAGCTAAATGCAGTGATTGTCAAAAATAAGTACTCCTTGCTACGGATTAAGGATTTGTTTGATCAGTTTAGAGATACATCAGTGTATTCTAAGATTGATCTACGGTCCGGATATCATCAGTTGAGAGTCAAAGATTCTAATATTTAGAAGACAACATTCCACACTAGATACGGGCATTACGAGTTTTTGGTAATGCCATTTGGGCTTACCAATGCTCCCATAGTATTTATGATTTGATGAATCACATTTTATGGAGTATCTAGATCAGTTCGTTGTCATCTTTATCGATGACATATTGATTTATTCATGTTCCGAGGAGGAGCATGCACAGCATCTTCGCATAGTCTTGGAGACTCTTCGACGACATCGTATATACGCGAAGTTCAGCAAGTGTGCTTTTTGTCTACCATCAGTTGGTTTTCTAGGACATGTGGTGTCTAGCTGAGGTATTTCAGTAGACCCTCAGAAGATCGAGGCTGTCACTAGCTGGGAGCAGTCGAAATCAGTTCAGGAGATCCACAGTTTCTTGGGACTGGCCGGATATTACAAACGGTTCATCAAGGGTTTCTCTCACATTGCTATACCGCTGACATGTCTGACCAAGAAAGGAGTGAAATTCACTTGATCAGAAGCTTGCGAGACAAACTTTCAGGAGCTGAAGCAGAGATTAGTATCGACATTAGTTTTGGTTTTACCTTCGAGAGACGGATTCATACTCGACACCGACGCATCTCTGTAGGATTTAAGCACTGCTTTGCTGTAACATGGTAGGGTAGGCTCCTATGCTTTTTGTTAGTTGAAGGAACATGAGAAGAACTACCTAGTACATGATCTAGAGTTAGCAGCCATTATCTTTGCTTTGAAGATTTGATGGTATCATCTTTATGGTATTACTTTTGAGATTCATACTGATCATAAGAGTCTCAAATATTTTTTCACACAGAAGGAACTTAATCTCCAACAGAGGAGATGGATAGAGTTCCTGAAGGATTATAATTGTACTATTAGCTATCACCTAGGTAAAGCTAATGTGGTTGCCGATGCACTTAGCAGGAAGTCCAGAGGGACTTTAGCTTGCTACCGAGTTTTAGTCATGGAGTTGATTTAGGGTTTCTCCGAGTTGGGCCTTGAGGAGTAGGGACGGACAGAGCAGGGTATTCTTGTTACCATGGTTGCTCAGTTGTCGATTAGGATGAGGATTCGAGAGGCCCAAGTCAGAGATCAGCATTTACAGTTTATTGGTAGTTAGATAGCTTCCGGGCAGCAAACCGAGTTTACATGAGATGACGAGGGTATTGTTTATTTCCGAGGCAGATTATGTGTACCTCAGTCTCACCCGATCATAAAGGAGTTACTTCAGGAGGCTCATCGCTCTAGATTTGCTATCCACCCAGGTGGAACCCATATGTATCATGATTTGAGGAGTTCTTATTGGTGGAACGGTATGAAGAAAGACATCATAGAATTTATAGCTAGATGTCTCATCTGTCAGCAGGTGAAGGCTGAGCACCAGAGACCTGCTGGATTACTTCAGAGGATCCCTATTCTAGAGTGGAAATGGGAGCACATTACTGTGGATTTTGTGGTAGGATTGCCTAGGACTCGATGAGGTCATGATGTGATTTGGGTAATCGTTGATCGATTAACCAAATCCGCACACTTTTTAGTGATCCAGAAGACTAGTTCTTTGGATTGATTAGGAGAGCTATATTGTCGAGTATGGATTCTGGACCACAAAAAGCGTCAGCTGCGGAATAAGACTGTCCGATTGGTCAAAGTTGGATGGAAATATCATTCTGACGAGGAGGCTACCTGGGAGCTCGAGGATACGATCCGAGCTCGATACCCCCATCTTTTTACTTGAGGTATGTGGGTTAGAGTTCTGTTCATCATTTATACTGTTTTTCTATCTATAATGCTTGCTGATGGTAGATAACGAAATTTGGGGATCAAATTTTTTATTAGTATGGGAGAATGTAAGATATTGAAAATTAATAATAAGGTTATTTGGGAAATAGCCTGATAAAATTTTCCACGAATTTTTAGAAATTTTCTAGGAATTTTTTGGAGCTTATATAACGGATTTTGAGGGGATGAATCGGCAGTGCGAATAAAGCCTGTTTGGGATACTCATTTAAGTGGGACTTGATTGAGATTTAATTTAGGGTTTAATTAAATAAACCTAAGCTTAAATCAACCTTTAAAGGAACCCGAACCCGTATACCGACCCATTTTCTTCATCTCCTCTCCCCGACTCTTCTTCCCTATTCCGCGTTACCTCTCCTTGCCATCAGTGATTTTCTCTCGTCTTCTCGGTGTCGTCGACGCAGATCAAGTCTCGGAGCGTGGAGGATAGGAGCTAGCTACAACAATCCTTCTCCCCTCTGGCTTCTTTCTTTTTGTCGACCTCGGCAAGCGGTAGGGTCACGCCTCCTTGCGCTGACTGCCGATGCCACTGGATCAAGGTAGATCCATGAATCGTCAGCGTGAGGAGGCATCTAGGGCTCCGAGGGTAAGCAACTGAACCTTCTTCTTTCTATTTTCTCCGACTTGCGCCCTAGCACAATCGTTGATTCCTTCTTTTCTCTCTAGCTGTTGTCGATCTTGGAGGTAGGGGCTCTGCCCTAATGGTGATTTAAGTATGTGATCTTTCGGTGGTGTTGATTTGGGAGTGTTTGTTTTCAAAGGTGGAAGATTGCTTGTTTTCGGCCACCGTACCATTCTTAGTTAGCAGCCTGCATCACTGGATCTTGGAGGGGAAGAGATTCCAGCAGGTGTTGTGTCTTGTGGATCTGAAATTGTGTACTGTGGGGTGTTCTTGGTTTCGGCAGCCACTCAATCCAGCAGCTCACCTTGTCCAGCATCGACAGCGGCTGAGCTTGAGGTATGGTGTAAGGAATTTTATACATGTTGTAGATGATTGCTAGATGTGTTAGCAAGAATTGTTAACTTAGGTATATGTATTGAATTATGTTTGAATTGAATGTTGATTGTGTGTAGATTGATTTAGGTTTGGATTTCTAGTCTAATGGATGATTAGGGATTAGGTAACTAACCCTAATAAATCATTGGATTTAATTTAGGTAGATTGATGTTATGTTGATTAGGGTTTTTCTCTAAATTAGTCTTGGGGATTTTATTTAGCTATTTAATTCATTTGAATTTTAGCTAAATAAAAATATGTATATTGATCGATGAAGGACTATGATTCGAGACGAGAGTCTCGACATTGGATTTAGCTTGATTGGATCTTCTATAGAGGCGGGTGCCCTTTGACTTATCTCTTGATAGCGTCTTATAATATGTGTAGTATATATATAACTAGGGGTAATTGGTTGATTTATTATTTCCCTAGTTTTAACTTATTTGATACCTGTTACATGCTTTTACTGTTAGCTGCTATACACTAGACTTGTATGCTCTTATCTCCTGCCATGCGTATCTATGTTCATAGAGATAGATATATATATAATACTTCTGTATACTGGATTAGTTTCTATATATATTTGATATGTGATCTTGGATTCATGTTGCTTATATCATTGTTATATATGTGTTTACCTGTAACGCCCGAAAACTCTCAAACTTGCATTATAAATATTCTATGATTTTTCTGGAATTTTTAGATATTTTTCCGGAATTTTCCGAGTAGCGAAAATAGCAAAAATAATTATAAGAATAAAAAGGCTTCAGCGGGAATCGAACCCGGGACCTCTCGGGTCCGCTAAACCTTTAGTTAGCTTTAGTAACCGGTGAACCCAGCAGGGCCGTGCTGAGAGAAAGGAGAACCAAAGATAATTATAATTGAGTTGGGCCAAAATACCCACTTAATATAAATAGGAAACTTAAAGAGGGTTTGGTTTATTTTATTTTGGTTCGGCACATCCTTCTCCACCGAAACCCTCTCACGCCACCTCTCCCTTTTCTTCCTCCTTCTTTCGGCGCCACACCAAGGAAGACCTAGGGTTCTTTCTCTAGGGCCCCAAGGACACTTTCCGGCGACGATTTCGACACGAGGGCGCACTCCTTCGCGAGAGGAACGCATAGACGCGAGAAGTCTCTCGAAAGGGGCACCTCCACCGGAATTTCTAGCGATTAGATTTGTAAGAAATCTAGCACACAAGTAAGAAACCCCTCACCTGCAGTATAATAGCTTTCGTTTGATTGCATACTTTTAGTTTTAGCTATATGCAGGTTTTTCAGCACATAGGGTGTGTTTTAACCCTCCTCGAGGATTAGGGATCTAGTTGAGCACCTCTAGACGGGCCGAACACGTTGTTCTCCTTGAGTTGGAGATTCTAGACGTTGTCGGGGGCCTAGAGGTGATCTCCCTATTAGAGGAGAGAGTTTGAGCACACTAAGTGTTCGGTAAAACGTTAGCGTAGCTAAATGCCACCTCAGTTATGTTTAATAGCTCCGTTAAATGCATTAGGAGCATTTAAAATAGCACATTAGTTTAGTTCAGTTTTATGGGACTACGGTCCAATGGGTGGGCTCCCACAGTCGCCTCTAGATTCAGATAACCTAGCTCTAGGTTCAGATAACCTAGAAACAACAAGTTAAAACAGTTAGCTATATTCAGTATTTTATTTTCAGTGGCACTGTACTGGATCAGATATCCATGGGTTGGACTCCCACAGTCGTCCCTAGGTTTAGATAACCTAGTTAACCCTACTAAATTCGGGACTTGCAAACCCGGGTCTAGTTAGGGATGCGCGCACAGCAAGTACAGTTGTCGGGCCCAAACAGCATGATTATGTATTTTCACTTTTTATGAATTAGTTTTCAAAATTCAGAATTAGTTATGTTAGTTGAGTTTGAATTCAGTATCAGTTTAGCTTATTATATGTTCGGTCAGTTTATCTTTATTGATTCATATGATTAGTTGTTATGCCATGCTTCAGTTTACATGTTCAGTTATTTCAGTTATGCTTGCAACCATAGTATGCCATGCCAGTACATGTTTTCAAATAGCATTCTTTAAAAGCATGTTGGTATCGTTGCATGTTTTAGTGAGGTAGATGGTTTCTTACTAAGCTTTTTAGCTTACAGATACTATTTTCCTTATACTGCAGATACAGGAAAAAGGAAAGTGGACTAGCTGTGGAGGCTGGGGGTCAATGCAGATCAAGATGTGGGTGGAAGGAACTGGAATAAAAGACCCTCTAGGGATTTAGCATTTTCTTTAGCACTTTACAGTTATTAGTTTCAGTTTTCATGTCTTATGCACTTTGAACATTAGCAAATTTAAACAATTAGAACTTTTAGAATTTATACCTTCATGCACTTTAAGTTGTTAAAATGTCATGAGCCAGTAAACCTTGCTTAAGCTTAAGTTTAGAATTGTTACTACATGTTATTAGAATAGTTATTATGCATTAGATAGTTGTGTGTGAGGTTTTGGCACGAAGCAGTGCTGATATCAGAGTTTCGGATACGAAATCAGAAACCCCTGATCGGTCAGCAGATCAATCAGAGGGTCTCGGATCGGTCGGCAGACCGATCAGGGAGCTGGTTTCGGCAGTCCTAACTCTCTGTTCGCAGCTGGATCGTTCGGCAGATCGATCCAGCCGCGAACAGAAAGGATCCCGATAGTGGGATCGCGTAGATTCCTGGATCGGTCACTGACCGATCCAGACCTATCTGGATCGGTCTGCCGACCGATCCAGCTGGGAACAGAAGCGACGTAGCTTCGGGGTCGGCCACCGACCAATCCAAGTTCTTCTCCGTCCAGTCCAGTGGACCGGTCCGTGGACCGATCAGAAGTCTGGTATCAGTGGTAAATACCTCCCCTAGCAGTGTACAACTATTAGGTACATGTAGAACATTCAGTTTCAGCGTTCCCAGTAATTAGATTAGCAAAATTTTAATAAACCCAGTTTTCCGCACAGCATATAGACAGGAGAAACTGTAGCGACCGGCCTTACAGTCAGTACCCAGAAGGCAGGTCGTTACATTACCTTTTCGGCACATATATTAGAGATGAGGATATGTTCATGATTGACATGCTGTAGTATCATGCACCATCCTGCATGATTGCATGTTTGGCGATTGTCGACACCATTATTGTTGAGCAAGTCGTTGGCTACGTGGCATGCACACAACATGACCACTGCATGGGTAATGGTACAGCACTTAGGGTGTGTATGGAAGTTTGCTCTATTAGGCTCCGTTGGTCCGCTCATGGGTAGTGTGATGCAGCGTGGTAGCGGGCAGCGATCCCTCCTCTGGATTATCTTAGGGAGATGAGAGCATTACGCTCTCTCACTATGTTTGAGGTAGGAGGATAGGTGCATTCCGACAATATCCCATCTATTTGGTCACTCAGGAGCAGTGATGGCAGCGTGCACGGTTGTCATAGTTCTACCGACTCAGTCTCACCATCGCATGTGAGATGGCTAACTAGTGTCAGGGATGACCATATCATATTGCATCATATGCACAGATTACATTTATTGTATCTGATTATAGCATATTGGATGCTGTATTTTGGTGACTGCATATTATTGACATGCATATAGGATATATTCTTATTTGGTCTAACTAACTTTAACTATTGTATGTTCACAGTCATTTGCTCAGATAGGACTTGCTGGTGAGTACAGTTTATTCAGTTATGCATTTCTTATTATTATTGCAGAGGACTATATTACATTGCTTATTGCTTGTTACTACAGTTTATTCAGTTATGCATTCCTTTATATTGTTTAGGAGATTGTACTATAGGTTATTGTTGGTAGTTATATGTTACTATACATATCTATTTGTTACCTGTAAAGTTCATTGAACTCACCCCATGGGTTTATTTTCCTATTTTAGGTTGAGGCTGTCAGGAAATTCCGGTGCTAGCCCCCTTGTCATGTTGGATTTTAGATTTTCAATTTTATAGTTCCTTGTTGAGATTTGTTATATTATGGACTGTGTGATTGTAATTGTGGACTTAATGTCGAGCATTTGGTTTCACTACTCTTGATTTCCGCTGCGGTATTTTCATTACTTCGTGGATTTCATCTTTCTTCGTTATAGTGGAGTAGGTTTACATATATCTACGATGTTTTTTCTATATTATCTTTTCTTTAGTAATAAATGTTGTCAGCCGGATGCTGCATTATAAACTGCGTGGAATGTTTTCCTATTCTATTTGATATATTGTTTCCGGTCATGCGGGTCGAGTATGTGGATATATGTATTTTGAGTTTCATATTGTCATCAGTACAGGGGGGATGCTGCTGGATTTTCATCTGGCAGGGACTCCTCGGGGCATGACAGCAGAGGGTTGCTTGGCTCTATAGCACACGACAAATCAGGAGAGTAGGATCAAAGCTAGGGCACGGATCCTCTCCTTAGCTGAAGATGACTCCAAGGAAGGAAAGAAAAAGCTTGACCGACATTGGCATCGGGGTGTGTCCGTGCGAAGATGGTCGTGGAAGAAAAGAGGGAAACCGTAAGTGAGAGGGCTCGGCCGATGGGTTTTCTTCGCGAGGGAGGTGATGCGTCGCGCGACGTCGGGTTGGTGGCATGTCGGCTGGGGAAGAGGAGAAGGCGGTCGGTGTCGGTTGGGGAGGAGACGACGTCAGGGAAGCTTAGGGCATGGGTAAGAAACGAAGGAAAAGAGAAAAAAAGAACTATTTAAAGAAATTAAATATTTTCTCGTTCAAATAGGATAGCTTAAACAGACTTTCTCCTAGCCTAATAATTTATTCCCTTAATATACGTCATACGAGCCACGATTAAATCCTAGAAAATTCCTAAAAATTTTGTTAAGTTTTTTCTCCTAGCCTATTATTATTATCTTGTTGTCGTATTTTATAGAAAATGATAAGACTTTTGAAAAAACACTTAGCTGAACTTAGCTTTTAAAAATAATTGCTTTGAAAAATACCTAGCTAAATTAGAAATACTTTGAAATTACTTAGCTTTTTCAATAAAGACTTAGCTAAACTTAAGTTCTGAAAATAATTGCTTTGAAAAAGAGTTAGAGAAAAACTTAGCTCCAATAGGATTTTGATAAACACTTAGGTTTAAAAAGATTTTGATAAAACATTTAATTTTAAAAAGAATTCCTTGTAAAAATACTTAGCTAAGAAGATAAATTTTTTAAAAAAGAAACTTAATTAAATACTTAGCTTTAACTAAACTTAGTTAAGTACTTAGCTTTTAAAAAAAATTGATAAAAATCTTAGTTAAATACTTAGCTAAAAAAAGATTTTGATAAAAGCTTAGTTAAGTATTTAGTTTGAAAAATACTTATCTTAAAAAAAAAACTTAGTTTGATGAAAACTTAGCCTTAAAAAAAAATTTAGATAAAAAATATAGTTAAGTACTTTTCGACAAACTTAAAACTTTTTCAAAAGTATTTGAACTTACTTTTTCAGATAAGGTTTACTAAACTTTCTTTTTCAAAAATATTTTGGACATTTTTTTAAAAAAATAGCTTTGAAATTTTGAGAATACTTAACTCCTTTATTTTTAAAAAGGCTTTGAAATATTGAAAAACAATGTTTTATCAAAAAAAAAAAAAAACTTAATGACTTAACCTTCCTTTTACTCCTTCTTAATTAATGCCATTTTTTTTTTTAAGTTTTAGGGTTCTAGATTCCAAGCATGTAAAATAAACATAAAAGTCATTATTTATTTTTCAGATTTTCCATCTCACCCTTTTTAGTCTATCAAATATGTTCAGATTATGAGTTTGTGTGAGATGGAGTTAAGTTATGTTGATTTTATTTTTAACTTTAAAAAATATTTATGATATTGAAGTATATTTCAAAAATAATTTAAGTTAAATTTGGATTTCAAAAATAATATATTTTAAATTTTAAAATATTTAAGTTTGAATTTAAAATTTTAAAATATAAGTTTAATTAGATTTAAATTTTTACAATAATTAAAATTTAGAAGATTTTGAAAATATTGAAAATTAAATAAGTTTGAAATTATAAACTTACATATGATTTGAAAATTAATTATCTTTTAAAAATAATTAAGATTTAAAAAATCTAAGAATTAATAATTTGAAATTTAATTATGATTTTAAAATTAATAATCAAATAATTAAGATTTTTGAAATTCATTATGATTTAAAAATAATTATAATTTAGTTATGATTTGAAAATAATTAATATTTTGAAATTATGACTAATATTTTGAAATTAATTATGATTGACATTTTGAAATTAATTATGATTTGAAAATAATTATGATTAGAAAATAATTAACATTTTAAAATTAATTATGATTTGAAAATAATTAACATTTTGAAATTATTATTAAAAAATTACGATTAACACTTTAAAATTAATTATGATTATGAAATTAATAAAACTTTTATAATTAATTAGATTTTGTAATTAATCATGATTTTATACTTAATTAGATTTATTAAACTTTTATAATTAATTAGATTTTGATATTAATTATGATTTTATTATTAATTATGAATTTTAATTGAGTTAGCTTTAATTTAATTAATTTATGTTTGGTTAACTACTTTGAACCTAGGTCCATCTCACCCTTTTCTAGATTTTTAATCAGGGAATCTTAATAGTTTTGTGAGATGGTTAATTTAATCATCAATTTAAATTTCAATCTAAGGATTGATTTACAATTGAGTTAAACTAAGGTTTTACAGTTAGTCAATTAAATATTTATTTCAATGATTAGCTTCCAGGCTATGACAAGGTACTAGACCTTCTTGGTATGGGATCATTCACCACTTCTAGACAAAGTTTTTCAAAGAAATTAGATATTTAATTCCTTTTTGAAACTCCTCGGTTTAACTAGTCAAGTGTGGATCAAGCCTAAGTCCTTATCTATCCTAATCTAAGCATGTATAATGAAAAATAATAATGCAAACATTAGACAATTCTATTTTATGCTAAAGATGGTCTTTCTATCGGCTCCCCTTGGATCATAGTCTCGATAGGGTTTATCAAGGTAGTGGATTTGATCCTTGGGGACCCAATATTGACCAAGTTCAACTTGATTAATCAAGTTTGACTTGGGGGCCCATGCTTGGGCTAATTTTCTATTTGTTCTATTTACAAGTGATAAGATCTGTATTTTTGTTTAGCCTTAAATCCAAGTCTAGATCGGTTGTAAATGGCTCTTTGTTTTCCAAGAATCATATCAAGATTCTTGGAACCCAAGGTGAACCATTCCAATGTGTCCTTAAGTTTTTTAACTTGAGTTTTCAAATTGAAATTTTCTTCCTCAAGTTGTTGGACTTGGGTTGAACTTCCATTTTGAACTAGCTCAATCAAAGGACTTAGGTTAGTCTCCTCCTTAAGGATTGTTACCTCCTTTTGGAATGACTTGACTCGGAGGTTGAATTTGGCTAACTTACACATGAGATAGTTAACTAAGTTATGCAATTTATCTATCTGAGAAGTTCTTGTAGTGAGGTTAGGCCCTTCGAAAATGGATATGGCTCACTCTCAGTTTCAGATTTGTCGACTTGTTCCCAGGTCGTAAGCATGAGGAAGCTTGTCTGTTCGAGCTCTTCATCGAAGTCTACTAAAGAAGACTCATTCCATGTCGCCTGTAGTGCTTTCTTCTTCCTTTGCTTTTTCATTTCCTTTTAGTTAGGACAGTTGGCTTTGATGTGTCCCTTTTTGTTGCAGCCATAGCAGGTTACTTCACACTTCACTTTTGGACTTGATTGCACCGTCTTGGACTGAATCACTTTCTTGATGTCTTTTTTGGTGAATCCTTTCTTCTTTTTTTAGAGTTTTCATACAAGGTTGACGAGTTCGGCTATAATCTCATCGTCATCATCTTCTGAGTCTGGTTCATCCTCGGACTCGGGTTCAGTTCTGCGCTTTGCTTTTGATTCCCGCACTCGTTCCTACAATCAAAGCAATACCTTTCTTGACTCAGGTAGTATTAGTTTGTTCGTGAAGCTCGAATTCAGAAAATAGTTCATCTAATTTTATTAAGGAGAGGTCCTTGGATACTTTGTAAGCATCTACCATGGATGTCTACAAAGTGTTCCTCGGAAATGCATTAAGTGCATACCTGATTATATCACAATTTTTCACCTTCTGACCGATTGCATGAAGGCCATTCAGCAGGTTCTGAATCCGCACATGAAGTTGGCTTGTTGACTCACCTTCTTGTATTTTTATGTTGTACAATTTATTTAAAATTAAATCATGTTTGCTTACCTTCGTATCTGAAGTTCCCTTGTGCAGCTCGATTAACTTCTCCCATAGTTCTTTTGCGCTTTAAAACGTGCCAACTCGGTTCAGCCCTTCTTTTGTCAGGTCGCATTGTAGAGTCTGGGTAGCCTTTGTGTCAACCTTGATCCTTTTTCTTGTTGGAGCATCCCATTTGTCGCACGGGACAAGGACTCCATCTTCGATGAGATATGCAAATCTTGTCTGAATGATTATCTATATCTCAACTTTCATCTTGAGGTGGTATTCCATTCGGCTCTTCCAGTAGCCGAAATCTTCGCCAGTGAAGAGGGGAGGACGTGCAGTGCTATATCCCTTTTGGTAGGCCATTAAAGAAATCTCGCACACAAAAACAACAAATGTTCCAAGACTTGGTCTTGGATTAGTAGTGCGAGAGAAAAAAATAGCAATTCACTAATTTTGGGGAAAAAATAAAATATTAATAAAATATATTATTTTAATTTTTTTTAAATGCTATATTTTGTTAATACTAATAAATAGTGAAGAGATGAAAATGAATTTTTCAAAAATAGTTTTTGAGGGAAAAAATGAATGGTGTAAAAATCTTTTTTAAACAAAAATGATATGTAATTTTGTTTTTGAAAAAATGAATCCCCTTGCTTGATGGTGGTTTCACCAAATCAGAGTGACCTTGCTCTAATATCTATTGTAGGATCATAAAGCGCTAGAGGGGGTGAATAGTACTCATGGCTAATTCGTTCGTTTTGAGTAAATACGCAGTGAAAAATAAAGATAAACAACACAAACACCAAGAATTTACTTGGTTCGGAGACTGTAGCGACTCCTACTTCAAGGCCCACACGTGAGAGTGCTTTCGATGGGCAACCACTAATCAGTTGGAAAGACTACAAATATAGTTTTATAAGTAATTTGAAAATTAAAGAATACAGACAACTTTATATAAGGAAATCTTTGGTAGAATCGTCGTTGGAGCATTTGGGTGTCATAGAAGCGTTTTTTGAGCAGCTCGAAGAAGAGAAAGTTGTTTGTGATCTTGTTGTGAAGCTCCTAGTGGAAGCCTACTTTTATAGGCTATTCCGAGCGCCTAGAACCCCTCCGGGCACCTAGAACCCCTCCGGACACCTAGAACATGTGGTTCAGCCAATCGACGCGTGCCACATCAACTTACAGATAACTTTTGAGTTCCGGGCGCCTGGACTGACTTCGGGTGCTCGGACCAGCTCTGGGCGCCGGACCAGTTCCGGGCGCCTGGACTCTGAGTGCCCGGACCCCTTCCGGGTGCTCAGACCAGCTTTTTCCAGCCCCTTATTTTGTATAAAATAAAGTTAGTCCAGGCATAAAATAATATATATAATATGAGATTTGACATCCTCTGACTGTCCAGTTCTAACTTTGAGTTTTGTCGAAACTCTAGGTCGAACCGATATCTACTATTCTCTCTTTGGGAAATGTGTCCTCACCTACTCCTCTCAAGAGAAGTTACTTGTTGATAGACCGGTCTTCTAGACCGACTAGACTTTTGGTCAGCACCCAAGGCTTTCGATCTTCATGTTGGACGTTTGCTCCACGACCCGCCCAGACTTCCACCCGATCTGCAACCACCAGGATTTTAACCTAGAGTCCCCAACTCTAGGAGTTTGCCCGAAACGCTCGACCCGCCAAGACTTTCCACATAGGGTTACCACCCCCTAGGACCTAGGGTTACCACCCCCTAGGGTTTTCCACCTGCCTAACGGCAGCTAGGACTTTTCATCACCTAGGGTTACCACCCTTAGGACCTAGGGTTACCACCCTCTAGGGTTTTCTAGCTGCCTAAAATCTACTAGGACTTTTACCTAAGAACACTTAGGACTTTTCCTGCAAGCTCAATCAACCTTGTTAGATCACAAGATAACTTAACTTTGGACCTTTTGACATAATCAAAACATAGGTTCGATCGTCTGGTGCTTCCCGCACCAACAGGAAACACTTGACCAACTTTTGGTGAATTGTCCATATTATCCTCTTCTTTAAATATCATGAACAATTTGAATGAATCCTTGCTATATCAGATGGAATTGTCATCTCACATAGATGTTTCATTCATATTATTATCAACATTAGATGCGTAGAAATTGATGGTGTTTGAGGATCATCTTCAAAGTGTTCAAATACCAACTCTTCTTCTTCTTCTTCTTCTTGTGCAACATAGTGAAAATCTTCTTCCTCAAATTCGTCAACTTCTACAACATAATTTTCCTCAGCTTGTACATTCACAAGCTCATGTGACAATTCATCTTCCTTATGTACTACATTGTTCAAGTCAAACTATCAATTGCAAAACTACACAATCTCCTATAAATTTTGAATTTTCAAGATTTGACTTGATTATAGGTTTGGACTTTATCTTGTCGACGAAAAGGAGACCAAATCTTGCTCCAGACTCTCAATGTAAGAGAGAATTATGGAAGACATAAGTGAGTCCCTAGAAAAAAAATATTTCAATTAAATGACACATAAGCATAACCTATAGTTTAAGAATACAAGAATTATCAAGTCAACAACACTTTGTATTAGATATTACGGTGTTGAATAGTGCATTTATTTGGACTGTAAATTTAAAGATTGATGTGCATAGATTATATATGCTTTTATGCATTGTTTGACTCACATTCACTTGTATTTCTTGAGAATGATTTACGCCATTGCACTCTATTTTATCATTTTATTAGCATAATTACTAGTTTTGTTCAGAAATATATTTTTAGATTATGTTCATTGATAGAACATATTTAGAGTGAAAATAGAGTAAAACCAAATGTCAGAGCAGCTTTAGATGAAAATCAACAAACATGGTCATGCCCCTTGGCACTATTGTGTTCTTCAAGATTGCACGATCATGTCCCAGAGGCATGACTCTATCTCCTAGGAGCTATTCTAGAGCACTTCCAATACAACCTACAACACAACTGTGCCTTATGGTATGGCTATGTCTCACTCCATCAGATCTAACAACCGGATCCTGCTGTTGGGTTTTTCGGGCCGCGAAAATCCCTTTTTCGGGTCGCGGAAACCCCGAAACTCCCTAGCCAATGGATCCGTGCAGAGAAAAATTTTTGAAAAAAAACTATGAGTACAAGTTTACCTAGATATACACTTAGATCTACAAGGAAAAAGGTTATACCTTTGAAGCGAAGCCCTTCGCGTTCCCGCTCGTCCAACGACTTGCCGGATCTCGAAGTTGTCAACGTAGACAACTCTCTAGAAGTATCCACACAAACAAGATGTGTTCTCTAACACACAAGGATGGAGAAGAGAGCACCACAAGTGTGCTAGCACTTTCTAGGGCTATCGGGTAGGATTTAAAGAAGAAGAAAAGAAAAGAAGAGAACACACTCCTCTAAAATCTCTATGTGACTTTCACTAACCTTTCTTCTTGGATTAGATTCACTCTCCTTTCTTCTCCCTTGCTTGAAATCCACGACCAAGAGAAGAGAAGGAGCAAGAAGAGAACTTAGGAGGAGGAAGATCACTTGAATGAGAGTTTCTCACCAAAAGAAAACTTCTCTTTTTCTATCAAGTGGTATAACCCCCTTCACATTAATCACAATTAATGTGGACGCCATTAAAGAGAATAGTTGTAACCTCCATGAGGTGGCACATGTGATGATGTGGCACATCATCTTTAGTTCTCCTAATGCCAAGTCACAAATGATGTGGCATAAAGTCAAGTCAAACTTGACTCTTCCTCTCAAGTCAAGTCAAACTTAACTTAATCTCTTTCATGGTTGATCTAATCCAACCATTTAATTCAAGTCAATTTAATATAATGAATCTAATTCATTTAATTAAATTGATTCAATGAGTCATAATCTAAATTAGACTCATTGAACACATGAATCAACTTGAGTCCAACTCAATTAGCTCAATTAGGATTACTCTTAATCCAATTTGATTCATCACATGAATCTAATCCTCTTGGTTCATCATATGAACCTAATCTCCATCCACTTGTCTTTGTGTGTGACCCAATAGGTTCTTGTAACGTTGGCAATACCCCTAAACTCATTTAGAAGCATAAGTAATGAGCGGTATCTAGCAATACATCATTACTACCCAAGTTACAAGAATGTTGAGATCCAACATCACCTTGTGACTACTAATTGTGACTCCTCACAATATATGACAAGTGTCCTTCTATCCTAGACATCTAAATTGATCAATGTGAGGCATAGACCATGTCATCCTCTGACCAATCTAAATCTTGAACTCCAAGTAGACTCACTCAATCAAATGAGCTCAATATCTCATATTGACTCATTTGGGCATGGCCATGCACTTCGTGGTCTCACTCTATCAAGAATACCGTTGTCTCTCCCGTCATATAGGAGGGATAGATCCCATCTACATCACTCACATCCCTTCGCATAATTTGTTACATACCCAGTAATCGCCTTTATAGTTCACCCAGTTACGGGTGACGTTTGACGAAACCAAAGTACATAACTCCTTATGTAGGGAATCATGGTGACTTCAGGTCTAAGACTAGTATTTATACTAATAGCCACATGAGAAAGTATATGACACTCATATAACGATCCATGATACTTTCTCATGGCGGGTCATTCAGTATACATTCTCTAATGCATACCCATGTGTCAACTTGATATCTCTATATTCATGACTTGTGAGATCAAGTCATCGAGTTGACCTACATGCTAGTCTTATTGCATTAACATTGTCCCTGAATGTTAATACTCGACTAGGAATGATTAAGAGTAGTGTTCCCTATATCATCTCACTATAACCAATCGATTGATATAGGTAAGAACCTTCTACTCAAGGACGTTATTATACTTAGTTTATTTGGCACCAATATAAGTAAGTATAATAACCAAAACCAAATGTCTTTATTTATATAGAATATGATACAACAAGTCCAAAATACAATCATCAAATGATTGGCTCTAGGGCTCTAGCTAACACCTGCCCCTTGGACATGGTCGTGTTCCCTCTTCAACAAATTATATGGGAAGGTCATGCTAAAAGGAATGCCTCCCATCCAAAATTTTCCACTACTAGGTCGTGGCCCAGAGGCATTGTCGTGCCACTTTTTCTGAGAATCTCACAGCTAGGTCATTACACTATCAGCCCGTGTTTTACATAGCCAGGTCATGCTGTGAGGTACGACCATGTGGTGAACAGGAAAGGGTCATGCCCTGCCTATAAAAGGAGATTTTTCTCCCCTTTTGTTGATATCTTGGGTTTAGGGCTTAGCCCCTTTTCTTGAGGAAGGATTTTCCCCTCTAGGGGAAACCCTGGAGCCATCATCCAAAGAACCATCAATGATCCATCCTCCTTCAGAGCAAGGGAACACCTATAACAATGACGAGATTCATGGATAAGTATTTCTCTTCTCTCTATTTCATGTATTAAGTTGCAAAATGCTATTTCTTTGTCTATTGGTTATATCTCCATTCTCAATAGAGTATATTCTCCAGATCTAGGATGTATGAAGTAATTATGATGTGATGATGATGTATGAACTATATATTTGATCATTTTCCTATTCTATGATATATTTATAACTTGTTATATTATGTTATACCTTATTCATATTTGACAACATATGTGTATGGTAAATGTATATGGATTGTGGTGGATTGGTCACCTTATAGAGGAGAAGTGGTAGATTGTAGGTTGTGGGTCCTGTGACAGAGGGTATTCTTTTAAGCAAACTTTCTAGAATAATCCCCTTGAAAGGAGGTCAACCCACTACAAAGGGATTAACTAATTAAAGCTTGATGGGTTTTCCCAAATTAATATTAGGAAGTGACTTTCATAATCTAGAGATTGTATGACTGGAGGGCCTTAGTGACAGAAGTATCCCTTTAACCAAACTTTATAGATTACCTCTTTACTTAATAGTATTAATCTAATGTTAGGAAGTAATTGAGATAACTCTAGAAAAAAAAAATGTGGACCCCTTAGTGACAGAGGGTATCCCTTTAATCAAACTTTCTAGGGTTCCTTCTTTACTTAATGGTGTTAAAAATTAGTGTAAACTCTCTAGTGTAATCTTTGTAATATCATACCAGTATTTTGTTAGAATCTATACAGGAGTGTAAACATGGAGGTAAGGTAATGAACAATTCATAGGAACATTAACTAGTATCATAGTGAAACCGAAATCCTAGAATCACCCTGGATTCCATTCACTCACTTGCACTCACCTTCTCTCTTTCTTTCTCTCCCAATTCTCTCTTGCATTCATGATCAAACCAACTTTTGATCATCTAAATAGCTTGCTTTTGTAAAATCGACTAGTGCTTAATTAACAGTCCCTATGAAATCAATATTTTATTGCTTGATGGCATTTCATGTACTTGCGGATTGACAACAAAGATCTCAATAGTATAAGATTGAATACAATGTTAAATTTTTTGGATTATCAGTTAATCTCATTTGATTAATATTAACATAAGATAATAACACTATTATAACAATTAGCTGCCAACTGCTACACATTATAGCAAGTCGCAACCAACTACTATACGTTGTAGCAGTTACTTAATATTCATTTTACTTATAGTGTGTCTTATGGAATCCCCATCATTTTGTTTTTTAATTTAAAATATTATTTTAATTATATTGTCACTTTCAATTAAAAAAATTAATATAAAATAATGATATTATTGTAGAGGCAAGAAACTGGTTATTACACATGGTAGTACCTAAACACATCCAAAATATTTTAGTAATCATAGTTAATTTTAGAGTATTCCAAATATAGAAAAATCCATTAAAAATAAAGCTTGTTAACTAAGACTTACTTGAAATTCAGGTGATAGTTTCCTCTTTACAAATAATTCCCATTTATTTTGATCCATAAATTCAAACTTTAAAAGACTAAGATTTCATTAAGCCACTTGACCAGCATTAGCTTCTTGTACAAGTATTGGTAGTTTGTACTTTCTATCATGCCACAACTTAGCTTACTTTTGAAAGATTCTTTTCTTTTCCCACTCATCAATATTATAATTCACCTATACATTAATAAGTATAAAATTATGTCTACTTTTTGTTATAGAATCTAATAAGAAAAATTTAGTGATTGAAGACAACTCCACATCCTATTTTTCACTTCTTCGTCTATGTCATTCCTTCCATCTAATGTATACGATAAAAATTTCTTTACAATGCAACCTAGAAAAGAAGTATACTTCATTTATAATTAAGTTCAATCAATTATCCAAACTCATTACGTTCCAATTCTTTGGAATTTTATTAACCACTAGTTAAATTCAACTTTGATGGATACTATCCCTTTTTCTTATCAATTTTGTCATCATCAATTCACTCTTTACCATGCAAATCTTGTGATAAATTAGATGAAGTATTAAAGTCCACTCACGATAGCCTCTTAGCTATATTTTCCTAAAAAATAGAATAAAGAGATTCAAATGCATAAGTATACTTTATTAAAATAAACCAATATTTAAAAAGAATATAATATCACCTGAATTTCATCTACATATGTTTTGCTACATTTTTACCTTTTTTCTCATCTTTTGAATACTATATGATGACCTATTTATTTGCAACATGACATAATACATTGCTAAAAATAAACAAGTAGAAAAAAATATAGAAATAGTAATACAGTATAATGGAACTTGAGAAGAACAATTGTTATTAAAATAAGAGAACTATAAAATGTACAATTGAAAATTTAAGTCATCGATTTGTCACATCAATTCCCTCACACTCATTTCGTGCATATTGTTCTTGCTTAGTAATGTTAAGATCAATTCTAGACACATCAAAAGGTGTTGATGGCGTGTAGGCTTCCTCTTCAATCAAATTCACTTCATGAATACCCAAAGGCGGCACTTTTAGCAACACATACCAATTTGATTTATCATTATTCCTAGAATATAATACTTGCTTTGATTGTGATGCTAAAATGAAAGGATCACTTTCAAAAGTTCTTAGTCCTTAGTGTAAGTTGACTAGTGCAAAACTATCTTCTATTTTAATACAAGTTCCATGATTAGCCCAATCACACCTAAAAATAGACACTTTGAAAGAATACTAGTCTAGTAAAACAATATCTCGTATAACCCCATAGTATGATAGTTTTCCTCTTGTATGTGAATAATCATTAGAACTAAATTGACAAATAGTAACAACTTCAATTGAAACACCAATATCTAGTGTTGATATTCCTGTAGGACCAATGCAATCGATAGAGGGGGAGGGTGAATATCGATCATTTTCTCTCTCTGTTTCATCGTGTTTGTTCTTTCTACAAAGTTGGTACGTGCGACAGAATAAAAATAAAAAACACAACAATAGACAAGAATAAAAGGAGACACATATTTATTTGATTCCCAACTCCCCAAGGTTAGTATGTCTAAGGCCTAAGTAGGAAGGTGCCCGTCCACTAGATTTTCTCCTTTCTAGAACTTTTTTGGAGGAGGAGAAATCACTTACAATTTTATACACAAATAAAAATAAGAACTTAAGTACATGTGTATAATAAAATAGAAAACAAACTCTTTGAACTGATCTAGAAGTCTAGAGTGCAGCTCACCCCTCCTGAAGCTTCCTTGGCCACATACTTCACAACACATTTTCTTCGAGCACAAAGTAGTAGAGTCATGAAGAATTGATGTAGAGCCCTATTCCCAAGATTTATTTTTATAAGCCTTTTTTTATCTACCGATAAGGCTTATCAGTATGCCAATCATGGATAAACTTAATTCCCATGACCAAGTTTATCGCGATCTAGATTGTGTCATTATCAGATTGATCGATTTACCAAACCAGGTCACATCATCGATCCAAGTCCAGACTTGAACCCTGTCAACCAAATTGATCTATCGATCCTTGGGATCGACTTACTGATCCATGGGATCGACCTACCGATCCTTGGGATCAGTAGACTAAAAACTCTAATCAATTGACCGAACCATCATGGGTCTGGTTTGACCCGAGTCAAGTCCGATTAACCCAAACTTGATCTAGCTTTATCCATTTGTATTTGTCTGCTCTTTGTTTTGCTTCCAACTCTAGGTTCCTACATAAAAAAAATACAAACACAACAAGAAAACCTAATCTTATAAGTTTACCTAACCTACTATGCTTATCTCTCGCTTGGAGTTCACTTCTCAAAGACTTTACCACCTAAGGATCACTCCCTTAGGATTAAGCATATTCCTTAGGATTAGTCTTCTTGCTTGGACTTCTTCCAAGACTTTATCACCTAAGGCTTCTCCTATGCTTAGGAGGCACAACCTTGGTGTGTCTAGCTACTGATGGAAGCATAGACATGCCTAGGAGGCACGACCAGGGCATGTTGCATTCAGTAGTAGGAAACACAGTCGTGCCAAAGGTATGGCCATGGTTGAAGACTCTTGATGGGGCACGATTATGCTTGGGGCATGGTTGAGGCATGTCAAGTGTTGGAAACTCCATTTCCACTCCGTTCTTTGGTTATTTTTGTAAGGATCTTGAGCGCAAAAACAACACAAGGGAAGCAAAATAAACAACAAGATCCTTTCCAGAAGATCCATGCAAAGGAAATCGTATGCTAGTTGTGATGAGAGTTATACTTTTTTTATGTAAACACAAACTCCTGACAGCAACTTTGTCCTTGGTAGATCTTAGCACGATCAAGTGGCCCCACCTCTACGGTATCTACATGAACACGTCCTTCATTCATCACATGAACTAAGCCTTCAGAGAAGAACCTCCTTCATGGTGCTGGCCACATAAGGTGATTTAGCCAAGAGTAAGAAGAGGAGGACGAAGAAGAAGATCAAGAATTTCTCATGAAAAATGAGCTCAAAAGGCCTTTTATAGTCTTCAAGGAATATCAAGAGTCTCAAAGAATACTAAGATTCTTTACCTTTTGGTCTTCTTCCAATAATGATACCAATTAATCTCTATTAAACTACATTATTATCTTAATGGATTGGATTTAGTATATTAGATTAATCATTAACCCAATAAGCCATTAACCTAATAAGCTTAATCATCTCATAATTAGCTCTTAGGGATAATACTAACAATCTCCCACTAGCACTAGTGACAATCACTACAAAGATGACATCAACACTTTGGATTAATCCATTATTCTTAAGGTCCATAGTATTTTAGTCAAACTAAATTAAATGCATCTCCAAACCAACATGTTCTTTATATGTGACCCAAAAGGCTCTCGTAAAATTGGCAATGTATCCAAATCAATATTTTAAATATATAAGTAATGAGTGGCATTTAGTAAGGCATCATTGCTACCCAAGTGATGAGAATGTCTAGATCTGACCTAACATGTCTGTGTCTATTATCTTGTATAATTCAATCCTTCTATTCTTGATATCTAGATTGATCAATAAGACATAGACTGTGTCATTCTCTTATCAATATTTGTATTTCTTAATCCCTAAGTAGACATACTCAATCAAATAAGCTCAATATCTCATATTGACTAATTTGATATTGACTAATTTGATTATGGTCATGTATTTTTATATCCTACTTAATTAAAGGGGTCACATATATCACTTCCATTATATGGAAGGGATATATCCCATCTACATCTAACTTGTTGCATACTCAGTGATTAATTTTATAGTCCACCTTATTATAGGTGGCGTTTAATGATACCAAAGTACACAACTCCTTATGTAGGGAACCGTAGTGACTTTAGGTCTAATGATAATTCATACCAATAGTCACTATGAGAATGTTTATGACACTCATTTAATGATCCATGAAACATCTCATGGCAGGTCAATTCAATACATGTTTCTAATATATACCCATGTGTCAACCTGATATTACATATCTATGACTTACGAGATTAAATCATTTGTTGACCTACATGCTAGTCTCAACACATTAATATTGTCCTTGCATATTAATACTTGACTAGAAATAGTTAAGAGTACTATATATATATATATATATATATATATATAGTCTCCTATTAATAATTCTGTTGAGAACAAATTGTGTGAAACACACAAACTATTTTAAATAGTTTTGTTGGCCTCGAGTGTGGTGGTCTTAGGTATGGCAGCAGCTCATTCAAATGAGTTTGTAAAATAATTTTGCTTCAAGAACGCTTCCTCTTGAAACCCCTGCAAGGGGCATTGCCCCCTTGAATCCCACCCACTAACTAGTGTGGCATTACGACTCATAATTCATTGTTGAAATTATAGTAAAGTATATGTCATAGATCTACAGTGAATGTTATATGACATGGTGCATAGTTACAGCCCTTTACCCCAATGTGATTGGATGTATGTGTGTATATATTGTAATTCATAATACAACCTACGTTTCGTACCTTCATCTTTTCCATTCTTATTGTAAATTTAGAACTCAAGTTTTCTTTAGATTTTGTAATGTACATATTTTAAAAGAGCTAGTCTCCTAGATGATGGTGAAAAAGGGAGAATGACAACAATACATAATGACCAAAGAAGCACTTGGAGAAGATGCTTTTACCTAGGTTGATCTTTCAATCTTCTCATTGGCTTGAGAAAATCGTAATAGATGAGGCCATAACCATGTCATGTTCTATTTTAGCATATATGTTGATGTATGTCATAATATGCCATGATTATATGATATGCATGTGTAGTTTAATCGTAATTAGGTCCTTTTCATATACCTACCAAAGTTTGATACTCACTACTACCTTGATCAATTATAGTCAGATTTTTCCAAAGTAAAGTAACTCAATTTATTTGGTAGAATGTTACAGGACAATTATGATATCTAACTATTGGACTTTAGGTGCAACTTAACTAAGTTACCTCAATTGGATTGAGAACTTAGAGACATATCCCATACGATGTAGTTCAATTATACTAGTCTTGGGTGATTAGACAAAGTTAACTCAAGATGAGTTATAATATAGATTTCATGAGATGGAAAAATGAATAAATAATCTTGTTCAACTAACTATACAAGAGTTACATATGATATAATTAGTAAACGGTGTCTACCTAAATTATACAAGTCTTGGGCAATTAGCCAAAGCTAACTTAAGATGAAGTATAATATGGATCTTGTCTAATTAGTACACATTTCCTACCTAACTTATACAAGTCATGGGCAATTAGCCAAATCTAACTCAAGATGAGGTATAATATGGATCTTGTCCCACTTGAATGTCATTGCTTTTGGGTTTGGAACTAGTAGTGTGGGTAAAACCACATCTATAACTTGCTTCAACCAAGCTTTACAATTCAGTGAGAGAATTGTTTAATTAAAGGCCTAATTAAATAATTAAAATATGGTACTTATTTTTACATATTTTGTAGATCACCATGTCGTCTAATACATCGAATACTCTCTCTCTCTCTTTCTCTACGATCTGCCCTTGATAAGAATAAGCTCAATGCTAATTTCTGGACTGGTACAGAAACTTGAGAATAGTTATCAAGTAAAAAAGAAAACTGTACATCCTAGAACAGCTCATTCTTGAAACACCCCCTCCCCCCACTACTACCACTAGAGTTGATAAGGATACTTATAAGAAGCATTAAGATGATGAATTAGATGTATCATGCCTTATACTTGCCACCATGAACTCTAAGCTTCAGAAGCAACATGAGAATATGAATGCTTTTGACATGGTTGAACATCTTAGACAACTATATCAAGGACAGACAAGACATGAGAGATTTGAGATCTTTAAGGCTCTATTTTAATGCAAGATGTAAGAAGGCAGTCCCAGAGGACCATATGTACTCAAAATGATTGGGCATGTAGAGAACCTATAAAGATTAAGATTTCCATTGGACCAAAAATTGGTCACTAATCTTATTTTGTAATCATTGCTAGAAGGCTACAATCAATTCGTCATGAACTATAACATGAATGAACTTGACAAGCCATTGCCTGAGATGATAAACATGTTGAGAACTGCTGAACTCAACCTTAAGAAGGCAAAGCCTAGTACCATTTGATGGTGTAAAAAGACAAACGTAAATAGCAGCCCAAAGGTAAGGGTAAGACCCAAGCCAAAGGCAAGGGTAAGTTTCATTCATTGAAACCTAAAGGTGGGGTGACTAAGGAAGGAACCTACTTCCATTATGGTGAGATTTGACATTGGAAGAGGAACTACAAATTGTACTTAGAGGAAGTCAAAAGGAAGAGAAGTGAGACTTCTACCTTAGGTATATATGTTATAGAAGTCAATCTATCTATTTCTTCTTCATGGGTATTAGATATCAGTTGTGAATCTCATATTTGTATAAATGTGTAGGGGTAGAGAAATAGTAGATCATTAATGAAGGGTGAAGTAGACCTACTCATAGGCAATGACGCAAGGGTTGCTGCTATAGTTGTAGGAACATATTCCTTATCTTTGCTAAGTGAGCATATTTAAAAACTTGAAGAGTGTTGTTATGTGACTACTTTAACTAAGAACATTATCTCTATTTCTTTTTTAGACAAGAAAGGTTTTTCATTTATAATAAAGAGCAGATGTTGTTCTGTTTATTTTAATGAAATATTATATTGTAGTACACATCTTATGAATGGACTCTATATTCTAGACTTTGAAAACTAAATCTATAACATAAATATCAAACAGTTCAAATCTAATAATCTAAACAAATCATATCTCTGGCATTGTCACTTGGGTCACATAAATGAGAAGCACATATCATAACTCCATCAGGATGGACTTTTAAACTCATATAATTTTGAATCATATTGTAGGATCGTTGTGCTAGAGGGGGTGAATAGTGCTCATGGCTTTCACCTTCATTTAAAATCAATCGAGTAAAATACAGCGGAATCAATAAATAATAGAAGTAAAAATAATGCTAGCAAGTTCATTTTTTACTTGGTTCGTAGCCTTTAACAAGTTATACTCCAAGACCAGCAATCGTCGATCGTTTTCATTGGATAATCTACTATCAGTTCGAATATTACAAGAATATTTGAATTACAATATAGATACAAATATTTAAAGGTTATTGACAACTGCAGATTTGAATATTCTTGACTTCAATTGTCGGAGCAACGTTTGGATGTCATTGAGTTGTTTCTAGAGTAGCATACAAGAGAGACACTTGTTCGGAATGTTGTGTATAAGGTGCTGGTCAAATCCTTCTTTTATAGCCCACTTTGGGCGCTTAGAACCTCCCCAGGTACCGCCCACAAGGCTAATGTGGCGTGCTCTCGTCAAAACTCTATCCAGCAAGAGTTATCCTCCTCTAGGCGTCTGGACCACCCTTGGGCACTCGGACCGTGACGTAGGCCCGCCAATCATCACGCTCCAGCTTGCCGTGCAAATTGATTTTGGTCATCCTAACACCTAGAGCACCTCAGGGCGCTCAGATTGTGAGGGTGTTTGGCCAAGCACCCTACTTATCGATAAAGCCAGTCCGAGCTCTCGAAGCAGCTCCGAGCATCCAGACTCCCTCTGGATGCTTAGACCACAATTTTTGTGACTTTGTCTTTCTATAAAATAAAGTTAGTGTAGGCAAATAATATGTAAAAAAAATGATAAGATTTGATAGCATTCAGACTGTCTGATCTTGACTTTGAATTTCACTGAAACTTTAGGTCAGACCGAAGCCTACTATTCCCTCATCAGGGAGCATGTCCTCACCTACTCTTCTCAAAAGAAATTACCTTTTGTGTAACAACCACCCTTCTTACTACTACTACTACACTCTAAGGGTGACCATTACTTAACTACTAACTCTACTTAACCGGTACGCTAGTTAACTACGAGAAATCCCTACCGAAAAATTTCGGCAGAATCTCCCCTGTACCGGTGACCAAATCCATAATACAAACAATAAATACGCAGCCACAGGCGGCTGGAACACATTTTTTCACAACCACGCAGTAATAAAATCACACTATAACCAAAGCAACTACTCTAGCAAAAACAACCAACTACATCACTCCACAAATAATAAAAGTAAAGTGCGGAATAAACTTAAATATAGTCTCAACTCATAATAACACTTAAGGAAACTAAAAGGATTAAACATAAAGTCTTGATAATTTTGTCAGCTAATTCTGGATCTCTCCACAGTCCAGTCATCACACATCTTCATCACCACCACCACCCTGTCGCCTCCCTTTCATATCTTAGCTTTTCCTTTATCTGCGGTAGGAGGAAAAAAAAACAAAAGATCTATAAGCGAAAACGCTTAGTAAGTACTAATCTATCTCACAAAAACTCGAAGTGCATAGAAATAATGCAACAATACGAAAACTGAAATGCTAAAGGAAAAGCTGCATGTACTCATCTAATAGCAAAGTACTCATGGTGTACAGAAATAAAACTGAACACTGGAAATAATACTAAAGGAACCTGCTCATGTAAAACTGATAGCAAAGAAAAACTAAAGAATCTACTCATGTAATTCTAATAGCTAATCATGCTGCTCATCTAATAGGTAAACATGAAAAACTACTCATCTACTAGATAAACATGGTAGAATAAAGAACTAAACTTATTGATTTTTAGAACTATATGAAACTTATTTCATTTGTTCTAAACTTAATCTTTAATACTTTAGGTTTATGTAAAACTCGTTTTACTTGTTCAAAAAAACTTATACTTATAATACTTCAAAATAATAATCAACTTCTTCTTGGGCCCAAGCATAGTACCATCTTATGCGCGTTCCCTAATAGGTTGGGGTAGCGAGCCATCAATCCTAAAAGAGCAGACCTTGGTCTACCAGGGCCAAGACCTTGGAATTGGACACCTGGATTTGTTTAACGACAACCTTGTGAAGTCGGGTACTAGCCTCTTCTTAAAAGTAAAATACTTATAATCTTAATTACTTCTTCTTTAAATGCCTTGGCATTTTAATAAGCACCTTGTGTGCCATGAATCCCTAAAGTCTTGACTTTGGGATCTACTTAAGGCCTTGGCCTTTCTCTTTCTTTTCTTTTTCTTTCTTTTACTTGTTAATACTTCTAAAAGTATTTAATAAGATTCTTATTTTTCCACTAGAATACATGGCAGTTCATGCTTGTTAAAATAGCAAATGAACACTAGAAAATTTGCATACATGACTAATAAAAATCTGCACATATGACTAATAAAAATCTGCACTTAAGCTCAATAAAATGCTTAAACCATTTTAACTAAATGCAGGGCTGTTCTTGCCCTTTGAGTAGGAAGGAAAATGCTAACCCATTCTAACTAGGTAAGGGTTGTTCTTGCTATTCAAATGCTGATCATACTCGTATTAATGCTAGAAAATTCAGAATTTCTTTTCCAAGAGCATTCTAACCCATAGTTAGCAATTAAGAGCAATACTCAACAACCTTTCTTCATATGCATGGAATTAGCAAGGATGAACTAAGCTACAATGCAAAATTCTGCATACAAAGAGATCTAACTATACTAAAATTCTGCGCTAAAATTCTGCTCATGATATTCTAATAGCAAGAAAAACTAAATTCTCAGTGCTACTAAACAGAACTGATCATGTTTATTAAATAGCAAGAAAGCTAACACTATGTTCCTGGGTCTAGGGCTGTTCGTGCCCACTACCTAGCACAAAAGAAGGGTCTAACAGGAATGCTGATTATAGGACTGTTCTTGCCCAATGCAAAGCACAAAAAGACCTATACAAACTTATTCACAGCTTAAGTTGTTATAGAGTAAGGGAAACCTTTAAGCATGCTTCAAACCAAACTGAAACCAAGCAATTACACTTATCCAACAAGCATCCCTAGCTGTTCATTGCTGTTTACTCGGCCACAAGGATTTAAAAACCGCCTATCTAAAGGAACGAACAGCACTATACCGATTCTATTACTTAGCAAACCTCAAGGTTGTCCTTAAACGTTTCATCAATGGAGAATCTAATTAAATAGCACTACATGGTAAGATAACTAAGCAGCAATTGAAGGACAGCATGAAGCCAAACCCTAGCATCAAAATAGCACTACATGGCTAAATCCGAAACAGAACAAGAAGGCCGAATCCCTATTCTGTAAAGCATGATCCGGAAACCATAGGAAGAAATCCGAACAGAAAAAAAAAACAACCTACAGCATATACCAAAATCAACAGGTCCTAGCAAGCACCCTGTACAACTCAAACCAACCTTAGCAATTAGGCTAGATAATCGGAGCATAGAAGTATAAGCCCTAGCATATAAATCCACTCGGCACAGCAAAATCCGGAAGCAAGGAAATCAAATCGAAGCTCGGAGCAACTCCTACCGCAGGTGAGTAGTACTTACCGAGGGTTCTTGGACTTACAACCGAAGGGGAGAGGCGGCTAGGGTTCCGGGTGGAGCTTGAAACTCGGCGGCTCCTTGGTGCTTCCGAGATCCCCTCGTCGGGATGACCACCCACGGTCGAAGGCCGACCAGAAAAAGGGCTTCGTCGGCGCCGGAGACCAAAACCTAGCTTGCTGCGTTTCCGCCCGAGCCCAAAAGCGCCGACGCACGCGTGAGGAGAAGAGGAAGAGATGTTAGGGTTCGGGTGAAATTTCCTCTCCTTAACTTATCCTTTAATACCTAGGCTTATCTCTGTCCTTTACTATATCTTAATTACATTTCGGTTCCCATCTTTTCACGAAATAACCACAGCCCAGTTGGTTGGCTGGGTCCGGCTGAGGTTCGGCTCGGGTCGAGTCATTGGTTCGAACCTTGGCTTGCACAATTTTTTTTTTTTGAGCTAAACTTCTTTCGTTTAATAAAAATATCAAACGACTTCCAAAAATTGTGCAAAAATACTCTAAAAATTTCTAAAAATATCTAGAATATTTTAAAAGCATTTCCAAATATTTTTATGGACATTTAGAACTATAAATAGGGAAAATTGGGTCGTTACAATTCCCCATACCTTATAAAAAGTTCGTCCTCGAATTTAGAATAGCTCTGGATACTTCTGTCTCATACTATCCTCCCGCTCCCAAGTGATTTCCTCGTACTTCTGGTTCTGCCAGACCACCTTCACTAGTGGTACTTCTTTGTTTCTTAGTCTCTTGACTGCTCTGTCCACTATCTGTGTAGGTCTGCTCTCATAACTAAGATCCTCTTAGATCTGCACTGACTGAGGCTGAATCACTTGGCTCGGGTCGTGAAAACACTTCTTTAGCATGGAGACAAGAAATACATTATGTATTGCTGACATGTCTTGTGGTAAGTCTAGCTTGTAAGCTACTTTCCCAATCCTTTCTGTGATCAGGTAAGGTCCTACATAACGAGGACTTAATTTGCCCTTCTTGCCAAATCTCATCACTCCCTTCATAAGAGCGACCTTGAGAAAGACTGAATCCCCTACTTGAAATTCAAGTGGCCTACGGCGTGTGTCAGCATAACTCTTCTGTCTACTCTGGGCAGTCTCAATCCTCTGTCTGATCTTCTGGATAGCCTGAGTAGTCTCATCTATCAGCTCTGTCTGAATGCCCAGTTCCACTTCCATCTCTCTTCTTTCACCTGCTTCTTGCCAGCAAATGGGTGATCTACACTTCCTACCATACAGTGCCTCATAAGGTGCCATCTTGATGGTGGCCTGATAACTGTTGTTGTAGGCAAATTCAGCTAAGCATAGATACTTGCACCAACTTCCTTTGAAATCTAGTGCACAAGCTCTGAGCATATCTTCTAGAATCTGATTTACTCGCTCTGTTTGTCCATCAGTCTGAGGATGGAAGGCTGTGCTGAACTTGAGTTTGGTGCCCAGTGCAGTCTGAACACACTCCCAAAAATGAGAGATGAAGCGCCCATCTCTATCAGAAACAATAGATTTAGGAACTCCGTAAAGTCTGATCACCTCTTTAACATACAGCTGTGCCAACTGCTCTATAGAGTGGGACACCTTGATGGCTAGGAAGTGAGCAGACTTGGTCAATTGATCTACTATTACCCATATCGCATCATATCCATTGGTGGTTCTTGGAAGACCTGTTATGAAGTCCATGGATATGTCTTCCCATATCCATTTTGGTATCGGGAGAGGCTGAAGAACTTCTCCTGGTCTCTGGTGTTCTGCTTTGACCCTCTGGCATGTCAAGCAGGTACTGACATGTTTAGCAACATCTCTTTTGAGTCCTGACCACCAGAACATCTGTTTCACATCTTGGTACATCTTGGAAGAACCAGGATGCATGGAGTATGGTGTGCTGTGAGCTTCTTCTAAGATCTTCTTCCTCAGTTTCTCATCATTGGGCACGCAAATGCGACTCCCCTGATAAAGAATTCCGCTATCTGTTACTCTAAACTCTGAGTTGTCTTCTTTCTGTATCCCCTGCTCGATCTTCTGGATGTCCGGATCTTCACTTTGCTTTCTCTGTATCTCCACAAGCAATGTAGACTCTAAGGTCAATGCGGAGAGCTGTCCGCAAATAATTTCAAGTCCAAAATTTGACAACCCCTTCTGCAGTGGCAGGGCTAATGATGACAAAGACATCAGGGATGCATTGGATTTTCTGCTGAGTGCATCTGCCATTTTGTTAGCTTTGCCTGGGTGGTAGAGGATTTCACAGTCATAATCTTTGACCAACTCCAGCCACCTGCGCTATCTCATGTTTAAGTCCTTTTGAGTGAAGAAATACTTAAGACTCTGATGATCTGTGAAGATTCTACACTGAACTCCATACAAATAATGCCGCCAGAGTTTAAGTGCAAAAACCACAGCTGCCAGCTCAAGATCATGAGTAGGGTAGTTCTTCTCATAATCTTTGAGTTGTCTGGAAGCATAAGCTATGACTTTTCCTTCTTGCATGAGTATAGCTCCTAAGCCCATCTTGGAAGCATCACTGTAGATGTCGAAACTCTTATCACTCTGTGGAACAGTCAAAATGGAAGCACTGATCAATCTCTTCTTTAGCTCTTGGAAACTCTGCTCACATTTATCTGACCATTCGAATCTCTTGTTCTTTCTGGTGAGGGCTGTTAGTGGAGAGGCTATCCTGGAAAAGTCCTCCACGAACTTCCTATAGTACCCAGCTAAACCAAGGAAGCTTCTGATCTCTCTGACGTTCTTGGGTCTACTCCAGTTGTTGACCGCTTCCACTTTGGCTGGATCCACTTGAATGCCTTCTTTAGAAATTATGTGACCTAAAAACGCCACCTGATTTAACCAGAACTTGCACTTGGAGAATTTAGCATAAAGCTGCTTCTGCTGAAGAGTCTGCAGTACTATTCTCAAGTGCGTGTCATGCTCCTCTGGGGTCCTGGAATAGATTAGAATGTCGTCGATGAACACAATGACAAATTTGTCAAGGTATTCTCTGAACACTCTGTTCATCAGGTCCATGAAAGCTGCAGGTGCATTAGTCACACCAAAAGACATGACTACGAACTCGTAGTGTCCGTATCTGATCCTGAAAGCCGTTCTGGGTATGTCTCTTTCCTTCACTTTTAGTTGATGGTACCCAGAGCGCAGGTCTATCTTTGAGAATACTGTCGCCCCTCTCAACTGATCAAATAAGTCGTCGATTCTGGGAAGGGGGTACTTGTTCTTGATTGTCACTTGGTTCAGAGCTCGATAATCTATGCACATCCGCATAGATCCATCCTTCTTCTTGACGAACAACACAGGAGCTCCCCATGGTGAATGGCTAGGGCGGATGAAGCCTTTGTCAAGAAGCTCCTGAAGTTGTTCTTGTAGTTCTTTCAGCTCTGCTGGAGACATGCGGTATGGAGCTTTTGAAATTGGACCGGTACCAGGAACCAGTTCAATCTCAAACTCCACTTCTCTGTTGGGAGGTAGTCCAGGTAGCTCTTCTGGGAATACCTCTGGATACTCACAGACTACCCGAACTTCCTCCTGCTTGGGTCTTTCTTGTTCTTCTGTACTCCAGTTCTGATCACTTGATTGAGGTCTCTGTTTCCCCACTGTCTTGTCTTCGATCTTGACTGACTTGTGTTGCATTTGTTGTGCCTTGATGCCGTTCAGATAGTGCTCACTAATGCCCTGCTGACCAGCTCTTCACCATTCTATGGTCGGTGAGTTTCACTACTCACATTAGGTGTTATTTCTGGTCTCAACATTAGGAGCATCAGTCTGACTCGTTCTTTCACTATACTTACTAACTCTAGGCAAAGGTGAGCTAGCCTGTTAAATCTTTTAACCGCTTCTTCTACTGGTAGGTCACCTGGTCTAAATTCTATAAACTCCTCATAATGTTTATTGGTGATCCGCTGACGGAAGAATTCTTCATAAAACTCTGCTTCAAAGTCAGCCCAGCTCATCTGATTAACTGCTCTCTTGCTTTTAACTCTCTCCCACCACATACGAGCATCTCCAGATAGGCAGAATGAGGCACACTTGACCTTCTCGACTTCTGGCCAGTCAAGAAGCTCCATAGTGCTCTCAAATGTCTTGAACCAAGCCTGGGCATCCCAGGGCTCAGTCGTTCCTGAGAAGCTTTCTGGTTTCAGCTTCAGCCACTGGATGAGATATGCTTCTTGTCTTTTAGATGCTGTGACGACTTCCAGGGCAGCTGATGGGACTTAGTCACCACTGGGGTCTCCACATTAATGGTTGGGGGAGTGGGAGGAGCTGGCTTCTGATTGGCCATTAGATTGGCAATCACTTGCTGCTGCTTGCTACTAGACTCTGAAGTGGAGCAACAACTTCAGAGAGAATAGGCCCAGGGGTTCTGGGCTCTTCGATCTCCTGATCTTGGTTCTCAGTATAAACGGTACGGGGATGTCCTCTTCTTGACATCCAATTATGCAGAGGAAAAAGACTAAATAGCTTCTCTAACCCTTTCTAATCATATATATATATATATGGATCAAGGAAGGAGAAACATTAACTTCTATCTTACTTAAGTACTCATAAACAATTACTCTATACTGCAAATAATAATAAAGAAAAGCAATAAAGAAAGAACTTAAATACTTTCTTACTTGAAGACGGCAAGGATGATGCTGATGTGTGTGTGATGCTGGAGAATGGAAATTGCTCTGATACCAACTATAGCAACCACCCTTCTTACTACTACTACTACACTCTAAGGGTGACCATTACTTAACTACTAACTCTACTTAACCGGTACGCTAGTTAACTACGAGAAATCCCTACCGAAAAATTTCGGCAGAATCTCCCCTGTACCGGTGACCAAATCCATAATACAAACAATAAATACGCAGCCACAGGCGGCTGGAACACATTTTTTCACAACCACGCAGTAATAAAATCACACTATAACCAAAGCAACTACTCTAGCAAAAACAACCAACTACATCACTCCACAAATAATAAAAGTAAAGTGCGGAATAAACTTAAATACAGTCTCAACTCATAATAACACTTAAGGAAACTAAAAGGATTAAACATAAAGTCTTGACAATTTTGTCAGCTAATTCTGGATCTCTCCACAGTCCAGTCATCACAGATCTTCATCACCACCACCACCCTGTCGCCTCCCTTTCATATCTTAGCTTTTCCTTTATCTGCGGTAGGAGGAAAAAAAAAACAAAAGATCTATAAGCGAAAACGCTTAGTAAGTACTAATCTATCTCACTAAAACTCGAAGTGCATAGAAATAATGCAACAATACGAAAACTGAAATGCTAAAGGAAAAGCTGCATGTACTCATCTAATAGCAAAGTACTCATGGTGTACAGAAATAAAACTGAACACTGGAAATAATACTAAAGGAACCTGCTCATGTAAAACTGATAGCAAAGAAAAACTAAAGAATCTACTCATGTAATTCTAATAGCTAATCATGCTGCTCATCTAATAGGTAAACATGAAAAACTACTCATCTACTAGATAAACATGGTAGAATAAAGAACTAAACTTACTGATTTTTAGAACTATATGAAACTTATTTCATTTGTTCTAAACTTAATCTTTAATACTTTAGGTTTATGTAAAACTCGTTTTACTTGTTCAAAAAAACTTATACTTGTAATACTTCAAAATAATAATCAACTTCTTCTTGGGCCCAGGCATAGTACCATCTTATGCGCGTTCCCTAATAGTTTGGGGTAGCGAGCCATCAATCCTAAAAGAGCAGGCCTTAGTCTACCAGGGCCAAGACCTTGGAATTGGACACCTGGATTTGTTTAACGACAACCTTGTGAAGTCGGGTACTAGCCTCTTCTTAAAAATAAATACTTATAATCTTAATTACTTCTTCTTTAAATGCCTTGGCATTTTAATAAGCACCTTGTGTGCCATGAATCCCTAAAGTCTTGACTTTGGGATCTACTTAAGGCCTTGGCCTTTCTCTTTCTTTTCTTTTTCTTTCTTTTACTTGTTAATACTTCTAAAAGTATTTAATAAGATTCTTATTTTTCCACTAGAATACATGGCAGTTCATGCTTGTTAAAATAGCAAATGAACACTAGAAAATTTGCATACATGACTAATAAAAATCTGCACATATGACTAATAAAAATCTGCACTTAAGCTCAATAAAATGCTTAAACCATTTTAACTAAATGCAGGGCTGTTCTTGCCCTTTGAGTAGGAAGGAAAATGCTAACCCATTCTAACTAGGTAAGGGTTGTTCTTGCTATTCAAATGCTGATCATACTCGTATTAATGCTAGAAAATTCAGAATTTCTTTTCCAAGAGCATTCTAACCCATAGTTAGCAATTAAGAGCAATACTCAACAACCTTTCTTATATGCATGGAATTAGCAAGGATGAACTAAGCTACAATGCAAAATTCTGCATACAAAGAGATCTAACTATACTAAAATTCTGCGCTAAAATTCTGCTCATGATATTCTAATAGCAAGAAAAACTAAATTCTCAGTGCTACTAAACAGAACTGATCATGTTTATTAAATAGCAAGAAAGCTAACACTATGTTCCTGGGTCTAGGGCTATTCGTGCCCACTACCTAGCACAAAAGAAGGGTCTAACAGGAATGCTGATTATAGGGCTGTTCTTGCCCAATGCAAAGCACAAAAAGACCTATACAAACTTATTCACAGCTTAAGTTGTTATAGAGTAAGGGAAACCTTTAAGCATGCTTCAAACCAAACTGAAATCAAGCAATTACACTTATCCAACAAGCATCCCTAGCTGTTCATTGCTGTTTACTCGGCCACAAGGATTTAAAAACCGCCTATCTAAAGGAACGAACAACACTATACCGATTCTATTACATAGCAAACCTCAAGGCTGTCCTTAAACGTTTCATCAATGGAGAATCTAATTAAATAGCACTACATGGTAAGATAACTAAGCAGCAATTGAAGGACAGCATGAAGCCAAACCCTAGCATCAAAATAGCACTACATGGCTAAATCCGAAATAGAACAAGAAGGCCGAATCCCTATTCTATAAAGCATGATCCGGAAACCATAGGAAGAAATCCGAACAGAAAAAAAAATAACCTACAGCATATACCGAAATCAACAGGTCCTAGCAAGCACCCTGTATAACTCAAACCAACCTTAGCAATTAGGCTAGATAATCGGAGCATAGAAGTATAAGCCCTAGCATATAAATCCACTCGGCACAGCAAAATCTGGAAGCAAGGAAATCAAATCGAAGCTCGGAGCAACTCCTACCGCAGGTGAGTAGTACTTACCGAGGGTTCTTGGACTTACAACCGAAGGGGAGAGGCGGCTAGGGTTCCGGGTGGAGCTTGAAACTCGGCGGCTCCTTGGTGCTTCCGAGATCCCCTCGTCGGGATGACCACCCACGGTCGAAGGCTGGCCAGAAAAAGGGCTTCGCCGGCGCCGGAGACCAAAACCTAGCTTGCTGCGTTTCCGCCCGAGCCCAAAAGCGCCGACGCACGCGTGAGGAGAAGAGGAAGAGATGTTAGGGTTCGGGTGAAATTTCCTCTCCTTAACTTATCCTTTAATACCTAGGCTTATCTCTGTCCTTTACTATATCTTAATTACATTTCGGTTCCCATCTTTTCACGAAATAACCGCAGCCCAGTTGGTTGGCTGGGTCCGGCTGAGGTTCGGCTCGGGTCGAGTCATGGGTTCGAACCTTGGCTTGCACAATTTTTTTTTTTTTGAGCTAAACTTCTTTCGTTTAATAAAAATATCAAACGACTTCCAAAAATTGTGCAAAAATACTCTAAAAATTTCTAAAAATCTCTAGAATATTTTAAAAGCATTTTCAAATATTTTTATGGACATTTGGAACTCTAAATAGGGAAAATTGGGTCGTTACATTTTGTTAGACCGGTCTTCCAGACCATCTTGACTTTTGCTCAGTGTCCAAGACTCTAGGACTTCATGCTGAACGTCTGATTTATGACCTATCCAGTCTTCCACCTGGTGTCTGCGACCCCCAGAAGTTTCACCTAGAGTCCTCGACTCTAGGATTTTACCCAAAGTTCTTGACCCATCAAGACTTTGCCCAGTCCCCTAGATTAAGACTTCATTGTCTACTCATAGCTAGGACTTTCCACCTGTCTAACCTCAATTAGGACTTTTCCTTTACCTAAGATCACTTAGGACTTTTCTACAAATTTAGTCACACTTGTTAGATAACAAGAAACTTTAACTTTGAACTCTTTTCCATAATTAAAACTTAGGTTCGATCATCTGGTGCTTCCAGCACCAACAATCTCTCTCTTTTTAATTATGGCAACACAAAGTGAGTAAAGCATAACAAGAAATAATAGTAAATAATTTAAGCATAAAATAATTTGACAAGTTAAGTAAAGATGCGTCACCTTGATTTTATTAAGTTATGTTTGACTTAACTTTTAACCTTTCTCTCCCCCTTTGACATAAATAAAAAAATACAAGTAGAGAGAAAATAGTTTAACTTGTGAAGATAGTACTTAAAAAAAACTAACTTTTAATCTTTTTAACTTTAAGCTTCCCTTGAAATCATCACTTTCTTAGATTTTTTTCATAATAAAAACTTAGCTAAATTCTTGGATTTGAAAAAATACTTTATAAGTACTTAGCTTTTGAAAAGATTTATAAAAACTTAGTTAAATACTTAGTTTTTTTTAAAAGATTTAAAACAAAACTTAGTTAAGTACTTAGTTTTTTAAAAAATTCCCTAAAAAAACTCAATTAAGTATTTATCTTTTTGAAAAAAAAAATTAAAAAAAAAACTTAGTTTAAGTACTTAGCTTTTAAAAAGATTTCTAGTTAAGTGCTTAGCTTTTAAAAATATAAAAAAAACCTAGTTAAGAACACTTTTAAAAATATATATAATTTTTTTACCAGATATAAAAATATTTAAACTTACTTTTTCAAAAATATTTAAGCTTGCTTTTTAAAAAATATATTTAAGGTTGCATTTAAAAAATAGTTAAACTTTAAAAAAAACTTAACTTCCTTTTTAAAAAATACTTTAACTTTTGAAAATAAAAAAATATATTTAACATAACTCCTTTTTTCTCCCCCTTTATTAATGTACAAAAAAAATTTAAGTAAATTATTTAAGTTTAAGGATCCTAGAGTCCAATCATGAGAGAAAAAAATAGGATTAAAAACATCTTTAAAATAATCATTTGCTTTTTTTATTTTTCATCTCACCCTTTCTAAGTTATCACACATGTTAAGCTTATGAGTTGGTATGAGATGGAGTTAATATTAATTTTGAAGGTGATTTTAAGTTTGAGAACGTCATTTCTAAATTTAAAAAAAAATATTTAAAAAAAAATAATTTTGAAATTTAAAATATTTAAGTTTAAATTTTGAAAATTTTAAGTTTGAATGATTAAATTTAAAAATTAATTGAAAATAAATAAGATTTTGAACATAATTAAAATTTAAAAATTAATTATAATTTAAAAATTAATTAACATTTGAGATTAAGTTTTGAATATTAAATTAGGTTTAAGTTTAGTTAACTTTGATTAAATTTAAGTTTAGTTAGGTTTGATTAACTAATTTTAAGCTTAAATTTATCTCACCCTTTTCCTAGATTGTCAATCAGGAAACTTTATCTGTTTTGTGATATAGGTAATTTTATCTTCAATTTAAATAAAATTATAAGGATTGATTTACATTTGAGTTAACTAAGGTTTAACAATTAGTCAATTAAACATTCATTTCAATAATTGGTTTCTAGGCTGTGGTAAGGTACTAGGCCTTCTTAGATAGTAGAGCAACAATCATTTCTAGACAAAGTCTTTTAAAGAAATTGAATATTTAATTTTTTTTCTGAAAATCCTTGGCCTAACTAATCACGCTGAAGTCCTTATCTACCCTAATCTAAGCATGAACCTTTTCTGATGATTTTAGTAGATATGACTATGTGTATATCATAAAACATAAGTCTAAATCCTTTGAAAAGTTCAAAGAATTCAAGAATGAAGTACAAAATCAACTTAGAAAGCATATTAAGATGCTTCAATCAGATTGAGGTGGGGAATATCTTAGCCAAGAGTTTCGTGACCATCTTGTTGAGTTTGGGATCATATCTTAACTCACTCCACCTAGAACATCATAGAAGAATAGTGTATCAGAAAGGAGAAATCGTACTTTATTAGATATGGTATGATCAATGATGAGTCGTACAGATCTTCCTACTTTCTTCTAGGGATATGCTCTAAAGACGGCTACTTTCATACTTAACTGTGTTCCATCTAAGGCAGTCATAAAGACACTATATACGATATGGACCGGGAAGAGTCCCAAGATATCTTTTATAAAGATTTGGGGTTGTGAGGCTTATGTTTGACATCAATTTTTAGACAAACTAGGACCTAAATTTGAGAAGTGTTATTTTGTAGGATATCCCAAGGAAACAAAGGGATATCACTTTATAATCTCACACAAGACAAAGTATTTGTTGCTAGAAATGGTGTTTTCTAGAAAGAGATTTTATTTCTAGAAGAGCTAGTGGGAGTAAAGTCGATCTTGAAGAAATTTAAGATACACAAACTAGCAATGATGCCATAATGGGCACCACAAGTGTTGTGGATCATGAATTTGTTACACCATAAGTAGTTATGGAGCAACAACCTATCCGAGTAGTGTTGGTGCGGGAAGCATCCGATGATCGATCGTTGTTTTGATAATGGCAAAGGAATTCAAAGTTAAGTTGTTTTGTGATCTAACGTACTTAATTGAGTGTTTCAGGAAAGTCCTAGCTGCGGTTAGGCAAGTGGAAAACCCTAGGGGGTGGTAACCCTATGCGGAAAGTCTTGGCGGGTCAAGAGCTTCAGGCAAAAGTCCTAGGGGGGGTAACCCTAGGTGGAAAGTCCTGGTGTCGCATACCAGGTGAAAGACTGGACTAGCCGGGAAGTGGAAGTCCAGCAGAAAGTCCGGGAGCTTCGAACGCTGAGCAAAAGTCCAGTCGATCTGGAGGATCGCACTGGCAATAGGTAAATCTCTTGAGTGGAGTAGGTGAGGGCGTGTTCCCCGTAGAGGGAACAGTAGGCGTCGGGTCGACCTAGGGTTTCCGGTTGGAAATCCGAAGTCAGACCCGGATAGTCCGATGACTGTCAATTATATCTATCATATTGTTTCTATGCTAACTTTGTTTTGCAGGGTTTGTGTTTGGGACTAACACATTTTGCAGGAACAAAGAAGCACACTTAGCCTCGAATGAACAGTATCCGAGGCGCCTCCATGGGGCTTGGAGGCGCCTCGGGTGCTAGCCGAAGCCAGCTGTCCAGAGAAGCTGGAGGCGCCTCGGAGGAAGCTGGAGGCGCCTTGGACCAGGCGTTGGAGGCGCCTTGGACCAGCTTGGAGGCGCCTTCAATGGGATAAGGTGCGACCAGATCAGAGCTGATCCACGCGTGCGACTCGGTGGCCTGGAGGTGCCTCGGACAGGCATGGAGGCGCCTCCATCACTGTTTATAAGGAGGGTTCGAGCAACACTAAATTCAAGAATTCACAAGCGATCCTTCTGCGTTCAACTGCTAACAAGTTCATCCCGAAGTACTGCAGCAACCTTCCGACGACCCGGAGCTCCGCTATTTTAGAATCTGTCGTTCGGTATAATTTACATTCTCGCTCTCATTGTAAATATTAATCTGTACTATTGTTTCGAGCTTATAGTTGTTGCCCACCGGAAGCGATCAACGATCGCGGGCCTTGGAGTAGGAGTCGCCACAGGCTCCGAACCAAGTAACTCCTCATGTCCTTGTGTATTGTTTTTGTTCCCTTTTCTTTATTCTGCTGCTTAAACTCGTACGATTTACAAATTCAAAAAGAGTGAAAGCCACGAGCGCTATTCACCCCCCCCCTCTAGCGCTTTCGATCCAACAATTGGTATCAGAGCGGGGTCGCGTTGATCTGGTGCAACCATCAATCACGTAATTTTTCGTGGTATTTTCAGTTTTACGGAGTCAATTAGAATTTGCTTAATAGCTATATTCTAATTATTTTTTTCGAATCGGCTTTTTCTCGAGGCTGGTACAACACCACTCGAGTTCGTTATTTCTTAACTTTATTTCTCGCACTACTAATCCAAGACATAGTCTTGGGACATTTCTACTATTTTTTGTTTTGCATATTTAACAAATGGCTCAACAAGAGGGTTTCAGCATCGTTCGTCCCCCGCTCTTCTCCAGAGAAGACTTCGGGTACTGGAAGGGATGAATGGAAACTTACCTAAAGATCCAGTTTGATACCTGGATGATCATCAAGACTGGAATACAACTGCCAACCGACGAAGACGGCAAGCCGACACCCTGCGAAAAATGGGAACCGACCCTAATTAAGAAGGTGGAAGCTGATGCCAGAGCGACCTGCACCTTCCAGTGCGGACTGACCAAGGAGGAGCTCAATAGAGTTGGATCGTTCTCCAGCGCAAAAGAGCTTTGGGAGAAGCTGATCGAACTCCACGAGGGCACCTCCGACACCAAGGTTATTAAAAGAGATCTTCTATTCAATAAACTATATAATCTAAAAATGCAGGAAGGAGAGACGGCAAGTCAACTCCATGCGCGCATACAAGACGTTCTCAGCGCCCTCCATGCAATCGGACAGAAAGTCGAGAATCGAGACATCATAAGGTACGCACTAAACTCGTTTCCAAGGAGTACATTGTGGGCATCAATGGTAGATGCCTACAAAATCTCCAAGGATCTATCTTCTAAAAAATTAGATGAGTTATTTTGTGAGTTTGAATTGCATGAACAGACTAATACATAGCCAACAGAGAATGGGGTTGCTTTGGTTGCAGGTACCAGTCGAACACGCGAACCAAAATCACGGCGAAGAACTGAACTAGAATCGGAAGTCGAACCTGACTCAGACGATGAAGATGATGAATTGATAACTGAATTAGTAAATCTTGTAAAGAAACTCTACAAGAAGAAGAAAAGCTTCAACAAGAGAGACCTAAAGAAAGCAGTACGATCCAAGGAAGGGCAACCCAGCTCAAGAGTCAAGTTCGAGGTGATCTGCTATGGGTGCAACCAGAAAGGGCACATCAAGGCCAACTGCCCAAACCAAAAGGAAGCAAAGAAGAAGAAGAAAAGGAAGGTGCTGAAAGCGACTTGGGAAGAATCCTCAGAAGAAGACACCGACGATGAACTTGATTAGACGAGTCTACTTGCGCTGATGGCACGGGACCAGATTGAACTGTCCGAGAGCGAGAGCGAGTCAGAAGTCAAGTCCGAACAAAGCCACGGATCCGTATCCGTTTCCGAAGGGCCTGACCCCGCTGTAAGTGTTCCTCGACTTAATAATTTAGTTAATTACTTACTATGTAAATTAGCTAAATCAAACCTAAAGGTCAAGTCACTTCTGAAGGAAGTAGCAGTCCTTAAAGAAGTGACTAACCCCAAGACCTTACCTGACCCAGTTCAAACTAGAAGTTCAACTCGAGTTCAAAAACTTGAGGAAGAAAATTCTTGTCTAAAAACTCAGGTCAAGGATTTGAAAAACACATTAGAACGGTTCGCTTTGGGCTCCAAGAATCTTGACCTAATTCTTGGGACACAAAGAGTCGTTTACAACAAAACTGGGCTAGGTTATAAAACTAAAAGAAAATATAGATCTTACCTGTCCTTAGTAAATAGACAAAATAATAAATCAGTCCAAGCATGGGTACCCAAGTCCAACCTGGTTAATCAAGTTGGACTTGGTAAATATTGGGTCCCTAAGGATCAAATAACCTCGATAGACCATATCGAGGCTATGATCTAGGGGGATCTAGAAGAAAAACAATAAAAATTAAATTAAAATTCAAATTGAAAAAAAAATAAAATTAAATAAAATTAAATAAAAATTCAAATTAAATAAAATTCAAATTAAATAAAATTCAAATTCAAATTAATTGAAATTAAATTAAAATTAAATTAAATCAAAATTCAATCTGAGATTAAAAATCAAATTAAAAATTAAATTAAATTAAAATTAAAATTAAAAAAAATTAAAATTAAATTCAGAAATTAAATTCTTACAAAAACTTAAAAAATCTAAGGGAAGGCTCCAGAATAGCTGGCACCTCCAAACTTAATCCACCCGATAAGGGTAACCAAGAATAGACTACCCGGCAGGGTAATTAAGGTTAGATTAAACTGGGCTAGGTTTAACTTGACCCATGGTACTGGTGAAGTATTGGATGATAGTGTTGGGATTTTCGGGCCACAAAAATCGCCTTTTTGCGTTGCGGAAACCCCGAATCTCCCATGCCACCGGATCCATGCGAACTTTATAAACAAAATTTCATGTACGAGTTTACTAAAGCCTAGATCTACACTAGATCTACAAAGAGAAGGAATTTACCCTTGATGAGAATCCCTTCGCAATCCCGCTCGTTCTCGGTTCGCCGGATCTCGAAAGTGTCAAAGTAGACACTTCTCTATGTGTATCCACACAAGCAAGAGATGGAGAAGAACCTCTAAGGATGTGCTAGTAACCTTAGAGATCAGTAATGGAGGAGAGGGAGAGCAAGAAGAAAACTAGAGAGGAAGAAGATGATGGAGTTACTCACACAAGCACACAAAAATGCACTAACTCCTCATCAAAAGTGGTCGGTCACTTTAAGGGGAATTGTAACCTCCATGGGATGCCAAGAGTCACAACTCTTGGTAACTCCCATGAGGTGGCATTCCACTTAAGCAACCTTGATAATGTGGAGCATCATCATTGAACCACATATTGCCAACTCATCAATGAGGTGTCAAATGGTCAAGTCAAAATTGACCCTTCATCTTCCTCTCAAGTCAAGTCAAACTTGACCACTTGTCTCCCTTGGTTGATCTAATCTAACCATTGGTTCAAGTCAATTTTAATTTAATGAATCTCTATTCATTGAATTAAATTAATTAAATGAGTCTAAGTCCAAATTAGACTCACTTAACATATGACCAAATTGAGTCCAACTCAATTAGCCTAATTTGGATTACTCTTAATCCAATTTGGTTCATCACATGAACCTAATCCTTTAGGTTCATCAAATGAACCTAATCTCCATCTAATTGCCCTTTGTGTGTGACCCTATAGGTTCTTGTAATGTTGGTAATGCTCCTAAACATATTTAGAAGCATAAGTAATGAGCGGTATCTAGCAACACATCATTACTACCCAAATTACAAGAATGTTGAGATCCAACATCACCTTGTGACTATTAATTGTGACTCCTCACAATATATGACATTGTCCTTCTATCCTAGACATCTAGATTGATCAATGTGAGGCATAGACCGTGTCATCCTCTAATCAATCTAAATCTTGAACTCCAAGTAGACTCACTCAATCAAATGAGCTCAATATCTCATATTGACTCATTTAGGCATGGTCATGCACTTCGTGGTCTCACTCTATCAAGAATATCGATGTCACTCCCGTCATATAGGAGGGATAGATCTCATCTACATCACTCACATCCCTCCGCATAATTTGTTACATACCTAGTAATCGCATTTATAGTCCACCCAGTTACGGGTGACGTTTGATGAAACCAAAGTACGTAACTCCTTATGTAGGGAACCATGGTGACTTCAGGTCCAAGGACTAGTAGTCATACTAATAGCCACATGAGAAAGTATATGACACTCATATAACGATCCATGATACTTTCTCATGGAGGGTCATTCAGTATACATTCTCCAATGCATACTCATGTGTCAACTTGATATCTCTATATCCGTGACTTGTGAGATCAAGTCATCGAGTTGACCTACATGCTAGTCTCGTCGCATTAACATTGTCCCGGAATGTTAATACTTGACTAGGAATGATTAAGAGTAGTGTTCCCTATATCATCTCACTATCGGTTCAACTAACCGATTGATATAGGTAAGAACCCTCTACTCAAGGACGCTATTATACTTAGTTATTTGGCACCAATACAAATAAGTATAATAACCGAAATAAAATGCCTTTATTTATATACAAGAATATGATACAATGAGTCCATACAACAATCATCAAATGATTGACTCTAGAGCTCTAACTAACAATCTCCCACTAGCACTAGTGCCAATCAGTGTAAGCTCTAAGGCCTAATGACCTAGTGTGACCATCATGCTTTCTCAGTGCCAAAGCCTTGGTCAAGGGATCTGCGATGTTAGCCTCTGTGGGTACTTTGCAAATCTTCACATCTCCTCTATCGATGATCTCTCGAATGAGATGGAAGCGCCGTAATATGTGTTTGGTCCGTTGGTGTGAGCGAGGTTCCTTTGCCTGTGCAATTGCTCCATTGTTGTCACAATAGAGCTCAATAGGGTCAGCGATGCTAAGAACCACCCCAAGTTCAGTGATGAACTTGCAGATCCAAACTGCCTCCTTTGCTACTTCTGATGCAACAATATACTCGGCCTCTATCGTAGAATCAGCTACTGTGTCCTACTTCGAACTCTTCCAGCTCACAGTACCACCATTTATGCAAAACATGAACCCTGACTGTGATCGATAATCATCTTGGTCGGTCTGGAAGCTGGCATCACTATAACCCTTTACAGCTAGCTCGTCATCGCCTCCATATATTAAGAAATATTGTTTAGTCATTCTTAAGTACTTAAGAATATTTTTTACCGCTATCCAGTGACTTTCACCTGGATCTGACTGGTATCTGCTCGTCATGCTCAAAGCATACGAGACATCAGGATGAGTACATAGCATGACGTACATGATAGATCCTATAGCTGAGGAATAAGGGATCTGATCCATGCGGTCTCTCTCCTCTCTAGAAGAGGGACCTTGAGTCTTCGAACGACTCACGCCATGTGACATTGACAGAAATCCCTTCTTGGAGTTCTGCATGGCAACCCGTAGGAGTACTTTATCAATATATGTACTCTGACTTAGGCCAAGTAACCTCTTAGATCTATCTCTATAGATCTGTATGCCTAGAATGCGGGATGCTTCACCTAAGTCCTTATTGAGAAACAAGTCCCTAGCCAAGTCTTGATAGACTGTAGCAAAGGGATGTCTTTCCCAATGAGTAATATGTCATCCACATACAATATGAGGAAGACAACTATGTCCCCTACAACCTTCTTGTAGACACAAGGTTCATCTTCATTCTTGATGAAACCAAACTGTTTGATAGCATCATCGAATCGAAGATTCTTGCTCCGAGAAGCTTGCTTTAGTCCATAAATGGACCTATGTAGCTTGCATACTCTACTAGTATGCTGTGAATCTACAAAACCCTCAGATTGTGTCATGTACACATCCTCAAGCAGGTTTCCATTCAGAAATGCAGTTTTAACATCCATCTGCCATATCTCATAGTCATGGTATGCTGCAATAGCAAGCATGATCCGAATGAACTTAAACATCGCTACTGGAGAAAAGGTTTCACCATAGTCAATACCATGAATCTGCTTGAAACCTTTAGCTACCAAGCGACTCTTATAGATAAGTCTATCTATGTCAGTCTTTCTCTTAAAGACCCACTTACACCCTATGGGTTTTACCCCTTCAGGTGGATCAACCAAAGTCCATACTTGGTTAGTGTACATGGATTCCATCTCGGATCTCATGGCTTCTAGCCATTTCTCGGAATCTGGTCTCATCACAGCTTCTTGATAGGAGGTGGGCTCATCCTCTATGAGCACAACGTCATCATGGTCAGACAAGAGAAATGAGTATCTCTCAGGCTGACGACGTACCCTATCAGACCTGCGAAGAGGTATGTCTACTTGAACTGGTTGTTGTTCCTCAACTCCTTGTGGAACAACATCATCCATAACATTTTGTAGTTCCAGTTCACCTTCCATCAAAGCTTCAGTGCTATTGTTCGTATCTTGAACTTCTTCAAGATCGAATGTACTACCACTAGTCTTTCTAGAAACAAAATCTCTTTCTAAAAAACCCCAGTCTTAGCCGCAACTATCTTGTGTTGACTGGGAATGTAGAAGTAATGTCCCTTCGTTTCCTTGGGATATCTAATAAAATAACACTTGTCGAATTTGGGTCCAAATTTGTCCGAGACTTGACGTCTAACGTAAGCCTCACAACCCCAAATCCTCATAAAAGACACCTGGGCATCTCTCCCAGCCCATATCCTATATGGTGTCTTTATTACAACCTTGGATGAAACTTGGTTGATTATAAAGGCTGTCGTGTCTAGAGCATAGCCCCAAAGGAATGTAGGAAGATCTGTGTGACTCATCATAGACCGTACCATATCTAATAGGGTATGATTCCTCCTTTCAGATACACCATTCCACTGTGGTGTTCCAGGAGGAGTGAGTTGGGATAGAATCTCATACTCAGCTAGATAGTCATGAAACTCATGGCTAAGGTATTCCCCACCTCGATCTGATCGAAGTATCTTAATACTCTTGCCAAGCTGGTTTTGTACTTTATTCTTGAATTCTTTGAACTTTTCAAAGGATTCTGATTTATGTGTCATCAGGTATACATAACCATATCTACTGAAGTCATAAGTAAATGTAATGAAGTACCTATAACCACCTCTAGCAGCGACATTGAAAGGGTCACATACATCACTATGTATAAGACCTAACAAGTCAATCGCTCTCTCACTGTGTCCACTAAAGGGAGTCTTGGTCATCTTGCCTAGTAGGCATGACTTGCATGTCTCATATGATTCAAAATCAAATGAGTCCAGCAAACCATCTTTATGGAGCTGGGATAAGCGCTTGTCATTTATATGACCTAAGCGACAGTGCTAGAGATAGGTTGGGTTCATGTTATTTGACTTGAACCTCTTGGTACTTATGTTATAGATAGGGCTCTCAAGGTCTAGAATATAGAGTCCGTTCATCAGAGGTGCACTAGAATAATACTTTTCATTTAAATAAGCTGAACAATATTTGTTGTTTATAATAAATGAAAAACCTTTCTTGTCCAAACAAGAAAATGAGATAATGTTCTTAGTCAAAGCAGGCACATAACAACAATTATCCAACTCTAGTACAAGCCCAGAGGACAGAGATAGAAAATAAGTCCCTACAGCAACAGCAACAACCCGTGCTCCATTGCCTACGCGTAGGTCCACCTCGCCCTTCGTCAATGCCCTGCTATTTCTCAGCGCCTGCACATTAGTACAAATGTGAGAAGCACATCCGGTATCTAATACCCATGATGAAGAAATAGATAGATTGACTTTTATAACATATATACCTGAAGTGGAAGTCTCACTTCTCTTCTTCTTAAGATCTTCCAGGTACACCTTGCAGTTCCTCTTCCAGTGCCCGGTCTGACCGTAGTGGAAGCTGGTAGCATCCTTGGCGACCCATCCTTTAGGCTTCAGTGCCTTGCCTTTGCCCTTGGCTTGGGACTTTCCCTTGCCTTTAGGCTTGCCCTTTCCCTTGTGTTTCTGAACCATCAGAATTTGGGCTTAACCTTCTTAAGGTTGAGCTCAGCAGTTCGTAACATACTAAGCAGTTCGGGCAGTGGCTTGTCAATTTCATTCATGTTGTAGTTCATGACAAATTGACTGTAGCTCTCTGGCAAAGACTGCAAGATCAGGTAAGTGGCTAGCTCTTGGCCAAGTGGGAATCCCAACCTCTGTAGATTCTCTATGTACCCAATCATCTTAAGTACATATGGACCTACGGGAGCCCCATCTGATATCTTGCACTGAAAGAGTGCCCTTGAGATCTCAAATCTCTCGTGTCATGCTTGTCCTTGATATAGTTGACGAAAATGTTCAACCATATCATAAGCACTCATTAACTCATGTTGCTTCTGAAGCTCAGAGATCATGGTCGCGAGCATTAGACATGATACATCTAATGCATCATCTTGATGCTTCTTGTAAGCATCTTTGTCTGCTCGCGTGGCATTGGTAGGAGGAGCCTTCGGAATGGGCTGCTCTAGAACGTACAGTTTACATTCTTGGGTGAGAACTATTCTTAGATTCCTGTACCAGTCCAGGAAATTTGCTCCGTTGAGCTTGTCCTTGTCAAGGACAGAACGCAGAGAGAAGGTGTTCGTGTTTGACGTCATGGTAATCTACAACAGAAAAATACAGAAAATAAATAAACATCATATTCTAGTAATCACTTAATTAGGTCTTTTAATTAAATGATGCTCCCACTGAATTCTATAATTCATGTGGGACAAGATCCACATCATACTATGCCTTGAGTTAGCTTTGGCTAAATCGCCCAAGACTTAGTATGATCGGTAGGTAACTAATTTACCAATTACATCTCTATGCAACTCTTGTTTATAGGATCAAGATTCGCATTTATATTAAAACTCGAGTTAGCTTTGGCTAATACGCCCAAGAGTTAATATAAACGTGATTTTGTCCTATCTTCCAACTATTGGATAAATGCCTACAGTTAAACTTGATTTAACTAGTTATACTCAATATAATTGAGTTTTACTCACCCATGCGTTGATAGGCGGGACCAAAATTGTCCCTCCGTACCCTACCAAGATAATATGTGTTGCTCTGCTTTGGCAGATTCAATAACTACATGTGATCAAGGTAGTGATAGGTATCACGGCATGGTAGGCATTACGAGTTGTCGCGATTAAGATCTAATCTAATCAACGAGCTGTATCATATACTTGATTTAGATCTAATCTAATCGTTAGGGCGCATCATGTACGTGATTGATCGAATCGAATCGTTAAGGTGCTAATTAACTACTTTACTAGCATGCATCAAATACACACACACAAGCAATTAATTATACTATTTGTGATTAGTCATGGCCCTACTACGATCTTCTCAAGACAATAAGAAGATCGGATGCTCAACCTAGGGTCAACAGCTACTTCAAGCTCCTCCCTTTGACCACCTTGTGTTTCTCGCGCCCTCCTCGTAGCTCCGTCTCGAGTGGACCGTCCACCGGCTCACTTTGTACATTACAAAAGGGTGAAACTCGAGTTACATTCAAGTCTCAACTATTTACAACAAGAATATAAATGAAGGAAGGCACGACGTGCAGGTCGCGAATCAAATACAACACGCACAATCACATGATGGCACGCAGGCCGTATTATGAATTACAACACAAATATTCCAATCAAATTGGGTCTTTTGGGCCATGACCATCACAAATTATACATAATTCTAAATTATGTAATTTTCATAATTTTCAGTAATTTTAATACTATTTTACCATTTTTATGAGAAAAAATTCCCGGCGGTCCCGATTAGCGGTTTTCAGGCGCAATCGCGGAACGAATCCCCTTGCGGGGTTAGGGGCAGTACCCCTATCCGCGATATAACCATCGCAAGTGTTCCTTAGCGATCCTACAGCGCCTTAGCCCGCTGTCCCAAAACGTTTTGGGGCGAAACCTTGCCGTTTCGGAAAAATCTTCTCGGTAGTCGAAGCCTACAAGTGTCTAAACACTTGTGATTCGCTTCTACGATAAAATTACCCATAAAAACTATAAAATTAGAAAACTCACAGAAACATACAGATCTGTTATTTTTCATAAAAATACAAATTAAACTCATACAAGACTTCGCACGTGACTCTGATACCACTGTTGGGATTTTCAGGCCGCAAAAATCGCCTTTTTGCGTTGCGGAATCCCCGAATCTCCCATGCCACCGGATCCGTGCGAAGTTTATAAACAAAATTTCATGTACGAGTTTACTAAAGCCTAGATCTATACTAGATCTACAAAGAGAAGGAATTTACCCTTGATGCGAAGCCCTTCGCAATCCCGCTCGTCCTCGGTTCGCCGGATCTCGAAAGTGTCAAAGTAGACACTTCTCTATGTATATCCACACAAGCAAGAGATGGAGAAGAACCTCTAAGGATGTGCTAGTAACCTTAGAGATCAGTAATGGAGGAGAGGGAGAGCAAGAAGAAAACTAGAGAGGAAGAAGATGATGGAGTTACTCACACAAGCACACAAAAATGCACAACCTCCTCATCAAAAGTGGCTGGCCACTTTAAGGGGAATTGTAACCTCCATAGGATGCCAAGAGTCACAACTCTTGGTAACTCCCATGAGGTGGCATTCCACTTAAGCAACCGTGATGATGTGGAGCATCATCATTGGATCACTTATTGCCAACTCACCAATGAGGTGGCAAATGGTCAAGTCAAAATTGACCCTTCATCTTCCTCTTAAGTCAACTCAAACTTGACCACTTCTCTCCCTTGGTTGATCTAATCTAACCATTGGTTCAAGTCAATTTTAATTTAATGAATCTCTATTCATTGAATTAAATTAATTAAATGAGTCTAAGTCCAAATTAGACTCACTTAACATATGAACCAAATTGAGTCCAACTCAATTAGCCTAATTTGGATTACTCTTAATCCAATTTGGTTCATCACATGAACCTAATCCTTTAGGTTTATCAAATGAACCTAATCTCTATCTAATTGACCTTTGTGTGTGACCCTATAGGTTCTTGTAATGTTGGCAATGCTCCTAAATATATTTATAAGCATAAGTAATGAGCGGTATCTAGCAACACATCATTACTACCCAAGTTACAAGAATGTTGAGATCCAACATCACCTTGTGACTACTAATTGTGACTCCTCACAATATATGACATTGTCCTTCTATCCTAGACATCTAGATTGATCAATGTGAGGCATAGACCGTGTCATCCTCTAATCAATCTAAATCTTGAACTCTAAGTAGACTCACTCAATCAAATGAGCTCAATATCTCATATTGACTCATTTGGGCATGGTCTCACTCAATCAAATGAGCTAAATCTTGAACTTCGTGGTCACACTCTATCAAGAATATCGATGTCACTTCTGTCATATAGGAGGGATAGATCCCATCTGCATCACTCACATCCCTCCGCATAATTTGTTACATACCCAGTAATCGCCTTTATAGTCCACCCAGTTACGGGTGACGTTTGACGAAACCAAAGTACGTAACTCCTTATGTATGGAACCATGGTGACTTCAGGTCCAAGGACTAGTAGTCATACTAATAGCCACATGAGAAAGTATATGACACTCATATAACGATCCATGATACTTTCTCATGGCGGGTCATTCAGTATACGTTCTCCATTGCATACTCATGTGTCAACTTGATATCTCTATATCCATGACTTGTGAGATCAAGTCATCGAGTTGACCTACATGCTAGTCTCGTCGCATTAACATTGTCCCGGAATGTTAATACTCGACTAGGAATGATTAAGAGTAGTGTTCCCTATATCATCTCACTATCGGTTCAACTAACCAATTGATATAGGTAAGAACCCTCTACTCAAGGACGCTATTATACTTAGTTATTTGGCACCAATACGAGTAAATATAATAACCAAAATAAAATTCCTTTATTTATATACAAGAATATGATACAATGAGTCCATACAACAATCATCAAATGATTAGCTCTATGGCTCTAACTAACAGATAGTACATTGGGGAAGCTTAGTCATCACATGTCTAGGAAGATATGGCTTCGACCTGGTGTATTTGGCTAAGTGGAACTAACCGAAGCTACTCTTTATGGATCCTAACTAGTTAGACCAAGGTTTAGTACTAAATTCAATGGGTAGGACTCTTTGGAAAACCTCGAAGGCATGGTTACTTTAATGATGTCCTTGTGACTCACCATAACTCAGGAGTTTATCCAAAGAACGCCTACTTGTTGAACTCAAAGCTAAACCTGAATCTAATACAAAGTTAAACCAAACTCTAAAATTGAACCTAATTCATCTCATAAAAATTATAGGATTACCTGATTGAAAATTTAGATCGGTTGAGATGACCAACAAATAGAAATTAAAAGAAAATCAAATTTGAAATTCAAATACAAATTTGAATTAAAATTCGAAATTCAAAATTAAAATTCGTAATTATTTCTAATTCAAGATTCAAATTCGAAATTTGAATTAAAATTCGTAATTATTTCTAATTCAAGATTCAAATTTGAAATTCGAATTAAAATTCGAAATTCGAAATTCGAAATTAAAATTTGTAATTATTTCTAATTAAAGATTCAAATTCGAAATTCAAATTAAAATTTGAAATTCAAAATTAAAATTCGTAATTAAAATTAAATTAATTATTCTTCAAAGTTAATTAACTGAAATATTGTTCAAATTAATTTAAAATATTTTTCAAAAATTTAATTAAAATATTTTTCACAAATTTAATTAACTTAAAATATTTTTCAAAAATATTATCAACTTAAAATATTTTTAAAAAATTTAATTAACTTAAAATATTTTTTTAAAATTTTATCAACTTAAAATATTTTTCAAAAATTTAATTAACTTAAAATATTTTTCAAAAATTTTATCAACTTAAAATATTTTTCAAAAATTTAATTAACTTAAAATATTTTTCAAAATTTAATTAACTTAAAATATCTTTCAAAAATTAAATTAACTTAAAATATTTTTCAAAATTCAATTAACTTAAAATATCTTTCAAAAATTAAATTAACTTAAATTATTTTTTAAAAAATTTATCAACTTAAAATATCTTTCAAAAATTAAACTAACTTGAAACATTTTTCAAAAAATTTAATTAACTTAAAACATTTTTCAAAAATTAAACTAACTTAAATATTTTTCAAAATTAACATAAATATTTTTGAAAAAAAAATAAATTAACTTAAATATTTTGAAAATTCAATTAACTTAAAATATCTTTCAAAAATTAAATTAACTTAAAATATTTTTCAAAATTCAATTAATTTAAAATATCTTTAAAAAATTAAATTAACTTAAAACATTTTTAAAAGAATTTAATTAACTTAAAACATTTTTCAAAAATTAAATTAACTTAAATATTTTTCAAAATTAAATTAACTTAAATATTTTCAAAACTTAAATTAACCTAAATATTTCTCAAAATTATATTAACTTAAATATTTCTCAAAATTAAATTAACTTAAACATTTTTCAAAATTAAATTAACTTAAATATTTTTAAAAAATTAAATAACTTAAATATTTTTCAAAAATTAAATTAACTTAAATATTTTTCAAAAAATTAAATTAACTTAAATTTTTTTCAAAAATTAAATTAACTTAAATATTTTTCAAACTTAAATCAACGTAAAATTAAAATGAATTAAATCAACCTAATACTCCTCAAAACTTAAACCCAACCTTTAAAACAAATTAACCATAAACAAAAAAAATAATAAAAAAATAATACACGTGGCACCTTTTCTGAGGCGCCTCCCAAACCAGGGAGGTGCCTTAAACAGCGGCAGGAAAACTCCCGCCGCCTTAACCTAAGGCGTCTCGGATGGTCTCCAAGGCACCTCCAACTGCTCCTTTAAGGTGCCTTAAGAACCGAATAAGGCGCCTCCAACCCGAGATATCAAAAACGAACAGAGCCTTTCTCGGTTTGTTCTCAACTTGTTTCACTCCACGATTCCCTTTCCAAAAACGTGTGATTTCTTCCCCTAAGGCGCCTTCAAACCATCCAATATCCTTCGCTCCCGTACAATGCCTCCTAGGTATATCTCAAATCTCCCTATTGTCCTTATTTGTAGTTATTCTGCATCTTTTTATATATATTGTCAAAAATAAGAAACGTCACATTGTCGATCCTACACCGGCTAAGGCCCCTTCTACGGACCCTAGATTCCCCTTGGAGCAGCATAGGGTAGATTTTACTAGGTTTACATTTGAGTCCATTAAACCTAGGTATGTAGGTAGGGCATTTTTTGCCCAGTTTTGTCTCCCTGCTGTCCAAATGATAGATTACTATCACCTAGGGAAACTGATTTACTGCAACAACACAGTAAACCAGGATTTATGTGCCCAGTTCTATCACAACCTTGAAAAGGTTGATGATACTACATATTCCACCAGAGTTGATGGAACTGACATCCAGCTTACCCCCTCCCTGATTCGTACGAGTCTAGAGCTTAGGGAGTCCACATGCACCTTCCTATGCTATCCGATTAGGGATCTATCATTCGGTGATCCCTATTCCCATATCACCTTAGACGACATCTATATGCATTTTTTTGGGGAGGAGAGACCCTTTGGTCTGACTGAGTTCAGGTGTACTCTTCTTAGAGTTTAGGACTACGTTATGTACAGAGTCCTAAGAGCATGCATCATGCCCATCACATCTCGAGACGTCTCGAAGATGCGATCATCCCACTCATTCTTTTTATATGCTCTTATTCAGCGCCTAGATATAGACATTGCACTGCATATGTTTCATAACATCATTCATGCATCTAGTACTGTCACGTCTGGAGTGATCCATATGCCCTACTGTCATATCCTGACCCAGATTTTCTCCACCTCTAGGATAGACACATCCATAGGGACACTCATCCCACTTACCATATACGATGAGTTAGGGCAGCGTAGTCTTCGACTAGCCGGTATAGAGGTCACCACCGAGGGGATTCTGGCATGGAAGAGCCAGCCACAGCCAATCGCTACTCCTATCGCTCCAAAGGCCGAGGATGCACCAGGCGAGGGAGAGGAGTGGCCCGATTTCTTAGCAAAGGAGTTTTTCGCAGATCCTTCCACCTCTGTCGGGCCCTCCACATCAGTCGGGCCTTCGACTTTGGCATCACTCTCCGCCAAGGATAGACTCACTCGTCTTGAGGTTCAGTCCATTGAGACTCGACGCGCTGTTCAAGAGAGCCATCGCTTTCTCCGATCTCTACAATTCGAGATAGCTACAGGGTTCTCCTCTCTCCGAGGCAAGATACGTCGCCAGGGACAGCCTCAACCTGGACCCGAGCAGCCCCCTGCACCACCTCCGGCTGACGACCCTCCAGCTGATGATCCTGTTTTATGACACTATTATTTGATGTATCCTAGATAGAGACCTATATTGTCTAGTTTGACTGTACTGGTGCTTAGTTAAACTCTACTTATTTATGCTTATTAGTTTTTTTTTAAATCCTACTCTTAGAAGACAAATAGGAATGTGTTGGGTAGAATAGTTTTTGATTTTCAAATCAGTTTGCTACATTTTTACTTGTTTTCAAAATCATCTTATGATTTAAAATTCCAGGAAAATTTTATTTTCAAAATTCCAATTTTACTAGATTTTCAAATTTGGACTTAGCCTAGGCTCTACCTTAGAAATCATGTTCCCCTAGAATTCAGCCAGAACATCTCACAAACACCTAGGTGTACCTTGATTGTGCTTGAAAAACATAGAATAGTGTGAGATGCATAGGGCACAGCCTGGACTCAAGAATGCTTATGTCTGTGCATTAATATGAGTCTGGGCATTAAATACCTAATTAACAGTAATCAACTCAAGTCATCCAGCCCTAGTCAAATCTAACTGGATCTATTAAACTTAACTTGACTAACCAAGTGAAAGTTGTTGCCCTCTAGGTACTTAGCAAGTAGCTAAATGGTTAGACATGTGGTCGCGAACCTAAGTGCTTGACATTTAAATTTTTGAGTTCACTCAGGCTTGAACATTAGGGCTCTGATACCTTTCTTAAAAGAAATAAGCTAATTTACAATCAATCTAACTCAACTCATGCTTGGACATTAAGGCTTTAAGCTCCTCCTTTGCCTTCAAAAGTTTTAAATTGACTATTCGTCTAAAAGAAAAATCCGTTCAAATTTAGCTTATGGATTTCAAAAATCTCCTTTTAAAAATCATTTTGTTCTTTTTAGCCTTAGCCATTTTTAAAAGTCTTTTTGAAATTAATAATTGTCAACAAAGCTTTTTTCAAATTTAGCTAAGTCTTTCAAATCTCTCCCTTAATAGCTGTTGAAAATTTAGCTAAGTATTTTCTAACAGATTTTCAAATTTAGCTCTAAAACATGTTTTTCAAAGAATTCAACTAGGCTTCAAAATTGGCTAAAGTTACATTTCAAAGTCAACTTTTTATTAGCCTTTTAAACTCAGTTGAAAGAAAAATTGATCTTTAGACTTTGATATAAAAAGCTAAGTGTCCTAAGGAATTTTTTTAAAATGTTTGAAACTATAGTTTTTACTATATTACAAAGAAAAATCATTCTCTAAGCTAAATTAATTGATAAAGTTTTAGAAAACCAACTTCGAGCTCAAACTATCTTACTTAGCGAATTTGATTTACAAGAAATATTGCTTTTAAACAAAGTAACTTAAAGAATCCTTACTTAGTCTTTTTCATCTTACCTTTTTCCTAAAATCTTCATGAAAAGTTAAGATTTTTTTCAAACGTGCTTATTTTTTGATAAATGGCAAAGGGGGAGAGTAGGGAAATTCAAAAGAAAGTTTTATAAAGAAAATTTTATAAAGAATTGTAACACCCCAATTTTCCTCATTAGGAGTCCTAAAAGTGCTTCAAAATATTTAGAAATGCTATAGAAATATTCTAGAGATTTTTAGAAATTTTTCTGTAATTTTTAGAGTTCGTTTGGTAGTTTTACCAAGAGGAAGAAGTTTTAAAAAGAAAAAGGTGTTGAAGCCGGGTTTTGAACCCAAGACCTCGGACCCGAACCAGGTTTTAACCGAACTCAGCCAACCATCCGGTCTGTGAGAGCTTTGTTAATCAAATAGGAAAAGAAATACAATTAAGCAGTAGTTAGAAACCTTTAAAATAAAAGGGGAATAAAAGGTTGCGGCATGATTCGAACCCGTGACTCCAATCATGAGCCAAGCCGTGGCTAACCAAGTGTGCTGCGGATGTTTTGTAAACAAATTTACAATGACCAGGTCTTAAACCATAACAGAAACGCTAGGCTATAAGAGAGATAAGTTGATATTATTTTTTTGCCGGAACCCTAATCCCTCTCTTCCCTCCTCTCGCGCGGCGTCGGTTCTCTCTCGGGCGAAGACGAAGCCGAGTTAGGTTTTCCTCCCTCCGGCGGCCGGTGAAGACTTCCTTTTGGCGAACCATTGGTGATTTCGATCCTCTCGTTGAGGTAAGCTCGGAGGGACGAGGAAGAGGCCGGGAAGCTCAAGCTCCTCCGAAACCTAGAAGCCTTTTCTCCTTCGGTAGAGAGTCTAAGAACGCAATGTAAGCGCTTCCTCACCTGCAGAAGAGTAGTTTCAGATTTATGCTAGTTCTTGTGCTGATTTTTGAAGCGTGTTTAAGGAGCTTTTGTTTGTTTCAGTTGCTGCCGTGAGTTTTTATAGGAGGTTGAGATAGGGTTTGGTTTACAATCACAGATTTAGGGCTTTTGGTTGAGTTTTATGTGCCGTGTTTCTTCTCACTGGCTGAGTTTCGGGAAGTTCATATTGTGGAATTTATTTCTCCTTGATGTTGAATTTCTGACCAAAAGTTGGTGAGTTATTGAATGGGTTTCAATGTGGAATTTGTTTCTCCTTGATGTGGAATTTCCGGTTAGAATTTGGTAAGTTCCTGGTATTGGGATTCCAGCGATGGACCTTGCTTCTTCTTGATAGCTGGATTTCTTGGACAAGTTTGGGTGAAATTGAATCCTGTTTTGGGCTCTAGCACAGCTAAGTTTTTGTATTTTTTTGACCATGGGATTCATTGAGTCTGCCGTGTTTTGAGTTTTGGTTTTTCTTGATTAGTAGCTCTGAAGTGGGATATTCTTTCAGTTGCATGGAATCAGATTTGTTAGGGTCATACTAATTATTGTAGTTGCTGTAGTTCAAGTTTTCTATGCTAGTTATAAATACCTATGAGCTAGTCTCTAGTTTTACTATGCAAGAGATGAATTCTTCTTCAGTAGCTCATTGACTTTATGCATGAAAATTGGTTATAGGAAATGAACAAAGTTCCTTTGCTGCCATGAAACTCAATTCAGTACAATGTAAAGATTTTGTTCAGTGCTGGTTTTGTAGATTTAGTACAGTATAGATTAGGATACTGTTTTTATCCCAAGTAGGAAGTTAGATTCCTTGTGGATTGGAACCTTTCCTTTAAGTATCTAGTTCCTTTCTGCAAGTTAGATCTTGTTGTTTCTTTAGCAATGAAGATTTTGTTTAATTGCTATTTTCATTGAGCATGCAATATAGGTTTTAATTCCAACAAGTTTTAGATTTAGTTTACGCTTGTATGATATGCAGACTCTCATAAGTATTGCTTGTAAATTTTAGATAAGCTTAGTATGCAGATTTTAGATAACCTTAGTATGTAGATTTTGTTAAGCTTAGTATGTAGATTTTAGATAAGCTTAATATGCAGATTTTTGTTAAGCTTTGCATGCAGATTTATGTTAAGCTTTGTATACAGATTTTTGTTTAAACATTCTAGTGTTAGAATTTGTTTAAACATTTCAGTTTCTTTTAGAGAAATATTCTTTTAGAAGTATTAACAAGTATAAGAAAGATAAAGAAAAGAAAGAAAAAGGCCAAGGCCTTAAGTAGATCCCAAAGTCAAGACTTTAGGGATTTTGGCACACAAGGTGCTAAAGAAAATGCCGAGGCATTATATAGAAGTATTAAAAGATAATAAGTATTTTACTTTTATCAGTGGCACTGTGCTGGACTCTCAGTTGTCCTTGGGTTGGGCTCCCATAGTCGTCCCTAGGTTTAGATAACCTAGTAGTAACGGCTCGGCCGACGGTCGACGACCATAGGGTCGCCAAATGGGTCGCCGAATGGGTCGGGTCGTTACAAAAGTAAAAGCACAGTTGCCTGGCCCAAGAGAAGTTGATTATTATTTTGATGTATTATAAGTATAAGTTTTTGAACAAGTAAAACGAGTTTTTATATAAACATAAAGTATTAAAGATTAAGTTTAGAACAAATGAAATAAGTTTCATATAGTTCTAAAAATCAGTAAGTTTAGTTCTTTATTCTACCATGTTTATCTAGTAGATGAGTAGTTTTTCATGTTTACCTATTAGATGAGCAGCATGATTAGCTATTAGAATTACATGAGTAGATTCCTTAGTTTTCTTTGCTATTAGTTTGACATGAGCAGTTATGTTTATACTTTATTTCTTTTTAGAGCATATAGTTTCTAGTTCTTTTCGTATACATGCATATTCATGATTTTGTGAGTTAGATAGCGCTTACTAAGCAAATTTTGCTTATAGATTGCACTTCCTCTTACTGCAGATATAGGAAAGGAAAAGATATAGCAAGGAAGGCGACAAGGTGGCGCGGATGGTGTGTGATGTTTGGACTATGGAGTAGACTAAGAGATTGAACCAGAATTTATTTAGAATGTTTTGGTTTAAGTGTTTAACGTATTTAGAACTTGTGCATGTTATTATTTGGTTTGTTTTGTCGTGTATTCGTTAGAGTTGATTTTTCCTTGGTATTGTGCTTCTTTTTGATATATAAATTGCGTGGTTGATTGATATGTGTTCCAGCCGCTTGTGGCTGTGTATATTATGTCATGTATTAATGATTATGGTCACCGGTACAGGGGAGACTCTGCCGGAATTTTTTGGTATGGTTTCTTCGAGGATTTTTAATTATACCGGTTAAGTAGAGTTAGTAGATAAGTAACGGTCATCCTTAGAGAGTAGTAGTAGTAAGAAGGGTGGTCATTACAAAGCCTTTATTAAGGGGAAGCCTGACAAAGTTTAAGTTTTAGCTTAACCATGCTTGCATTCAAAATTTATTTTATTAAGCTTGCTTACTTAAACTTTATGCATCTATTTTACTTAGCTTTGAATTTCAGCTGTCATAATCAAAAAGGGGGAGACTGTTGGTGCGGGAAGCATCCGACGATCGACCGTTGTTTTGATAATGGTAAAGGAATTCAAAGTTAAGTTGTTTTGTGATCTAACGTACTTAATTGAGTGTTTCAGGAAAGTCCTAACTGTGGTTAGGCAAGTGGAAAACCCTAGGGGGTGGTAACCCTAGGTCATAGGGGGTGGTAACCCTATGCGGAAAGTCTTGATGGGTCGAGAGCTTCAAGCAAAAGTCCTGGAGGGGGTAACCCTAGGTGGAAAGTCCTGGTGTCGCGAACCAAGTGAAAGACTGGACTAGCCGGGAAGCGGAAGTCCAGCAGAAAGTCCGGGAGCTTCGAACGCTGAGCAAAAGTCCAGTCAATCTGGAGGATCACACTGGCAACAGGTAAATCTCCTGAGTGGAGTAGGTGAGGACGCATTCCCCGTAGAGGGAATAGTAGGCGTCGGGTCAACCTAGGGTTTCCGGTTAGAAATCTGAAGTTAGACCCGGACAGTCCGATGACTGTCAATTATATCTATCATATTGTTTCTATGCTAACTTTATTTTGCAGGGTTTGTGTTTGGGACTAACACATTTTGCAGGAACAAAGAAGCACACTTAGCCTTGGATGAAAAGTGTCTGAGGCGCCTCCATAGGGCTTGGAGGCGCCTCGGGTGCTAGCCGAAGCCAGCTGTCCAGGGAAGCTGGAGGCGCCTCGGAGGAAGCAGGAAGCGCCTTGGACCAGGCGTTGGAGGCGCCTTCAATGGGATAAGGTGCGACCAGATCAAAGCTGATCCACGTGTGAGTCTCGGCGGCCTGAAGGCGCCTCCATCACTGTTTATAAGGAGGGTTCGAGCAACACTAAATTCAAGAATTCACAAGCAATCCTTCTGCGTTCAACTGCTAACAAGTTTATCCCGAAGTACTGCAGCAACCTTCCGACGACCCAGAGCTCCGCTATTTTTGTAAAGCTCGAAAAATTCCCGAATTTATTTTAGAAATATCCTACGATTTCTCTAGATTTTTAGGATATTTTTACATAATTTTTGGAGTACCGGAAGTAGCAAAAACAAATAAGTCGCAAAATAGCTTAGGCGGGGATCGAACCCGAGACCTATGGGTTAAGGGATAATGCTAGTAACCAGTTGAACCCAGCAGGGCCGTGCTGAAAGAGAAGGGAAACATTTAAATTTATATTTGTTTTGGGCCTAGTTACCCACTTAATATAAATATAAACTTAAGTGGGTTTTGGTTTATTTTTGGGTTCGGCAATCTCTCAACCCTCACCACCGAAACCTCACCGCCGCTTCTTCCCCTCTTCCTCACGCACGGCACACCAAGCCAAGGGTCAAGGGAACATCTTCCGGCGACGACTCCAACACGAAAAAGGTTCTTCTCCGCGAGAGGAACGCGAGGACATAAGCGGTTCGTCGAACGGAGCAGTTTTCCGGAAAACCTAGCGGTTAGAATCGTAAGAAAACCTTGCGATTGAGGTAAGAAACCCCTCACCTGTAGTATAATTGCTCTCGCTTGTTAGTTTTGGCGTTAGTTTAGTAGTTTTACAGTTTTCAGTTATAGGGGGTGCTCTCAATACACACCAAGCATTCGGTAGAATGCCTAGTTCAGAAGGATGCACCAGTAGGCGTCCTAACAGCATGTAAAACGTACTAGAAACATTCTTCTCAGTTTATTATTAGTCATTACAGCTATATGGATCAGATATCCATTGGGTGGGCTCCCACAGTAGCCTCTAGGTTCAGATAACCTAGCTCTAGGTTCAGATAACCTAGAAACAATAAAATAAAACAGTATTCAGTATTTTACTTTTATTCAGTTGGCACTGTATTTGGATCAGATATCCATGGGCTGGACTCCCACAGTCGTCCCTAGGTTCAGATAACCTAGTAACCCTGCTAGATTCGGAACTTGCAACCCCGGGTCTCGTAGGGATGCGCGCACAGTAAGTACAGTTGCCAGGGCCCCAGCAGCATGTTTAGTATTTTCATCTATTATATGTATAGTTTTCAAATTTGAAACCAGTGATGAGAACACTAATTTAGCTTTCAGTTCAGTTCAGGTTCCGTTTATATGATTTGAGTTCATGTACAGATTTAGATATATGCATGACTAGTTCAGTTTCATGCTTAGTTTATAAGTATGTCATGTTCAGTTTAAAGCATGTTCAATCTATATGCTATGCCATGTTTCAGTTCCAGTTTATGCTTTTGTATGCCATGTCATGTTGTCATGCTCAGTTCAGTTTTCAAATAACATGTTTTAAAAGTCATGAAATGCATCGTTGCATGTTTTTGTGAGGTAGATGGTTTCTTACTAAGCTTAAAGCTTACAGATACTATTTTCCTTATACTGCAGATATAGGAAAAAGGAAAATGGATTAGCAGTGGAGGCTGGAGGTCAATGCAGATGAGGATGTGTGTGGAAGGAACTGGAAATAAAGACCCTCTGGGGATTTAGCATTTACCTTAGCACTTTTCAGTTATTTGGTTTAGTTCCATGTTTTAAGCAATTAGAACTTTTAGAAATTCATACCTTCATGCACTTTAAGTTGTTAAAATGTCGTGAACCAGTAAACCTTGCTTTAGCTTAAGTTTAGAATTGTTACTACATGTTGCTAGAATGTTTATTATGCATTAGATAGTGGTAGTGTGAGGTTTTGGCACGAATCAGTGCTGGAAATCAGGAATTCTGATTTCGTTTCAGATTATCAGAACCTGGATCGGTCAGCAGACCGATCCAGTGCCATTCCTTCTCCTGGATCGGTCAGCCGACCGATCCAGATGGATACAGTAGCTTACTGTATCCCCCAGGATCGGTCAGCCGATCGATCCCTCCGCGAACAGAGAGTTCGGGACGCATTCAGCAGTCACTGATCGGTCGGCCGACCGATCAGTGAGCCACTGATCGGTCTCACCGACCGATCAGTGAGCAGCTGGATCGGTCGACAGACCGATCCAGCCAGTGTTCGCGTGGGCGCCAGTGGATCGTTCCACGGACCGATCCAAAGCTTCAGTTCCACCTCCCCCGTATAGCTATGAATATCTAGAAGGTAGTTGGATATGAAATCTCACTCTCACAGAGTTAACAGAGGCAACTACAATAGTTTAGTAAAATTTTATTTTACCCAGCTTCCGCACAGTACACAGTAGTTTCAGTAGTTAAGGTAGCGATCCGGCTCACAGCTTAGTACCCAGGAGGCGGGTCGTTACAGAGTGGTATCAGAGCAAATTCCTTACTTCCTACACACACATCAGCATTGTGCCTACAGCTTCCAAGTAAGAACATCTCTCACTCAGTTTTGTTTTCAGCTTTCATATCAGTTATATGTGCTTCATGTTTGCTCTCATGTTGGTAGTTAATTAATTCATGTTTACAGTAATAGTATTTAACATGTTACCAGTAGTTAACTATAACATGATAGCCTAGTTATATATATGTGTTCTTTGCTATTTAGAAAATGGTACGAGGACGTCCAGCTAAGAAAGCATCAGCGGCTGAGCCCCAGCATGAGGTAGGTAGTTCAGTGCCTCCCCCAGACCTTACAGCACTAGTGGCTCAGCTACAGCAGCAGTTAGCTGAACAGCAGCAGGAGATAGCCTCCTTAAAGGCTAACCAGCAGACTACTCCCCCAGTCACTCCAGAACCGAACCTCACGACTCCAGTAATCACAGAGGTTGTACCAGCTCAGCCTGCAGTATCAGTCCCAGTAGCCCCAGTAGCAGGGGCTAAGAGAGAAGCTTACCTTATCCAGTGGCAGAGAATTAAGCCCGAGAACTTCTCAGGCACCAGCGAACCATGGAATGCTCAGGCATGGTTTAAAACACTGGAAAGCACGATGGAGCTTCTAGACTGGCCAGAGCACGAAAAGGTGAAGTGTGCCTCCTTCTGTTTAACAGGAGACGCACGCATGTGGTGGGAGCGGATTAAATCGAAGTGGCCAGTAAATCAGATGACATGGGCTAACTTCGAGAAAAAATTCTTTGAGGAATTCTTTCACATGCAAGTCACGAACCGACACTATGACGAGTTTACAGAGTTTCGTCAGGGCAACCTATCAGTTCAGGAGGCCGTGAAGAAATTCAACAGGTTGGCCCGTCTATGTCCAGAACTAGTCAGCTCAGAGAAGGAGCGAGTACGGTTGATGCTGAAGATGCTCAGACCAGAGATCGCAATGAATGTGGCTGGTGGCGTTCATAGGCCACAAACCACAGAGGAGCTAGTGAGTAGTGCTCTGATCACCGAGCACTATCAGCACAGCATCACCCAGCAGAAGTAGGTTTTCACAGAGCCCAAGGGACAAGCTGGCTCAGGTACTCAGCAGAAACAACAGGGACATAGCTCCAACTGGAAGGGGAAACGTAAGGCAGGCAAGGTGGAAAACATTCCAGACATCCCAAGTGTGCTACTTGTGGGAAACATCATCCAGGAGTTTGCCGCAAGGGTACGCGAGGTTGTTTTGAATGTGGACAGGAAGGGCACATGGCTAAGCAGTGCCCGAACAAGAACAGTCTTCCTCAGCCTCAGCCGATACAGTATGGAGCTCAGCCAGCGCAGCTACACCAGATGTATGCTGCCTTAGATGGTCCACAGATCAGTCAGGGCAGATTAGAAGCCCCCACAGCTATCACGAATGCCAGGATGTTCTCACTGACCAGAGACGACGTAGCAAATGCCTCGACAGTTGTCACAGGTCAGATCAGTATTTTACAGCATAATGCAACTGTCTTATTCGATACTGGGGCAACCCACTATTATGTATCCAGGGCATTTGCCGAGAAATTAGCAACACCTCCAGAGGTACTCAATAGTTAGTTTCTGACAACACTACCCTCAGGAGACATTATGGCATCTACGCACTGGCTCAGAGCAGTGCCAGTCATTATAGCAGACAGAGAACTTTTTGGTGATCTGATAGTGCTAGAAATGACTGACTACGATGTCATCTTTGGAATGGATTTTCTGATCAGATACGGCGCTTCTATAGAGTGCCGTAAACAAAAGGTCATATTCCAACCTGAAGAAGGAGTACAGTTTGAGTACATAGGAAAACCAAAGAGAAAAGCCAGGAAGTTTCTCTCAACATTGAAAGCACAGCAGCTAATGGATTCAGGATGCATGGGATTTTTAGCAAATGTAGTCAACACCAGCCAGGACAAGAACCAACAGCTATCAGAGGTTCGAGTCGTTTGTGACTACCCCACAGTCTTCCCGGAAGAGCTACCAGGCTTAGCACCAGACAGGGAGATTGAATTTGAGATAGAGCTCATTCCCGGCACAAATCCAATTTCCAAGGCACCGTACCGCATGGCTCCAGCAGAATTGAAGGAACTTCAGGAACAATTACAGGAGCTTCTTGACAAGGGTTTCATACGCCCTAGTCACTCACCATGGGGAGCACCTGTGTTGTTCATGAAGAAGAAGGATGGAAGCATGCGCCTATGCATAGACTACCGTGCCTTGAACCAGGTCACAATTAAAAACAGGTACCCTCTCCCCAGGATAGATGACCTGTTTGACCAGCTAAAGGGAGTCACAGTGTTCTCTAAAATTGACCTCAGATCAGGATATCACCAGGTTAGAGTCAAGAAAGGTGATATACCTAAAACAGCCTTCAGGACCAGATACGGACATTACGAGTTTGTAGTCATGCCTTTCGGTGTGACAAATGCTCCAGCTACTTTCATGGACCTCATGAACAGAGTATTCAGAGAATACTTAGACAAGTTTGTCATCGTGTTCATCGATGACATTCTTATCTATTCAAGCACTCAGGAGGACCATGCAGAGCATCTGAAGACAGTTTTGCAGATCCTTCAGCAGAACCAGTTATACGCCAAATTCACGAAATGTGAATTTTGGCTAGATCAGGTAGCCTTTCTAGGTCACATCATCTCCAAGGATGGTGTTATGGTAGATCCCAGCAAGATAGAAGCAGTAAGTAACTGGAAGAGACCCAGGAACGCTAGTGAAATCAGAAGCTTTCTGGGATTAACAGGCTACTACAGGAAATTCGTAGAAGACTTCTCCAGGATAGCCTCCCCACTGACAACCCTCACCAGGAAGAACAAGAAATTTCAGTGGACAGAGGACTGCGAGAACAGCTTCAGCGAACTAAAACGGAGATTGACCAGTGCTCCTATTTTAGCTATACCAGAAAACACAGACAGCTTCGACATCTACAGTGACGCCTCTAAATTGGGATTAGGAGCAGTACTGATGCAGCAGGGCAAGGTGATCGCCTATGCCTCCAGACAACTCAAGGATTATGAGAGGAACTATCCTACTCACGACCTTGAGCTTGCAGCAGTGGTGTTCGCTCTCAAGATTTGGAGACATTATTTGTACGGAGCTCAGTGCAGAGTGTATACAGATCATCAAAGTCTGAAGTATTTCTTTACTCAGAAGGATCTGAATATGCGACAGCGCAGATGGTTAGAGCTGGTCAAAGATTATGACATAGATATCCTCTACCATCCAGGGAAAGCTAATAAGGTAGCAGACGCACTCAGCAGGAAGTCCAATGCTACCTTATTATCTTTAGCAGCTATGTCACCACCCCTAAGGAAGGAGATTACAGCTTTTAGACTCGAGCTTATAGTCGGGCAGCTTTCCACTATGTCCTTAGCATCTACCTTGCTTGATGATATCCAGACAGCTCAGGAGCAGGATCCCGAAATCCAAAAAAAGCAAGGGTTAGCAGAATCGAAAGTGGAGAGTTCGGAGTGTCCGATGTGGGGTAGTGTCTTGTGGTGACAGACTTTGTGTTCCAGATCAAGAGGAACTACAGAAAAATTCTAGACGAGGCTCACAGGACTCCCTATGCGATGCATCCGGTTCCACCAAAATGTATCGGGATCTAAAGAAACGATTTTGGTGGCCCAGGATGAAGCGAGATATCGCCAGATCGTCGACAAGATCCGCTAACCCGGAGGGTTAAGGCGAACATCGGCGACCGGAGGAGTTCTACAGATCCAGTTCCGTAATGGAAGTGGGAGGATATCTCTATGGACTTCATAGTGGGATTACCCAGAACCACGAATGGTTTTGATGCTATCTGGGTAATAGTCGACAGGTTGACTAAATCAGCCCACTTTTTAGCTATCAGAATATCCTATTCCATGGAGCAGCTAGCTCAGTTGTATCTCAAGGAGATTGTCAGGCTGCATGGAGTCCCACGAACCATTATATCAGACAGAGACAGCAGATTTACATCACACTTCTGGAAGTGTGTACAGACAGCTATGGGCACCCAGTTAAAATTCAGCACAGCCTTCCATCCTCAGACAGATGGTCAGACGGAGCGAGTAAATCAGGTACTCGAAGATATGCTCCGGGCTTGTGCCCTAGATTTCAAGGGAAGTTGGTGCAAATATCTGAGTTTAGCAGAATTTGCATACAACAATAGTTATCAGGCCACTATCGGCATGGCACCTTATGAGGCACTCTATGGGCGGAGGTGCAGATCACCAATCTGCTGGTATGAGAGTGGTGAACAGAAGGAACTAGAGCTTCAGACAGATCTAGTAGCAGATACCACAGCAGCCATACAACAGATTCGCCAGAGGATAGAGACAGCACAGAGCCGTCAGAAGAGCTATGCTGATACACGACGCAGACCCCTAGAGTTTTCAGTTGGGGATACAGTTTTCCTCAGAGTAGCTCCCATGAAGGGAGTCATGTGCTTTGGGAAGAAGGGTAAGCTAGCTCCCAGATATGTGGGACCATACCTTATCACGAAGAGAGTGGGCAAGGTAGCATATGAGCTAGAGCTACCTCAGGAGATGTCAGCTGTCCACAACGTATTTCATGTCTCCATGCTGAAGAAGCATATTCCAGACGCCACCCAGGTGATTGAGCCCCAGTTGGTACAGGTCCGTGATGATCTTAGCTATGACAGTCGGCCTATTCAGATAATAGACCGAGCAGTAAAGAAATTACGGAACAAGGAAGTACCATTAGTTAAAGTCAACTGGCAAAATCACACAACAGCAGAGGAGACTTGGGAGACAGAGGCCAGCATGAGACAGAAGTACCCAGAATTGTTTTAAGTTCGGGGATGAACTTTTTATAAGGTATGGGGTATTGTAAAACCTGAAAAATTCCTGAATTTATTTTAGAAATATCCAATGATTTCTCTAGATTTTTAGGATATTTTTACATAATTTTTGGAGTACCGGAAGTAGCAAAAACAAATAAGTCGCAAAATAGATTAGGCGGGGATCGAACCCGAGACCTATGGGTTAAGGGATAATGCTAGTAACCAGTTGAACCCAGCAGGGCCGTGCTGAAAGAGAAGGGAAACATTTATATTTATATTTGTTTTGGGCCTAGTTACCCACTTAATATAAATATAAACTTAAGTGGGTTTTGGTTTATTTTTGGGTTCGGCAATCTCTCAACCCTCACCACCGAAACCTCACCGCCGCTTCTTCCCCTCTTCCTCACGCACGGCACACCAAGCCAAGGGTTAAGGGAACATCTTCCGGCGATGACTCCAACACGAAAAAGGTTCTTCTCTGCAAGAGGAACGCGAGGATATAAGCGGTTCGTCGAACGGAGCAGTTTTCCGGAAAACCTAGCGGTTAGAATCGTAAGAAAACCTTACGATTGAGGTAAGAAACCCCTCACCTGTAGTATAATTGCTTCGCTTGTTAGTTTTGGCGTTAGTTTAGTAGTTTTACAGTTTTCAGTTATAGGGGGTGCTCTCAGTGCACACCAAGCATTCGGTAGAATGCCTAGTTCAGAAGGATGCACCAGTAGGCGTCCTAACAGCATGTAAAACGTACTAGAAACATTCTTCTCAGTTTATTATCAGTCATTACAGCTATATGGATCAGATATCCATTGGGTGGGCTCCCACAGTAGCCTCTAGGTTCAGATAACCTAGCTCTAGGTTCAGATAACCTAGAACAGCAAAGTAAAATAAAACAGTATTCAGTATTTTACTTTTATTCAGTTGGCACTGTATTTGGATCAGATATCCATGGGCTGGACTCCCACAATCGTCCCTAGGTTCAGATAACCAGTAACCCTGCTAGATTCGGAACTTGCAACCCCGGGTCTCGTAGGGATGCGCACACAGTAAGTACAGTTGCCAGGGCCCCAGCAACATGTTTAGTATTTTCATCTATTATATGTATAGTTTTCAAATTTGAAACCAGTGATGGGAACACTAATTTAGCTTTCAGTTCAGTTCAGGTTCCGTTTATATGATTTGAGTTCATGTACAGATTTAGATATATGCATGACTAGTTCAATTTCATGCTTAGTTTATAAGTATGCCATGTTCAGTTTAAAGCATGTTCAATCTATATGCTATGCCATGTTTCAGTTCCAGTTTATGCTTTTGTATGCCATGCCATGTTGCCATGCTCAGTTCAGTTTTCAAATAACATGTTTTAAAAGTCATGAAATGCATCGTTGCATGTTTTTGTGAGGTAGATGGTTTCTTACTAAGCTTAAAGCTTACAGATACTATTTTCCTTATACTGCAGATATAGGAAAAAGGAAAATGGATTAGCAGTGGAGGCTGGAGGTCAATGCAGATGAGGATGTGTGTGGAAGGAACTGGAAATAAAGACCCTCTGGGGATTTAGCATTTACCTTAGCACTTTTCAGTTATTTGGTTTAGTTCCATGTTTTAAGCAATTAGAACTTTTAGAAATTCATACCTTCATGCACTTTAAGTTGTTAAAATGTCGTGAACCAGTAAACCTTGCTTTAGCTTAAGTTTAGAATTGTTACTACATGTTGCTAGAATGTTTATTATGCATTAGATAGTGGTAGTGTGAGGTTTTGGCACGAATCAGTGCTGGAAATCAGGAATTCTGATTTCGTTTCAGATTATCAGAACCTGGATCGGTCAGCAGACCGATCCAGTGCCATTCCTTCTCCTGGATCGGTCAGCCGATCGATGTAGCTTACTGTATCCCCCAGGATCGGTCAGCCGATCGATCCCTCCGCGAACAGAGAGTTCGGGACGAATTCAGCAGTCACTGATCAGTCGGCCGACCGATCAGTGAGCCACTGATCGGTCTCACCGACCGATCAGTGAGCAGCTGGATCGGTCGACAGACCGATCCAGCCAGTGTTCGCGTGGGCGCCAGTGGATCGTTCCACGGACCGATCCAAAGCTTCAGTTCCACCTCCCCCGTATAGCTATGAATATCTAGAAGGTAGTTGGATATGAAATCTCACTCTCACAGAGTTAACAGAGGCAACTACAATAGTTTAGTAAAATTTTATTTTACCCAGCTTCCGCACAGTACACAGTAGTTTCAGTAGTTAAGGTAGCGATCCGGCTCACAGCTTAGTACCCAGGAGGCGGGTCATTACAATTTTTGAATCTATCGTTCGATATAATTTACATTCTCGCACTCATTGTAAATATTAATCAGTACTATTGTTTCGAGCTTATAGTTGTTGCCCACCGGAAGCGATCAATGATCGCCAGCCTTGGAGTAGGAGTCGCCACAGGCTCTGAACCAAGTAACTCCTCGTGTCCTTGTGTATTGTTTTTGTTCCCTTTTCTTTATTCCGCTACTTAAACTCGTACGATTTACAAATTCGAAAAGAGTGAAAGCCATGAGCGCTATTCACCCCCCCTCTAGCGCTTTCGATCCAACAAGTATGACAAATGCTATACAGATCTGATAGATTACATCGTCAGCCTGAGAGATATTATTTTCTCTTGTCTGATTACGGTGATGTAATTCTTGTGGATCACATTAAGCCTACATCCTATCAAGAAGCTGTAATGAGTCCAAATTCTACGAAATGGCTGGAACCCATAAGGTCTGATCTGGAATCCATGCACACTAACCAAGTATGGACTTTGGTTGATCCACCTGAAGGGATCAAACCCATTAGGTGTAAGTAGGTCTTTAAAAGAATACTAATATGGATGGTCATCTGTGTTGTTTAAACCTAGGAAAATGTACCGATTCCACTGTATAAAAATTTTTGTACAAGTGTCGAATCTTCCTTAAATAACCTATTGTGTTTTTTAGAAGTTAAATAAGGAATCGCAGACGGAACTTAACATCATTGATTCCAAATTTAACTTATCTGTTCTTAATGGTTTAGATTTGAATCGCAAGCGGAACTTAACACTATTGATTCAAATCTACCTAGGTTATTAATTCCATAAATATTAATTTCTAAAATTGGCTTCCAGGACTGCATGGTGAGGCACATGGCCTTCTTGGATATGGGAGCAACCACCACCGCCTAGGCAAAGCCTTTTAAGGAAAGCTAATATTTATTTCCTTAAATAACTCTAGGTTAACCAAAAGGAACAATCGAATCACAAATTCGAAAAAGAAGAAAATACAAAATCGAAAAATAAATTCGATAAACTAGATCTAATTGCCTCTTGTATTTAGAATTCATACAAAGAAAAATAACTAGTATGATGCGGAAGAAAAATACTAGTTATATCTTCTCTTTGTAAACTAATGACCTCAAGATCTTCTGCCGTATTCCTTGCCTCGCCTTGAACGTCGTGTGGGCGACGGTCCTCCAAGATGAACACCACCCAAAAGCTTCCTCCTTCTTCTTCTAAAATCCAGCCACCACCACCACCAAGGAGAAGAGAGTAAAGGGAGAGGAAGAAGGGAGAGGGCCGGCCACACCAAGAGATCACCCAAGTAAAAGAATAAGAGTTGTATCTCATGAAGCCCCCTCACCCATTCTTTTATATTACTTGCCCAAGGCAAATAAGGAAAAACCTTTTACAAAAAATAAAATCATCCAAGAGTTTTTCCTTTTTCCTTTTTTATTTTTCCTTTTCTTTCCTCTTGATTGAATTAATCATCAATCAATGATTGAGATCAATCCTATTTGGTTTAGGATTGAATTTGGTTTAATCCTATTGGCCGGCCCTTGCTTGGGCACCAAGCAAGGTGGCCGACCACAATTGAAAAGAAAGGAAAAATAATTTTTTAAAAATTTTACAAGAAGAAATCCTCTTATAAAATTTACAAACCCTCTTTCCTAAAGTATGAGTTAAAAAAGGAAAGTTTCTAAAAATTAAAACCATGTTTTAAAATTTAAAAACTCTCTTATAAAATTTCCTTTTTTAACATGGTGATAGAAAATTTAAATTTTAAAACTTCTTTTCCTTTTTTTCTTAAACTATAAGGATGGTTAAAGGAAAGTTTTAAAATCTTTTAAACTCTCTATTTAAACATGTGGCCTAATTCAAATAAGGAAAGTTTTTAAAAAATTAAAATCTCTCTTTTAAAACTTATAGTTTTCTACAAAGAGAAGATTTTAAAAATTCAAAACAACCCTCCCTTTTTGAATTATTATGGTCGGCCCCTACAAGCTTGGTCACCAAGCTATAGGGTCGACCCCTTCAAGAGGATGTGGCCGGCCATTGCTTGGTCACTAAGCAATGGTCCGGTCCCCTTCTTGGACACCAAGAAGAACCTTACATTTGGATGGACTTGAGGCTATAATGAGGCTACGACAGGAACCTAGAGGAGAAATTGGTTTTGGCCTTCCGATGAGCTTGAGTATCTCGTGTTTGCCCCGAACACACAACTCAAGTTCATCGATAATAACTCATTACACTAGAGAGTTATTACTGCACTACCGAACCAATCCCAAATTACATTATGGGCTCCTTCTTATCATGAGTGTGTTGGTCTCCCTGTGTTTAAGATTACGAATGTCCACTAATTAAGTAAGTTACTGACAACTCACTTAATTAATATCTAGCTCTAAGAGTAGTACCACTCAACTTTATTGTCATGTCGGACTAGGTCCACCTGCAGGGTTGAACATGACAATCCTTATGAGCTCCTCTTGGGGACATTCTCAACCTAGATAACTAGGACACAGATTCCTTCTATAATCAACAACACACACTATAAGTAATATCATTTCCCAACTTATCGGGCATATTGATTTATTGAGCTAAACCTCACCCTTTGATAAATCAAAGAAATAAATATTAAATATATGTGCTTGTTATTATATTAGGATTAAGAGCACACACTTCCATAATAACTAAGGTTTAGTTCTTTTACTAAGTCAGTACAAAAAGAACATACCTAAATGATCCTACTCAATACACTTAAAGTGTATTAGTGTAATTTATTAGCCAAGATAAACTAATACTTAATTACACTACGACTATACTGATAGTTTGTTCCTTTCTATCTTAGTCGCGAGCAATTGTTTATAATTTATAGAGAACCGACAACATGATCTTCTGAGTGTGACACCACACTCCATGTTGTCTACTATATAAATTAATTGAACAATTACATTTAATAAATAAATGCAGACATTGACCAATGTGATTCTTTTACTTTAACAAATAAATGTTTACAAAAGCTAGGCTTTTAGTATACACTCTAACAATCAGCATACCTATAAGGGGCAATTGGTAGCTAAAGGATTTAAGCAGATTCATAGTATAGACTTTGATGAAACTTTTTCACCAGTTGTGATACTTAAGTCTATTCGGATCATGCTTATCATTGTCGCTTACCATGATTATGAGATGTCAAATACATTCACGTAAATCTACTTGAGGATGTGTGGCATAATGCATATAAAACATCAGTGTAAGTACAAAGCATGACATACATGATAGACCCTATAGCAGATGCATAAGGAATCTGATTCATGCGGTTACCTTTCTTCGTTAGAAGAGGGGCATTGAGCCTTTGAAAGACTCACACCATGTGGCATTGATAGGAATCCCTTCTTAGAGTTATGCATGGCGAAATGATTAATCACCTTATCAATATATGTACTCTAACTTAGACCAACCAATCTCATAGATCTATCTCTATGGATCTTCATGCCTAAAATGTAGGCTACTTCACCTAAGTTCTTTATTGAGAAATAATTCCCAAGCCATGTCTTCACAAACTACAGTGTAGGGATATCATTTCCAATAAAAAGTATGTCATCTATATACAAGATTAGAAAGATAATTGTGCTCCCACTAACCCTTTTGTAGACACAAGGTTCATCTTCATTCTTGATAAAATCAAACTCTTTAATTTCATCATCGAATCGAAGATTCCAGCTTCTAGAAGCTTACTTTAATCGATAAATGGATCTTTGCAACTTACATACTTTTCCAGCATTCTTTGGATCTACAAAACCATCAGGTTATGTCATGATGAGCAGATATCAGTCAGATTAAGGTGAAAGTCACTTGACCATAATCAAAAATATTCTTAAGTACTTGAGAAGAATGAAAGAATATTTCTTAATATTTGGAGGTGATGAGGAGATCGCTGTAAATGGTTACAATGATGCAAGCTTCTAAATTGATAAGGATGATTCTAAATCACAGTCAGGGTATGTATTTTACTTAAATGATGGTGTTGGGTATTAGATATTATGATAGTTCCATCTCATTCAAAAGATCATTGATAAAGGAGATGTGAGACTATGTAGAGTTTCAATTCATGTTAACATTGTAGATCCTTTGACCAAGGCTTTGGTACAGAGGAAACATGATGGTCACACTAGGTCAATGAATATTAGATATTTTAGTGATTGACACTAGTGACATATGGAGATGTTAGTGTAAGCCCTAAGTGTCAATCATGAGTTGGATAATATTTTGTATCATATTAGTCATGTATGTTTCTATCGAACAAAATCTGACTATAGCATGATTTCATAACACGTATGAAGATGTTATATCCTTTAGTTTGTTCAACACAAAATAAATACTCATAACATGATGCAAATCATAATAAAAGTATCATGCAGTTTCTATATCACATATTGAAACATTACTACAACTTAGTATACACCTTCGCAAGAGACTCTGATACCACTGTAAGGATCTTGAATGCAAAAACAACATAGCATAGCAGAATAATCAACAAGATCCTTTCCAAAAGATCAATACAAAGGAAACTGTAAACTAGTTATGATCAGAGTTATACCCTTGTTACATAAACACAAACTCTCGATAGCAACTTTATCCTTGGTGGATCTTAGCATGATCAAGTGGTCGCACCTCTACGGTATCCACACAAACACATCCTTTGTTCATCACATAAACTAAGCCTTGGGAGAAGAACCACCTTCGTGGTGCTAGCCACACAAGGTGATTCGGCCAACAGCAAGAAGAGGAGGAAGAAGAAGAAGATCAAGAGTCTCTCATGAAAAATGAGCTCAAAAGGCATTTTATATTCTTCAAGGAATACTAAGAGTCTTTGCCTTTTGGTCTTCTTCTAATAATAATACCAATTAATCTCTATTAATCTACATTATCCTCTTAATGGGTTGAATTTAGTATATTGGATTAATCATTAACCTAATAAGTCATTAATCAAATAAGCCAAATCATCTCATAATTGGCTCTTTGGGCTAATACTAACAATTTATGCTCGGAAGAACATGGTCATATCATAGGACACGACAAAAGTGTATTCCTCGCAATAGCTTCTCATTCCAAGGCTTAAATTACTCTATTTTTATTCCAAAAATGTGGTCCTATCAATAAAAATAAATAAAGAGAAGTTTTCCTAATTAAAAGAGTAAAACAAACAAAAAGCAATATGCAAGAATGTGAAATATGCTCATGAAATGCCATAGAATGCATGCTAAACAATGCTAAAAAATACATAAGAAACACACACACCAACCACTCCCTAGACAACTAGAGGGCCTCAGGATGAACAGAGAATACAGTTAACATTATCTATTGGATAAATGTGACAGCAATGTCCAAGCAACCAGGTAGCCTCAAGTTGACCGAAGATTGTCACATCAACAACAGATGGAGGGTTATAAAAGGAGCCCCGAGGCAGAGCTTTCAAATCATCCCTTTCTATTCTTGTGCAACTGTGCATGTGCTCTATTGCTCTCATGCTTTCTATGCTACGATGACAACACACTGCAACCTCACACTTCAATTTTGATCGAAAACACCTATCATAATCTTTTATTTTTCTTGTGTTGCCATACTTGCTTTATTTGTACTTAATTTTTAGATATTTTTTCTATAAGATTTCTCCACATTTCCAAAGGCTTTCTTGAAAGGAGAGATTAAGAAATAAGAATCATATTTTATTATTATTACGCGTCTATCTTTACTTTGATTGACAAACTACTAAACAAGTATTGCATGTTTACATTGATTTGTAGCTTTTGATTAAATTTGTGCTAATATTTCAATTATTTTCACTATGCTAGTCTATTATTAGATATTTCTGAAAATATTAGCTCATAAAATTCATAATTATATTCACCCCTCCTTTCTAGCATCTAGTTCGATCTTATATTTTGAGCCTAGAATTAGTAATGTCAGCATAAGATTTCATTCAACATGCACATCAGTAGAGAAAATTTATAATTAACCAAAATAATCAGCCAACAACAATATCTAGAACTAAGATCACCAAAAGGGTTTAAACCATTCATTACAAGACCAATCCAAAATTTCTAGGATTAGATGTAAAAGCTGGCCGCTTATGATTTATTGTATCCCAACTAGATGATGCATCATATGATCATGACTTTTGTGGTTGGTGTGTCAAATCAAGTCTTTGGCTTTTTCTTCTAATTTAAATATCCTTTTCAATCTAGGTATCATGGGAAAATACCGTAGCACCATTTTCAGGAACTCCTTTACAAACTTTGGTGGTGACTTTGTCTACCTTCCATCTTGAAGAACCACACTTTGGACATGAGTCTAAATCTTTAAACTCCTTTCTAAATAGACAACAATCATTTGGGCATGCATGAATCTTCTCATATCCTAAATCAAATGGTTTTAACAACTTTCTCATTGAGTAAACATCCTTTGGAAGTGTGTTTTTTTCTGGAAGCATGTCACCTAAGATCTTAAGGAGCTCATTGAAACTATTGTCTGTGTGACCATTTGTAGACTTATAATTGTATAATGTAACGATTGCTGACAACTTCGTGTAAGTTGTACAATTAGGAAAAAGAGGATTTTCTGCCACAGTGTGTCCAAAATCTTCTTCTAGCACAATGACATCTCTATATAAGTGATATGTCTCTCTACTTTCATTCTTCTCTTCCTGAACTCTTCTTAAACTACCTTCACTTTGAAATTATGAGGTATAACTTTCACCATGGAAGACCTAAATAGTGCAAGAAGGATCTATCCCCTTAATAATTAATTGCTCATATACTTGGTCAAATTACATATACTTCTTATTTTGACAATGCATGCAAGAACATAAGCTTATTTCACATAAAACATAGTTCCTAGCTTGTGAAAGAAATTGTTAAACCCCTTCTTCATACTTGGGTAAAAGCCATGAAAGCAAATGCATCCTTTCCTTATCCACTTCATAAATGACCAAAATCTTAGTATACAAGTTACAATTCATTACTAAAATTTATAAGAATCACTATAGTTAGTCCCAGACACAAAATTAAACACATCTAGTGAAACACATCTAATGAGGAAGAAAGCCTCAATTATATACATATTCATTAACTGATGGCTCAATTCTTTCAAAGAGAACATTCATTCAAACTTGGATGAGCAGAAAGTCTTTAATTCTTTCAAGAGAAAGGGAACTTATCACCTTTCTAAGTACCATTCAGGTTGTTTGAAATGAATGGCAAGCATGTACAAATAAAATTGATTCTTCCAGGAAGATGAAAGGGACTTAAATGGTTCTCCTATAATATGAATCACATACCTGACAAGAGATGTACTGCTACATAAAATAGAATTGTCTGTATGATTTATGAGGAAACAACGAATGGTTTCTGATATGGGTTATAAGGAGCAGATCCCGTACAATAATATGAAAAGAGATATAAAGAGAAGAACGAAGAAGTAGGGAGGCTCGGGTGAGATAGATAAGCTTGGTAAGAAAATCCCGATCGAGAATGTAGGACTGTCCAGGCTAAACCGACTAAGGGCACAACGCATGTAGATATGCTCGGTAGGTAAAACTCAGCCGAGCATGAGTACCGGACGAACCGAAATAGGTGAAATACTAGCACACGCACGTATGCTCGACAAGCAAGCCTTGGTCGAGCATGCAATCCCAACCGAGAATATAAGCTCAATCGAGAATGCAAGCCCGACTGAACTAAAACAAACAAAGGACTAGCACATTTAGATACGCTCGATAGTTAAGGTTCGACCGAGCATAAAGTACTAGTTAAACTAAAGCAACAAAGTGCCAATGAATCTAGGAACGCTCAGCAAGCAAAGCCCGGTCGAGCTTAAAGGTATGCATTCCTAAGCAATCTCTATCATATAATCGGCCAAGCGAAGACCGATTGCGTATCATAAGGCTCAACATGATTCAGTAGGCAAAGCTCGGTCGAGAATAAACACAATATAAATATAACACACTCGGTAGTACAAGCCCGACCAAGCATGAACATAACCCGCTCGGTAATATAATCTCGAGCGGGTGAGCAGACATATAACTTACTAAGGTTATCAGAACGGGCTCGGCTTGGAAATACCCGGTCGAGCATAGACATAATACGGCATAATACGCTCGATAATAGAATCTCGGGCGAGCATATAGACACGCACTTTTCTAAGGCTATTAGTATAAGATCGACCTGGCAAAATCCAGCCGAGCATAAACAACCTTGTTACATCCTTTACATATACTTGACCAAAATTAACTTAACAGAAAATATTCTCAATATCAAATACATCTGTTATATTAATGATATGTGAACAATATGTGATTATATGACATCATGTTTCATTTGGCAAGAAATATTTTCTAGAGACTTCTGTAGTTGAACTAAATGATAAAGAATGTACATCTAAGGTACAAAAAAGATTTCTTGAACTATTATTGCAAATGACGTCATCTCCTAACAAACTCTAATGAACTGGGATCCACCTCATGACTGCGGAGGTTATATGAGGTGGTATAAAAAGGGGAATCTTCTCCGCTGGCCAGAAAAAGGTGAACATCATCACTCAAACCCTAATTCCACTTTAGTTTTACTGTTCTTCTTGCTTTTCCTTCATCTTCCAATGAGAGAACTGACTTGAGCATCAGAGGGCCTAGCCAGGGATTTTCATCCCGGTCTTAGGTCACTAACGCTTGGTTGGCGGATCTCGTGGTGCGCAGGCGAGGTCCTTTCTAGCAGATCTACTTCGTCGGGGTTCTTCTTCACCGAATCTGCTCCATCGGACTTCATCTTCTTCAAATCTACTTTATTGGAGGTGTCATTCTCTAGATATATAGCATCAGGATCCTCTTCATCAGACCTCCTAGTTACCCCTCGGAGTCTCGCCGGAGATCCATCACACCGGAGCTTCTTTAGCTTCTCGGGACTCATCTTCTTCGCCATCTTCATCCACCAGAGCACCAGCGCTTCATCTCGTCGGATTTAAACAGGATCAAATTTGGCATTGTGTGTGGGAACTTTCACCTGAATTTAAATCTTCGCGATAGAGAACGCTAGAAAACCCACACCGTCACTTTAACATAGGAAGATTTGGAATTACTCATCACTACGAGGGTACAGAAAACTTTGCAACAATAACAACAAGTTAATATTAATGGAACGCTGCCCATGGTAGTAAATCTGACCATCTCTGCAACCAATCCTCAAAGGGAGAGAGGTATGGATAAGGAAGATAATACTTACATACCTCCTACTATTGTGTCTCCCACCCGTCGTCCTTGGGCTTTTTTCCATACTCCTGTCGAAGAAGGAGGGCATTGACCAGTGCTTCAAGAATCCTCTAGTGAAGCACCAGTAAGGGACAAGCGTAAGGGGAAAATGGTGGCCAATGATAGTGTTGGCGCAGCGGGGTCGGTAAGAGGGGAGGGGTGAATTGCCTACAAATCAAAGATACCCTCCTCAAACTTTTCAACTCTAAAAATAATAGCAACAATAATAACAAGAAAGTAAAATAAAGAAAAGCAGGAAGACTCAACGAGTTTACTTGGTTACAACCAAGAAGGTTGTTAATCCAAGGCGGTTGAAAAAGCGAACTAAGAAAGTCTCCTTCTCTTAAGGCGGAGAAGCTTTTTACACACTTGAAGCTCAAACAGTTACTTAGAAGTTGAATACAGAGTTGATTCAAGAGATAATTCAAGCTTCTGGACCAAGGCTATATTTATAGCCTTGGTCGGGATACCCCGAAGGGTTTCAGGCGCCTTGGAGGGATAAAACTTTATCCCCTACGCACGGATCACTATTTGACTGCGATCTGAATTAAATTCGAGTCCGGGCGCCCGGAATGGTTCCGGGCACCCAGACCCATAAAGTTAACTCTGGTTGACTTTTTCGTCTGGGACCTCTGCTTTGGTTCAGCTCGCCTTGGTCCAGGTCTTTTGCTCCGGCTCTGCTCGCATGGGTGATCTCGACCATCCGAAATAGGGTTGACCCGAACCCAACTTCTGGCCTTCTCCTCGAGCAAGCTTCCGTCCCGGCTTCTCATCCCTCGAACGTCGTGCACGTTCTTCTCGTCCACCAGTGTACTGTAACGACCCGCCTTCTACTAACTAAGCTGTAAGGCTGATCGTCACATTATGTTGTGCTAACTAATCCATGACCATCATTAAGTCTAATTGCGGAAGTTGTACTAATAAAATTTTTTACTAAACTATTATCATTTCTTGGTTCTACATGTGCTAAGGGGTGTAATCTAAGCTATTCATGTCATTATTACCTCCCCTTACGGTCAAGGAACTTAACTAAGGGTTTCTAACTAATATCAGGCCTCCCAATCGATCCACGGATCGATTGGAATGGTTGAATCGATCCGGAGATCGATTCAGAGGGCTACTATATCCATGACGTGGGTTGGATCGATCCAGTGATCAATCCAGCACGCTATTGTGCTCGGGGCAATATTCTGGATCGATCGGCTGATCGATCCAGACTGGCCAATCGATCGAGTGATCGATCCCAGAGCCTTCTGTTCGCGACAGAACTTGCTGGATCGATCAGCTGATCGATTCAGAGGCCTACTATTCGCGAGTCTAATTGCCCAGTAGATCCTTCAATCGATTGGAAACTCTCGAATCGATCAGCTGATCGATTCGAGTTTCTGATTTCGTGCCAAAGGCCTGATTTCAGCACTTGTTCGTGCCAAAGTTACTTATAACTATTCTAAACCAAATACAAAACATTCTAACATCGTAAAATAGTGTTCTAACATGATAGAATGCATGATTAACTAGTTCATAACATTTAACTTACTAAGGTGCAAAATAACCAAAACGCTAAAAAGTTCTAATGCTTAAACAAGCTTGCTGAAATTCCCTAAGATCTTTATTCCAAGTTCCATCCACACACATCTTCATCGCATTGCCCTCTAGCCTCCGCTAGTCCATCTTTCCTTTACCTTTATCTGCAGTATAAGGAAAAAGTATCTGTAAGCTTTCGCTTAGTAAGAAACCATCTACCTCACAAAAACATGCATTCGATGCAATATGCTTTTAAAACAGGTACTGATTGAACTAAAACATGGCATGCTATCATACAATACATAGAAATCAAAAGCTAGTCATGGCATACTATCATCTAAAGCATGTGTAACAAAAGCTGAACATAGAGCTATCATACATAATCATAGGAAAGAGCTGAGCTGAAACATGAACTAAGTTAAACTAACTAAGCTAGTACTGAATCTAACTGTATACACAACTGATTTGTGAGAGTTTAAAAACTATACATATAATAGATGAAAATATATAATCATACTGCTAATGGGCCCGGCAACTGTACGTGCTATGCGCGCATCCCTAACTAGACTCGGGTTTGCAAGTCCCGAATTTAGTAGGCCTATTAGGTTATCTGAACCTAGGGATGACTGTGGGAGTCCAACCCAAAGGATATCTAATCCAGTACAGTGCCACTAAGAAAGTAAAGTACTGATCATAAACTAATAATTTCTTGTCTTGCTTCTACTAGGTTGTCTAAACCCAGAACTAGGTTATCTAAACCTAGAGGCGACTGTGGGAGCCCACCCATTGGACATTTAGTCCTGTAAGAGCTGAAGCAAGACTAAATAAACTATAAAAATGCTTCTATCGCATTTATCTAAGCTACTAAAATGCCCAAGTTGCATTTTACTGAACTAAACAATTTTATCGAACACTTGGTATGCGCTAATTCGCATCCTTTGTGTCGAAAATTTACATACTACTAAACTAACACATGGAATTCACACAGAAGCTACTTATACTGTAGGTGAGGGGTTTCTTACCTCCTGTTCGGATTTTCTTACGATTCTAATCGCTAGATTTCCGGAGGAGACGATCCTTTTGACGATCTTCTCGCGTCTACGCGTTCCTCTCGCGGAGGGGAGCGTCCTCGTGTCGAAGTCGTCGCCGGAAAGTGCCCTTGAAACCCTAGGAGGGGAACCCTAGCCCTACTTGTGGTTGGCGCCGAGAGATGAGGGAGAAGGGAGGTTCGGCGGTGAGGGTTTGAGGAGAGGAAAAATCACGATTCAAATAACCCTTCACTTAATTATTTCCTATTTATATTAAGTGGTAATTTTCGCCCAAATCTAACATAAATATTATTGTCTCCCTTTCCTTTCAGCACGGCCCTGCTGGGTTCACTTGGTTACCATGGTTCACCATAAGTCATAGGACCCAATAGGTCTCGGGTTCGATTCCCGTGTAGGCTATTTTACGGTCCTATTTATTTTTACTACTTCCGCTACTCTAAAAATTCCATAAAAAAATATTCTAAAATTCCAGAAAAATCATAGAATATTTCTAAAATAGTTTTGAGAATTTTCGGGTGTTACATGTACTCTTCCACAGCATTTTCGTCCTTCGGACGCACCGAGCCCGTCGGATCCCTTCCCGTGCCATCCTTCTCGCTAGCTACGTCTTCTGCTCGACTTCTTGCGCTCCTAAGCTCATGCACACTTAGACACAGTGATCAAATAACAAGCAGGACCTAACCTAATTTGATTGATCATATCAAAACAACCATAGTGTCTAGCAATCTCTCCCTTTTTGATGTGCATTAATCCAAGTACAAGTTAGGGTTAAACAGCAGACAAGTAGTAATTTTAAAGAAATTACTAAACTAACATTTTAAGCATAAAGATTGCAATAAAAATTTGCAACACTAAGTAAAAAAAATTATGTTTTGTTAAAAAAATATTAATTCCCCCTAAACTGTACTTATCTCTCCCCCTTTGATCATATAAAAAAAATGGGTTAGTAATTATCAAGCAAAACTTTTCAAGTTTAAAAACAATTTTCTTAAGTATATACTCAAGTTTTAAAATAAATCATTTTCTAAATAATTTCTAAAAAAATAATATATATTTTTTGAAATTTTTGCAAATATAAGTATTTTTGAGAAGTTAATTAAGTTTTTGCAAAAATTAAAAAAAAAGTTCTAAGTAAAATTTCTAACTTAGGCCATTTTTAGACAAAATATTTTTGAGAATTAGAAAAAAAAAATTTAAGCAAGAAAATGTTCTAAGTAAACGAAAAAAATTCTAACTTAGGCATTTAGAGGGGAAAAAAAATTTAAAATATTTTAAAGCATAATTTACTTTCAATGCTTTATCAGTAAGTTAATTAAACATTTTCTTTCAATATTTCGTCTTCCAGGCAGTGGCGAGACACTAGACCTTCTTGGTTATTGGAGCAACAATCACTTTCTTAGACAAAGCCTCATTAAGAAATTAATTGTTTAATTTTTCTTACTGAAAGCGCTAACTTAGAAAAAAATTAATCTAGAAAGGATTTTGAAACCCAGTATAGGTTTCTTCCTACCGGATTAATCAAAAACTTAGGGGTACATAACTTTTAGGAACTTTTCTAAGTTGTCCTTGATGCTTTCTAATATACCAATTCAATTTTCCATAGATTCTAAGTTTTGATTTTGGAAATTTATTTAAGCATGCATGATCATTTTTTAATATTTCAAATTCTAATTTTAAATTATCGTACATTTCTAGAGGACATGCTTTTGCTAATTTTAACTTTAACTCACTATTTTCCTTTTCTAATTTAACTAAATCTTTAGTGAGTACTTTAATAAATTGAAAAGATTACTTGGGAGTTAGATTACGTACCTCACTTACCTCTATTTCTGATGCTCCCCCTTCATCGCAGCTCTCTTCTTCTGATGATCCTCCCCCTTCATCTATGCTCATCTTCGAGCTGGATTCTTCAAAAAGATGGTTGACCATCAGTGTTAATCCTGAGAAGGCTTCGACTTCTGATTCCGAGGATGATGATTCATCCCATGTAGCCTTCAAACTCTTGCGTTTAGAGGACGTTGGTCTTTTGTACTTTTCCTTTTCGTTGTTCTTTTTCTTCATCTTCGGACAGTCATCCTTGATGTGCCCTTCTTCATTGCAATTGTAGCAACAGATCATCCTTTTATTGTGTTGATGATTTTTCGACTGCGATCTAAATTTATTAGTCTTAATAAATTTATTTAACTTTCTTACCAATAACGTCGCTTCAGTTTCGTCGATTGATGCTTCAAAGTTGGGATTGCCCATCTCAGCTTGTAGGGCAACATTGAGATTTGACTTCACTTGATTCGGTTCTATAATATGAGACTCGTGAAGTTCGAAAGTAGAAAATAAATTTTCTAAAGTACTTACCTCAAAGTCCTTAGAGATGTAGTAAGCATCTACTAAGGACGCCCACTCAGGAGTTCTTGGGAAGGTGTTGAGCGCATACCGGATGGAATCTCGATTCGTTATCGATTCTCCGAGATTGGTCAGTTGAGTTATTAGCTCCTTTATTCTTGCTTAGAGTTGTGCTACCTTTTCACCGTTGTTCATCCGGAGATTTGTCAGCTGAGTCCAGAGGATGTCGCGCCTTGCTAATTTCGCTTCTGAGGTGCCTTCGTGGAGCTCCAGGAAATTTTCCCAGAGGTCTTTAGCGGAATAGTAGCTTTCGATCCGACTTACCTCCTGGGGCGGCAGCACGCTGAGCAGATAGAACTCTGTCTTTCCGTTGGCCACAAAATCAACTTGCTCCTTCTTCATCCATTGATATTCTTCTTTGTCTTTTGAAGCTGTAAAACCATATTTCATAGTTATAAGAATATCGAAATTCATTTTAAAAAATACCTCCATTCTTCGCTTCTATGTAGCAAAGTCTCTGTCAAATTTTAGGGGATGAATGCTTGTTCTGGCCATCATCTTGATCTTGATGCTTTAGTCGGCGTTCAGTCCTTCTGAGGCGTTCTGTCTCTGATACCACTTGTTGGTGTAGCGGGGTTGATAAGAGGGGAGGGGTGAATTGACTGCAAATCAAAGATACCCTCCTCAAACATTTCAACTCTAAAAATAATAGCAACAATAATAACAAGAAAGTAAAATAAAGAAAAATAGGAAGACTCAACGAGTTGACTTGGTTACAACCAAGAAGGTTGTTAATCCAAGGCGGTTGAAAAAGTGCACTAAGAAAGTCTCCTTCTCTGAAAGCGGAGAAGCCTTTTACACACTTGAAGCTCAGACAGTTGCTTAGAAGTTGAATATAGAGTTGATTCAAGAGATAATTCAAGCTTCTGAACCAAGACTATATTTATAGCCTTGGTCGGGGCGCTCCAAAGGGTTCCGAGCGCCCTGGGGGGATAAAACTTTATTTCCTACGCACGGATCATGGTTTGACCGTGATCTGGATTAGATTCAGATCTGAGCGCCGGAAGGGTTCCGGGCGACCGGACCCATAAAGTCAACTTTGGTTGACTTTTTCATTCGGGACCTCTACTCTGGTTCAGCTCGCCTCGGTCCGGCTCTTCTACTCCAGCTCCGCTCGCTTGGGTGATCTCAACCATTCGGAATAGGGCTCACCCGAACCCAACTTCCGACCTTCTCCTCGAGTAGGCTTCCGTCCCGGCTTCTCATCCCTCAAACGTCGTGCATATTCTTCTCGTCCACAGGTGTACTCTTCCGCATCTTTTTCGTCCTTCGGACTCACTGAGCCCGTCGGCTCCCTTCCCGTGCCATCTTTCTCACTAGCTACATCTTCCGCTCGACTTCCTGCGCTCCTAAGCTCCTGGAAACTTAGACACAGGGATCAAATAACAAGCAGGACCTAACCTAACTTGGTTGATCACATCAAAACAACCATGGAGTCTAACAGATAGTTCCCCTGAGAGAATAGTCACTACTTTCTCTCAGAGGGTACTGGATGATCCCTTACCTAAACATTATCAGAACCTAAACATGGGAGAATACTCTGGAACAACAGATCCAGAGGATCATATACTCAAGTTTGAGAACGCGGTTCTATTACAACAATTCACTGATGGAGTCAAATGTCGAATGTTCCTAGCCACCTTCGGAGGTGCCGCTTAGAGGTGGTTCAAAAGGTTGCCAGAGAACTCTATTAGGCATTTCAAGGACTTCAGGAAGATATTTCTCCACCATTTCTCTAGTAACAGGAGATATCAAAAGACTCTGTGGAGTCTTTTCTCTATTAAACAAGGGCCCAAAGAAAGTATTAGAGATTATATTAAAAGATTTAATCAAGTGGCTATTGATGTTCCTTCTGTCACTACTGAAATTCTGGTGAGTGCCTTTTCTCAAGGTCTCAATGATAGTGACTTCTTTAAGGATCTGGTGAGAAATCCTCCCACCAACTTTGATTTATTAATTGAAAGAGCTACCGAATTCATTAATGTTGAGGAAGCTTAAGCTACTCGTAAGAAGGAGGGCATTCAACCTAATCCTACTCCAGTTAATGAACGCCCTATGGCTCTTGTCCAACCCCCTAGAGGATCGTGAGCAGGGCCTCCACATCGTCCATTGGAGCCACGACCACAAGCATTTCAACATGTGGAGATACCACCGTCAATTCCACGAAGATGGTGTATGTATCATATGATGAACACCCACAACACAGAAAACTATTTTGCTCTAAAGAATCAGCAGATAAGTAATGCTCGGTATCATCGACATGCTCCATTTCCTAATTAGCCACCTTATCCATGACATAATAGTCCTCTCAAGCTGGAATATAGAACAACTAAACCACAATCTGCAGTGTTACAACTCCCGACCGGGCAAACACAGGTGCAAATGCCCGAGCGGGTGCAACAAGAACCATCCTCCGATCGACAAGGGGGAAAACAGAAGTAATGATGCCCAAGGTAATATTAACATGATAGCAGGAGGGCCCACCGATGGTGACTCAAACCAGGTGAGAAAATCACACGCTTGGCGATTAGAGATTCATGCAGTCGGGTGTTGCTAAGAGAGGGTGGATGGGCTTGAAATCAGCTTTGGACCTAGAGATCTAGAAGGGGTGGAAATATCCTATGACGATGCATTGATCATTAAAGCTATTATAGCTAACTATAATATTTCGTGTACTTTTATTGATACAGGAAGTTCTATTAATATTATCTTCAAGAAGATTTTTGATTAACTACAGATCGACCCGATCGAGCTGCAACCTATGGTAACCCCTTTATATGGTTTCACTGGCAATGAGGTATAGCCGCTAGGTCAAATCAAGATGGTCATATCTTTAGGGGAGGAACCTCTAATGAGGATGAGGCGATCCTACTTCATGGTGGTGGATGCGCCTTCCACTTACAATGTTATACTAGGTCGACTTGCCTTGAATGAGTTCAAGGCGGTCGTTTCTACTTTTTTTCAGAAGATTAAATTCCCCGTAGACAATCAAGTGAGGAAAGTTAGAGGAGATCAATTAACTACATGAAAATGTTATATGAAGATCATTAAAACAGAAGCCAATGTAGCTAGAAAAATTCAGAGGATGGAGGTCAACACTATTCAAGAAAAACCGCCCATCCTGGTTTTTGAGGAGAAAGAGGAGATACAAATCCAGGCCGATCGACCGGAAGTTGTTACTTATATAGCGTCGAACCTGGATCCTCAACTCAAAATCGAGTTGGTGCAATGCTTGATTCACAGCAATGATATATTTGCATGGACACCCAAGGAGGTGATGAGTGTATCTCCTCTTGTGATGGAGCATTCACTTCACGTGCATCCAAATGCTCAGCCTTTTAAGTAAAGGAAAATGGATTTCGGAGCTGATCAGAATATAATCATCAAGGAGGAGGTAGATAAATTACGAGAAGCAGGCTATATTTGAGAAGATCAATTCCCCAGTTGATTGGCCAATGTTGTACTGATCTCTAAACCAGGGAACATGTGCATTGATTATTGAGATCTTAACAAAGCTTGCCCAAAAGATTATTATCCTCTTCCTCGGATTGATCAATTGGTGGATTCTACAGCTGCGTGTGAATGCATCTGCATGTTAGATGCCTATCAGGGATATCATCAAGTCCCACTTGCAAAGGAAGATCAAGAGAAAGTTAGTTTTATAACGACTGAAGGTACTTATTGTTATAATGTTATGCCTTTTGGATTAAAGAATGCAGGAGATAATTATCAAAGGCTCATGAACAAGGTTTTCAAGAAATAGATTGGGAGAAATATGGAAGTTTATGTGGATGATATACTTATCAAATCCCTTCAAGCTTCTGACTTATGCAAGGATGTGGAGGAAACTTGTAGAACCTTGTGGCAATATGGGCTCAAGCTCAATCCCTGCAAATGTTTATTCAAAGCTAAAAGTGGCAAGTTCCTAGGATACATGGTAACTCAGCGGGGAATAGAGGCTAACCCCAACAAGGTTCGAGCACTCGAAGACATGGCTCCCCTACGTAACATGAAAGAAGCATAAAGGCTGACTGGTCGGATCATGGCGCTATCTCGTTTCATTTCTAGATCGTTCGACTGAAAATTTCCCCTTCTTCAAGATACTAAGGAATGCTACTAAATTCCAATGGGATGAGGAATGTGACCGAGCATTCCAAGAATGAAAAATTATTTGTCAACTTTACCTGTATTAGCCAAGCCTGTAGTAGGAGAAACATTATGGGTTTACTTGTCAGCAAATGAGCATGTTGTAGGCTTAGTTCTAGTAAGGGAAGAGGGAAAGGAACAACAACCTGTATACTTTTTGAGTCATTTACTAAAAGGAGCCGAGTGTCGCTATACTGCTCTCGAGAAGTTAGCTTATGGATTGGTGTTAGCAGCCAAAAGATTACATCATTATTTTTTATCTCATGCAATTATAGTATTAACTAATAGCACTCTCGGTCGAGTTCTTCTCAATCCTGAGGCATCCGGGTGGTTAATCAAATGGACGATAGAACTGAGTGAATATGATATACAATATCAACCTCGGTCGGCAATTAAGATACAAGCTTTAGCTGACTTTATAACAGAGATACAAGGCCCAGAGGAAAATGGAACTAGGAAAATATATGTTGATGGATCTTCTACCCGACAAGGCAGTGGTATTGGGATTCTTCTTATATCACCAAGGGATGATCGGATGTAACTTTCTGTCCGATTAAATTATAGAGCCACTAATAATGGGGCAAAATATGAAGCATTGAGTGCAGGGTTACAAGCCGCCCAACATGTAGGGGCCGCTCGAGTTTGGATGTATTCTGATTCCCAGCTAGCAGCACAATAGTTAACAGGCAATTTTGAAATCAATAATGAGCGACTTAAATTATATGCAGAAGCATTTGACAAGTTGAAATCAAAGTTCTAAGAAGTAACTATACAGAAGATCCCTCGATCAGAAAATCAAGTGGCAAATGAGTTGGCTAAATTGGCCTCAGCTATAATACCTTGGAACTTGGATAGGCCTATAGAGCAGACTGTGTTGGTATCTTGTATTGAATGATAGACCGATGCAGAAATACAAGGTGATTGGAGAGCATCAATCATTTTATTCCTTCAGCAGGGTGTTCTACTAGAAGATGGAGAACAAGCACGGATATTCAAGAAGAGGGTTGCCTACTATAGTGGGTGATCAGCTTTATAAAAGGGCTTTCTCTAGTCCTCTGCTCAAGTGTATAGGGTTGGAGGATATACAATATATTCTCCAAGAGGTTCATCAAGGTTCTTATGATAGTCATATAGGAGGGAGATCCTTAGCTCGCAAAATATTATTGGCTGGGTATTTTTGGCCTACTTTACAAGAAGATACAACTCGACTAGTAAGAACATGTATGTCTTGTTAGAAGCATCAGAACATTCCACATCATCCCACTAGTTTATTGAAAAATTTTATAGTATCCTGTCCTTTTGATCAATGGGGTATGGATATAGTTGGCCTATTTCCTTTGGCAACAGCACAAAGGAAATTCCTATTGGTGGATATAGACTATTTCTCAAAATGGGTGGAGGCTGAACCACTGGCCAGGATTACTGAACACGTGGTTATCAAATCCTATGGCAACATATCATTTATAGATTTAGTATTCCACACAAGCTAGTTTCTTATAATGGAAGACAATTCCAAGGAGAAAGGATTAAGGAATGGTGTGTGGGATATGATATTACACAAGCATTCACCTCTGTGACTTATCCACAGAGCAACGGACAAGTAAAGGTAACTAACAGGGAAATTATCAGAGGTCTTAAAACTAAATTGGATCATGTTGGTGGTAGTTGGGTAGATGAGTTGCCTAGTGTATTGTGGGTATATCGTACTACTCCTAGAGAAGCTATAGGCATAACTCCTTTTCAGTTGGTGTATGGTGGAGAAGCAGTAGTCCCCATAGAGGTTGGGATGGAATCTGATTGGACGCGGTTATATGATGATGGTAATTCAAGTCGGCGTCTTATGGAGCTGCATCTTATAGAAGAAATTCGCAACAGAGCAGTAGCCCACCTCATATCATATCGGCAACGGATGAGACAAGACTACAATAGGAGGGTAATCCCAAGGTTCTTCCAAGTCGGTGATCTAGTATGGAAGCGCATCAAACCTGTCGGAGATGTTAGTAAGCTGGCACCACAATGGGGAGGACCATATAAGGTAATACAGAAGCTTTCTTTGGGTTCCTACTATCTCTAGGACGTAGATAGGAGGAATCTCTAACGACCTTGGAGCGCGAACCACTTGCAGCCTTATAGAACTTAAACAAGTATGCCTGTAACTCATTCATGTATTTCATTTAATTTTTATATATAATGAAAAAGTGCAGCCGAACATCCCCTGATAAACACATAAATTCTCCTAGAGCAAACAAATCGACCCTCCTTCTACAGTCGATCGAGGATCTTAAGGAGTGACCTAGTCGGCTTCTTTAGGAGGAACCGGAGATTTTAACCATCATACACAATCGATTGGGGATCTTAAGGAGTGACCCGCTCGGGCTTCCTTAGGAGGAACCAGAGACTTTAAACCTACACAGTCAATCGATGATTAGTTCCTTGATCTTTATGTATGGTTGAGCCACTGTCTCACCTTTTTTTAAGTGAAGGTTTGTTAGCTTACTTTGAAGAATATCCCATCATGCAAGCTATGCTTCGGATGTGCCTTTATGGAGCCCCAGGAATTTCTCCCAGAGTTCTTTGGATAAGGTATAACTTCCGATACAGTTGACTTCTTGAGGTGGTAATACACTTAGCAAGTGATAATCTGCTCTGTTGTTGGGTATGAAGTTATTTTGCTCCTTCTTCGTCTAAAGGTATTCTTCTTTCTCTTCTCCTTGTTGATCCTTGAAAACTATAAACCGTACTTTATTATTAAAAGAATGAAATATGTTCTTAGAAATACCTTAATTCGACATTTCCAGTATGCAAACTCTCCCTCAAACTTTGATGGATTGATGCTTGGTCTGGCCATCAATTTCTTTACTTCGGTTAGTGGTTAGTCCTTTAAAGTGTCCACACTCTGATATCACTTGTTGATCTCAGTGCAGCCGATAAAAGGGGGGTAAATTGCCTAAAATTACAAAAATACCCTTTTTTAAAACTTTTGACTTTGATTAAGACAAACACTTTAATAAACGAAACTAAATTTCATAAAATAAGTATGAGATAAAAAAGGATTTACTTAGTTTGCAACTAGGAAAGTTGCTAATCCAAGGTAAATGAAGCTCAACTAGTCAACTCATTTTTACCACAAGTCAGAGGTGGAGAGCCTCGTACAGAACATTGAACGTACAAAACTTTGAAGAACAGAATAGAAAACTCAAATATAGAAAGTGTTGTATTGAATGAAGAAAATCAGGGCTCTATTTATAGTCCACTAGTCGAAACTAACCATTTGCTGACATGGTATCTCCGTGCGCCTAGACCCTCTCCGGGTGCCCCCAGCGAGGCAAACTTTATATCCATGCAACGGCATCAAGATTAAATTTTTCCATGTCCGGACACCCAGACCGTTGCTGACATGGACCCAAAGGTAATCCATAACAACGACACTACGATGAGGTGCCTATTAGGCACCTTAGCGGTCTGGACGCCCAAACCAACTAGTTTGGGTGCTGGATTAGTCAGCCATGTGCTGACTATCCAGCGCCTTCGTCGGTCGTTGACTTCTTCTCTGGTCGCTTGGGTGATCCTCAGGCCTTCAAGAGTTGAGCTCACTTGAACCCAACTCTAGCCTTCTCCTTGAGTAATCTTCTATTCTGGCTTCTCGTCCCTCAAAAATATCGTGTGCATCCTTCTTATCTGCCAGCATACTCTTTCGTAGCACCTCATCTTTTAGACACACCAAGCCCATCGACTCTCTTCCCGTTCCATCCTTCTCGCTAGCTGCATCTTCTGCTCGATTTCATGTATTCCTAAGCTCTTGTACACTTAGACACAAGGATTAAACATAATAGGACCTAACTTAACCTAATTGACCAGATCAAAACTAACCCGGGGTACTTACACTACCTACTTTTGATGCCTTATATCTAACTGTGTAGGATCTTAGGAAACACAAGAAGTCAAATAGAAGATGCAATGAATGAGAAGGATGACATGAGAAAAGAGTCAATGGGGTCAGTACATTTGAGGGACGAGGAGAGCAACGGAAAAGTACACTGGTGGATGAAAAGGATGTGTGCAGTGTTAATACAGTCTGACCTGGCTGTTGTTTTGATGTTGACACTGATTTAAGTTTGTATCAGATATTAATTAAACTCGGACTGATTAATGATCAAGGTTGATCATGTGGAGAGGAAAAGTCCAAGCACGGATACTTGGCACGCGAAGTCGGAGAGGGCTCGGCAGCTCGTTCTCCGGACTAGGTCAAAGAGGGCTCGGTAGCTCGTTCTCTGGACCGGACGAAGTCGGAGAGGGCTCGATAGCTCGTTCTTCGGACTAGGTCAGAGAGGGCTCGGTAGCTCATTCTCTGGACCGGACGAAGTCGGTGAGGGCTCGGCAGCTCGTTCTCTGGACTAGGTCAGAGAGGGCTCGGTAGCTCGGTCTCTGGACTGGACGTGGAAGTCGGAGAGGGCTCGGTAGCTTGTTCTCCAGACTAGGTCCGAGAGGGTTCGGTAGCTCGTTCTCTGGACCAGGAAGACGTTAGGGTTTAGGGCTGGGAAGCTCTAAAACTAACACAGAGACATTGGATCGGTCTGTTGACCGATCCAGTGATACTTTGGTTGACTGGATCGGTTTGTCGACCGATCCAGTGATACCTGGGTCATTTGATCGGTTTAGTGACCGATCAGTAACCACACAGAAGCAATCTGTGGATTATCTGATCGGTCTCGTGATCGATCAATAACCACACAGAAACAATCTGTGGATTATCTGATCAGTCTCGTGACCGATCAGTAACCACACAGAAGCAATCTGTGGGCTATCTGATCGGTCTGTGGACCGATCAGAAGGAAGCAATGGGATGCGATGGGATTCAGAGCGATAGGGGGGATCGGTCTGTGGACCGATCCACCCATAGGCTGATCGGTCCATAGACCGATCAGAATCATCCCAGACCAATCAGGGTATGTCCTGATCGGTCCGGAAGGCTATGGATCGGTCTGTTGACCGATCCACAACAATGTCGTTTGTCTTCTGCTGTTTCTCTGTGATTTCTGATTCACCTGATCAAATCATCTGCTGTGAGATTTTTGAGTTACAGGTTGCAGGTGTCATGCCAGTGCTTAATTTCAAATTAAGCTCTATCAGAAGAATAAGACCAAATGCTCTTTCTACTGTGTTTCGCTGCAAATGGTGCAATTGGAGCGTCAACGTTCACTGGCTGTGATCAGTTGGCAACAGCTTGACTCTTTCTTATTGGTTCGAGCTCAGAGACACCAGTGAAGATCATGGATGGTATTGGTGTGAGTTCAGAGAACCATATGAGGAGGAAGAGTGATTGGCGACGCCTGAGTTGGTCGCAGTGATTCGATACAGGTGACAGTGATTCGGCTCTGGCTGAAGACAGTGAGAAAGCAGAATAAGAAGAAGGCAGAAGAGAGGTTTGGTAAGTTTTTTGAAACTCTCTATCGACCGAAGCAAGGGTGCTGTGTTGTTGAGCTCTTGGCTGAGGAATCCCTTCTGTCTTTGCGTTCTGCTTCGTGACTGTAAGTTTCATTGTTCATTTCTTTTGGCCACTGAATTCTGTAAGTCCTGTGCTTCATTTCAAATCTTTTCTGTGACGTTGTGGAGAGGTTACTCCACCGAGAAGGAGAAATACTTAGCCGGAATTTGTCCGGGGTGTGATCTACCGAAAGATCAAGGGATCGTCCACCTTACGGACACGCCGAGGAGTAGGGGCAAGTTATCCCCGAACCTCGTACATACTTGTGTAGGTTGTGGGTTGTGTTTCTTTCCTTGCATCAGTTTTCTTTTTGTTTATCTCCGCTGTGCTAACAAGCTTTTGTGAGGAATTGATTGAGTTTTTAGTGGAGGCTATTCACTCCCCCCCTCTCTAGCCATCCGAAGGTCCTAACAAGTGGTATCAGAGCAAGGCGCTCTTCATCCGGATTAACACCCTAAAGAGCAAGAAGATGGCTATGAAGGAAGGTTTTAGCACCAATCGTCCACCCTACTTCGACGGAGCGGACTTCCAATATTGGAAGAGCCGTATGGAGTACTATCTCAAGACCGACATCTCCATCTGGTTCTTGGTCAAGGAAGGGTTCACACCTCCGAAGGACGAAGAAGGTAAGGAACTAGAATCGTCAAGGTGGTCCATCGAGCAAACTCGCAAAGGACAAGCCGATGCCAAGGCGGTGGTCACTCTACAATGTGGGATAGCCAAAGATCAACTTGTCAAGGTAGGTCCATTTGTGAGTGCAAAAGATTTGTGGAACAAGCTCATCGAGCTTCAAGAAGGAACCCGAGACTCTCGGATCGCCAAGAGAGACTTGTTCCTAAACCAACTACAAAATCTCACCATGAAGGAGAACGAAACGGTAAGTGAACTACACGGAAGGTTCAAAGAGATCATCAATGGTCTTCATTCCGTAGATGAACACGTAGAGAATCGTGATCTTGTAAGGTACGCTCTCAAAGCCTTTCCGAGGAATGCCTTGTGGTCATCTATGGTAGATGCCTACAAGGTCTCCAAGGACCTTTCAATTGTTAAATTAGATGAATTCTTTTGTGAAATGGAACTTCATGAACTTGCTAACAAGGGTCAAAAAGAGAAAGGTATTGCCTTAGTTACAGGAGCAAGGATGGAAGAAGGAAGAAAGAAAAGAAGGAGAAAGAAATTCCTACATCCTCATCCTCCTCCGAGTCCGATGATGAAGGTGAATCATCATCAAGCGAGATGGCCAACTTCGTGAGAAGAATCATGAGAAGGAGTTGGAGATACAAAGGGAAAGGTAAATCTATTGATCAAAATGTTGATAAGACTAATGTTACATGTTATGAGTGTAGCAAGAAAGGACACTATCGGAGCGAGTGTCCAAAACTCAAGAAGAAGGAGGAAAGGGCCAAGAAGAAGAAAGCTCTAAAAGCTACTTGGGATGAATCCTCCTCAAGCTCATCGGAGGAAGAGAAGAAGGAGAAAAGCACTCGCCAATTAGCGCTCATGGCAAGGGAGGAATCAGACTCCGGAAGTGATACATCAGCCGCGGCTTCATCATCTTCGAATGATGAAGAGGTAACTTCTCCTCACTTAGAAAAATGCTATAAAACTATTGCACATTTATCTACTTTGCTTAAGAAATCAAAAACAGAAATTAAATCATTAAAAGATGAAGTAGAACACTTGAAGACTCTTAGGGAAGATGAGGTTGATGACCTACATCAAGAGCTTCTTGAAGATGAAAACAAAGCCCTAAAGAGTGAAGTTGAGAAACTCAAGAAAATGCTTGAGAAATTCTCAACTAGCTCTAAGACCTTAGATATTATTCTAAATGCCCAAAGGGCGGTCTACAACAAGGCTGAGTTAGGATATCAACCTAAGGAGTCTAGTTTCATTTCCTTAGTGTCTAGAACCCAATTTCATAGATCACATGCTTCTAGGGTTCATGAGACTAGGAAGGGTGTGACCAAGGCATGGGTTCCTACGTCTTTCATTGTAGATGCATTAGGTCCCAAGATTTGGGTACCTAAAACATCTATCTTTCGTGTCTTGTAGGCATTTGTCAAGGGGGAGCATCTATCAACTTGGTTTGTTGATAGTGGATGCTCCAAGCACATGACCGGGGACAAGTCACTCTTTACTACCCTTCAAAATAAAAATAGAGGTAATGTGTCCTTTGGTAATAATGGTAGTCTTAAGGTGATAGGAGTTGGAGATATTCATATATCCGAATGTCTCCAAATCAAAAATGTCCTTCTAGTCAAGGGGATGACCTTTAATCTCCTAAGTGTCAGCCAATTGTGTGATACGGGTTACACAATTGAGTTTCATTCAAGTCAATGTCTGGTCAAACACATTGACACACTTGACACGGTACTAGTAGGCACAAGGATAGACAACATTTATCAAGTATCTTTTAAAAGTGCTACTAATGCCTCTGCTAAGTGTTTTATGTCAAAAGAAGAAGAATCATGGCTGTGGCATAGAAGGTTGGCCCACGTAAACATGAAGAATATTCGAAAGTTTGCCAACAAAGGATTAGTGCGAGACTTACCAAGCATCAAGTACCAAAAGACAAAATTATGTGATGCATGTCAAAAGGGTAAGCAAACAAAAGCGTCTCATAAAGGTAAAAGCGTTGTAAGTACATCTACTACTTTAGATTTACTACATATGGTTTTGTTTGATTACAGTAATGTTATTTCATTGAATGGAAGTAGATATTGCTTAGTGATCATTGATGATTTTACTAGATATACATGGACCTTCTTTTTGAAAAATAAGGATCAAACCATAGATGTTTTTGTTTCTTTTTGTAGAAGGACTGAAAATGAAAAATCAACAACAATTAAAACAATTAGAAGTGATCATGGTGGAGAATTTCAAAACCATAGATTTTTAGAGTTTTGTCAAGAAAAAGGATATAGGCATGAGTTCTCTACTCCAAGGACCCCACAACAAAATGGGGTTGTGGAGAGAAAGAACCGAGTCTTGCAAGAAGCTGCACGAAGCATGCTCAATGAGTACTCACTACCGAGCTACTTATGGGCTTAAGCTGTAAATACCGCTTGCTATGTGCAAAACCGAGTCTTGATACATAGGTTTTTAGGAAAGACTCCCCATGAACTTTGGTTTGGGAAACCCCCTACAATTAAACATCTTAGGGTGTTTGGTTGTAAGGTGTTTATCTTGAACACCAAGGATCATCTTGGAAAGTTCACGGCTAAGGCTGACGAAGGGATACTAGTCGGGTACTCTCTCATCAGCAAAGCCTATCGAGTCTACAACAATAGGACTAAATTGATTGAAGAGTCCTCGGATGTAGCATTTGAATAAATTCCTAAATCAAATGATCAATCAAGGGATGTAGGAGAAATTCAATTTGAACTTAGAAATCTAAGTTTAAATGATCAAAACATAGAAAGAGTCGAAATTGACTCCGATGATGATGAGCAAAGGCAAGAGAGGGCTCAGTCTGATCCTTTACCTGATACTGAGCCCTTGCCTGTGTCTAGTGAGACCACTCATGAGGCACCACCAACACCAAGGCAATCTAGGATAGCCTCTAGTCATTCCCAAGACCAGATTGTGGGAGACATTCAACAAGGGGTTAGGACTAGATCATTCTTTAGAAATGAGTCTAATGAGGTCGCCTTGATCTCAGAAATCGAACCAAAATTAGTTGATGAGGCATTGCACGATCCTGATTGGATCATAGCTATGCAAGATGAGTTAGGTCAATTTGAAAGGAGCCAAGTGTGGGACTTAGTTCCTAGACCTAAGAAGACCACCATTATTGGAACCAAATGGGTCTTCAAAAATAAGTTAAACCAAAAGGGAGAAGTCGTAAGAAACAAGGCAAGACTTGTAGCCAAGGGCTATAGTCAAGTCGAAGGCCTCGATTATGATGAGACTTATGCTCCCGTGGCCCGACTAGAGTCCATTCGTTTAATGCTAGCTTTTGCTGCACATAGAGGTTTCAAGCTCTATCAAATGGACGTTAAATCGGCCTTCTTAAACGGTTTCATTAAAGAAGAGGTCTATGTTGAACAACCACCGGGGTTTGTGAATACCGAAGTTCCAAACCACGTGTACAAGCTCAAGAAAGCTCTTTATAGGCTTAAATAAGCACCTCGAGCTTGGTACGAAAGGTTGTCAACTTACTTACTAGAAAAGGGTTTTGTAAGAGGCCAAATAAACCCAACACTATTTCTGCGTAGAGATGGTGAAAACATATTTGTAGCCCAGGTGTATGTCGATGACATAATTTGTGGCTCAAATAACAAGGGCTATTTGAATGAATTTATCACTCACATGGAAAGTGAGTTTGAGATGAGTCTGGTGGGAGAATTGACATTCTTCCTTGGACTTGAAATCAAATAAACTCGAGATGACATCTATGTCCATCAGACGAAATACACTCAAGAGATGCTCAAGAAATTCAAAATGAGTGACTCTAAGGAAGTATCCACTCCAATGGCGATGAACACTAGCCTTGACAATGTTGAGAATGGAAAACCAGTTGATCTAACGCAATATAGAAGCATGATCGGTAGTCTTCTATATCTCACAGCTAGTCGACCGGACATACTTTTTGCTGTGGGCATGTGCGCTAGATATCAAGTATGTGCCAAGGAATCTCATTTAATTGCAGTTAAGAGAATTCTGAGATACCTTAAGGGCACAATTAGAGTAGGTCTATGGTACCCTCGTACGGAGTCTTTTAACTTGATAGGTTATACCGACTCTGATTATGCTGGGTGCAAATTGGATCGGAAAAGCACTAGTGGGGGTTGCCAATTTTTAAATTCATCATTGGTTATTTGGTCAAGTCGGAAGCAACATTGCGTTGCTCTCTCCACAACCGAGGCTGAATATATTGTCATGGGAGAGAGTGTATCACAATTGTTGTGGATGATCCACACCCTAGAAGATTATGGGCTTTCGTATAAGGGAGTGCAAGTGTTGTGTGACAACATCAGCACAATAAACCTAACGAAAAATCCAGTCCATCATTCAAGGACCAAACATATTGAAGTGCGTCATCACTTCATTAGAGATCACATAGCTAGGGGAGACATTGCACTCACATATGTTGAGTCAAAGTCAAACCTAGCCGATATTTTCACCAAACCTCTTCCGGAAAATGAATTTAGTCATTTGAGGAGAGAATTGGTAATGTGTTTGGCTCAATAAGCCTTTAGGACCCCATCATGATCGATAAGGACATTAAAACGACAAGAGGAATTGGGAAATTAATTTGGGCAACTTGGGAACATCTCACACAAACTATAAGGTTAACAAATGATTTTTGTTTGCTAGAAATGGGGTGAGATGCTAGGATCAGCCTAATTATTCAAAATGTATCATTCATCCCTTGAATAATTAGGTTGAAGAGACATAAATTGAGTATGGGGAAGACCATTATATAATTCATGTGTATTTGGTTCCTAGATCTTACTCATATATTCCAACCAAGGAAACTTGGTTGGGCTTTTACCTAGATTTTATCTAACCTTGGTTAATGAGTTGATTGATATTTTTGATCGATACCGTTCATGATTCTGATTGAAAATAAGACAAGCTATTGAAGTAATGATAGCAATTTGAATATATTTTGACAAATTTGAAACTGTACATAACAAAGTCAGAAAATTTCAATTCTCAAGCCTTGAGTTATCTGTTTTTCGAAATGTCTGAAACTCTCGGGCTATAAACAATCTCAGACCATAATCTTTAGGAAATAATTATGCTTGTAGATTCTTCAGGGTCTAGGTACTGGACTTGGAAGTTTTACTGGAAAAACTTCTATCGAACACCTCTACGAATTTCAGTTACTGAAATTCCTGGAGAAACTTCAGTATCAGACACTGATCGGTCTACAGACCGATCAGAAGGTTCCCTGATCGGTCCGGGGACCGATCAGGTCAGTCTGGTACGCAGAGAGGGCCACTGATCGCTTTCTGATCGGTCTACAGACCGATCAGAAGGTTCACTGATCGGGCCAGGGACCGATCAGCAGGCTACTGATCTTCCCTGATCGGTCTACGAACCGATCAGAATGTTCCCGGATCGGTCCAGGGACCGATCAGGAGGCTCCTGATATCTCCTGATCGGACAGCCGTCCGATCATTTCAACATCTAACACCCATCTCCCTTAAATCTTCCCGATCCTTTCTTATCTCCTTTCACGCGGAAGCCCTAGCCGACTCTTTCCTACACCTCCACTCTTCTCTTCTCTTTGCCCGCCAAAGCCCTAGCCAAAAGACACTTCAATGGCACCAAGGTAACTCCATACTTCCCTAGAACTACTCACCTTGGCATTTCGGTTTCATTTCTCACCGTATCTATGCTTTTTGTGTTGGTGACTCCGGTGCTCACTTACTTGCCCCATTGTATCACATTGTTAACCCTTAGGAAGAAACTAGTGGGTGAAGGAACCTCTAAGTCTAAGTCACCTGAGAAGTCGAAGTCTAAGGCTCCCTCCCGACCTCAACCATTTGTCTCCGGGAGATTTCCAAACCACCATTTTGAGGAAGCCTTTAGACAAAGAACCTTTAAATTACTCCCTTGTAGGTCTGTGAATCGAAAATTCATGGACGAATTTTGTCCAACTGTGTCAGAAATCATTGCCTACTACAAACTTGATACACTTGTCTATTTAGAACGAGATATCAATTATGACTTAGTATCTGAGTTTTATAACAATCTTCATCAAACTAATGATGTAAGTTATAAAACAAAAGTTGCTAAGCAGACTCTTGATTTCAGTTTCTCAGCCTTCTTTGACTATCTAGGTTGTCGGAGGTGTTCCGGAAATGTCTTTTCGATATATCTTGACTTACCAGACCCCTTACCTTCACCTTTTGATGTCACATCTGACTCTATTTATGAGTATTTCTTCAGACATCCTAGACCGAGTGGGATAGATGAATTAGATGTTGATTTTCCTACTTTTGCAGCCTTGAGATTATCTGCCCAAGATTACATCCTCTTTAAGATTGTCACAAACTGCCTTCTGCCAATCACATCTAAACCCTTGTCTGAAATCCGACCATATCATTGTCTGATGCTTTATGGATTGCGTCGGCGTCTCGACTTTGACATCATGTCTAGCATCTACTCTTCGATCATTTCCTATAGTGAGTCAAACAGCTTCACTGTTTATATGCCTTATGGGCATATCATTACAGATTGGCTCGAGACCCTTCAGATTGATGTCTCCAAGGGTAGAATAGTCAAGATGGTCAGGCAGGACTGCAAACTTGGGAAACGGGCATTTTCCAAGTCTGGCATCATAGGACAGGATGGGGACGTTCGGTGGAAGGATGGGAGAGCTCTAGGTGAGTTACCACGGGGACCTCCACGACAGGTTACTGCTGCGCCTGTTGCTGCTCCTCCTGCTGCTGCTGCTGACGATGGAGAGGCAGATCCTGATCTGCGCTGGCAGATCACCGAGCTGGAGAATCGCATTGATCGGCATGATAAGCTGCTGGTTGCTAAGCTCCACGGGCTGCGCGTTCGGATTGACCAGCGTTACGATGATCTACGCAGTTAGCAGTTGGCGACACATCAGGTGATTATGGGATGGATGGCCAGATACCCACCTCCGCAGGATTTCTCGGGCTATCCATCCTCGAGCAGCGGCATGCCACCTCAGGGACCCACTCCTCCCATTGATGATGCTGATGCTCCTCATGATGAGGAGGCTGAGTGATACACATTGTTCTATGATATCATTTTGATTATATATGTTTTGGATATTGTTTGTTGGATACTTATGTCTGACTTGGATACTTGCTGATTTCATGCTGCTCATTTTCTTATTTTTCTTTATGTTTCACTTCTTATTGTCTATTAATTTGCTGTTCATATGCCATGTCTTGTATGTCTCTTATTTCTTTATTACTGTCTTATAATACACTTAGAGGGCATTTTAGAAGGATTGAGAAAAAGACAGTATGGGTTAAGGGGGAGTCCTTTAACGTTTTCTTTCCTAATTTGCACCTTTTCAGTGTTTGACAAAGGGGGAGAAGATAACTAAGTTTAAAGATAAATGAAAGTTTGACTTTAGGGGGAGGATCTTGATTCCCCTATCCTTACATGGTGTTGTATCTGTCTTAGGGGGAGGATCTTGATTCCCCTAAAATTAGGGAAATATGAACATTTCTGATCTAAACTTAAATCGTGTTGTCGAACAACAAAAAGGGGGAGATTGTTAATACAGTCTGACCTGGCTGTTGTTTTGATGTTGACACTGATTTAAATTTGTATTAGATATTAATTAAACTCGGACTGATTAATGATCAAGGTTGATCATGTGGAGAGGAAAAGTCCAAGCACGGATACTTGGCACGCGAAGTAGGAGAGGGCTCGCAGCTCGTTCTCCGGACTAGGTCAGAGAGGGCTCGGTAGCTCGTTCTCTGGACCGGACGAAGTCGGAGAGGGCTCGATAGCTCGTTCTTCGGACTAGGTCAGAGAGGGCTCGGTAGCTCGTTCTCTGGACCAGACGAAGTCGGTGAGGGCTCGGCAGCTCGTTCTCCGGACTAGGTTAGAGAGGGCTTGGTAGCTCGGTCTCTGGACCGGACGTGGAAGTCGAAGAGGGATCGGTAGCTTGTTCTCCAGACTAGGTCAGAGAGGGCTCGGTAGCTCATTCTCTGGACCAGGAAGATGTTAGGGTTTAGGGCTGGGAAGCTCTAAAACTAACACAGAGACATTGGATCGGTCTGTTGACCGATCCAGTGATACTTTGGTTGACTGGATCGGTCTGTCGATCGATCTAGTGATACCTGAGTCATCTGATCGGTCTAGTGACCGATCAGTAACCACACAGAAGCAATCTGTGGATTATCTGATTGGTCTCGTGACCGATCAGTAACCACACAGAAACAATCTGTGGATTATCTGATTGGTCTCGTGACCGATCAGTAACCACACAGAAACAATCTGTGGATTATCTGATCGGTCTCATGACTGATCAGTAACCACACAGAAGCAATCTGTGGGCTATCTGATCGGTCTGTGGACCGATCAGAAGGAAGCAATGGGATGCGATGGGATTCAGAGCGATAGGGGGGATCGGTCTGTGGACCGATCCACCCATAGGCTGATCGGTCCACAGACCGATCAGAATCATCCCAGACCGATCAGGGTATGTCCTGATCGGTCCAGAAGGCTATGGATCGGTCTGTTGACCGATCCACAACAATGTCGTTTGTCTTCTGCTGTTTCTCTGCGATTTCTGATTCACCTGATCAAATCATCTGCTGTAAGATTTTTGAGTTACAGGTTGCAGGTGTCGTGCCAGTGCTTAATTTCAAATTAAGCTCCATCAGAAGAATAAGACCAAATGCTCTTTCTACTGTGTTTCGCTGCAAATGGTGCAATTGGAGCGTCAACGTTCACTGGCTGCGATCAGTTGGCAACAGCTTGACTCTTGCTTATTGGTTCGAGCTCAGAGACACCAGTGAAGACCATGGATGGTATTGGTGTGAGTTCAGAGAACCAGATGAGGAGGAAGAGTGATTGGCGACGCCTGAGTTGGTCGCAGTGATTCGATACAGGTGACAGTGATTCAGCTCTGGCTGAAGATAGTGAGAAAGCAGAATAAGAAGAAGGCAGAAGAGAGGTTTGGTAAGTTTTTTGAAACTCTTTGTCGACCGAAGCAAGGGTGCTGTGTTGTTGAGCTCTTGGCTGAGGAATCCCTTCTGTCTTTGTGTTCTGCTTCGTGGCTGTAAGTTTCATTGTTCATTTCTTTTGGCCACTGAATTTTGTAAGTCCTGTGCTTCATTTCAAATCTTTTCTGTGACGTTGTGGAGAGGTTACTCCACCGAGAAGGAGAAATACTTAGCCGGAATTTGTCCGGGGTGTGATCTACCGAAAGATCAAGGGATCGTCCACCTTACGGACACGCCGAGGAGTAGGGGCAAGTTATCCCCGAACCTCGTACATACTTGTGTAAGTTGTGGGTTGTGTTTCTTTCCTTGCATCAGTTTTCTTTTTGTTTATCTCCGCTGTGCTAACAAGCTTTTGTGAGGAATTGATTGAGTTTTTAGTGGAGGCTATTCACTCCCCCCCTCTCTAGTCATCCGAAGGTCCTAACATGCAGCGCATCCAAGGGATGAGAAGATGGGAAGATGTCTGCTCAAGAAGAAGGTCATAGTTGAGTTTAGGTAAGTTTAACTTTGGACAGTCAGAGCATCACCCAAGAGGCCAAACTACAAAATGGTCAACTCAGAGTTGACCATTCCAAGCGCCTGGATTCCAGGCACCCAGATCTAATAGAAGCACCTAGAAAGGGTAGCCACATAGTGACCCATTACCGAAGTGGATTAGTAGTGGCCACGTCAATAGACTTCAGGCGTTCGGATCACTTCCAGGTGCCCGGAATGCCAAAAGTCATCCAGAGCCATTGAGTTAACCATTGCAATCACGGATAGGTGTTGACGAATCTAGGCAGCCAGATCGCTTCCAAGAGCCTAAAAGGTGTGACATAACCAACGGTCATACTTGACCATTAGGCTATAAATAGAGCCTTGGTGCTCGAGATTAAAAACAATAAATTTGTACTTGCATTTCTATTTCTATTCTTCAAGTCCGAGCTTTCAAAGTCTGTAAGAGACTACTCTGCGTTCAACGAATGAGACTTTTTTAGTTGAACTTTCAATGCCTTAGATTAGCAAACTCCCCGGTTGTAAACCAAGTAAAGTTGTTGTGCCTCTTACTTTTATTTATGTGTTGTTATTTTTATCTGATTAATTAATGTGTGTGTCCTTGCTAAGTTCAAAAGTAAGAGAATTGTTAAGTTTACTTGCAAGGCTATTCCCCCCCCCCCCCCCCCTCCTAATCGGCCAACTCAATCCAGCAATTAGTATCAGAGCCTGAACGCTTTAGAAGGATTAATCGTCGACTAAAGGAGAAATACAATGGCTGGACCTAGTATTCATCCATCGAAGTTTAAGGGGGAGTTTGTGATATGGAATTGCTGTATAGAGGTATTTTATAGCACCCAAAGATCAGCATAAAGAAGAAAAGTAAGATCATCTATGGAGCAAAAAGGAACAGACTAACTTTGTGGCTAATGGAAAAGCAGAGTTTCATTTGTTGAGTGTATTACTACACAAGAAGTCAACCAAATTGGCGACAATGACTCTATGAAAGAACTCTAGGAAAAATTCTTGGAGCTTCACGAAAGAACCTCGGAAGCTAAGATAGCGAGACGAGACTTGCACCAAAATTAGCTAACAAACCTCTAGATGGAAAAGGGAGAAATGGTGACTCAACTACACACGAATATCAAGGAGTTGATTACCAAATTAACCAACCTTGGAGAAACGGTAACTAATCGAGACTCAATCATATATGCTCTAAATTCTTTTCCAAAACTCAAGAGAACTTCAATTGTAGACTCATATTAAATTTCAAAAAATCTTGAGGAAAGTAGCTTAGAAGATTTACTTTCTACTTTTGAATTACACAAAACAAGATGTGTAAGCTTAAGAAAAGAAAAGTAGTCAATCATAACCTAGTGCTGAAAATCAACAAGAAGTATAAACTAGAGTCGGATTCCTCACTCGACGAAGACGAAGAAGTATTTATGGTAAGAAAGTTAAATAAGTTTTTAAAAACTAATAAATTTAATAAGAGGGAGTCTAAGAAGTTTCTTTAGGAAAAAGGAAAGTAAAATGCTACAACTATAATGAAGAGGGGCACATCAAAGATAACTGCCCCAGATTAAAGAATAAAGAAAAAGACAAAGACAAAGGGTCAAGAAAATCCAAATAGAAGAACGCCACAACAACATGGGACGAGTCATCATTAGAAGAGTCCAAGATTAAGGAGTATGTCGAACTAGCACTAATGACAAGTCATCAAAAAGAGAACATCAATGAAGGAGGAGCTACTTCAAAGGAAAGCAGCAATGAAGAAGAAAAATCAAACTACGAATCTGAAACAGCAAGTGAGATACGTCTTCTACCTCCTAACCAACTTTACCAAGATATTAAAATGATATCTAGATCTTTATGCAAATCAAGGTCCAAGTATGTAAGTTTAAAAAGAAATTGCATTGATCTCAAAATAAAGTTATCAATTGCATGGCTATTAGAACATTTTGATCAACTTCAAACTGAAAATAAAAAACTAAAATATCAAATTGAATTGTTAAAGAATTCTGCATACTCAAATTTTGTATGAATTTTGAATATTAGAAATTTTGGATGACTTAATTACTATGTTAGAAACCATAGGGGCTAAATGGCAAAACTTTTAAAAAATGAAATACCTAGAAAATTCTTGATAAATCCAATAGATAAAAATCTATATTTGGAACCAAAATCCTGTTTAGCACATTAATCTATTTTTAAGATGCATGTTAGAAATTAATTTACTTTAGTTATTATTTAAAAATATTTTTCAAATAATTTATGTACGAATTTTCTTAAGGTTAAATTTTGCTGTGATACAAAAATAGATTATCTGTTAACAATTTGTTTTAATTTGTTATTGTTATATAATTTTTTATAAAGTTTTTATCAAAAAATGAATTTTTCAAACTAAAATTTTCCATTGATTTTTGACTAACTTGATTTTTTTTTATAAATAAGCATTATCTTTTCCATGCTTTGGAAAATTAACAAATTATTTTGATCAATCAGGCTATTTTTAAGTATTTAATTTACAAAATAACTATTTTTGTATGAAAATTTTTATTTTAGTAAAAAGAAAATTAATTTTGTCATAAAAATTTTATTTATGATCAAATTGACTATTGATTATTGATAAAAAATTTTTAGGATTTTTAAAAATTAAAATTATTTTTGCATATCTGAGATTAAATTCTTAAAAAACAATCTTTTATAAAATAATTTTGACAAAAATTCAGAACTTTAGATCTAATGTGAACAACCCTTAGAAATTTTTTTAGATTTTCTATATTTTATTTTCCTTACCCTATTGTTTGATGTAATCAAAAGGGAAGATTTTATACGGGTTAAGTTAAGAGGAGAATTGCAAAAAAATTTCTTATACTTAATTATAATTACTTTTTAATTGTTCTTTCATAAACAATTTTATTATTTGATTACCCTAATCTTAACTTTGATTAATGTACATCAAAAAAAAGGAAGATTATAAGTACCCAGAATAGTTTTGATGTGATCAATCAAGTTAAGTTAGGTCTTGTGTAGTTTTGATGTCTTGTGTAGGAGCTTAAGAAATACAAGAACTCGAGCAGAAGACATAATAAATGAGAAGGATGGTATAGTAAGAGAGTTGACAGACTCAGTGCATCCGAGGGACAAGGATATCTATGAAAGAGTACACCGGTGAACGAAAAAGACACGTGCGATGCATCCGAGGGATGAGAAGCCGAGAAAAAGCCCGCTCGAGGAGAAGACCGAAATTGGATTTTGATGAGCTCAACTTTGGATGGCCTGAACATTACCCAAGTGACTGGAGTAGAAAATGGTCAACTCAGAGTTGACCGTTCTAAGCACCTGAATAGAATATAGGTGCCTAGATTTTAGGTGCCCAGATCTAATACAAGCACTTGGAAAGAATGACCATGTCAGCAATGTATTGCCAAAGCGGATCAACATGGTGACCACATCAGTAGACTTCCAAGCGCTCGGAATACCAAAAGTCATCCAGAGCCGTTGAGTTGGTCGTTGCCAAGATTGATAGGGTTTGACGAATCCAAGCGCCTAGATTGCTTCCAAGCACCCAGAAGGTGCCATGTCACCAATGGTCATATTCAACTAGTATGTTATAAATAAAGTCTTAGTGTTCGAGAATAAAAACAACAAATCTGTACTTGTATTTCCATTTCTGTTCTTCATGTTTGAGTTTTTAAAGTCTGTAAGAGACTATTCCACCTTTAACAAAGAAGACTTTTTTAGTTAAGCTTTCACCTTGGATTAGCAACCTCTCCGATTGCAAACTAAGCAAACCTGCTGTGTCTCTTACTTTTATTTATGTGTTGTTATTTTATCTAATTAATTAACGTGTGTATCCTTGCTAAGTTCAAAAGCAAGAGAATTAACTTTACTTGCAGGGCTATTCACCCCCCAGCCAGCCAACCCAATCCAACATATTTTTTCACGTCATTGTTTGTATAAGCATAATAATAATAACAATGCACATAATTAGGTGTGCCACAAAACTTAATATTAACAGTGTGTTATAACCGTGCATCATTGATGTTGCGCTACGAAAACTCAAATTTGTTGTACTGGTGGATCATGTTCATGTTTATTTTACCTATAGTGGGTCTTAGAGTCCTCTTAATTTGTTTTATAATTTGAAATGTTATTTTAACCAAGTTATCACTCTCAATTAAGCAAAATTAAAATAAGATAATGATATTGTTATAGCCGCCACTACAAGAAAAAAGCCGATAGACAGGTGTTGTTCAAAGCACTGTTGTTAAAAGTCTGCTCAAAGACAATGATTTAAAAGCATTGTTATTTGTAGCAAAGACAACGCTTTTACAACACTTTAAAAGCGTTGTCATTTTTTGCAAAGACAACACATAAAAAGTGTTGTCTTTTTTAAAGACAGCGCATAAAAAGTATTGTCTTTTTTAAATACAAGGCATAAAAAACGTTGTCTTTTTTAGCAAAGACCAATTTCACAACGCATAAAAAAGCGTTGTATTTTTTATCAAAAGATAAAAGGTTTTAAACTATTGTCTTTTAATACCAAAGATAAATAAGAGATAAATGAAAATGAATGTATTTCAATCAACAACATATTATTAAATAAACATCCAAGATAAATATACAAATTATCATCCTTACACTTCTATAACAAACATAATTACTTGTATACAAAAGTTTTTTAATTAGGAGACACTCAAAACTACTCCTATCGACTACATCTTATTGCATGAACTTAACGGATCTTGATAGATGCTACTTATCCTCTTGACTTGAATGTTCTTTACTCATTGGCTTTAACCATCTTCTCGCTTAAATTCCAAAGCCTTCTTGATAGTTCTTTGTCGAAGTACTTTCAGTCACACCCCTGAGCTTCGGATGCAGTGCCACATAGCATGTAGTTGTTGCTCCTGTAATCATCCATACCTGAGCTGTTTAGCTAGAGTTTCTGAATATCTTCATTCACCTTCAAAATATCTAAAAAGACACTGCATGTAAAATTTCCACAGTCTCAACATCTAATGAAAGACGACAGAAATAAATAAACGACATATGAAATTTTCACAATCTCAACTTCTATCATCCAAGAAGTCAAAACCTTATTCCAAAAAAGTCAAGAAATTGATGCATCAGGACATAATAAATTGGAATAAAACTACCAACTAAACATAAAGGCAAATATAGGGAAAGTAAATACCTTACTAATGACATGTAAGATTGCTTCCTAAATAATAAGAATTATCAATTGATGCCTAAATATATAATCAAAATATATACCTATCAATTTTTTAAAACCTAGTCTTTTTGAAATACTTATTCATCGTGACCCAACTACATGGTAAAAAAATAAAAAGTTAATGGTATAGTTGAATTGCAACCCTTGTAGTTGTAAGCTCCTCCTGCTGTAAAAAAGGATGCATATGTCCATACAATGACGACACGAAGTGAAACCTAATAATAGAGGAAGAAACCAAACTTCGGTATTAGATGCTATAAAGGTCTACTCAAGTAAACTAAAATAAAAGATGAGGAAAAAGGTGATACCGCATAAATGAAGAATAAACCATTCTCAATTAAGGATAGTCTTTTGAGGTACTGCCATTACATCAGAAAGACGAAGATATTCATGAACATTCTATAGATATATCTTCTACTTTAGTAAAAGAATGTCAAAAGGATGCTTAATCATTACAAAGGGCAAACTGCTAATCAAAGGAGCATTCTACATAATTACCAGGAAGTGCTTCATAGTTCTTACCAATGTAAAAATAAGAATCAATAAAATCAAAGGAATGTTGATCTCCACACAATTTCCAGCTTGAGGAAATGCAAAACTGAAATATGTCAATCCTACTACAACCACTGTTGGAGTAACTACGACATGTAGAATTATAAGGAAACAGTAGCACCGATAAGTCAAGAAGTGTGCCATTGTCATACTTCTTTCTATTATTCGACATTTATATTTGGTGATAAAGGAGCCAAAGCATCTACCATTATGGTAGTTTTTTTAAAAGCATTTTATTATTTCATCCTTCAAAAATATTTCACATAACATTATTCTCTCTCTTTTTTTTTTCATTGGGTTTAGGTCAACTCGTCATGATTGCTCCAACTCTAATACTAATAGAAACAATATACATGAAATAAAAAATTATAATGTCTTAGAAGAAGTGACATGAGACCACTACAACCCAAACCAACGACTATAGCTCCTTGCAATTCCCTCATTATTTGCTTAAATTTTTGCATTTGATCAAACAAAAAACTTTCTATGATAATCAAACAATAGAGAGATAAAATGCAACGTTTAACAGGAAAACTAACTTCCTACATTTTAACAAAAAAATGGGCATACAAGTTTGTAAGTTCTTATATAATGAGCTTCTAAATAGAACTATGTTATGGTGGTATATTCAAATTAGAAAATCACGCCAAGAACTCTTTCAAGAATCAATCAGAAAGCAACTGCCATGGGAGCATCCATCTGCATTACTTAATATAAGAAGAGAACAACCTATTTTACTTCTATCATATAACCAGATTGCTATACTCGATAACTATTTTGTAATCTTATCATAAACTATTCATTAGGAAAGAAGCCATCATTAGGAAGTTTTCTCCTACTAGTGGTAATTATGAGTAGCCACAAAAGCAATATAACTACTAAGATTGGTCATTATTTATATTCAAACCAAGTGAAGGATCCTGAGTTTAAATATTCTCAATTACCCCAGTCCAAAAAAATGTTGGCATCATATCTTTCCAAGAAAATGAACACAATCCATAGTAGATTCCAAAGCTATCTATAAACCAAAATTTTAAATCTATGAAAAATGTGCAATTGTAGGCGTACCCTGCTTCACTCTTGCTTTTCATCATTTGGAGGCCAATCAAGAAACTTGTGCCCAAGAAGTGACAGGGACAAATATGTCTGTGATGAGCAATCTAAGCAATCCTTGTGATCAGGAGGATACATGTAATCTTTGCCATATTCCATATCTTTCATCATCTTTGTTGGTGCATTCCTTAAATGCAATGGCACCCCATCAATCCTCATTGCCCCCTGTTGACTCTTTTATCACCCTCTTGGCTTACTTGTATGCTAGATAGGCAACAACTGATTTTGGTGCCAGAGTAAGTAAGAGACACACTGCGCCAAACAGACGTCATATTCAGGCATTCCAATAAAATGGCATACCCTGGTAGCATGATGCAGCCTGAGGCAGTGCAACAACATCACCATCGTAATGCAGAGATAGAAAGTCGATGCCCTCTTGTGCAGCCGACACTGGACATTGAATTGTGAACTGTTAGTAGTTGTTTGATAGCTTCTACCTTGTGGATCATGTTCTTATAATATTCATAAGATATATACTCATTAGGAAACAACATCACAAAAATGATAAGAGTTTGATTCATTTAAGAACATACTAACAATAAACACAATCAGTCTTTAAACTCATCAGAGTTTATAACAAGAAAACCTGCCATTGAAATAAGATAATGATAGAAAAAAAGCCATCATACAAATAATATCACAAAAAATTGAAAATGGATTTAGTAACTTGATATAACAGGAAGTCATGTCGTATTTTTAGCTATATGCACGACAAAAATAAACCCTACATTGTGAAGAAAAGTTAAATCCTAAATCGAAGAAGAGAGGAAGTTTTCAGGTTGAAGCTCCAAGAGGGTGATAAATAGTATATTGGTTAGTTGATCTATTCATTTTGATTTACTAAACCTTAAAGCCTAAGTAAGCTAGTTAATTAGAAAAAGAGGCACATTTGACTATTCCATAAATCTAGGATGCCATTTAATCTTTGCCCTTGATTTTTAGCTTCTGTTTGAGTTTCTACTCTGGTCTTTGTTGTTGTCTTTGCAAACTAATCACTATAGAAGTTTTACGAGAGACTATTCAATCCTCCCTAGTCTTTTTCCAATCCTCTTGATGTTCATTTAACATGTATAAAATTAAACTAAATAAATAAATTTGCATGAATTATGTTAATCAACAAATATATTATCAAACTTAATAATAAAATTATAAATAAATAAATGTCCTCAATGAATAAACGATCCACCTCACTAAGCACAAAAAAATAGGATTAAGAATATGAAAGTTACAAATAATTAAATAAATTTCAATTAATAGTTTGATAATATTTAAATTAACTACTCAAGTTAAATCAAACTAAGTTTTGGTGCAGCGATCCGGCATTTTAACAATGAACTAAATATCTAATACTTAAATTTTAATTATGACATATTGTAGGATATTTTCTCTAATTACATAATAAATCTAAGAAAGTTGACATCTGATTATCGATGGATAATCATGAACCCTTTTCAATTTCCTTGATGAGCCAAATATGAGACGAGATCCATCCTTTCATCTCTTTCATCTTTTAATCTTCTCGAGTTAAATCCAAACTAATTTTTTTTTTAAAAAAAAAATCAACTTAAATTTGAGCGACCGTTTGAGCAGTTAATTGATTAATTTTATATTTAACTCGACTCAATTACCGCCCTAGCCTAAGAAACTCAGTTGCCTAAATATAATTCTCTTACGCTCATCCGCGTAAGATATATTGTAAGTAAATTAAAGGGTTGAATGGTTATTGGAAAATCTTATCAAATAAATCAGCAGGAAATTCCTTTTTAACCCATTGTTAATCCGCGTAATATCTATGCCAATATTGGGCACTTTCCTTTTCCAGTTACTCCAACGGAGGACGGATCTTGCGATTGTAGCTGCCTGTGATGGTTGGAGACGAATCAGATCGGCGGCGAGAGAATCGATGTGGGGTTGGAGCTGGTTGGAACGAGGGATCGGAAGCTTCATTAGAAGGGATGCGGGCAGCGGCAGCAACAATGGCGGCGCTTGGATCTGGGGTACCGGAGGAAGCAATGGGCGGTGGCATGACGGCATAGCGCTGGGCGTTACGGCCATGGCTGGACTCGCCTTGGCCGCCACTTTGGTCATCTCTTCCCGTAGGTAAAAAAAAAAAAAAATCTAGAACGTAGCACCCTTAATTGCCGTCCTAAATTTCTTTGCGGGAAAAAGGAGAAACAAGTTTTTTTTTATTCGAATTGTTAGAATAAAGAGAGATAGAAGAACCAATACACTTTATAGATGAAAGCGTTGCCATGAATTCGTACTTCATCTTCTTCTCCGTCACCTAAGTCGTCACGGAATCATCTGAGATCGTTTCTCTCTTCGTGTCTTTTCTGTCCCCTTACCTGTCAATTTGATTCCCGATTTCTCTCTAACAATGGAATTTTGAAGCGGTATAATTTTCACTCTCTTGTTTCTCTAATTTGGCCGCCTTATGAAACTAATTTCATTCATTATAGTTGACCTCCCTGTAAGCTTATAGATTCTTCATGTTGAGCTCCTTTCCAAGATCTTTATCAAGGGCTTCCCTCTTTAAATGTTAATCCGAATTGTTCATCCATCTAAATGACATCCAAACCACATTTTCTGAAATAAACTCATACAAAGTTCCCTTGTCTAACATCTAATTGGGACTTTCAATTCTTGTGCGTCTTCTGGTTTGATCTTGCTGATCGCATCAATTGGGACTTTCAATTCTGGTATTTCATATTACTGGTTTTCTTGTAGTGCTTCAATTTGCGCAATCTGTATATTGACACTGTCAGTTGTCACATTACAAATGTTATTTGGAATACGAAACTTGAGATATTAGCTTCCTGATGTTATTTATTCTCCATCTCTCTAAAACATGAAGCCTGAGTTTGGCTACCATGCTCCTTGATGAGATTATTGTTGTTCCCATTTTATTTCTTTTACCTTCTCATTTTTATGCTATTTTGTATGTATGTAGTTTGAATTTGATATTTTCTATCAGAGGTGGCCTTAAATCACCATGGTCAGGAAAGAAAAGAAAACGTCCATTAACAAGGCAGCAGTGGAATACTTTCTTTTTACCAGATGGAAAGCTTCGAGGAGGAGGTGTAAAATTCCTAAAGAAAGTACGCAGTGGAGTAAGAACTGATCACATCAATGACATTTGTATTTTATGAACTACTAGTTAGGTGATAACTAATTTGAGGAAATTCCATTAACTCAATAAACTAATATCCAATTCAGGGAATTGATCCGAGCATCAGGGCTGAAGTTTGGCCTTTTCTTCTTGGAGTGTAAGCTTAAAAGGTTTCGCTATTATTTTAGTTTATATATTTGTTCTGGCATATATTCAGATTATAGCTGTTATCTTCTAGTTCTTGTCACCTACAGTTGCTGGGTATGATATACGATCCATTACATGTAGGTTTCTTGATCTACTTCTTGTAATATGATACACTTACAACTTGTGATACCAGGGTCTTGTAGAAAAATGGTAGGATGAGTGGTCTTGAATAGCATATCAGGGTTCCTTTTCATCTTTAATCTGTTTCAGATGACAACAAACAGATTCAATACTTTTTCAAATATTTGAAATAGAAATTCATGTAATTTTTGTAAATGTGTAAGGAAAGAATGTATTGATTCGTAAATATTCAATTGCATAGTGTACATAGGAATGATGTTAGACTCTAAACTTGAAACAATGTGGGAATAAATCCACTACATATGACCCACAAACCCTAATTAATCTAATACTCCCATCAAGTTGGAGGATCTATGCTCCATCTTGTTACATAAACTAGAAAATTTTATAAGAATAACATAAACTGGTAAAGTTTTTACAAGAAACACAAAACCAAAACATGAACATGATGAAAATGAGAATGCAATACTTGCATGAAAGTGAAACACATTTTCAGATGAAGCATGCATGCATTGAATCCTTTGACCTCACATCAGCACATCAATAAAGAGGTACTAGGAGAAAGTCTCCCGAATAGACTTCTCTTGGCAATATAATAGCACGAAACTAATAATACATAGAAGGAAATTACATGCAAGGGTCTTAAGGACTATTAAAAGAGTGTATTGAGTGGACTTCTTGCGTGGCAATAGAAGAAAGGGGAGAAGATTATTAGGCTCTTGTAGTGAAGAAAGATAACATCTCATGGGACATAAGGAGCATAGAAAGAAGAATACAAATAGATTAGAAGATGTTGAAATCATTTGAGTATTAGGAAAAATAAACATTAATTTACCAAGTCATATATTTAACCTAGTCTTTAGGAGAAGTGGTTATTTACTTATGTAATACATGGATTGTAATTTCCTTTGAGATATACAATATACAAGTTTTCCTCTCAACTTGGCACAAGGTTTAAAATTTTGAGTCCTGTTGGAGTTTTAGTCTTGAATTGGAATATAAATTTAGGTACCATAATATGTTGTGTTAATATAGATTTGGTACTTTTTAAAATACAAGTGTATAAAAAATATTTCTGTTAATATCAATTTTTGATTGCTAGATATGCTTATTATTGATTTTATATTTCATGTGTTATTGTTGAGTTCATATTTTGATAAAAAAAATATGTCTCATGATATAATTTTGTTTAAAATGAATATATATTTTTATATAAGTATATGAAATTTATTTATAAGTATTTGATAAAAACTTTGAGCATTAAATATTACTTTTTATATTTGTTACATAAAACCTTAACTATTGGATTAGGTGGAATAAGTGCTAACAAAATCATGGCATAGCAAATATAATAGAGATATCAAGTATCAAGCATAATTATCTGAAAGTATCCAAGTATAGAAAAATATTTAGATATCTAAGCATAGATTGTTGCCATGTGACCTTGAGGCCATGAGTTTGAGTCACAGAAACAATCTCTTATAAAATACAAGGTAAAGCTGCATACAATAGACCCAATGTGGCATGCACCAGACTGCCTTTTTTTTTTATCTAAGCATAGAAAAGCTGTGTACAATGGATCATTCCGCGGGACCTCGCATGGCGGGAGCTTCGTGCACAGGTTGTCCTTTTTTTTCATAGAAGATCATCCAAACATGGAAAACATATCCAAACATAGAGAAAAATATATCAACATCCATCCAAAGTGATCAAATATCCAAAATATCTAGACAACCAAGCATCAGGTAAAGCATAAAAATAAAATATTTAATCCTCTAAAGGTAGAGGGTTTTGGTTTATGTGTTAGGACCTCATCATCTCGTAGAGATCCTCTTATTGGTAAGTGATAAACTCTTGTAGGAACTCATGAAAAGTTGAGAACCCCTGTTTGAGCTCTTCAAAGTGAGTAGTCACTATCTCTTCTAGCCTGATCAGTCTCTCTTCCATAGTAAGAGGTCGTGGAAGTGCTAGAATTGGTGGTTGTGGTATCGACTGCACTTTGTCATCGTCATTTGAGTCCTCAATAACAATCTGACGACTGGGTCATGGTGTGGTCCCCCTTGATCATGCCCGGCCAAGGCCATATGTGGTTAAATTGCTTTGATAGAGGTGTTACATTGCTCCAATACATATCTAACCTTAGAGATGCGAGAAATGATGTGATGACATGACAAAAGGGCATATGCATGGTTCCTTGTCTCAAAATCGAGAAATAGATGATGGAATGAAAAATTTATAAAGCAACATCGACATCTAGTCTCCGACAAAAAAACATATATAAGAAAAAGATGTGGCAACCTTAGGTTGGCTTGACCTTGGGTGATCTGGGTAAGATGCAAACCATGACAACTTTATACAAAATATTGTTGGGTGCACTAAGATGGACAAAATTGAACATGGTGACAGTGTGTGGACAATGACGATAAAAGAAATGTGAATGCTATACATAGTCAAGTTAGAGAAGGGGGCTGGTAAGGGCTTAGTAAAATATGGAAAACAAATAAAGGTGTTCATCGAGGGACGATAACCTAGGTGCTCTTGAATGACTCCAAAGTAAGAATGATGTTCATGTAATTTGCCCTAGTGGCATAAGTGAACTGGTCACTTAAGGTTGTAGAACTCGGAACAAAGGTTAAGATTGATTGAATGGTTACAAAAGACTAATTTCTCTATATTATAATGCCTTATAATACTCATGACATCCCTATAAAACTCAAAAAAGAACGGGGTGCTCAAATATTAGACACTGATAATCATGAACACCTACGTTGCCTCATTTCCTCGGTCAAGAAATGAGCGTCAATACTAAGCATGGTAAGAAGGGGGTTTTGTGATGATTCCTCATGCTCGTCAATCCTAACGCAATGTATTTAGTTTCGGTGGTAGATAAAACAACACAATACTTCTGGTGACTACTCTAACGGACTAAGAATGATCCTAATAGTTGGCAGCTCTCGCTTTGTATCTTGTATAGTCAGAGTTTGAGTGGTCATAGTTCTAGGGTATCACAGTCCTAAGTTAAGAGTACCTTTGAGATATCTCAAGATTCTCTTTAGAATAAGATTGAAGTGTTATGCATGCTCCTATTACAATAATATATCAAATCAACTAGTAGAACATATAGAAGGTTGCCAATAACACTACTATAGTACTTGACATTTATAGGTTTACCTTCGGGATCATAGTCTAGTTTGATATTTATTGCTATAGGTGTGACAATTTCCTTAGAATTTTTCATTCTAAATTTCTTAATTATCTCTTTATCATATTTTAAACTCGTCAATGTTGTCCCAAGCTCGGATGAAAAAGGAAGAGGGTTGTGCGTTAAGTTGTCAGCTCAAGCAAATGTTCAATGAATGGAACCATCAAACTATCGTATCAATGTTAGGTCTTTCTCCTTAAGGAACGCATTGTAGGGTCCAATTGTAACGTCTCGGTAAGGACCGCTACATCTCCATGAAAACTTGAGTATAGTGTTAAATATGTAAGAATTCTAACAAAGGTTTAAAATTTCGACCCGTACGGTGGTTTTGGTCTCAGACCCAAACGATAAGGTTTCGATATCGAATCGTGCCATGCTGATACAGTTTTGGTAATTTTTTATTTATATATAATAATTATATGATAAATATGTTTATGATGTATATAAAAATAAGTTGTATATTGTTTTTTATAAGTTCTCAATTATTGAACAATTTAATATTATTAAAAAAATAATTAAAAATAATTTTATTTAAATAAAATTGATATATCAATAATTCGAATTTAAATGGATCTATTTATAATAATAAGTATATAAATTAATACAAGATATTACTTTATATATAATAATAATAATTATATAAATTAACTATTTATTCATTTAAGCCGACCTCACCTAGTGTGATAAGGCTTGGTTGTTGTTGTAGTAGCTATTTATTCATTTAATTAATTATTAATTAAATAATATATATTTTAAATAGTAAAAAATATCAAGTAAAAAAATATAAAATAATAAAAAATAAGAATATAAATATAATTTATTAGACTTTTTTTTAAAAAAATTTATAATTTATAATTTTTTTTAGAATTTTTTAAAAATTTTAAATGAAATTTTAAATAATACAAAATAATAAAAAATATTAGAATATAAATAAGAATTATTATATTTTTTAAATTTTTAAATGAAATTTAAAATATTTTTAAAAAAATCAGAATTTATATTAATAAAATTTATTAAATTTATTTTAATTTTAAATATACTTTTTTATATATTTTATTAGGATAATTTAATTAGGGTTTATAAAAATCTATTCGAAATATTATACATCCTTAGGAATTGTTTAAATTAATTAAATAAAATAATTATTTATCGGGGAAAAAATGTGATCCGCGATCGATCACCCAATGCGGGGGGTTTGGTGGCACCGGAAGGGTCGTCGAACGCATTCGGCGATGCCTTCGATGTCGAGAAGGTTTCGCTCGATGTCGCAGAAGGTTTTGCGCGATGCCTTCGGTGCCAAAGGCATCGCGGGATGCCTTTGGCGCCGCTGAAGGCGTTCGCGACTCCTTGAGACGGGGGCGCCTCCTGTGCCGGTTTCGGCCGCCCTGTGGAACAGTAAAAACCGTCTGTGTCGGTGGCACGGAACGACATTTCATTCCGTGATTCTAACACCATAGGGTGAATAATAATAAATATTATAAAAAAACTAATTAGAATATGGAACCTATGAATGCTCACTAGTAAAGCAATTGAGGTAGTAGATTGAATGATTAGGAGAAAAATTAATATTTTGTGTGAACAAGAGACAAAATGGGTAGGAGAGAAAGCAAAGATGATAGAGAATTCAATTTTAAGTTATGGCACAGAAAGTAGTAAAACAAGAAATGGAATAGGTATTATTGTAAATAGTAATCTAAAGGATGAAATAATAGGTAGTTAGGAAGTAGGATAGAATTATAACTCTCAAGATAGTGGTGGTGAAAGAAACTTTTAATGTAATTTGTATATATGTACCTCAAGTAGGATTAGATGTAATGTAATAAAGGTTTTGGGACGGCCTATATGAGATATTATAAAATATTCCGTCAATCGAAATGATTTTAATAAGAGTACATCTAAATGGACATGTATGAGTAAAAATGAGGAATATGAAACATGAAAGGGGGTATGTATTTGGAACCAGAAATGAAGAATGAAAACTGTATTGGATTTTATGATAACATATAATTTTATACTATCTAAAACGTTTTTCAAGAAATAAGAAAAACACTTGGTCACGTTCAAAAGGATTTTTTATGATTAGGAAGAAGAATAGAAAGATTTATTAAGATTGTTAGGTCATCTTTGGAGAAAACTATCTAATATAGGTTAGTAGTATTGGATATGCGTCTTAAGCATAATATCAATAGAAGAAAAATGTGCATTATTCTCAGAATTAAGTGGTAGAAGTTAAAGGATGAGTAGTAAAATATAGGAGAGAGTAAGAGTACAAGTATTAGGAGAAACACATAGTGACTCAAATACAACATAGGATAAGATGACATTAAAATTGAAATAATAGCCAAGAGTATACTCGATGAGTTAAAAGGATGTGTTTCACCAAGTAAAAAATTTTGACGGTATTATACAATTGTAAGAATGAGGAAAATTTTAAAAAGTATACAATAACCAAGAAAGAGGCCGAGAAAGGAATAAATGAAATTTTTGAATGTTTATAACAAAAATTGAATATAAAAGAAGCGAAAAGACATTTACATAATAGTTAAAGTGCTAGAGAGAAAGACAAGAAATTTTATCAAAATAAGATATATTAAAGATGAATGCAATAGGATACTATTAATGCTAATGAAATAAAAAAAGCAATGAAATATGTATTTTATCAACTTTTTAATGAAAATTTAAGTGCCCAATTTAATTTAGATAATTTAAGTAAGTTAAAGGAATATATAAATTTAATCTTTTATCATAAAATTCAAACTTCAAAAGTAGAATAAGTTTTAAATGAGATTGAGAATGAAAAAGTAGTTAGACCAATATGATATTCCAATAGAGGTATGAAAGTGCTCGGAAAGGAAAATATTGAATAATTTACAAAGTTATTCAACTTGATATTAACATCAAAAAAATTATAAAATCAATGAATGGTAAATGCTCTAGTTCCCTTATATAAGAATAAAGGAAATAAAATTGTGCAAATTATATAAGTATTAAACTAATAAGTTATACCAAAAACTTTGAGAAAGAGTAATAAACAAAGACTAAGGAAGGAGACCATGGTGATCCAAAATAAATTTGGATTCATGTTTGAAAGGTCGATAATAGAAGTTATGTATCTTCTCAGGTAATTAATTGAAAAGTGTCAAGAACATAAGAAGACTTACATATAGTGTTGGTTAGAAAAAGCTTATGCTAGACTTCTAAAAGAAATCGTTCGGAGAGCTCTAGAAAAGAGAGTTGTAAGCATATCGTATATTGAACTAATTATTGATATGCAGATATAATGACAAGAGAGAAGACCCTAGGAGGATTAACTGAAGTGTTTCCCATAAAAATAGGATCAACTCTAATCCTTATTTTTTTACACTAATCATGGACTAATTTACTAAATATGTCCAAGATACGGTACCATAGTACATGTTGTTTGCAGATGATATTATTTTGGTAGATGAGACATGTGAAGAAGTAAATCCTAGACTTTAATTGTCACGCCCCAGAGGAGTCCCTGTCCGAAGAAATTTCGGCAGCATCTCCCCTGTACGGCGGACAATCTGAAACTTTTCTACAACAGTATATACCTCAGCCACATGCGGCTGGAATAAACAACAATAATAAATAGACAATCACCACGCAGTTAATATAATTCTCAGCCTCTGGCTGACACAACCACGCAGTAATAAGATGACTCGAAATCAACCCTACTCAACTACACTTGTAAAGCTCAAATCCGAAGAACTCACCTCTTCTGCCGTCCAGGCAGGCATGTAGTAGAATAAATCCAAATTATACCAAAAATCCATCAAACGATAAGAATCCATACAATATCCATAAGTAAAACAATACAAGACTAAAAACAAAGTTTGATAGAGAAACTAAGATAAAATAACAACTCAAGACCAGCAAAGGACTAGCACTACGTGCAGATGGGGACTAGCGACTGGAACTGCTCCGGACAGCCTCAACCTGAAAATATAACAACAATAGAGGCGGGGTGAGTCCAACACTCAGCAGGTACAACTGATATGCAAAATAAAGTAAATAACAGACAACACTAATCATGCGTACAGTCTCCTGAATACGAGAAGGATAAATGCAACTGGAACAAAACAGGAGAAAACTGTACTAACCAGGATCAAGGTATAAAGGTAACTGGGTCATCAGACCGAGAGTGTCATAATCCTGTATGCATGTCAATCATATGCATCCAAATAAATGCAGCAAGTAAATGCAGCAAACACAAACAATAAATGCATCATGCATATTGATCCTGTCCGAACCAGAAGTCAACAGACGCTGGGCACGTGACGCTCCAAGGCTCGCTGATGTAGGTCTCCAACTAGTGTCGAGATGCTCCGGCTATCCTGCACAGAAGTCGAGCCGGGAAGGGGATTCCCAGCGACGACCCTCCGACGCTCAAGTCAGGTAAATCACGATGAACAAGGTGGCTCCAGAAGTCTCAGAGTACATACCAGCCCCCCCTGTCGATGAAACCTGAGGTTCTTTATATAGAGCTGTGAAAGGTTTGGGCACGCGTACCAAGGTGCATAAGTGTCCCCTGTCCTATCCTAGGTATGCGGCTGTCAGAAAGCTTACCTGTCCTTTCCTAGGTACGCGACTGTCGAAAGTTTTACTGACCCATATCGCTACAGATCGAAGCATGCCCTCGATGGGACGCAGAATCCCCTGTCACAAGATTTGGAGCATGACACACACGTGAAACCTACAGGTTGTCGAGAAAGAAATCCTCTGGCCTTTCCTTTGCTCCAAACTTGTAGTCCGAGCGGAAAGATACCTAAACATCCGACCCGACATCCGCAGGGTTTACTTGCTGCGGAGACTACCAAACAGGGTGCTTTATGACCGTGATCGGTCAAAGGTCACCGGTCCATGACCTTTTAATCGAGCGTAACCCGATTTGACAGGGTGCCTACCAACTATAAGTGCAAGCCGGCCGGACCCTTCCGGGTACTCGATTCCATCGGCCGGCCGGCAGTCCAGTCGGACCGGTGACTTCCACTTGGCGTTGACTTTGCAGAAGGGGGCCCGCTCTTACTACCGGATCACTTGCCTTCCCTTCAAGTCTAGTCGAAGGAGGCGCATAGTCCGACTGACTGGACTGTGAGTCTAGCCGAACGGCTCTTCCATGCTAATCTCCTCCGCCCGGTCAGCGGCAGAGGTATCCTTGAATGAATCAATGATGGCTTTCGCCGGATCTCCTTGCGTTCTGCGCCAATCTTCGACATCAATGTCGATCATCCCTTCATCAGAGTATGGAGGCGGTTGCATGATATTTTGATGTGACCGAAGCAATTCGAAATAAACGGCTAGATGTATGCATTGATTCCCGTGACCTGGATCCGACGGTGGAGGCCGACCGGCCCTCACCCTATAAATTCTTCGTTTCCTTCTCGCCTTCACACGCCTCCGTTACCTCTACTGTTGCTCTCTGCGCTGTGGAGCTCCGGCGATCTTGTTGCTGCCTTCTGACGCTCTCCGGCGCCTTTCCTCGATTCATCTCCCCTCAGTAAGGTTTTAGATCTCTCCTCCTTCCTTTCCGGTATCTAATCCGTATTTCTTCCCCTAGCTCGAGTCTTTGAAATTCCATTCCTTCGTCTTTGGAACTTCCTTTTTGATTTCTTCTGCCCCGATCATGGCCAGTTCTTCTCATCCCGAAGAACAATCCTTAGGCCCATGGTATACTACCATGCGATCTCGTTTCGAACAACGGGATTTTGATATTTTGGCTGACAATTTCGAAATCCCCGAGGATATCGAAGTTCGCCTAGCTGGTCCTGCCGCTCGGCCACACAGACCGCCGCGCGGTGGTTTCTGTGTCTTTCGCGACCAATTTACCGCCGGTCTGCGGTTCCCCGTCCATCCTTTTATAGCAGACGTCTGCAATTATTTTGGCGTGCCGCTCGGAAGTTTAGTACCAAACACCTTCCGTCTCCTCTGCGGCGTTGTCGTTTTGTTCAAGATTCACAACATTCCCCTCCGACCGGAGGTCTTCTTTTATTTCTATTATCCTAAGCAAGCCGAGCCGGGCACCTTTATGTTCCAAGCTCGGCCCGGTCTGGTCTTCTTCAATAAACTACCCACTTCCAATAAACATTGGAAGGACTATTATTTCTACCTCCGCATGCCCAGTCAGCCAAACTTTCCGACCCAGTGGCAAGTCACCTACCTCCCCCTCCCGAACTGAAGAAATTCAAGACCCGACCGGACTATCTTCACGCCGCAAATGTACTAGCCGGTCTACGACTTGACATCAACAAGCTTCTTCACGAGGGAGTGATGTACATTTTTGGGCTGAGTCCTATACGGACCCCACTTCCGACCGGCTTCGGTAAGAACTTTGCTTTGGCACTTGCTTTAATTGCTAACTGATTTCTTTTTCTCTTCATGCAGCTGACATCGTCATGGACTCGGTGATGGCCGGCGTTCTAAAGAGAAAGGCAGCAGCGCTGGAGGCTGTGGCAGCCAAAGAAATGAAGGCGCTGGGTATTCAGCCGGTCGGTTCTCACGAAGGAGAGAGCGGCACCCAGGCTGAATCGGCCGCTCAGGCCTCTCAACAGCATGTGGACAGTGGCGCTACCCTCCAGGGAACCAACGGCCCCAGAGGAAGGGTCCGTTCGGGAGGAGGATCAGCCACGCAAAAGAGACGCCGAGTGGAGACTCCGCTACGCTCGGCTACCTCCGCGGTCCAACCCTCCGACCGGGCCGCCGGATTGCGAAAGGGAAGGCACCTTGGCAGAGACCATTTCATCCGACCGGACGCCTTCGACTGGACGAGCTGACTGCTCCGGCCGAGGCCACTCCGGTCGACACTCTCCCCCGCTCGCCTTCGGTCCAACGTTCGACCATCCATTCGCGGTCTTCTGCGCCAGCTTCTGATCCCGGTCGGGCGATCCCTGGTCACGGCCGCACAATACGGGTTACTCTTCATCTTCCGACTGAAGAGTTGCTGCCAGAAGCTGACCGGACGACCGTGCCCGAGCACACTGTTACTTTGAAAGGGCCCCTCGCCGAGATGTGGGCCGACGCTCGGGCGCGCGTAGCACTGATCCCTCTCCAGAACTTAGCCAACAGCCACATGCAAGCGGCTACGGGGGTAAGTTCTTCGTTGTTTTTTGTTTTTTGTTTTACCTAAAATATTTCCGCTCGGCTTCTAACAACTGCGCCTTTCGTTTCAGAGGTGGGTGGAAGAGATAGCAGTTTCCAACCGTCTGGCTATGGCGGACGAGGAGATAAGGCAACTGCGGGCGGCAGGTGGTCCGAGCGGCTCCCAAGGACCTTCCTACTCCGAGCTGCAAAAAGAGCTGAAGAAAACTCAAACTCTGCTAGCTGCTGAGCAGAAGAAAACAGCTGATCAGGCCCACGCCCTAGCCGAGTCCGAGCGACAGGTCAAGTCGCTTGACACAAAGATAACTCTGGCCACCACTCGGAAGAACACAGCCATCTCCGATCTGGAGAAGAAAAACGTGGAGGCCCGGGGCCTGGAGTTGAAGATAAAGGAGCTGACGGAGCAGCTCGATCGGGAGAAGGCAGGCCGCTCGGCCGATGCGGAGAAGATTGAACGTCTGAATGAGGCCCTGACAAGCTCCCAGGCAACCTTCAAGGAATACCAGGATGCCGAGCCGAGCCGAGTCGCCGCTCTCCGACAAAGTTACATCCGATCGCCCGAGTTCTCGGAGAAAATTTGCGAGCGGATGTACTCGGCTTTCGACCTGGCAATTACGGCCACTATGACCTATCTGAAGTCGAAGGGCCTTCTTCCGGAGTCCACCAATATTCCAGCCGGCGATCAAGTGGAGCTCCTGAGCAACATTCCGAGGGACCTCTACGACTACATCGAGTAATTTTTGTAATTTCGCCGCTCGGCTGAACATGAACCTTTTTGTACTTAGGCCACTCGACCTAAGGTTCTAATTTTAATGAAATGCTTTCCTTTCGTGTACTCTATCTTTTTGCACTGTTCCCTGGCTAACACTTGTACGGTCCGCTCGTCTTCTATCACATCATACCTTGGGCATTCGAGGTGCATTCTTCCAGAATGAAGTGTTTTCCCCAGCTCTTCCGTCCGGCCGAATATCAATCTGGGCTGCTAGCCAGAATCGCTCGCTATAAGCCGATCCGAACCTTTTATACCTCGAGTCCGATCGGAAAATAGCTTCGGTCCGAATCGGCGGGGAATACGGATAATCGCAGTGTCGACGATATTCCGCTCGGATTATTTATGACGCCGCTCGTCTCTTGATTTTTAACGACGGAGCTCGCCGGCGCGGATATTTATCGGCGCGGCCCTCGATCTTTAACGACGGAGCTCGCCGGCGCGGTTTAGACGCCGGCTCGCCTCTTGATCTTTAACGACGGTTCTCGTCGGCGCGGATATAGACGCCGGCTCGCCTCTTGATCTTTAACGACGGTGCTCGTCGGTCTTCCGCCGGAGGGTTTATAGACGCCGCCTCGATCTTTAACCACTGTGCTCGCCGGCCTCCGCCTGAGGGTTTATGACGCCTTGCCCTTGATCTTTAACGACGGTGCTCGGCGGTCTTCCGCTCGGAGGGTTTATAGGCGCGGCCCTCGATCTTTAACGACGGTGCTCGCCTTCCGCCGAGGGTTTATGTATCTGCCTCGATCTTTAACGATGCTCGCCGGCCTCCGCCGAGGGTTTATAGACGCCTGCCTCTCTTGATCTTTAACGACGGTGCTCGCCGGTCTTCCGCCGGAGGGTTTATAGACGCCGCGGCTCTTGATCTTTAACGACGGTGCTCGCCGGCCTCCGCCGGAGGGTTTATAGACGCCTGCCTCTTGATCTTTAACGACGTGCTCGCCGGCTTCCGCCGAGGGTTTATGACGCCTCTGCCTCTTGATCTTTAACGACGGTGCTCGCCGGCGCGGAGGGTTTATGACGCCGGCTCGCCTCTTGATCTTTAACGACGGTGCTCGCCGGCGCGGAGGGTTTATAGACGCTCGCCTCTTGATCTTTAACGACGGTGCTCGCCGGTCTTCCGCTCGGAGGGTTTATGGCGCGGCTCTTGATCTTTAACGACGGTGCTCGCCGGTCTTCCGCTCGGAGGGTTTAGACGCCGGCTCGCCTCTTGATCTTTAACGACGGTGCTCGCCGGTCTTCCGCCGAGGGTTTATGTACGCCTGCCTCGATCTTCGACGCCTGCCGGGTCTTCCGCCCGAGGGTTTATGACTGCCTGCCTCGATCTTTAACGACGGTGCTCGCCGGCTTCCGCCGGAGGGTTTATAGACGCCGGCTGCCTCTTGATCTTTAACGACGGTGCTCGTCGGCGCGGATATTTATAGCCGGTCGCCGCGGCTCTACGGTCTCGACGGTCTTCAAGGCTAATTTTGACACTTCCGCTCGGAGTTGCTCTTCGCCTTTCCCCCAGCTTGGATAATGCCTTCCGGCCGCACGGCTCAGGATCTACTCATCGAGTATTTTGGCTCGGATAATATACCTCCGTTCAAGGGTACGGGCCTTCGATCTTCGAGCGTTGGCTTGACCAATTTAATTCCGGCCGAACGGCACGGGTTATTGCTATACACAACCCGGCCGATCGGCCTGGGGCCTTCGGGCCACGATGATAATGCCTTATATTCGCTCCTTCGACTTTTCATCTCTGCATTTCAAGTATTTAGTCGAAAAATGAAATGGTGATTTACAGTGATACACCTTTCACCCCGCCTGATAAGGCCGGAGGTGGTTCGCGCCCACGGCCTATCTAGCCGCCGTCCGTCCTCATCCTCCGATAATACGCCCGAGCGAGCTTTCGATGATTTTGAAAGGGCTCGCCCATGGCGCCAAGCTTGCCGACGTCACGACCGCTCGACTTTCTTCCGCACAAGATCGCCGACTTGAACGATCCGGGAATTACGCTACCGGTTAGTAGTTTTGCTTTCATCCACGACGTGACGCCATCACCGAACCAAGCCTTTGCCCTCTCTTCTTCTACCAAGTCCAGCTCCATGTTTCTTCGTTCGGTGTTGTCATCATCATAGTTCTGGATCCGGGCTGACTCAACGCCGACTTCGACCGGTATGACAGCCTCACCGCCATATACCAAATGGAACGGTGTGACTCCCGTCCCCTCTTTTGGCGTCGTTCGGATGGCCCACAAGACGCTCGGCACTTCATCCGGCCAACTTCCTCCCAAATGGTCGAGCCGAGCGCGCAGAATACGAAGAATTTCCCGGTTGGCGACTTCAGCTTGACCGTTGCTCTGAGGATAGGCCACGGACGTGAAATGTTGCTCGATGCCGTAGCTTTGGCACCAATCCTCCAACATCTTCCCTGTGAACTGCCGCCCGTTGTCGGACACCAGTCGGCGAGGGATGCCGAACCGACAAATGATGTGTTGCCAGATGAATTTTTTAACCATCTGTTCAGTGATCTTTGCCAGCGGCTCGGCCTCCACCCACTTGGAGAAATAATCTACCGCCACTAGTAAAAATTTCCTCTGCCCGGTCGCCATCGGAAATGGACCCACAATATCCATTCCCCACTGATCGAACGGACATGAGATGGTTGATGCCTTCATCTCCTCTGCCGGTCGGTGGGAGAAGTTGTGATACTTCTGGCATGAAAGGCATGTAGATACTGTCCGAGCGGCATCTGCTTGTAAAGTTGGCCAAAAGTATCCGGCCAAGAGGATCTTCTTGGCTAACGAGCGTCCGCCCGGATGACCTCCACATGATCCTTGATGTACTTCCTGGAGGATGTAAGCTGAGTCCTCCGAGCTCACACATTTTAGCAGAGGACGCGAGAAAGCTTTCTTGTAAAGCTGATCTCCGATGAGTGTAAACCGACCGGCTCTTCTTCTGAGGAGCCGGGCTGCATATTCATCGGATGGTGTGGTGCCCGAACGGAGGAATTCTATAATAGGTGTCCTCCGTACTTGGAAACGCGAGGCCTCAGATCCGGTCGACATGCGCCACCATCGCTTTTTCAATTGTCACGAATGGCGACTCACATTGAGCTCGCGAGTTTGGCCAACTCATCTACCGCTGGTTCTCCGCTCGGGAATCTTCCGATAAGCACTTCTGAAAGTAGCTTGAAGTTTTCAAAGGCCTCAGCAGAGTTTAAGCCAACACGCTTGATTTCAAAGGTGCTTGAAAGTCACGAGGCCAACCGTGAATCCGACAGAGTTACCCGACCGCCCCCACATGTCGTGTCACCAGAATCCGCCATAAGGGCCTCATACACCGCCTCATTGTTGGTGGCCTCAGAGTCCAAATGACGGATAGGTGCATCTTTCTTCTGCGGTGAGATAAGTAATATCCCAATCCCGCTCCGAGTCGAGTGGAAGACCCATCCACATATATCTTCCACAGAGCTCTGGCCTCTGCACTTCTGTCACAAAATCAGCCAAGGATTGGGCTTTAATCGCCGAGCGGGGCTGGTACTGGATGTCAAACTCGCTTAATTCTGTCGCCCACTTGATAAGCCGTCGACGCTCGGATTCAACAGACTCTTCCGAGTGGACTGCTCGTCCGGACAATGATTGTGACGAAGGCGCCGAGCGGCTAGAACCAGAGCAAAGGCCAACTTCTAGTCCGTAGCGGTTCAAAGATCTTCAAAATATGGCTCGAAAATACACCTACCGCTTCGCCTCACACAAGTGCCGAGCCTACAAGATGCTACCGACGACAAATACATATACAAAGGACTCGCCTCCGATCGGCTCACAAGACAGTGAATTCAGATATGTTTTCAACTCTTCAAATGCTAGGTCACACTCTTCGCTCCACCGAACTTAGTAGCTTGCTGTAGGATCTTGAAGAATGGCAGGCCCGGCCAGCTGGAGATGAATCGACAAAGCAGCTTATCCGACTGGCCAACCGCTGCACTTCCTTGTGTTTCCGGGAGGAAGCATGTCTTGCGAGCTTTCACCTTGTTGGATTTGCTTCGATCCCCGCCGGTCACTATATACCCCAAGAACGCCCTCCTTTAGCTCCGAACAGGCATTTCGGGATTTAGCTTCTCCATATTTACGCAGTGTTCGGAAGGTTTCTTCCATATCCTTGAAAAGATCGGCCGCTTGGACGGATTTGATAAGAATGTCGCCCACGAAACTTCCGTGTTCCGCCCGATCCGCCTCGAATACCTTGTTCATCAACCGATAGGTGGCCCCGATTCTTCAATCCGAACGCATCACATTGTAGCAATATGCGCCACCGCTACGGCTCACCTTTTCTTGATTCGCGCGAGGCAGGCACAGGCGCCAAGCATGCAAATTAACTCACATCCTACCGAGAGTCCACCACCGATCTATCCGGCAGAGGATAAAACTGGGCATGCTTGTTCAGTCTCGAAGTCGATGCGGACCTCCACTTGCCGCCTCGAGACCAAGACTACGTCACCACCGAATCAGACGTGGGCGCCCTTAGAAGTTTTTCTACTCGCCGGATAATGGTATTCTCGCTTCGCCAAGTCCCTTTTCTCTGCTTCATCGCCGAGCCCGGACATGCAATCTACGCAAGATCGTTGGCGAAATGCCGCAACCTGTGTCGACCTGCAAAGACATCATGATTTTCTGGAGGCATTGGATCGCCTCTCCTTCTGTTTTTCCTCCAGATCCGCAGCGATGAAAGTGGTGGCTTCCGATCGGGTCGGATGGATCTGAACTTCCTCCTTTTCATCATAAATTAAAGCAGGGGGTTTCTCGTTATGGCGTGCACCTCAATTCGGGGACCTTCCGAGCGGAAGAAGCTTCGCTCGGATCATCTCTATATAGCAACGCCGAGCCGCTAGTTGATCTCCCGTATTTCTCCAACCTTGTCCTCCACGGAAATTTTATCTTCGGTGGAAGGTTGAGACAACCGCTCGGAATTCGCCGAGCTGGCCGTCCCAAAATGACGTTGTAGGATGAGGGAGAGTCAACCACCACGAAGTTTGTTGTCCCGTCCTCCCGAGCGCTTTTCTCCCAGCCGAGGTGGCTAACCGGATTGTCCACCATCAACTTCATCGCCTGTGAAACCCGTAGAGCGGGTCGCCATTGAAGTGTACTGCCCGATCAATTTGCAAATGATCGAACGCCTTTCTGAATAGTATGTTGACCGAGCTCCCCGTGTCAACAAATATGCGGTGAATGGTGTAATTTGCTATTACCGCTTTAATGAGCAAAGCGTCTCATGGGGTACTTCTACTCCTTCCAGTCTCCGGCCCGAAAGTGATTTCCGGTCCACTTGCCCGCTCTTGGCTACAAATGACCGTATGGATCTGCCGAACGCCCGCCTTTCTTGCCGGCTGAGTCTCCTCCTAGCCCACCAAAGAATAACGCTGATTTCGCCCGGAAGTATTGCTCCTGCTTTCCTCCCGAGTGGATGGTCGGGACCGCCTCGACGCCCGGCGACTTTCCGCCTTGGGATCTACGCCGATCGGACGATGGTGATGTCGCCTCTACGCGGGTCCGGCCGGCTTCCCGGGTCCTTTGCCTCGTGTCGAGGGAGGAGACCGCTGCTCGGGTTCTCCGGGGAACAGGATCGACACAAAGGGAAGGCTTCGCAATCCCTCGTGGTCAGGCGATCCGTCGGGAAATTTGCGTAACATTGGGGTCCACCTTCGACTTGACGAGCGCAGCCACTTCAGACGTGCGATCCGGTGTGGGGAGATCAATGCTTCACCCTTGGTCCTCTAGATGGTTGCCGAGCTGAGTGTCGCCCGCCGCACTAACAAGTGCACGCTCGGTTGAGCTTTTTCCGAGCGCTCGCGCCTTCCACGCTTATGTATTCGTGGGCCCGATGTAGCATGTGATCATAGTCTCGGGCGGCGATGAGCGACCGAAGAAGTCCCCATCAACAAGGCCTTGTGTGAAGGCGTCATCATCGCTTCCGGCGTGGTCGTGGGATGTCCATCGCCACTGGTTGAATCACCGGATGTAAGCTCGCGATTCTTTGGTTCTTGTTGATGGCGAACAAGCTAACGCTTGTTTTCGATAACGCCGACCGCGGGCGGTGGTGGAGGAAGGCCGCTCGAAGTCCTCGAAGCTTGTGATGGATCCGTCCGGTAGCCTCGAACCACCGCTGGGCCGATCCCGAGAGCGTGGTAAGGAAGACTCGGCACTTCATCTATTGGTGGAGCGTGGCAGTGTTATCAAACTTACCCAAATGATCATCCGGTCCGTTGTTCCATTATACTCACGATCGTAGGGGCACGAGTGCTTGGGCAGAGGATCTCGCAGAACGGCTTCCAAAATCAGGCTGGTCCGCCGAGACGAGTCCGTCCGGAGCTTTCCCTTCCGCTATCCCGCCTGGCATTTCATCCGAGGAAGATCCTATATCTCTTCGGCGTGGCTCCGTGGGCAAAATAAGGCCCGTGGAACGCGACGGTGGTCGGAGGTACACGGCTTTCGACGCGACGCTGTTTGTTGCCCGTCTGCCGCATGGATGCTTTTGCTTTTGCTCAACGAGTTCTGCCCTTATCTCACTCGCAGCGCCGAGTTCCTCCTCAAAGCGCCACCGCAGGCCGCCGCCCACCGCCCATTGTCTATGCTCGATGCGGAGCTGCTCCCACAGACGCGCCAATTGATCCCGTCCGAACCAGGTCAACAGACGCCGGGCACGTGACGCCCAAGGCTCACTGATGTAGCTCTCCAACTAGTGTCGAGATGCTCCGGCTATCCTCGCAGTAAGTCGAGCCGAAGGGATTCCCACGACGACCTCCCGCCTAGTCGTAAATCACGATGAACAAGGTGGCTCCAAGTCTCAGAGTACATACCACCGCCGATGAAACCCGAGGTTCTTTATATAGAACTGTGAAAGGTTTGGGCACGCGTACCAAGGTGCATAAGTGTCCCCGTCCTATCCTAGGTACGCTACACGTAAAGCTTACCGCCCTTTCCTAGGTACGCCGTCACGAAAGTTTACCCGACCCATATCGCTACAAATGAGCATGCCTCGATGGGATGCAAGAATCCTCTACAAGATTCGAGCACGACACACACGTGAAACCTACAGGTTGTCAGAGAAAGAAATCCTCGGCCCTTTCCTTTGCTCCAAACTTGTAGTCCGAGCGGAAAGATACCTAAACATCCGACCGGACATCCGCAGTGGTTTACTTGTGCTTTGTGGAGACTACCAAACAGGGTGCTTTATGACCGTGATCGGTCAAAAGGTCACTCGGTCCATGACCTTTTCGAGCGGCGGAACCCCGATTTGACAGGGTGCCTACCAACTATAAGTGCAAGCCTGCCGGACCCTTCCGGTACTCGATTCCATCGACCGGTGGACCTGACCATCTATGGCCGTCCGTCCTGGCCGACCACACTCTCCTCCGGGTGGGCGGCTGCCCGGTGACTTCCACTTGGCGTTGAGAAGGGGGCCCGCCTACTACCCTGATCACATATGATGCCAATGACATGGTCACCCCCGACGCCATCTCACACACAATGGTGAGTTCGAGTGGTAGGCCGACAACCGCGCACTCGACATCACCGCCTGACGAGTGACCGAGTGACGGATGCCCTTGAGTACACACATACCCTACCCCGAATAATAAATGGGGAGCGCAACGCCTCATCTCCCAGACACGATGACGGGAGGTCTCTCTGCCGGCACTACCGAGCCACACTACCCATGAGCGACCAACGAGCCAAACAAAGTCCAATCGTCACGGCCACAACGCTACACTAAACCAACGGAGCCAAACAGAAGGAATCGTCTTGCTACCACGCTGAGTCACAAGACCCACGGAGCCAAACAGCAGAACTGCCACACACCTGTCTGATATACCACTAACCCATGAGTGGTGGTGTGTACAGATACATGTAACTGGCGATGCGCTCACAATAATGGAGCAGACAACCGCACAGCATGCAATCATGCAAGATGATGCATGACTCTAAACATGGCAATATCATGAATAGCATAGCAAGATCCACACATAAATAAAAGGTGTACCACAAGTCAATATATCAGATGGAAGGTACACAAACAGATAGGGTATCAAATAAACCCTAGGTCCTGAACATAATGTATCATATGGTTGGGTCACTACCTAAAGCATGTATGGTCAGATAAATAATAACATGCAGTGCATAATAAGTAAACAAGCAATATGTATCCGATCATGTAGTGACCAACCGAAATAAATGGGAAACACAATCATTGTTGTATGTTAAACACTTTATTATGCATATCAAAAGACATAAGTCAAAGTACCTGCCTCTAATAAAGTGGTCCAAATCTGACTCCGAGATTCTCGTCTCGCGTCAAGATCTTGTATTACCAATTGCATATATTTTTATTTAGCTACATTCTCATAAATAGCTAAACAACTCTCTAACCCTAAATTAGGGCAAATCCTTGACCAACACATAAACCTAATTCAACCCATACATGATCAATAGCATATATCAAATTCCTATGCCTTACCTGAAACTCACAGCCGTTTATCACTGTTGGAAGTAGGATCCTTTGCTGCTGGAATCTATCTACTGCCGGAGATCAAACGATACTGCAGGAAAACATTCACTACCACAGTGATCAATCCCACAATAACAACACAACATTCTAATAAAAAAAAAACAGTAGATAATCAAAAGGGAAACAATTCATCAAATCCTTGAGTCTACATAATTCCCAACCAACAATTGAACCTCACCGTGGACCGATCAAGAGCAGTGGCAAGTTTGGTGGCCGGCACAGAGGTGATCACTGAAAAATAGAGGGAAGAAGCAATTTCGCTCGGCTGTGGCAGCAAGCGGAAGAACTAGGGCTTAGATTCCACACTAGGGCACCCTCAAGAGAAGTGTGTCTGCGCTAAGGCACAGATAGGGCCGGCTGTGCTCGGATGTCGCCGTAGAGATGGGTGTCGCGGCTGAGGCTAGGGCACTGGCAGCAGGGAGAAGAAGAGCCATGACACCTCGGGCATGAATGGCGCTACGGGAGGGCTGAGCGGGCAGCTCACCGCCTGGCACAAGCAGAAGAAGAAGAAAGGAGGACATTTGGAAGAAACCAAATACGGCCACGGTAGGGCTTTTCTGCTTCGTCTGGAGTGAGGGAGAAGAGAGGCACAGTGAGGGCCTTCAGTCAAGAAAAAGAAACAAATAAAGAAAATAAAGAAAAGAAATGTAATTATAAACATTTCTCGCTTAAATGGGTAGCCAAATAGGCTTTTCCCGGCCCTATTTTTATCCCCGCTGACTCATTCCATACGAGCTCCAAAAATTTTGAAAATTTCAAATCAGAAATTCCTTTATTAATATTCGCCTATTTTCTAGTATTTTACATTCTCCACTAATAAAAATTCGTCCCAAATTTATCACCATCGCGAAATATTAACAATGATATAAAGCATAAATGCCGAATGGTAAATTAAATCATATACCCAAAGGAAAAGATGGGGATCGAGCTCTGATCGTATCCTCGAGCTCCCAAGTAGCCTCCTCATCCGAACGATGCCGCCATCCGACTTAACTAGTCGAATAGTCTTGTTCGCAATCGACGCCCTTCCGCTCGAGAACTGCATCAACCTCCAGCGTTTATGTGATGGGTTATTTAGATGTAGCATGTGATCGTAGTCTCGGGCGGCTTCGGATGAGCGACTGAAGTCCCCATAATGAGGCCTTGTGAAAGGCGTTCATCATCGTTCCGATGTGGCTGTTGGGATGTCCATCGCCACTTGGTTGAATCGGATGTAAGCTCGAGCGATTCTTTGGTTCTTCTTGATGGCGAACAAGCTAACGCTTGTTTTATGTAGTGCATTGCGGCGAAGTGGTGGAGGAAGGCCGTTGAAGTCATGAAGCTTGTGATGGATCCGTCCGGCGATCTGGAACCAGGGCCGATCCGAGGCGTGGTAAGGAAGACTCGGCACTTCACTCCATCGGTGTATTGGTGGAGCGTGGCGGTATTATCAAACTTACCGAATGATCATCAAGGTCCGTTGTTCCATTATACTGGCGATCGTAGGGGCACGTAGTGCTTGGAAGGATCTCATGAGAATGGCTTCCGAAAATTGGCGGTTGGTCGCTCGGGAGATGAGTCCGTCAGGAGCTTTCCCTTCACATCATCCTTGGCATTTCATCGAGGAAGATCCTATATCTCTTGGTGGCGTGGCTCGGTGCGAAATAAGGCCGGTGGAATGCGGCGGTGGTGGAGGTACTTCCCGCTCGGCCAGGCGTTGCTGTTGTTGCTCAATCCGCTCGGCGGATGCTTTAACTTTTGCTCAGCGAGTTTGGCGGCCCTTATCTCGACCGGGCGTCGAGTTCCTCCCTTGAAAGCGTCACCGTGTCTTGTCGTCCGGCCTCGTCCATTGTCTATGCTCGGATGGGGCGTTCCAGCGGCGCCAATTTGATCTGTCAGAACGAAGTCGGCGACCGGGCACGTGGCGCTCAAGGCTCGGCGATGTAGCTCTCCGACTAGTGTCGAGATGCTCGGCTATCTGCTGTGAAGTCGGCCGGGAAGGATTCCAGTGACGACCCTCCGGCGCTCAAGTCGGGTAAATCACGATGAACAAGGTGGCTCGGAGTCTCGAGTACATACCAGCCCCACTGTCGATGAACACGAGGGTTCTTTATATAGTCATGAAAGGTTTGAGCCGCAGCGTACAAGGTGCATAAGTGTCCCTGTCCTATCCTAGGTATCGCGGTGTCGAAGCTTACTGTCCTTTCCTAGGTGCGCCAGTTTACACTGTCTCCTTCTGATCAGGCATGCCCTCGATGGGACGTGAGAATCCCTGTCCGCAAGATTTGGAGCATGACACACGTGAAACCTCTGGTTGTCGGAAAAGAAATCCTGCCCTTTCCTTTGCTCCAACTTGTAGTCAGCGGAAGATACCTAAACATCCGAGGACATCCGCGTTGGTTTACTTGTGCTGTGGAGACTAACAGGGGTGCTTTATGGCATGATCGTTGAAAAGGTCATCGGTCCATGACCTTTGGCGAGCGTGACCCCGATTTGGTGGTGCCTACCAACTATAAGTCTGGCCGGGGACCATTAGGCACTCGATTCATCAGTGGCCGATCCGATCGGACCGGCCATATGGCCGTCCGTCCGTGGACCACACTCTCCTCGGGTGGGCGGTGTTCCGGTGACTTCCACTTGGCGTTGACTTTGCGGAGAAGGGGGCCGCTCCTCTTACTACCGGATCACATGATGCAATGACATGGTCTTGACTCAGTCACCATCACAATGCGGGTGAGTTCGAGTGGGTGGGTGTGACAATGCACTCGACATCACTTGCCTGATGAGTGGCGAGGTGGACGGGATCTTTGTCAGATACACATACTCCTACCCCAGAAATAATAAATGGGGGTATGATGCTCATCTCCCATACGATGACGGGAGGTCTCTCTCTTGTTGAGCCACACTACCCGTGACGGACCCAGCGGGCCAAACAAAGTCCGACTGCTGCTCTGGCCAGCGCTACACACTAAACCAACGGAGCAAACAGAGGCGGGCGTACATGGCTACCTGGCCGTCAGACCCACGAGCTAAGCAATGAGCGCCACACAGTCGATATACCACTAACCCATAGTGGTGGTGTGTACAGATACATATAATGGCGATGGCTCGCAATAATGAGCGGACAATCGCACAACATGCAATCATGCAAGATGATGCATGACTCTAAACATGGCAATATCATGAATAGCATAGCAATCACATGCATAAATAAAAGGTGTACCACAATGATATATCGGATGGAAGGTACACAAACAGATAGGGTATCAAATAAACCCTAGGTCCTGAACATAATGTATCATATGGTTGGGTCACTACCTAAAGCATGTATGGTCAGATAAATAATAACATGCAGTGCATAATAAGTAAACAAGCAATATGTATCCGATCATGTAGTGACCAACCGAAATAAATGGGAAACACAATCATTGTTGTATGTTAAACACTTTATTATGCATATCAAAAGACATAAGTCAAAGTACCTGCCTCTAATAAAGTGGTCCAAATCTGACTCCGAGATTCTCGTCTCGGTCAAGATCTTGTATTACCAAACATATTTTTATTTAGCTACATTCATAAATAGCTAAACAACCTCTAACCCTAAATTAGGGCAAAACCATCAACACATACATAAACCTAATTCACACATATGTCAAATTCTATCCCTTCTACACAACCGTTTATCACTGTTGGAAGTAGGATCCTTTCTGCTGGAATCTATCTACTGGGAGATCAAACGATCTGCAGGAAAACATTCACTACCAGTGATCAATCCCACAATAACAACACAACATTCTAATAAAAAAAAGTAGATAATCAAAGGAAACAATTCATCAAATCCTTGAGTCTACATAATTCCCAACCAACAATTGAACCTCACCGTGGACTGATCAAGAGCAGTGGCAAGTTTGGTGGCCGGCACAGAGGTGATCACTGAAAAATAGAGGGAAGAAGCAATTTCGCTCGGCAGTGGCAGCAAGCGGAAGAACTAGGGCTTAGATTCCACACTAGGGCACCCTCAAGAGAAGTGTGTCTGCGCTAAGGCACAAATAGGGCCGGCTGTGCTCGGATGTCGCCGTAGAGATGGGTGTCATGGTGAGGCTAGAAATGGGGAGAAGAAAAGAAGACCGACACTAGGGCCACGGGAAGTCGGCTCGCGGTGTCACGGGGAGGAGGCGGTGGTGGCTCACTTGCTCTCTAGGCACTGAGAGAAGAAGAAGAAAGGCCTGGTGAGGACACGGGAAGAAACCTTGTGGCAGTGATTAGGGCTTTCGATCGGGTTGAGGGTGAGGGAGAGAAGAGAGCCTGGGTGAGGGGCTCGGGCGCAGGGCTTTCGGCGAGGTAAGAAAAAACAAATAAAGAAAATAAAGAAAAAGGAAATGTAATTATAAACATTTCCTCGCTTAAATAAGGTAGCGAAATAGGCTTTTCCGGACCTATTTTTATCCCATTGACTATCCATCTGAGCTCAGAAAATTCTTGAAAAATTTCAAAATTCTGTAAAATTCCCTTATTAATATTACTTATTTTCATTTTCTCTCACTAATAAAAATTTGGTCCCAAATTTATCTACCATCAATAAATATTAACAACGATATAAAGCATAAATGTTGAATGGTAAATTAAATCATATACCTCGAAAAGATGGGGATATCGAGCTCGGATCGTATCCTCGAGCTAGCCTCCTCATCCGAATGATCTTGCCATCCGACTTTAACTAGTCGAATAGTCTTGTTCATGATGACGCTCCTTCGTTCGAGAATCAAATGGAACCTCCTTATAAGTGCATGTCAATTGAAGGGGCGGGATATCTGGCCGACATGCGTGATCAGATCGTATCTCCGCGTATAGATCGTGGAATACATCGTGGGCGCTTTGCCGAGGGCGGTGGTAGTGCTAGCGGTAAGCTACGCTCGATCCTCTCGAGATCTCGAAAGGGCGATGTCTGGTGGGCTAGCTTACCTCGAGGCCAATCTCTCTTCACCTTTCGTGGGTGAAACTCGCGAAATACATGATCGCTGACGAGAAAACTCTAGTGGTGCGTCTGCGATCGGCATAACTCTTACGGCGGTCTGCGCCTCGACATCCTCCGTCGATAAATGCGGACCAACTCTGCATCTGCTGAACTCTTAGGGTCCCAACATGGGCCTCTCCACCTCATCGGAGGACGGGTGTCCAAATAAGGTCTACATACAACGCCTCAGCGGTGCCATGAATAACCAAATGAAATTGTTGTTGTAGCAAACTCTACTAGCGGATGGTCCTCTCAGCGCCTCCAAATCCATAACACATGACCTCGGCGGGTCCTCTAAAGTCTGAATGGTCCGCTCGACCGTCCGTCTGCATGGATGGAAGGTTGTCTTGAAAGCAATTTGTGTGCCAAGGCTGCTGCAGACTACGCCAGCGAAGCGTGTGTGGATCTCTATCCGAAATGATACTCAGCGGAACACCATGTAGCATAATCTCCGAGTCTGGATACGCGATCGATCCAGGGAATCGGTCCTCCGGATCGCTAAGAAGTCTGCGATTTGGTTAATCGATCAACGATTACCGAATCGCGTTATGACCTCGTCGTGTCTCGGCTGACCCTACCACAAGTCCATGGTAATGTGATCCCACTTCCACTCGGGAATAGGAATCCATTGACCAGCCTGCGGTCTCGGTGCTCGGCCTTCACTGGCACAAACAAGACATCTAGCTCGAAATCGCGATGTCTTTCTTTATGCCGTTCCACCAATAGGAACGAGTCTCGATACATAAAGGGTCCTTTGGATGGATCGCATCGAGGCGTGTTCCTCCTAGAGTAGCTCTGTAAGACCGGATGAGGCGGGTACGCATAATCTGCCTCGGAAGTATATAATACCCTCCACGTCTCGTGTAAACTCGGTCTGCTGCCCGGAAGCTATCTGACTGCTAATGAACTGCAAATGTTGATCACCAGCCTGTGCCTCTCGGATCTTCGTCCTGATCGACGACTGAGCAACCATAGTAACAAGAATACCCTGCTCTGTAGATCCCTGCTCCTCAAGGTCTAACTCAGAAAAACTCTGAATCAAGTCCGTGACTGAAGCTCGGTGGCAAGCCAAAGTCCCTCTGGACTTCCTACTGAGTGCATCGGCAACCACATTAGCTTCCCCTGGGTGATAGCTAATGGTACAATCGTAATCCTTTAGGAACCCCATCCATCTCCTCTGTTAGAGATTTAGTTCCTTCTGGATAAAAATATATTTGAGACTCTTATGATCCGTGAGAATGTCAAAGGTAATGCCGCCAAATCTTGAAAGCAAAGATGATGGTGGCTAGATCCAGATCACATACTGGGTGGTTCTTCTCATGCTCCTTCAACTGACGAGAAGCATAGGAGACTACTCTGCCGTGCTATATCAGAACAATGCCCAAATCCTAAAGAGATACGTCAGTGTAAAGTACGAATCCATCCTCTCCAACGGGTAAAACCAAAGCGGAGCCGACACTCAATCTCCGCTTGACTCCACGAAAGTGGTCTCGCATTCTCGGACCACGTGAACTACGCCTTTCTGGTAAGGCGTGTCGGTGGCGTAGCATCTGAAAAACCCTCGACAAAAATCGGTAATATCCTGCTAGTCAACTGCTGGGATCTCTGAATCGACTTGGTGCTCCAGTGGTGACCTCGATCTTTGAGGATCAATAAATACCTGCCGAGACCACATGTCCAAAAACCAGCGAGGATAGCCGCACACTTGCTGACTTCACGTCTAATGATGTCGTCGAAGAATCTCAGCGTGCGAGATCTTGTGCGTGCTCCTCCGGGCGAGTAGACGATATGTCATCAATGACGATAACAAACTGATCAAATACTCCGAAAGATGCGGTTCATTAAGTCTATAAACACACTGGAGCATTGGTAAGCCCAAATGACATTACGACTTCATGTGTGTATCTCGTGCGGAAAGTCATCTCGGATATCGTCTCGACCCTCAGCGATGATATCCGGATCGCGGATCAATCTTAGAATACACCGATGTACCTTTGAGGCGATCAAACAAATCCTCGATCCGTGGTAAAGGATATTTATTTCGTGATAGCTTCGTTCAGTATGCATGGTCGTCGCTAACCTCATGGTGTCGTCTTTTTCTTGACAATAATAGGAGAACCCGGAGAAACACTAGGGCGATTAAGTCCCTATCCAAAAGCTCACGGGTTGAACCTTCACTCGTTTAACTCTTTTGGTGCCATCGATAAGGAGCTTCGTCTTGGGAGGTCCGGAATCATTTCAATAGCGAACTCGACTTGCCTTCCGGGAGGCAAACCGGCGCCTCCTGGAAATACATCCGGGTACTCCGGACCACAGGAACCTCGGAGGCTGCGAACTACTCATCCTCGATCGATCAAAGATATGACCACGACAGCCGTGTGACCACGAGCTGAATCACGAAATGATCGATATGCCGTCATCTCGATGCTGTGAAATCCACGAGGGTTGGTTCGGAGGGCGGAAGGTGACCACCCTCGTGCAGCGATCAACGGTAGCATGATATACGGACGACCAATCCATGCCAGAATGATATCAAACTCGACCATCTCGATACTAGAAGATCTCACCGTAAGTATCATGTTGCCAAAGTCTAGCACGGCAACCTCGACCTCTGGTGGCGTCTAAAGTATCAGGACGGTGGGAGACCAATCAGCTGCGTAACAATGGGTAATCTACCATCTCCGCGTAAGGTACGGATATAAAAGAATGCGAGCTACCATTATCAATGATATATCGTGGAAAATGCATAAATGGAAATCATACTGCGGAAAACGGATCCGTCGGCTCGCGCACATCTTCTCTGGTAATCGCATGTATCGACCGGTCTCGGCGGAGGAGGAGGGGCGTTGCCGGTGGTAAGCTCGCGACCGAAGCCGGGTTGCGGATAATGTGCCGAGAAGGCGAGAGGACGGCGATCGATGCATTGGGAATCTAGATCTGCGCAGCCTAAAGGTGAGGATCCCGATCGCCTGCGTCGGATAATAAAGTCCTTAACAGAACTCGGGGTCTTATGGAGCACCGGAGTACTCCTGTCCAAGCATGCCAAATGCCGTTGCTGCAGTGAAGCACTCCGCTGCGGCCGTGCGAAGGTTGGGCTCGTCGCCGCCTCCTCGATAAGTTCCGTCGTTGGTCGTCCTCCATGATCGGACCCTCCTAAGTCGTATCTGAGTCTTCTGCGGACAATCTCGGCTCTGGTGCCCACGGTTCTTGAATGGAAGCAACCGATCTGAGAGCACCTGAGGTGATGTGATCTGGACCCACATCTCAAAACAAATATCATTGGCGGGTTGTTTTCCGGTTACGGGCAGGAAGCGTCTCAAGAAGATACGATTTCGAGGCCTACGTGATACCCTGGTACCACTCGACCGATTGCGCTTTCTGCTTTGTGGTGTAGCTCGAGGTGCTGGATCTTGCGGATGTGCTCCGGTTGTTTCCTTTTTCATCTGGAAAACTCTCTGTGGTGACTCGATAATGAGGGCTCTGTCAACATCTCCGCATAAGATGTGATACCAAGACCGACAAGTCTTAGTTGCAAATGTCCATCCATTTTGAATAAGCTGCTGCGTCGTGATGTCTCAACACTAGCTCCGGACAAAATCGTCAATCAGCCGAATCAGACTATACTCATCACCGATCGATTGTTCGTCATGAACTCGGAAAATCCTTGCAGCCATCCGATAAGCTCGTGGAAAAACGACTCTCAAAGCCTCTCAACTCGGCCCAGTGATGTTACACTCACCGATGATGGGCTAGGTAATCCACGGTGTCGGCGGCGTCACTGTAAATGAAAGCGACCCATTACCGCTTTCTCCCACAGCAAGCCGTATAAAAGAAAGTCCGCTCCATAGTCTCAATCCAAGACAAGGCCACACTCGGATCGGTCTCCTTGGAAGAGTGTAAATCGACTCTTCATCGACTACGACCGAATCACGGCTCGTGCACAAAATGTCGGTGAGATGTCGGGCATTAGCCGGGATGGCGGAAACACTTGGAGTGGTGAATGCCGTAAACCGAGGAGGTACTGCCGAGTAAACTGGAGCATATGTCGTCGGTGGCCAGAATGAGCATGTGGTCGCCGGGGTCAGTGGGTAACGGAGATGGAGCGGTGGGTATCCCTAACGCAGCGCCGCTGGGTACACCGGATGTCGAGCACAGTGTGGTGTCGATTTGTGTAGGCCAGTGGCGGTGGTCTTAGAATCGCCATAGGTTGAGGAGCCGGTGTCGGGAATGCCAATGGTACCCTGGTGATCGGAAATCGATGGGTGTGGATCTTTGTCGGTGCAATTTGAGGTAGGTACCTCTAAGGGAGCCATCGGGGTCTGAGAGCCCGACGCGCCCGCAGTATCTTGAGTCACAGAAGGCATCTCTGGCGTATCCAGAGATCCCGCGGTCCTCGTACGTGGTCGTCCAGCACCACATCTCGCAGCAATACGTGTAGATCGCCTCATATCTGTTAAATTATATCACAGATATTACTACAAGTGTCAACAATTACTAAAATAATTTCATACCTAATTGCTGTCTGGAGATGTTCCGTCGCTGTCCAGTCCCCAAATTGACCTCGGAATTCTATACGAGAAAATCATCGGAAATCCATAATAAAATCCGAAACGAAAGTCCAAAACATATACGTAATGGAAAATCCGTGCAACAAAAAATAACTATCCAGTTTGACTCGCAAACTTGGGTTAGCACAATATATCCAGAATACTAAAATCAGGTATCATACCCTGCTCTGATACCAAATACCACTAAATTAGTATAAGATAAATCTCAAAAATCCAACACACGGAAACCAAACAAGTATCGCCAAACTTTGGCGCTCTGATACCATATCAATAGGTATCAGGTTATCTCAAATATCCAAAATACGAAAACAACGATCGTAAAACCTCGCTCTGATACCAATAAATTGTCACGTCCCAGAGGAGTCCCTGTTCGAAGAAATTTCGGCAGCATCTCCCCTGTACGGCGGGCAATCTGAAACTTTTCTACAACAGTATATACCTCAGCTACATGCGGCTGGAATAAACAACAATAATAAATAGACAATCACCACGCAGTTAATATAATTCTCGGCCTCTTGCTGACACAACCATGCAGTAAAAAGATGACTCGAAATCAACCCTACTCAACTACACTCGTAAAGCTCAAATCCGAAGAACTCACTTCTTCTGCCGTCCAGGCAGGCATGTAGTAGAATAAATCCAAATCATATCAAAAATCCATCAAACGATAAGAATCCATACAATATCCATAAGTAAAACAATACAAGACTAAAAACAAATTCTGATAGAGAAACTAAGATAAAATAACAACTCAAGACCAGCAAAGGACTAGCACTACGTGCAGATGGGGACTAGCGACTGGAACTGCTCCGGACAGCCTCAACCTGAAAATATCACAACAATGGAGGCGGGGTGAGTCCGACACTCAGCAGGTACAACTGATATGCAAAATAAAGTAAATAACGCATAGACACTAATCATGCGTGCTCACAGATACGAGAAGGATAAATCTGTTGGAACAAAGCGGAAGAAAATGCTAACCAAGATCGAGGTATAAAGGTAATCGGGTCGTGGATCGAGAATGTCGTAATCACGTATGCGTATCGATCGTATGCATCGAATAAATCGCAAGTAAACGAGACGAATAATAAATGCGTCGTGCGTATGATGCGATAACGACATGGTCTTGACTCGATCGACCATCTCACCTGATGGTGAGTCCGGTGGGTAGAGTGTGTGAGTCGCTGGCCGACATCACGCACGATGGTGGAAGTGGATGGGATCTTGTCAGATCTACACATACTCCTACCCGAAATAATAAATGGGGAGCGAATGCTCTCGTCTCCAGTTACGATCTTGGAGGTCTCTCGGCCATTACTCTGTTGAGTCACTACCGTGGCGGACCAGCGGGAACAAAGTCCAAGTCCTGTCTGCCAGCCTGCTACACTAAACCAGCGGAGCCAACAGGCGGAAGGCTGCACGGCCACCATGAGTCACTAGACCCGGGCGAAACAATGTAATCGCCACACCGTCTCGATATACCACTAACCCCGAGGTGGTGGTGTGTACAGATACGTATAATTGGCGATGCGCTCACAATAATGGAGCGAAGAAACCGCACAAAGATGTAATCACGCAAGATGATGCGACTCAAATACGGATATCATGAATAGCATAGCAAGATCCATACATAAATAAAAGGTGTACCACAAGTCAATGTATCAGATGGAAGGTACACAAACAGATAGGGTATCAAATAAACCCTAGGTCCTGAACATAATGTATCATATGGTTGGGTCACTACCTAAAGCATGTATGGTCAGATAAATAATAACATGCAGTGCATAATAAGTAAACAAGCAATATGTATCCGATCATGTAGTGACCAACCGAAATAAATGGGAAACACAATCATTGCTGTATGTTAAACACTTTATTATGCATATCAAAAGACATAAGTCAAAGTACCCGCCTCCAATAAAGTGGTTCAAATCTGACTCCGAGATACTCGTCTCGCGTCAAGATCCTGTATTACCAATTGCATATATTTTTATTTAGCTACATTCTCATAAATAGCTAAATAACTCTCTAACCCTAAATTAGGGCAAATCCCTGACCAACACATAAACCTAATTCAACCCATACATGATCAATAGCATATATCAAATTCCTATGCCTTACCTGAAACTCACAGCCGTTTATCACTGTTGGAAGTAGGATCGTTTGCTGCTGGAATCTATCTACTGCCGGAGATCAAACGATGCTACAGGAAAACATTCACTACCACAGTGATCAATCCCACAATAACAACACAACATTCTAATAAAAAAAAACAGTAGATAATCAAAAGGGAAACAATTCATCAAATCCTTGAGTCTACATAATTCCCAACCAACAATTGAACCTCACCGTGGACTGATCAAGAGCAGTGGCAAGTTTAGTGGCTGGCACAGAGGTGATCGCTGAAAAATAGAGGGAAGAAGCAATTTTGCTCGGCAGTGACAACAAGCGGAAGAACTAGGGCTTAGATTCCACACTAGGGCACCCTCAAGAGAAGTGTGTCTACGCTAAGGCACAGATAGGGCCGGCTGTGCTCTGATGTCGCTGTAGAGATGGGTGTCGCGGCTGAGGCTAGGGCACCGGCAGCAGGGAGAAGAAGACCGGCCCGACGCTAGGGCACAGGAAGTCGGCTCGCGGTGTGCAACGGGGAGGAGCGGCGGTGGTGGCTCATTGCTCTCTTGGGCACAAGAGAAGAAGAAGAAAGGCGCGGTGAGGACACGGGGGGAAGAAACCGCCAGCGCCGGCGGTTAGGGCTTTTCGGCGTCGGGTTCGGGAGTGAGGGAGAAGAGAGGCACGGGTGAGGGGCTCGGGCACGCAGGGCTTTCGACGAGGTAAGAAAAAGAAACGACTAAGGAAAATAAAGAAAAAGGAAATGTAATTATAAACATTTCCTCGCTTAAATGGGGTAGCCAAAACAGGTTTTTCCGGGCCCTATTTTTATCCCTGTTAACTCGTCCATACGAGCTCCGAAAAATTCCCGAAAAATTTTCAAAAATTCCTGAAAATTCCCTTATTAATATTCGCCTATTTTCGGTATTTTACATTAATTTTGGTAGAAAAACACTAGAAGTGAAAGGTTTTAGGCTTAGTAAGTAAAGATAGAATATATGAAATTTAAGTTTAGCAATATTAGACATAATGAGACAATTGTTAAAATAGGAGATATCGAATTGCTTGTAATTAAGAGCTTTAAGTATTCAGGATCATTTTTGCAAAATGATGGAAGAATTGAGAGAGATATTTTACATAAAATATAAGCAGATGGTTAAAATAAAGAAGAGCATAAGGTGTTCTTTGTGATCGTAAAGCACATCTAAAACTTGGAGATACGTTTAAGATGGTATAAATATGTTCTTAGACGACCAATAAATGCTCTAATTAAGCGATGTGAAACTGTGACAAATATGCATATCAAATGAGGATGATCAAAAAGACTTGGTAGCAATAATAAAATAAGATAAAATTTATTTAAATATAAATGATGATATAAGTAAGGAATAGAGTCTAATGGCGAAGAATGATTCATATAGTCAACTTCATTTAGTGGGATAAGACTTGGTTGTTGATGTGGTATCTCTTTATCATATTTTGTTTGGTGTTTATAGTTGCATTTCTTGGTTTGTTTAATTTGTAGTCCCAAGAAGATTGTTAAATCTCCTATAAGAGTCATTTCAACTTATTTCTCAATTTGAACCATTTATCATATCTCAAAATACTAGTTCAATTACTTAGCATTAACTTGCACCAACAAAATATTCAATACTGATCGAAGGTCATAAGACAATATTGAAACAAGAACAATTTGACAAATAACACCTAGAATCCCTTAACCCCTAAACATAAACTCAATAGTCAATATTTATTGCTATTAAATATTAATATAATTGATATTTGTTAATTAATACACATTTATATTTAAAAATAAAAAGTATAAAAAATATATTAACATGACACGATAATAAAATAGTATTGTTTCACTCATATATTGAAACTCTGATTTAAATTTTAAACTTTAATATCAATATTACAATTAACATTCTGAATTAAATTATCGATAGAAATACTTGATATATTTGTTGACATAAATATATATTTTAAAAATCCTATTTTTATCATTCTCTTTATTTATTTATTTATTATAATTTGAGAAAGATACTCATTAGAGGGTCTGACTGTAACATCTCGGCAAAAATCGCTATATCTCCAAGACTCAGATGTAATGCTAAATATGAAAGTTTTCGCGTTACAGAGTGTGACTGTTACTTATCGGCAAGGACCACTACATCTCCATGAGAATTTGGGTATAGTGTTAAATAGGCAAGAGTTCTCACACCATAAGTTGGATAAGAACAAATATGATAGGAAAACTAATAATCTAATATTTGAAACATAGAACATAGAAACCCTCACTGATAAATCAATAGAGGTAGTAGATATGATGATTAGGAGAAGAATTAGTATTTTGTGTGTATAAGAGACAAAATAGGTAGACAAGAAGGCAAAACTGATAGAGAACTTAAGTTTTAAGTTATGGTACACAAGAAATAGTAAAGCAAGAAATGAAGTGAGTATTGTTGTAGAGAGTTCGTTAAAGGATGAAGTTGTAGGAGTAGTTAAAAAAGAGATAGAATTACAACCCTTAAGATAATAGTGGTAAATGAAATTATAAACATAATTAGCATATATGTACCACAAATAGGATTAGATGAAGCTACCAAATCAAGGTTTTGGGATGACTTAGATAAAATATTATAAAACATTCCGCCAAATGAAATGATTTTAATAGGAGGTGATTTAAATGAGCATTGCGGAGTGAAAAATGAGAAATATAAGAGGGTACATGGGGTTATGGGTTTGAAATGAGAAATAAGAAAGGGAAAACTATATTAAATTTTGCGATAGTATATGACCTTATATTAGCTAATACGTTTTTTAAGAAAAGAAAAGAACATTTAGTCACATTCAAAAGTCGGAATAATAAATCATAAATTAACTTTCTTATGGTTGTGAAGAAGGATATAAAGATTTGTAAAAATTGCAAGATCATCCCTAGAAAAAGCTTAACTACCCAATATATGTTAGTAGTGTTAGATATGCACCTCAAACATAATATCAATAAAAAGAATATATATGAATCCTAGAATTAAGTGGTGAAATTTTAATGATGAGAAGTAAAATATATTTAAGGAGAAGGTAGAAGTATAAGTATTAGGTGAAATATATGGGTGATCCTAATACGACATGGGATAATATGGTATCAAAGTTGACAATAAAACTAAGAGTATACTCGGTGAATCAAAGGGACATGCACCACTAAGTAAGGAATCTTGGTAGTGGAATGAGAAAAAACAAGAGAAAGTAAAGGAAAAAACGAATAGCTTATAAGGAATTATATATTTGTAAGAACGAGGAAAACTTAAAAAAATATACAATAGTCAAGAAAGAAGCTAAGAGAGTAGTGAATGAAGCAAAGAATAAAACTTTTAAAAGATTATATCAAAAATTGGATACAAAAGAGGGGGAAAGAGACATTTATAGAATAGCTAAAGTGATAGAAAGGAAGACAAGATATCTTATCTAAATAAAATATGTTAAAGATGAATGTAATAGGGTACTAGTAAATGATGGAGAAATAAAAGAGCGATGGAAGAAATATTTTCATCAACTTTTTAATAAAGGTTCAAGTAGCTAACTTAACTTAGATAATTTATGTAGGTCAAATGAGCATAGAAATTTAAATTTTTATCATAGAATTTAAACATCAGAAGTAGAACAAGCTTAAATGGGATGCATAATGGAAAAGTCGTTGGACCAGATGATATTCCGATAGAGATATGAAAGTGCCTAGGGAAACAAGGTATCGAATGACTTACAAAATTATTTAACATAATATTGAAAACGAAAAAAAGTCTGATAAATGGATAATAAGTACTCTAGTTCCCTTATATACGAACAAGGGAGACATACAAAATTATGCAAACTATAGGAGTATTAAACTAATGAGTCATACTATGAAACTTTAGAAAAAAGTAAAAAAAAAAAATTAAGGAAGGAGACCATGGTGATCGAAAATCAATTGGGTTAATGCCTAGAAAGTCGACAATAGAAGCTATACATCTTCTTTAATTGAAAAATATCAGAGAAAAAAAAAGATTTATACATGGTATTCATTGATTTAGAAAAAGCTTATGATAGAGTCCTAAGAGAAATTATATGGAGAATTCTAGAAAAGAGAGGTACTAGTGTAATATATATTAAACTAATTAAGGATACCTACGAGGATGTAACGACTAGAGTAAAGACTTCAGGCGGAGTAACTGAAGCATTTCCAATAAAGATAGGGTTACATCAAGGATCAGTTCTAAGCCTCTATCTTTTTACATTAATTATAGACGAACTCACTCACAATACCGTGGTGCATATTGTTTGCAGATGATATTGTTTTGGTAGATGAAACACATGAAAGAGTAAATGCTAAACTAGAATCTTGATGGAAAACACTAGAAGAGATATGTTTTAGGCTTAGTAGAATAAAGACAGAATATATGGAATTTGAGTTTAGTAATATTAGACATAATGAGACAATTGTTAAAATAAGAGATGGCGAGTTATCCGGAATCGAGAGCTTTAGATATTTAGGATTATTTTTGCAAAGTGATGGAGGGATTGAGAGAGATATCTTATATAGAATATAAGTAGGATGATTGAAATGGAGGAGAGCGTCGGGTGTTTTATGTGACCGTAAAATACCTTTAAAACTTAAAGGAAAATTTTATAAAATTGCAGTTAGACTTGCTATATTATATGGAGCTGAATGTTGGGCTATGATTCGAGCACATGAGCAGAAGATGAGAGTTATAAGAATGTTATAGTGGATGTATGGGCATACGAGAATGAACAGAATAAGAAATGAGAGCATTAAAGAGAAAGTCAGAGTTGTATCTAGGAAAACTCCGAGAGACACGTATAAGATGGTACGGACATGTACTTAGACGACCAATAAATGCTCCAGTTAGGTGATGTGAAACTATGACAAACACGTATATCAAACGAGCAAGACCAAAAAAGACATGGTTAGCAACAATAAAATAAGATAAGATTTATTTAAGTATAGATGATGATATAGTAGGAGATAGAGTTTGTAAAAGGATTCATATAGCCGATCCTACCTAGTGGGCTAAGGCTTCGTTGTTGTTGTTATTGTTGAGAAAGATACACACGTTGCTTCTATTAGACCAGTGGCCAACATCTTAAAGAATATTAAACCTTGATGAGTTCCTAATGCTTTTAATCATATTTGATAAGGTTAATCAACTTATGGTACTTGTATTCATTTGTCCACTCGGATGGGTCTAGTGGCTAGCGCATGAGGTATTGCCACCATGAAGTATGGGGTTCGAATCTCAGCAAATTCGAGATAAATGTCTCCTTTATGTGCTAGTCACTATTCCAAAGGCTAGTAGCTGCCCGTGATTTACCTCCTCTTTGTTGGCCTTGGGACGAGTTGGCAGGGGCGCTGGGGGCGAGCGTATTCGCCTTTTGCCACCTTGTATTCATTTCTAACAAACTAAATATAGCATTTTCCACATATTGTACATAATTATTAGTATTCTTATCTAACATAGTTTGTCAATTTTTTTCTTTTAATTTCTTAATATGGATTATGACGAGAAAGAATGATTACAATGAAGTTCAAATATTGTTCCAATTGGGGTTAGTCTTTGACTGAAATCATTCAGTATTGATGCAGTGATGGGTGTGCAAATGCTAAGGAGGAAGGAATAAAGAGGAAATAAAAAAGGGGAAAAGGAAGAAGATTTGGAGGAGAAGAAAGAGAAGAGGCAGAACTATAGAAGATCCCTTCTGGCTTCATTGTAGAAATTCTAGTAGATGAAAGCCCCATCACAAAATCGAAAACCCCTAGGCCCAGCCCCTAGCTCCTTGGAAGTCTCGTGCTGCTCTGGAAGTCTCATGCAAAAGCTTTGTTGCAGTTGTTGTGGTCTATGTTAGCATGATAATGACATCTTTTTATGGAAATCAGTATTCTTAGCATGATAATGAGGGACTAGCCTACCTTTTAATTTCATGCTAAAGGGGAAGTCAGGATTTAAATTTCTATGTATTGCTAAAGATAATGATGGTAAAGTTGTTGTGTGAGTTCGAGTTGCAGAAAGCCTCTTACAATGTAGGATAAAACTGTGTATTATAGACCCATTTGACCCTTCTCCGGGATCCTGTATTGACAGGAGTTTCGTGCATCAAGTAGTTCTTTTATTGCTAAAGATATGTTGTAGAAATAAGGCTTGTTGAGGCTTTTGAGTCACAAATTTATAGACCTTGACGGGAAATTCCAAGAGTTCTTTTTGGAACTGCATATTAAAAGTTGAAGTTTATGTTTTGGTTATCAAGCCTAGTTAGGACTCCAATTGACCAATCTCATGATGACATTTCTGATAAGAATCCTTTGACCAAACTTAATTAGAGGTGAAAATATAAAAGATTCCATCTGATTAAAAGATCTGATTTTCACTTGAGTCAATTTTGGTCGCGGTTCGAAATCTCGAGTTGTGCCAATGTTTCAATTTTTGACTGGAACAATATTATTTTGGTATTGTGCCGACGTTTTGATGTATGGTGTTAGTGATAAATTGGAGGTGGAAGGAGGAAAAAGATAACACAACTATATGGTTAAGCTCAACCTTTGCTTTCCATCAGGAATGCTACACTTTGAATATCATCTTGCGTACTGACAAACTATATATAAAAAATCAATATCTCAATTTTAGCATGCCGAGGAGTGTTGAGAGTTAATATGAAATTATACTTGTTGACACAATTAACACAATACATACTTTGTCTTGGTGTCTAGTAGTATCGAGTTTCGATAATTTATCGAAATGATACATTTCAACTATTTCACTTAGCACAGTATGAGATTTCAAACCATGATTATGACTTCAAGTTCTCTATTGTGCTAAAGTTGGTGTATATTGTTTGTGATATTCCACAAATATATATTATATTTATACACACATGTAATATAAATATATATTATATTTATATTGTTGTGTAGTGAACAACAATTACGAGTTTTAGAAACTTTAAAAATTCAATTTAGTCCAACCTAGTATAGCTTAACTATAATTCTTACTTTCTCTTCCAGCTATGAGCTGAGCAGTTCAAGGCCACAAAGAATTTTGACAGGAATGCTAAACAGGTATTCTGGCTCATTTTCCTTTTTTCTATGGATTTTTTTTTGAGGTAGACCAAAATAAACATTAGTTGAATATGATTTAATCAATTTGAATATTAGTAGTGTTATAACCTTGCAGAGAACTCAATGGAGGTTCATGTTGCCTACTCCAAATAAATACGGCTGGATGATAATGCTGGGTTGAGGATTATGGACAAATATTTAAACATTTAGCTCCTCTATATTGACTACTAATATAAGATGATTAGTGACACTAATCAATTTACTATTTGCTGGTCTTTTCTGTGAAGGAGAATAGCTGACCATATTTCCCTATGCCCACAGGAAAGAATATGAGAAACTACGGAAACAGTGTCAGCGCCTCACAATACTTAGCAGGGATGATCACAAGGAGTTAAAAGCAGTATTGGATAGCCCAAGATTTGTTCAGGGATGTGATTTTGTGTGTTCTGAAGAAGTTTATGCTAAGGAGTCTGTCTCCATTGGAGAAGGATGCTCAAACAAAGAAAATCTGGAGAAATCAATCAAAGAGGAAAGTCTTACCTCCACCATAGCTAATCAGGATGGAGAGGAGAGGAGTAGCATTACACATTCAGATGTACCTGAAGATGGTGCAGTATTATCAGGCAGTGAATCTTCCGTTGAAGATTCAGAAACCTTGTTGATCACTCGTGCAAAGCCTTCAAGAGAAAATAATCACAGAATAACAGGAATAGCTTCAGCAAATATAGACACTGTAAATTCAATTCGAACAATCGAGGATTTTGCCATCTGGCAGCGTATCATCCGCTTAGACTCCATCCGAGCTAACACAGAGTGGATTCCCTACTCTCCAGTTCAAGCTGCAGTCTCTGAGGCCAGAGCTCTTAAGGCTGCTGCTGACGTTGGATTGACAGACTATGAGGACTTGGAACCATGCAGAATCTACCATGCTACTCGACTGGTTGCAGTTCTTGAAGCATATGCACTTTATGATCCTGTGATTGGGTACTGCCAAGGAATGAGTGATCTTTTGACTCCTATTCTTTCTGTAATGGAAGAAGACCATGAGGCATTTTGGTGCTTTGTTGGCTTTATGAAGAAAGCCAGGCATAATTTTAGGCTTGATGAGGTAGGCATCAGGAGGCAATTAAATATCGTATCAAAGGTCATCAAGTTCAAGGACCTCCAACTCTATGAACATCTGGAGAAGCTTCAAGCTGAAGATTGCTTCTTTGTGTACAGAATGGTGGTAGTTGTATTTCGAAGGGAGCTCACGTTCCAGCAGACATTGTGCTTGTGGGAGGCTATGTGGGCTGATCAGGCAGCAATTCGGGCAGGTTATGGTAAATCAGCTTGGGGGAGGATGAGGTTGCGAGCTCCTCCTACAGATGACTTGCTACTCTATGCCATTGCAGCATCCGTGTTGCAGAGAAGAAAGTTGATCATCGAGAGATACAGCAGCATGGATGAGATCCTACGAGAGTGCAACAGCATGGCCGGGCAACTGGATGTTTGGAAACTCTTGGATGATGCCCATGATCTGGTGGCCACTCTTCATGACAAGATTGATTAAGACTCTTCTTGCTAGTTAGTACTCTTCCAGATTTTTAGTTTCAAGTAATTGTTTCAGCCAGTGTTTTACCCATTCTATATATTTTCCCCTATTACCTATCTTCACCCGAATGAATGATCTCATTGAAGCATATAATTTGCTTGAACTCAGACCAGATTTTGTATCTTTCTCGTTCCTGATGAAGTTCTGACAAGAATGAGTCACATATTCACGTCTTTAAGATAGCATGTAAGACGATGTTACAATAGTTTAATATTGATTATTTCCACATTGGTAGTTATTTGCAATTATATTCTCATTTAAATTTACAACCGGTAGGCAGTTTTTTAACTACCCTTATCTGTAAACGTTTTAGATTCTTCTTCAATTAATTGATTAATAATTTTAGTTTTTTTTTTTTTTTTTGCTTTTGTCCTTATTCTTCATAAAGTTTGATATGCTACCATAGTCAAAAAAAACTACCCTTACAACCGCTAGGCAGTTTTTAAACTACCCTTATCTGTAAACGTTTTAGATTCTTCAATTAATTGATTAATAATTTTTGTTCTTTTTTTTCGCTTTTGTCCTTATTCTTCATAACGTTTGATATGCTACCATAGTCAAAAAGTTAGAAATGTACAAATGCATTTTCACCGGTGACTGGATTGGATACATATAGGTTGATTTTGGCACTTGCAGCATACAAACCATAATCAGGCGTATCAAATACATGTCACATCAACTTTTTTTAATAGTGACGAATAAATAAATTTCTTGTCCCTGTGCCCTTAAGTGATTAACCAGGCATTTTAAAAATAGAAGTCCAACTGTGATGTACTGGTTTAAGTTTGAAATGAAGAATTTGTTTGACATTACTGATCTTGGAATCTTGTAGTATTTTTTGAAAATGGAGGACCTGTATCTTGATAGACCGTTCTTTTCAGCCAAAAAAAAGTATGCTACTGATCTTCAGAAATTTTCTATGTCAAATTGCAAGCTAATCTCCAAATCTATTTTTCAGGAATAAGATATTATTGTTTTCTTTAATAGCCTTTCGCACTTTTATAGATTCTGTTCTTGTCTACAATGTTAGTGCAATCATGTCCATTGCGACTATAAGTTTTGATACGTGGGCAAAGAATTTAATTTAGATTTGCTTATGAATTTAAAACGTTTCCGAGTCTTGTAGGACTTTGTGGAATGCACATGGAGATAACTTGGCATGGCTAAGTTGGTTGGACATCCTGTGGCTCTAGGTTTGTGAGATCGACAATGGATGACTTGGAGCATCTGAGGGATCGTAAGGTAAGGAGTGTCAGGGTGGAGTCGATGAAAACATACTTTAAGGCAAAGACGTTATTCCGATTAAATACCATGAATGGTCAAACTACCAGTTAATGAACGTGCTAACGTGCACATGCGCTCCGAAGATAGTCGGTGAAGGAAATGAAATTACCTAAAAGACACTCTAAAAGAGAGTTAGATTGGCACCAAGAGATCTCGATGGACCATTTCAATACTCAAGTTAGAATTTGCTTGATGTAGTATGCTAGAATAAGAAGATGATGAAGAAGAAGAGGACCTCATAGAATTTGTTTGAATCCCTTGCATTTACTCTTTCTAAGATTTATATAACTATCAAAGAGCATATCCACGTTAAATGCTCTAAATGTTGCACGCTCCTCCATCATCCTTATATACACCAATGAGGGAACCAGATCCGACAATGATTAGCTGTTTCTCCATTCATCAAGCACCATGTGTTTATAGGAAAGCATCTAGAGGACCAAATCTGCCAATCTTGTAACTACCTACACATTCATCTGGTGTCGCATGTTATAGAATATTTGCTATTGTTGTCCGCTTCTCTTGGGAGGGATAGTCTTATCTAGGCCCCATAGAGGGGGTTTGATACAACGACAGATGAAGAAATAATGTTGATGTTGAATCGCCTTGTGAGTAGACAATGTCAGCGAGATGGGTCAAGACGGAGGGGATGTTGATGACTAAGACCGAGACATAGGTGATGTCGGGATCTAGGACTGAGTCGGAGGGGATGTCGGTGACTGAGGCTGAGACATAGGTGATGTCGAGATCTAGGACTGAGTCGAAGGGGATGTCAACGATTGAGGTCAAGACATAGGTGATGTCGGGATCTAGGACTGAGTTGGAGGGGATGCCAACGACCTGTGCCGAGACATAGCCGTTGTCGGGATTTGGGATTGAGCTGGAGGGAATATCAACGACTAAGGCTGAGACATAGGTGATGCTAAGATTTAGGACTGAGCCGTAGGGGATGTTGGCAGCCTGGGTCGAGACATAAGTGATGCTGGGGGGATCTAAGACTGTGTCGGAGGGAATATCAGCAACTAAGGTTGAGACTGAGTAAGCACTGAGATTGTAACGACCCGCCTTCTACTAACTAAGCTGTAAGGCCGATCGTCACATTATGCTGTGCTAACTAATCCATGACCATCATTAAATCTAGTGCGGAAGCTGTACCAATTAAAATTTCTGCTAAACTATTATCATTTCTTGGTTCTACACGTGCTAAGGGGTGTAATCTGAGCTATTCATGTCATTATTACCTCCCCTTATGGTCAAGGAACTTAACTAAGGGTTTCTAGCTAATATCAGGCCTCCCAATCGATCCACGGATCGATTGGAATGGTCGAATCGATCTGGAGATCGATTCAGAGGGCTACTGTATCCGGGACATGGGTTGGATCGATCCAGTGATCGATCCAGCACGCTACTGTGCTCGGGCAATATTCTGGATCAATCGGCTGATCGATCCAGACTGGTCAATCGATCCAGCGATCGATTCCAGAGCTTTTTGTTCGCGACAGAAATTGCTGGATCGATCAGCCGATCGATCCAGAAGCCTACTGTTCGCGGAACAAATTGCCCAATCGATAAGCTGATCGATTGGGAACCCCCAATCGATCCACCGATCGATTGGAGTTTCTGATTTTGCATCTAAGCTCTGATTTCAGCACTGTTTCGTGCCTCAATCACATTTCAAGTTCTAAAATAACCAGGAAACGTTCTAATAACAAACAGCTAGCATTCTAAACAGGTTTACTAACAATCTAAGCAGAGTTTCTATTACTCCATGCATGCAACCACTTAAATAAGCAAAAGTAGCGTAATAAGAAATGCTAAAGGTTCTAATACTTAAAACAAACTTGCTGAAATTTCCTAAGATCTTTATTCCAAGTTCCTGCCCACACACATCTTCGTAGCATTGCCCTCCAGCCTCCGCTAGTCCATCTTTCCTTTACCTTTATCTGCAGTATAAGGAAAAGAAAGTATCTGTAAGCTTTCGCTTAGTAAGAAACCATCTACCTCACTAAAACATGCATACGATGAGTTCATGCTTTTGAAAGATGCTGATTGAAAACTTGATAGAGAATGCTAGGCATGGCATACTATCTTACAAAACATAAAAATCAAAACTAGTCATAGCAATAACTGAAGTATTAATAAGAAAGGACTAAACTGAAACATAGCTGAGTTAAACTAAAGCTGAGCTAGAACTGATTTAGAATATAATCACATGACTGATTGTGAGTTTGGAAAACTATTATCATAATAGATTAAAATACATAATCATGCTGCTAATGGACCCGACAACTGTACATGCTATGCGCGCATCCTTGACTAGACCCGGGGTTGCAAATCCCGAGTTTAGTAAGGTTTACTAGGTTATCTAAATCCAGGGACCGACTATGGGAGCCCAGCCCAAGGACATCTAGTCCCGTACAGTGCCCCTACTGAAAGTAAAATACTGGATCATAGCTAACTAATTTATCTTGCTTTTACTAGGTTATCTGAACCTAGAGGCGACTGTGGGTGCCCACCCATTGGACCGCAGTCCCATATATGCTGTAGCAAGACTAACTAAGCTATTTTAAATGCTTCTATTGCATTTACTGAGTTATTAAAAATGCCTATTGTAGCATTTTACTGAGCTAAGCATTTTATCAAACACTTAGTGTGCTCCAACTCTCCCCTCTACTAGGGAGACCACCTCTAGGCACCCGACGACGTCTAGAATCTCCAACTGAAAGGAGTAAACATGTCTGGCCCATCTAGAGGTGCTCAACTAAATCCCTAAATCTGCGAGGAGGGTTAAATACACCCTATGCGTCGAAAAATCTACATATAGCTAATTTAAAAGCATTCTATCTTATGAAAAACTACTTATACTGCAGGTGAGGGGTTTCTTACCTCCTGTTCGGATTTTCTTACGATTCTAATCGTTAGATTTCCGGAGGAGACGATCCTTTCGACAATCTTCTCGCGTCTAAGCGTTCCTCTCGCGGAGGGGAGCGTCCACGTGTCGAAGTCATCGCCGGAATGCCCTTGGAACCCTTGGGACAGAACCCTTGCTTGTTCTTGTGGTTGGCGCCGAGAGAAGGAGAGGAGAAGGGAGGGTTGCGGCGTGGCTAGGGTGAGGAAAAGAGAAGTTGCCGATTAAAATCCTATCTCCCCACTTATTAATTCCTATTTATATTAAGGGATTAATTCCCCCAACTCTAATTTAAATAAAATTATTTCCCTTTCCTTTCAGCACAGCCCTGCTGGGTTCATCCGGTTACTAAAGCTATCTATAAGTCGTAGGACCCAATAGGTCTCGGGTTCAATTCCCGCGTAGGCCATTTTCGTTTTCTATTTATTTTTGCTACTTCCGCTACTCTAAAAATTCCATAAAAATATTCTAAAATCCCAGAAAAATTATAGAATTTTTCTAAAATAGTTTTGAGAATTTTCGGGCGTTACAGAGATTGAACTAAAGATGATGTCGGTTGCTGAGGCCGAGACAAGGATAATGTCAGGATCTGAGACTACGACATGTAGGACGCCAAGATATGAAGCTTGAGGCCGAAATATAGGTGATGTCGAGATCAGAGGCATGGAGGATGTCAGCGACCTAGGCCTAGACATGGGCAACACAAGATTTAGGACTGAGCCGGAAGAGATGTCGGTGACTAAGGCCGAAACTGAGATAGAATGGTGGCTGAGACTAGAGAGGTGTCGGGATCAATACTTGATTAAACTTTGAACTTTTGAGGTGAGTGAGTTGAGCGAGTTTAACTAGAGCTGAATCTCTTTCAGGCTAAGTCTGACCCCCTTAGGTCAAATCCACCTCACCTTGACTTTAACTGACTGCTCAACTTGATTCTTAATCATACCGGACATGTGAGGACTGTAGAATTCTTCCACATCATAAGTTTCTCCTTTAAGTCTTATCGAAGAAGGCGTAATCCAGCTGACTAGACTATGCCGAGTTGTTGTTGGTCTTGAAGCAGTTGGCAAGAGGGGGTGAATTGCCTGCAGAAATAAAGTAATCCCTTTCTCATTTTGGTTGCAATCTAGGTGGTTGTTCCTTTATTGAAAGCGGAGGCCTCTTACTTTCGTTGACAGCTCACAAGAAAAACTAAGAAGTGATTACAGGACATGTAGTTCAGTTATTATTCAATTCCTAGCTTCAAGGGTCTTTTTATGGCTCCTAAAAAAAAATCTATCTATTGCTCAGAGGGGTCTCCAAAGAGGTCCAGGGTGCCTCCAAAAGGATAAAACTTTTTCCTTAATGCAACGGTGGCCAAAAGGCTACTTGGAGGCGCCTGGACCAAAAGAAAACACTCTGGTTGCTTTTCCGCTACACAGCTCGCTTGGGTAATTTCGACCATCCAGAATTGCCCTCGCCAAAGTAGGCTTCTACTCCGGCTTCTCATCCCTCGGAAGCGCTGTGTGCGTCCTCGTCTGTCGTGTACTCTTCGGTAAATTCTAGTTCCTCGGATGTACCGAGCCTGTCGACTCACTTCCCACACCATCCTTCTCTTCCACTACATCTTCTGTTTGACTTCTTGTGTTCCTAAGTTTTTGCACAGTTAGACACAAGACATTAAACACAAACAAGACCTAACTTAACTCGGTTAATCACATCAAAACTACCATGGAATACTTACAATCTTTTTTTTTTATGTGCATCAACCCAAGTTAAAGTTAGGATTAAAACAAAATACAATATAATAAATAAGTGAAGAAAATTGCAATGACATTAATTATTTTGAAAATAAGTATAGGAATAAATTTTCAATTATCACACGTTCCTCTTAACTTATACTTATTTCTCTTCCTTTAATCATATAAAGAAATAGGAAAAAAATAAAATAAACAATTAGAAAAATTTCTAGGGATACATAACAGGAATTACGAGTAGACTAATATTTTTCAGAAATAATTTTTAAAAATATTCTATATTTGCTAATTAACCTTCTGTTTTGACAAAAATAATTTAAAAATTACTTTTTGGGTTTGAAAAATCTTGAAAATTTTTGTCGAACTTAAACAGAATAAGCTAGATCAGTAGCAAAAGTTTTCACAGAAAGATATTATTTAATCTAACAGAAATGATTTATTTCAGTAGAGAAATCTAATTTTTGAAAATAAAATTTTAAATATATATTTTCAACTCTAAAAATTATGCTAATTTTCTTAAATATGTAAAACGATTGTTTAATGGTAGAAAAATTAAAGTTTCTAAGTTTCTAGTTTCTTAAATTTTTAATAATTAAAAATTAACTTTTTAAAAAATAATTCATAATTTTTTTATTTATTAGAAAATTCTAAATAAAATTTCCCTCAGTAGAAACATTACTGTTATATTAGTCTAGAAATTTTGAATAAAAAATTCAAATAGAAGATTATTAAAAAAAATTCTTAGTCAAACAATTTCTACCCTAACAAAAAATTAGGAATTCAATCTATAAAAGATTTCGGAACCTAATATATGTTCCTACCTATTGGATTCACTAGAAATTTTGGTGGTACATAATTCTTATGTATTTTCCTTATTTGTCCCTTATTTAATAATGTACTAGTGAATTCTACCATAATTTGTAAACCTTGATTTTTAAAAAATATTTGAACATGCATAGTCATTTTTCAATTTCTCTATTTGTGCTTTTAGTTTTTCATTTTCTATTTTTAAATTATCATACATTACTAAAGGACATGAATTTGCTAAGTTTAATTTTAGCTTAGCATTCATTTTCTAATTTTAGCATGATTTTGGAAAGCATTTTAATAAATTTAAAAGATTCTTCAAGATGTAAGCTCGTACCTCACTTACCTCGTGGTCTGATTCTTCATCTTCATTGCTGCTTTCTTTTGAAGATACTCTTCGTTTGTTGATGGTCATTTTTGAGGAACTTTCGTCGTTCCTCTAGTGGTCTTCCATCAGGGCTAATCTGACATATTCTTCTAACTTCAATTCTAATGATGACGATTTGTCCCATGTTGACGAGCTTTGTACATCTGAGGGATTAGAAGTTGTAGAAGAGTACATTGGCGAACGAAAAGGATGTGTGCGGTGCTTCCGAAGGATGAGAAGTTGGAACGAAAGTCTGCTCGAGGAGAGGGACGGAAGATGGGTTTAGATGAGCCCAATTTCGGATGGCTAAAAATCACCTAAACGAGCGGAGCAGCGGGAAAACAACCAAAGTTAAATATGTTATCTTCTGCTAGTCCAGGCGTCCCACCTGGGCTACCCAGCCCAGGCACCTTTCTCAGTCGAAGGTGCCTCCAAGTAGCCTTTTGGCTATAGTTGCATAGAGGATAAAATTTTATCCTTTTGGAGGCATTATGAATCTCTTTGGAGGTTCCTTTGAGCAACAGATAAATTTTTCCATGGGCTATAAAAAGACCCCTGGAGCTAGGAATTGAATAACAACTGAATTATAAGTCTTGTAATCACTTTCTACTCTTTCTTGTGAGCTGTCAACGTCTGTAAGAGGATACTCCGCCTTCAACAAAATAGTTTTTCTAGTGGAGAACTTCTAAAGCCTTGGATTAACGACAACCTAAGTTGTAACCAAGTAATTCCTCGCCTCTTCTTTATTTTAGTTGTTCAGTTTGTTTTATTAATTGTGCTTACAAAACAAAATTCAAAGATTGAGAAAGTGATTGTTTTATTTCTACAGGTAATTCTCCTTCTCTTACCAGCCGCAATGGGACCAACAGTTGTCACCTGCCTAATAGGCTTAGCTTTTGGAATGTTGAGCTGAGGTGTCAGTATTTCGTTGGGACAATTGGCCAGGTCTCGGTCATCAAGGAGATAAGGCGTTGCATTTAATGAACGTGATATTCAAGATTTTATATTACGCTCATGATTGGTGCATCTTACCATCGCCTTAATGACTAGTATATTGTATCTTCGTTGAGCTGCGAATGCACCTTATCACTTTAGTTACAAAGATGTGCAACAATGATGCTACTGACGCAACCCTAGATCCGATAGTGATGGAGCATTGCTGCTTATTTAGTCTCAACATGTGACAACTGTGTTTGAACCATTGCGAAAATCGATGGGTCACTTCATAACTTGTTATTATTGTATTTTAATAATAGAGATAGTGTCATGATCATGACCATTCAGTTGAGCAATCTGACGATTGTGAAGAGATCTCAACTCTCTTTTCTCACCATCTGACATCTCAGTGGGCTGTTACGATAACTCTACTGTGCTTCTACCAAAATATATTAGGTCATCGAAAAGCGACAATGCCTTCATCTGTTTCTTCTTGAGCTAGTGCCTTCATCTTCATCTTCTTTTCTTCCTATGACACAGTAAGTTCACCCCCATTTTTTGTTATTGTTTTCAATCCTTTTAATATCTTGCTTCTAGCATCATTATCTTCTTTTTATCCTATGGTTGTCAGTGGCTCCTTGAACCCTTGGTATGAGTCCCATTGGACGGTATATATGAGAGGCACAAAACGCAGCTTCAAATAGTCTATGGTATCCCATCCGATCATAAGATCTAGATTCTAATGTCATAGCATTGACCACACAATCCACCCTTAGGTTACACACATGTTTCCAAGGTCAGCTATCGAGTGGTTTAACATTTTCCATCCATCCTTTCCTTCAAGACCTTTCCACCTACTTCCAAATCTCTTTGCCTCAATTCTCTCCTAACTCATACCATTTAATCTGTGGTGTAGTCATCATCTTTCGGATGTCTCAAGTTTTTCTTGACTCTTTCCTTTTTCACTATCTTTTTTATCCCAGATAGACAGAGCTTGAGTCTTTTACTTCGCAGCATGGCTAAGGTACAATTTCCTTAGCAAATATCCATCCTCACATAAGGAGTGAAAGAGTCGCTTCATCTTTATCAAACTGCCTTACCTATATACTTGTCCAGTCATCTGGCGGGATGACTTTGTAACGACTCAATTTTTCTCATTAGGAGTTCTAAAAGTTCTTAAAAATATTTAGAAATACTTTAGAAAAATTATAGAGATTTTTAGGAATTTTTAGAATATTTTTATGCAATTTTTGAAGGTCGTTTGGTATTTTTACTAAACGAAGGAAGTTTTGACAAAAAATGTCCATGCCGAGGTTCGAACCAGCAACCCCTGATCTGGTCAAAACCCGGCTAACCAAGTGATCCAGCCGTCGGTTTGGTTTAGAAAAGATAGGAAAGTTATTTAAGTTAACAGAATTTGGGGAAATTAAAGGGAGAACTTAGGTGATAATTACCGCAACCCAAAACCTTTTCCCTAAACCTAATTTTCCTCTCCTTCCTCTCTCCCGACGGCGTTTCTCTTCTCGCGCGGCGTCGACCTCAGCTCGGTGGACCGCAGCAGAAGGCGAGGGCGTCAATTCCGACGGCCGGCCAAGGTTCTCCGAGGGGTTCCTCCACCTCCTTAAGCTCTTCTTGACGAGGAGAAGTCGGGAGCACGAAGAAGAGTCGGGATTTCGAGCTCGCCGAAAACCCTAGAAGTCTCCTTCTCGGCTGTAAGTCAAAGAAACCCAAGGTAAGTTGCTTCTCACCTGCAGTAAGAGTAGTTTCAAGCTTCGATTTCTTCTCCTTTCCTTGCGTTCGGCAGTAGTATGCTTAAAGAAATGTTGCTAGGAGTTTAAGAGATTTGCTTTCTCCTTTTTGATTCGGCAGTAGCATGTTTAAAGAATTGGAAGCTTGAAGGGATTTAGGCTTGTTCCTTGTTAAGATATTCCGATTTTAATGAAAGGGGCATGTTTCAATTATAGAAGTGTTTTAGTTTAGTCTATGTAGCCTTGTATTGCTTCAGATTTAAGTCAAGAATGACCCAATCCGGAAATAGTGGTGGTGTTTGGAATTGAGGAAATTTTCGGGTTCTGTTCAATGTTGCTCTGATTTTTAATCTAGCTGTGGATTTCCAAGGTTTATTCAAAAGATTTTGATGTGTTACATGGTGATTTTTTGGATCGTTGTGTGCTTTTGAGTTCTTTAAAGGTATTAATACGGGATTCATTTAGGTTGCTTTACTGCTAGAAGAATAGGCAAGTATGGACTATAGGTGTTATGAATTGATTATCCTCGACAGCAGATATATATTGTGTGTTCAATGCTAGGAACAGAACTAGAGTAACATGGAGGATAGTATGCATTACCTGTGGGAAAAAAAAACTATGCTAAATGCTATGAACTGAGCTAGAGTTGATTATGATGGCTTAGCGGCTGTTCAAATCAATTTTGTGAGTTCTGTGGGAATTTTTTTGGTTAGTTCGTGTCTTTATGTGAAGAATGCTATGATTGGAGTTTTCATCTTTTGTCCAGCAACTATGTTGGTAAGTGTTAAATGCTATACTAGAGAATCTATCTTCCCTGTCTAGTATAAGTGTTAGTATGTAGCAACCAGTGATAAGTGATAATATGTAGCAACCGGTAATAAGTGTTTAGTTAGATTTCAGTGGCTTGTTTAGAACAGAATTTTATTAAGCATTAGTGTGCAGATTTTTAAGCTTAGAATGCAGATTTTTATTAAGCTTATATGCAGATTTTTGTTAAGCTAGTATGCAGATTTCTGTTAAGCATTAGTGCAGATTTTTGATAAGTATTGTACATGCAGATTTCTTTTGTATTCTATGCATGATTATGTGTTAGTTAGTTTCATTCATAGATGCTTACGAAGGATACCCTAACAGTATTTTGGGTTTAAGAAAAGCATAAGAAAGATAAAGAAAAGTATAAGAAAGATAAAGAAAAGAAAGAAAAGGCCAAGGCCTTAAGTAGATCCCAAAGTCAAGACTTTAGGGATTTTTGGCACACAAGGTGTCTCGTTAAAATGCCAAGGCATTTAAAGAAGAAGTAATTAAGATTATAAGTATTTTACTTTTAAGAAGAGGCTAGTACCCGACTTTCGAGGTTGTCGTTAAACAAATCCAGGTGTCCAATTCTGAGGTCTTGACCCTGGTAGACCGAGGTCTGCTCTTTTAGGATTGGTGGCTCGCTACCCCAACCTATTAAGGGAACGCGCATAAGATGGTACTACGCTTGGGCCCAAGAAGAAGTTGATTATTATTTTGAAGTATTATAAGTATAAGTTTTTGAACAAGTAAAACAAGTTTTACCTAAGTATAAGGTATTAAAGCATAAGTTTTAAACAAGTGAAATAAGATTCAGAAGGTGTTTAGAATTCAGTAAGTTTAGTTCTTTATGCTAGTATGATTGTATAGATTTACTTTACATGTTTAGCCTTTCAGTATATTTCTTTACTAGTAGATGAGCATGAGTAGTTTTCCTTTTGAGCATTTAGTTTTAGTTTTCAGTATGCTCACATGCATATCGAGTTTTGTGAGTTAGATAGCGCTTACTAAGCATTTTGCTTATAGATTGCATTTCCTCTTATTGCAGATACAGGAAAGGAAAAGATATAGAAAGGAAGGCGACAAGGAGGTGTTCGAAGGATGTGTGATGCCAGGACTATGGAAGCCTTGGGACTAAGAAAGAAGTTTTCTTTTAGTTTCTATTGTCTTTTGCTATATTAGAAGTATTTGAGATAGTACATGATATTTTGATGTGATTAGGACATAATAGATGAATTGTGATATGGTATGATGAGTTGTGGTATTGTTTCCTTTATTTTGGATTTATTATACTGCGTGGTTGATTGATATGTGTTACAGCCGCTTGTGGCTGAGTATATATTGCATGTATTGTTGAATATGGTCACCAGTACAGGGGAGACTCTGTCGAAATTTTTTGGTAGGGTTTCCATGTGATTTTTAATCATACCGATTAAGTAGAGTTAGTAGTTAAGTAACGGTCATTCTTAGAGAGTATTATAGTATAGTAAGAAGGGTGGTCGTTACAGTTGGTATCAGAGCAGTTCCCATTCTCCAGCATCACACATCGGCACCATCCTTGTCGTCTTCAAGTAAGAAAGTATTTAATTTTCTTTTATGCTTTCTTTATTATTTGCAGTATAGAGTATCTGCTGATATGCGCTTAAGTAAGAAGAAAATTCTTGTTTTATTTTTCTATGTTTGGATACATATGCTTAGGAAGAATAGAGATGATTTTAGTTTTGTTTCTCTCCTACATAATTAGATGTCAAGAAGAGGACGTCCCCGTACCGTTCGTACTGAGGACCGAGCACAGGAGAACGAAGAGCCCAGAATAGCTGAACCAAATCTCTCTGAAGTTGTTGCTCAACTCCAAAGACAAGTGGCGGAGCAGCAACAAGTAATCGTCAATCTGATGGCGAATCAGCAGCCAGTCCCTCCCACTCCTCCAACTATTAATGTGGAAACACCAGTGGTAACTGAAGTTCCACCAGCCGCCTTGGAAGTCCCCACAGTACCTAGAAGACAAGAAGCCTACCTGATACAGTGGTTGAAGCTGAAGCCAGAAAGTTTTTCAGGCACGACTGAGCCCTGGGATGCTCAGGCTTGGTTCAAGACACTGGAGAGCATCATGGAACTTCTTGACTGGCCAGAAGTCGAGAAGGTCAAGTGTGCTTCTTTCTGCTTATCTGGAGATGCCCGTATGTGGTGGGAGAGAGTGAAGAGCAAGAGAATAGTCAATCAGATGAACTGGGCTGACTTCGAGACGGAGTTTTACGAAGAATTCTTTCGTCAACGAATCACCAACAAGCATTATGAGGAGTTTATAGAATTCAGACAAGGTGATCTGTCAGTGGAAGAAGTAGTCAAGAGGTTCAACAGGCTGGCTCGCATCTGCCCAGAGCTAGTAAGTACGGAGAAGGAACGAGTCAGACTGATGCTTAGGATGCTGAGACCAGTGATAGTACTTAATGTGAGTAGTGGAACACACCAGCCTCAGACTGGCGAAGAGCTGGTCAGCAGAGCATTAGTCGCTGAGCATTATTTGAACAACATCAAGGCACAACGAGAGCAACACAAGCCAGACAAGATAAAAAATAAGACAGTGGAGAATCAGAGACCCTAGTCAAGTGATCAGAATTGGAAGGGCAAGGGTAACAAAAGGAAACAATGGAATTTTGGAGGTAGCCAAGAGGAAGGCCCAACAAACAAGCAGACCAAGTTTCCTCCCTGTCCTAAGTGTGGAAGAGTACATCCAGGAACCTGTCTTTTGGGTACAATTGGATGTTATTCATGTGGTCAAGAAGGACATCTAGCTAGAGCATGTCCTAACAAGTTTAAGGCACCTCAGCAACAGTCAGTGCAATATAGAGACGAGCCTGTACAGTTACACCACATGACAACATCGCTAGAAGGACCCTGTCTCAGTCAGGGACGGTTGGAAGCCCCACCCGATCCAACCAATGCCAGAGTATTTTCTCTTACTAGGGAAGAAGCTGTCGGTGCCCCATAATAGTCACAAAATTATTCTAAGTTCGAGGATGAACTTTTTATAAGGTATGGGGGATTGTAACGACCCAATTTTCCTCATTAGGAGTTCTAAAAGTTCTTAAAAATATTTAGAAATACTTTAGAAAAATTCTAGAGATTTTTAGGAATTTTTAGAATATTTTTATGTAATTTTTGAAGGTCGTTTGGTATTTTTACTAAACGAAGGAAGTTTTGACAAAAAATGTCCATGCCGAGGTTCGAACCAGCAACCTCTGATCTGGTCAAAACCCGGCTAACCAAGTGATCCAGCCGTCGATTTTGTTTAGAAAATGTAGGAAAGTTATTTAAGATAACAGAATTTGAGGAAATTAAAGGGAGAACTTAGGTGTTAATTACCGTAACCCGAAACCTTTTCCCTAAACCTAATTTTCCTCTCCTTCCTCTCTCCCGACGGCGTTTCTCTTCTCGCGCGGCGTCGACCTCAGCTCGGTGGACCGCAGCAGAAGGCGAGGGCGTCGATTCCGCCGGCCGGCCAAGGTTCTCCGAGGGGTTCCTCCACCTCCTTAAGCTCTTCTTGACGAGGAGAAGTCGGGAGCACGAAGAAGAGTCGGGATTTCGAGTTCGCCGAAAACCTTAGAAGTCTCCTTCTCGGCAGTAAGTCCAAGAAACCCAAGGTAAGTTGCTTCTCACCTGCAGTAAGGGTAGTTTCGAGCTTCGATTTCTTCTCCTTTCCTTGCGTTCGGCAGTAGTATGCTGGGAGTTTAAGAGATTTGCTTTCTCCTTTTTGATTCGGCAGTAGCATGTTTAAAGAATTGGAAGCTTGAAGGGATTTAGGCTTGTTCCTTGTTAAGATATTCTGGTTTTAATGAAAGGGGCATGTTTCAATTATAGAAATGTTTTAGTTTAGTCTATGCAGCCTTGTATTGCTTCGGATTTAAGTCAAGAATGACCCAATCCGGAAATGGTGGTGGTGTTTGGAATTGAGGAAATTTCTGGGTTCTGTTCAATGTTGCTCTGATTTTTAATCTAGCTGTGGATTTCCAAGGTTTATTCAAAAGATTTTGATGTGTTACATGGTGATTTTCTGGATCGTTGTGTGCTTTTGAGTTCTTTAAAGGTATTAATACGGGATTCATTTAGGTTGCTTTGCTGCTAGAAGAATAGGCAAGTATGGACTATAGGTGTTATGAATTGATTATCCTCGACAGCAGATATATATTGTGTGCTCAATGCTAGGAACAGAACTAGAGTAACATGGAGGATAGTATGCATTACCTGTGAAAAAAAAAAACTATGCTAAATGCTATGAACTGAGCTAGAGTTGATTATGATGGCTTAGCGACTATTCAAATCAATTTTGTGAGTTCTGTGGGAATTTTTTTGGTTAGTTCGTGTCTTTATGTGAAGAATGCTATGATTGGAGTTTTCATCTTTTGTCCAGCAACTATGTTGGTAAGTGTTAAATGCTATACTAGAGAATCTATCTTCCCTGTCTAGTATAAGTGTTAGTATGTAGCAACCAGTGATAAGTGATAATATGTAGCAACCGGTAATAAGTGTTTAGTTAGATTTCAGTGGCTTGTTTAGAACAGAATTTTATTAAGCATTAGTGTGCAGATTTTTAAGCTTCGAATGCAGATTTTTATTAAGCTTATATGCAGATTTTTGTTAAGCTAGTATGCAGATTTCTGTTAAGCATTAGTGCAGATTTTTGATAAGTATTGTACATGCAGATTTCTTTTGTATTCTATGCATGATTATGTGTTACATAGTTAGTTTCATCCATAGATGCATACGAAGGATACCCTAACAGTATTTTGGGTTTAAGAAAAGCATAAGAAAGATAAAGAAAAGTATAAGAAAGATAAAGAAAAGAAAGAAAAGGTCATGGCCTTAAGTAGATCCTAAAGTCAAGACTTTAGGGATTTTTGGCACACAAGGTGTCTCGTTAAAATGCCAAGGCATTTAAAGAAGAAGTAATTAAGATTATAAGTATTTTACTTTTAAGAAGAGGCTAATACCCGACTTCCGAGGTTATCGTTAAACAAATCCAGGTAACCAATTCCGAGGTCTTGGCCCTGGTAGACCGAGGTCTGCTCTTTTAGGATTGGTGGCTCGCTACCCCAACCTATTAAGGGAACGCGCATAAGATGGTACTACGCCTGGGCCCAAGAAGAAGTTAATTATTATTTTGAAGTATTATAAGTATAAGTTTTTTGTAACGACCACCCTTCTTACTACTACTACTCTCTAAGGATGACCGTTACTTAACTACTAACTCTACTTAACCGGTATGATTAAAATTCTCGAAGAAACCCTACCGAAAAATTCCGGCAGAGTCTCCCCTGTACCGGTGACCTTAAACTGACATACATAACATAATATACACAGCCACAGGCGGCTGGAACACATATCAAACACACAAAAGCAATAACATCACCACGCAGTTTAATGAAATCAAATCATGCAAGTAATAAGTAGCGGAAACAAAATAAAAACATACAGTTAACTAACAGCGGAAGACTAAATGACTCATCTAATACATTCTTAATAAATGACAATCTTAATAAATTCTTAGACTAAGTCCTAAGGCTTCCATAGTCCTGGCATCACACATCCCTCGAACACCTCCTTGTCGCCTTCCTTTCTATATCTTTTCCTTTCCTGTATCTGCAGTAAGAGGAAGTGTAGTCTATAAGCAAAATTTGCTTAGTAAGCGCTATCTAACTCACAAAAACTCGATATGCATGTATATAAATAAAAACATGCTAAAACTGAATGCTAACATGTAAAGCTACTCATGCTCATAAATAGCAAATAACAGTAAGCTAACTCATGCTCTTCTAACAGTAAAGAAACATACTGAAAGGCTAAACATGTAAGACAAGTCTATACTATCATGCTAGCATAAAGAATTTAACTCACTGAATTCTAAACACTTTCTGATTCTTATTAAACTTGCTTAAAAACTTATTCTTTTATTTCACTTATTTAAAACTTATTCTTTAATACTTGTAAACTTTTGTAAACACATTGTTTTATTAGTTCAAAAGCTTATACTTATAATACTTCAAAATAATAATCAACTTCTTCTTGGGCCCGGCATGTACCATCTTATGCGCGTTCCCTAATAGGTTGGGGTAGCGAGCCACCAATCCTAAAAGAGCAGACCTCGGTCTACCAGGGCCAAGACCTCGGAATTGAACACCTGGATTTGTTTAACGACAACCTCGGAAGTCGGGTACTAGCCTCTTCTTAAAAGTAAAATACTTATAATCTTAATTACTTCTTCTTTAAATGTCTCGGCATTTTAATAGGCACCTTGTGTGCCAAAAATCTCTCAAGTCTCGACTTTGGGATCTACTTAAGGCCTCGGCCTTTTCTTTTCTTTTCTTTATCTCCTTTTTACTCTTATCTTTTGGTACTTTAGTAGGAAACCACAACTAAAGCCGAAATAAATCTGTCCATGCTAAATTAGGTAGTAATGAAACAACAAGATCTACTAACTGGAATTTAAACTTGCTAAAATTAAAGCGTAACACAAAACTAGACTTGCTGAACTTAACATAAACTGTCCATGCTCATAATCTGAGTTCACATGCTTCAATTAACGAATTAACAAGGAGAAACCAACCTTAAAACTAATCATGTGTATAGAATTAGCAAGGAAAACTAAGCTACAATGACAAATTCTGCATACCTAACCAATACAAAAGAAACCAGAAACTGATTGCTTTAAAGGGATGCCACTCATGCACATTTAATTACTTAAGGAACTAGAACTCTAAATCTACTCATGCTCAAACCTATAGCAACGAAATAGAAAATGAAATCTAATCATGCATATTCTATAGCAAATGGGAAAGTCCAAACAGCAGGCTAGAATAAACCAAAAAAAAAAACTGAAATGCTAATCTACAATGCTAACCATTCAAAATCTGCTATGCTAGACAATCAAAAATCTGCAATGCAAGCTCTAAAGCTAGGATAGGTTTAATGGGCTGTTCTTGTTCAACTTATAGCACAAAAGGAATGGGTTGTTCTTATTCGGAATTTACTACAAGATTTTGAAACTAAACTTCCAAATCACCCAACTGTGCAGGCTTGTAAACTACAAGGAAGCCAACCAATAAGACTAAATCTGTTACAGGTTCCAAAGCAAAGACAAAGTGCACTAATTCCCTAACAACATAACTGGTTACAGCAGAAAACAACAAATTGTTAATTCAATCTAAAACCTTGTAATGATTTCTGGAAACGAAACAAAACCATCTCGAAACAGCAAATCTCATAGCAAGGGATCACAAGCTACTAATCTTATCCACCGAATTCAAACTTCAATTCAAAGAAATACAATCTGTTTCCCTTCTTCGTTCCCTTTTGAGACTCACGGCAACAACCTCACAACAGGCTCCTTACGGCATTCATCACAGAAAACAACAAGTAAAGCAAAAACTCGATAGCTACTCTTACCGCAGGTGAGTAAGCAACTTACATCGGTTCCTTAGACTTACAGCCGGCGAGAACAATTCTAGGGCTTCGGAGAACTTGAGCTTTCGGTCCCTCCTTGTGCTCACGGCTCCTCCTCGACGAGAGGAACGCAAGGAGATGAAGAAGCCTTTGAATGAGCCTTTGGCCGGCCACCGGAGACGCCCTAAAGCTCGGCTGCGTTTTCGCCGAGAAGAGTCGCGCCGTCGAACTCGAGAGAAGGGGAGAGGGATCGAGAGAATAAATTTCCTCTCTTAACTTAACCTCTTTTATAACCTAATACTTCTGTTACAGCTTAAGAATATTTCGCTTCCTTTTTATTACGAAATTCTCGTTGGATCACCTGGTCAGGAACGTTTGATCAAATCAAACCGTTGCTGGTTCGATTCCCCCGCAGCGCCCTTTCTCGTTTTAATTAATTTTGATTTCCCAACTACGGCTTAAGTACAATTCGACCCTTATTTGATTAAATAACAACTGCTAGCCCAGTTGGTCCGTTGGGCTTTGCTCGAAGCCGCAGGTCTGGGCTTCGATTCCCGTCCGCGCCCCCCTTTTTCTCCAATTTATTTTGAACGTTCCATCTACTGCATATATACATTTCGCTCCAAATAAGGTTAACAAAAATCATGTAGCTCAGCTGGTTGGGCTGGTTTTGCTCGAAATCACAGATTGCAGGTTCAAAACTTGGCTTCAACATATTCCTTTTCTCTTTTTTTTTAAACTTCTTCCTCTTGGTAAAAATACCAAACGAACTCCAAAAATTGCATAAAAATATTCTAAAAATTTCTAAAAAATCTCTAGAATATTTTAAAAGTGTTTCTAAATATTTTAAAGCACTTTTAGGACTCCTAATGAGGAAAATTGGGTCGTTACAATCCCCCATACCTTATAAAAAGTTCGTCCTCGAACTTAAAATAATTCTGGATATCTCTATCTCATACTGTTCTCACGCTCCTAAGTAACTTCCTCGTGCTTCTGGTTCTAAATAACTTTCACTAATGGTACTCTTTGTTCCTTAGTCTCTTAACTTCTCGGTCCTCTATCATTTATCTCGGATCGTACCCATTAGTGGTCTTTGTAAGACTTGGTATCTTCTCTATCCTTTCTAAACATACTTATGTATATATGAATATAAGAGAAACAAAACTAAAATTGTCTCTATTCTTTCTAAGCATATGTATCAAAACATAGAAAATTAAAACATGAATTTTCTTCTTTCCTAAGCACATATAAGCAGATACTCTATACTGCAAATAATGAAGAAAGCATAAAAGAAAATTAAATACTTTCTTACTTGAAGACGGCAAGGATGGTGCTGATGTGTGATGCTGGAGAATGGGAACTGCTCTGATACCAACTGTAACGACCACCCTTCTTACTACTACTACTACTCTCTAAGGATGACCGTTACTTAACTACTAACTCTACTTAACCGGTATGATTAAAATCCTCGAAGAAACCCTACCGAAAAATTCCGGCAGAGTCTCCCCTGTACCGGTGACCTTAAACTGACATACATAACATAATATACACAGCCACAGGCGGCTGGAACACATATCAAACACACAAAAGCAATAACATCACCACGCAGTTTAATGAAATCAAATCATGCAAGTAATAAGTAGCGGAAACAAAATAAAAACATACAGTTAACTAACAGCGGAAGACTAAATGACTCATCTAATACATTCTTAATAAATGACAATCTTAATAAATTCTTAGACTAAGTCCCAAGGCTTCCATAGTCCTGGCATCACACATCCCTCGAACACCTCCTTGTCGCCTTCCTTTCTATATCTTTTCCGTTCCTGTATCTGCAGTAAGAGGAAGTGTAGTCTATAAGCAAAATTTGCTTAGTAAGCGCTATCTAACTCACAAAAACTCGATATGCATGTATATAAATAAAAACATGCTAAAACTGAATGCTAACATGTAAAGCTACTCATGCTCATAAATAGCAAATAACAGTAAGCTAACTCATGCTCTTCTAACAGTAAAGAAACATACTGAAAGGCTAAACATGTAAGACAAGTCTATACTATCATGCTAGCATAAAGAATTTAACTCACTGAATTCTAAACACTTTCTGATTCTTATTAAACTTGCTTAAAAACTTATTCTTTTATTTCACTTATTTAAAACTTATTCTTTAATACTTGTAAACTTTTGTAAACACATTGTTTTATTAGTTCAAAAGCTTATACTTATAATACTTCAAAATAATAATCAACTTCTTCTTGGGCCCAGACATAGTACCATCTTATGCGCGTTCCCTAATAGGTTGGGGTAGCGAGCCACCAATCCTAAAAGAGCAGACCTCGGTCTACCAGGGCCAAGACCTCGGAATTGAACACCTGGATTTGTTTAATGACAACCTCGGAAGTCGGGTACTAGCCTCTTCTTAAAAGTAAAATACTTATAATCTTAATTACTTCTTCTTTAAATGCCTCGGCATTTTAATAGGCACCTTGTGTGCCAAAAATCCCTCAAGTCTCGACTTTGGGATCTACTTAAGGCCTCGGCCTTTTCTTTTCTTTTCTTTATCTCCTTTTTACTCTTATCTTTTGGTACTTTAGTAGGAAACCACAACTAAAGCCGAAATAAATCTGTCCATGCTAAATGAGGTAGTAATGAAACAACAAGATCTACTAACTGGAATTTAAACTTGTTGAAATTAAAGCGTAACACAAAACTAGACTTGCTGAACTTAACATAAACTGTCCATGCTCATAATCTGAGTTCACATGCTTCAATTAACGAATTAACAAGGAGAAACCAACCTTAAAACTAATCATGTGTATAGAATTAGCAAGGAAAACTAAGCTACAATGACAAATTCTGCATACCTAACCAATACAAAAGAAACCAGAAATTGATTGCTTTAAAGGGATGCCACTCATGCACATTTAATTACCTAAGGAACTAGAACTCTAAATCTACTCATGCTCAAACCTATAGCAACGAAATAGAAAATGAAATCTAATCATGCATATTCAATAGCAAATGGGAAAGTCCAAACAGCATGCTAGTATAAACCAAAAAAAAAAAAACTGAAATGCTAATCTACAATGCTAACCATTCAAAATCTGCTATGCTAGACAATCAAAAATCTGCAATGCAAGCTCTAAAGCTAGGATAGGTTTAATGGGCTGTTCTTGTTCAACTTATAGCACAAAAGGAATGGGTTGTTCTTATTCGGAATTTACTACAAGATTTTGAAACTAAACTTCCAAATCACCCAACTGTGCAGGCTTGTAAACTACAAGGAAGCCAACCAATAAGACTAAATTTGTTACAGGTTCCAAAGCAAAGACAAAGTGCACTAATTCCCTAACAACATAACTGGTTACAGCAGAAAACAACAAATTGTTAATTCAATCTAAAACCTTGTAATGATTTCTGGAAACGAAACAAAACCATCTCGAAACAACAAATCTCATAGCAAGGGATCACAAGCTACTAATCTTATCCACCGAATTCAAACTTCAATTCAAAGAAATACAATCTGTTTCCCTTCTTCGTTCCCTTTTGAGACTCACGGCAACAACCTCACAACAGGCTCCTTACGGCATTCATCACAGAAAACAACAAGTAAAGCAAAAACTCGATAGCTACTCTTACCGCAGGTGAGTAAGCAACTTACATCGGTTCCTTAGACTTACAGCCGGCGAGAACAATTCTAGGGCTTCGGAGAACTCGAGCTTTCGGTCCCTCCTTGTGCTCACGGCTCCTCCTCGACGAGAGGAACGTAAGGAGATGAAGAAGCCTTTGAATGAGCCTTTGGCCGGCCACCGGAGACGCCCTAAAGCTCGGCTGCGTTTTCGCCGAGAAGAGTCGCGCCGTCGAACTCGAGAGAAGGGGAGAGGGATCGAGAGAATAAATTTCCTCTCTTAACTTAACCTCTTTTATAACCTAATACTTCTGTTATAGCTTAAGAATATTTCGCTTCCTTTTTATTACGAAATTCTCGTTGGATCACCTGGTCAGGAACGTTTGATCAAATCAAACCGTTGCTGGTTCGATTCCCCCGCAGCGCCCTTTCTCGTTTTAATTAATTTTGATTTCCCAACTACGGCTTAAGTACAATTCGACCCTTATTTGATTAAATAACAACTGCTAGCCCAGTTGGTCCGTTGGGCTTTGCTCGAAGCCGCAGGTCTGGGCTTCGATTCCCGTCCGTGCCCCCCTTTTTCTCCAATTTATTTAAAACATTCCATCTACTGCATATATACATTTCGCTCCAAATAAGGTTAACAAAATCGTGTAGCTCAGCTGGTTGGGCTGGTTTTGCTCGAAATCACAGATTGCAGGTTCAAAACTTGGCTTCAACATATTCCTTTTCTCTTTTTTTTTTTAAACTTCTTCCTCTTGGTAAAAATACCAAACGAACTCCAAAAATTACATAAAAATATTCTAAAAATTTCTAAAAAATCTCTAGAATATTTTAAAAGTATTTCTAAATATTTTAAAGCACTTTTAGGACTCCTAATGAGGAAAATTGGGTCGTTACATTTTTGAACAAGTAAAACAAGTTTTACCTAAGTATAAGGTATTAAAGAATAAGTTTTAAACAAGTGAAATAAGATTCAGAAGGTGTTTAGAATTCAGTAAGTTTAGTTCTTTATGCTAGCATGATTGTATAGATTTACTTTACATGTTTAGCCTTTCAGTATATTTCTTTTAATAGTAGATGAGCATGAGTAGTTTTCCTTTTGAGCATTCAGTTTTAGTTTTCAGTATGCTCACATGCATATCGAGTTTTGTGAGTTAGATAGCGCTTACTAAGCATTTTGCTTATAGATTGCATTTCCTCTTACTACAGATACAGGAAAGGAAAAGATATAGAAAGGAAGGCGACAAGGAGGTGTTCGAAGGATGTGTGATGCCAGGACTATGGAAGTCTTGGGACTAAGAAAGAAGTTTTCTTTTAGTTTCTATTGTCTTTTGCTATGTTAGAAGTATTTGAGATAGTACATGATATTTTGATGTGATTAGGACATAGTAGATGAATTGTGATATGGTGTGATGAGTTGTGGTATTGTTTCCTTTATTTTTGATTTATTATACTGCGTGGTTGATTGATATGTGTTCCAGCCGCTTGTGGCTGAGTATATATTGCATGTATTGTTGAATATGGTCACTGGTACAGGGGAGACTCTGCCGAAATTTTTCGGTAGGGTTTCCATGTGATTTTTAATCATACCGGTTAAGTAGAGTTAGTAGTTAAGTAACGGTCATCCTTAGAGAGTAGTATAGTATAGTAAGAAGGGTGGTCGTTAAAGACTTATCGGCTCAGCCATCTTTGGGCAATTATAGGAAGGAGTGAGCATATTTATTTGCGATCAAGATCTTAGCGGGGTTGAAGTTCAACGCTAATTTGTTGGTGCAGAATGAAACCTTACTCTATCGGACTAGGCTAAGTCCAAATGCAATCAAACTAGATGACCAACTGAGTAAGATGCTACTTCTATTAGATTTTCCCTTTCGCTAACTAACTTTCCTTAACCTTGTAGGTCAAATCATGTTTAATGCGTCAATGAACAAGGTTTTGAAATGGATCTAACCTCAGTGGAGGGTGTATAGGCCTTGAAGGATGCAACTGAGGCCTCCTCAAAAATGTCACTGTCTTGTCCCTCCATAGTGGCTGAAACTTCTACGACTGTGGCCGAGTCTTCTGAAGTTGCAATTGAGGCTTCTGCTTCGACTTTTCCAACTGTTGCTACCACCGAGACACTGACCCTGATTATCAAATTGGTGGAGTCCCCTATAACAGTTAATCCTAAGAGTAAGGCTCAAGCCAAAAATCGATCCCGAGAGAAGGATTGTACTCCTAGGTGGCCAACGTTCTCCATCCCCATTAAAGAGACTCATAGCTACAGTCAGAAATCAAGGCATGAGACTAAAAACTCAAGAAGCAAAAATAAGTACCTAAGGTTGGGACCTTAAAGAAACCAGCGACTGAGCTTGGGGTCTCAAAGAAACAAAAGTCAATCCCACCCCCGAGAGGGGGGGGGGTGTTCTAGATCCATAACCTCTAATGGGTTTCCCTCTTGAGGCAAGTGGCAAGGAAAAGGTTGTGGCAACCAAGGCCTCAGTGACTTTGGTTGTTGGTGGTCACTACCCCCATACTTGAGTGGGCATAGTCAACCACCAGCATTGCGACTAGACGTCATACCTCTCCACCTTATGCACCATAGCGATCGAGCTCTATCCTTGCCTTACCGCACCAAGGTCCTCATGTTGAGGAAAGACTGATGGAATTTGGCCCCTCCCTAGCTATGCAACTCTGAACCTATGAGATGGAAGTTATGCCAGAGTTAGGTCTCTTGGATCTGTTTGAGAATCTAATTGAATCTGCCTTGAAGGTAAGATTTGTTGTTTTAACACTAATTCCCTTAGATATTGGTAAATTATAATTTTGATGGCGCAGTCTGAAATGCAGATGAAGGGATTACACTAATGACTTCTTCACTTAGTGAAGCGACACCGAAACATGAAGGCCTGGATAGTTGAGTTGGAGAGCCAACATGCTCAACCGACCCCATTGGAATGCAAGGTCATGAAGGCTTTGGCCATGACCAATAAAGCCAAGGTTGAAGAGGTCATGGCTCAGATAATGAGGGAGAAGGCTGAAGCAGAGATGGAGAAGTTATAGAAAAAGACCAGGGCACATTTTGATAGAATCCAGGAGTTGTAATAGGAGTAAACTCAAGCTCAAAATGTTGCACACGCCTCCAAGGAGATGGCCACACAAATCAAACTTGCAGATGACTTAGGAAAAAGGCCCAAGAGGAGTTACTCCATGTCCAACATGAAATGGTTGTGCAAGAGGTGAAGCTAGCCACATTTGAGACTCAACAGCTGCAAATTCTGTCAGACCTTATCAAAGAAAAAGTTGGAATTACAACTAGCTGATGCGAGTGAAAGAGAGGCAAAGATGACTTTTGAACTAGAGACGTCATAGTCCAAGCGAGAGACAACCCAAGTTGAGTTTGTTGGTGTCTCTATGTGCATTTTAAAACATTATTTTCAAAAAATATGCACTAAAAGCATAATAATTTTTTAAATTATTACAATATACATCACACACACAACCACAATGATACATATGTGTAGACCTAATCGTAGAAAAGCTTCATTTAGATATTATACATGTTGGATGATGTTTAGTGGAAACGACATTAACTACAACCCTCACAAGGATTGCCTCTATTGATATCCATGTTGAGATACCTTCGAGACAACTTCACAAAGCCATAAGTTTCATCTTTGTTTTGGTACTAGCCAAAGGAGAAAGACGATTGTTGTCTCACCGCAAGTGAACGGTTAAGTCTTCAAGTAATAAAATATCGATCGCATAGAGATTATGGACTAAAGACTTGCTGAGTCTACGAAGTAAGTTATCTAAACTATCAAAATTTAAGCATTTAAGAATCAGAATGTGTGTGTGTGTGTGTGTGTGAGAGAGAGAGAGAGAGAATGCAAGTGAGATTAGAAAGTTGGTTGAGAAATGATTCTAGGATTTTGGTTTCATCATAATACAAGTTGATATACTATGAATTGTTTGTCTCCTACCATCTATGTCTATGCACTTGTAGGGATTCTAACTAAATACTGGTACGACCCCACATTGGTTGCACTAGAGTATTTATCCTGTTAGATTTCAATGTTATTAAGTAGAAAATGTAACATAAAAAGTCCGATTAAAGGGACACTCCCTGTCACATGAGGTCCCCCGGCCATATAGTTTAAATTACACAGATCACTTCCTAATATGGAATTGAGGCAAACTCATTAAGCTCTATTTAGATAATCCCTTGTAGAGAATTGACCTCCTTTTTAAGGTGATACTCTAGAAAGTCTGGTTAAAGGGATACCGTTTGTCACTAAGGGCCCTCTGATCATACGATCTAAAGCATCTCCCCTACTTGGTTCACATCCATTCAATTAGACACACACTCTATCAATCATACTTCACATACACATTCAATCAAATAAGAACAAGGCATATGTCATTGAAATTGGAAATTGGCAAATCCATAGTATATACATCAACATCACATCATAAATACTCTTTACATCCTAGAAATTGGAGGACTACTCCATAGCAAGAGAAATAGAATTTAAGATATAGAATGAAACAATCTACAACTCAAATCTAAGAGAAAAAAGAAGAGAAAGCTTAAACGGATAAATCAGAGTCTTTAAGAAGGAAATCCTTGCTAGGATGATGGACAGATCGCTGAAATCGACTTTGGATCGTCAATCAATCGTCAAAATCTATTGTGGATTTGGACCTCGTGGGTTTCCCTAAAGAGAAAAAACCTTCTTCCTTTCAAATAGGGATTTAGGTCGCCTTTTATAGTAGGGGCACACGATCCCTGCTTCACCACCACACGATCATGCCAAGGGGCATGCCTGTGGCATAGTTTTTACCTAAAAACTATACCTAAAAAAATGAAATAGGGTGCAATAAATATAAATCGTGCTCATAAAATGCAAAGAGATGTGCGATAAACAATAGCTAAAAACTTACAAATCTGCACACATCACATGCCCAAATTTAAATCTTTACTTGTCCTTAAGTAAAAACCTACAATCTAGACTCCTATGGAGAAATAGTGCATCATAATCCCTAGTGAGTCAATCTAATCTTATCATATGATTCATTGGTGAGCAAGATAAAAAAAATTATTTGAGATAAACACTTACCTGCTACACGCATGGTTCATCCTTGTCAAACTACATAAGGTCTCAAAGGATTGCTCAGAATCAAGAGAAATATAACATTTATTTTCTTAGTAACCTAACTCGATTTCAAAAAGATAAATTGTTAGTTTTCATTCACGACAAATATTTTTTTACCCCTTATTCTTGAATATGCATTTTTTTTGCTTGCAAGTTGTAGCACTATAACAAACATAGAGATATTGATTTTTTTTAAATGAGTTGACATGATTTGAGTTTATCCAGTAACCAAAATATAATTGAGAGGTCACCTTAGAAGTACAAGTACTAGTCCAGTTCTATAAATCATGATTATTTTTAGAGTTATCTACCATTAAAATTAGGTAAAGTGAAAACATATCCTAAAATAAGGTCAACACTCAAACTCTTATAGTAAAACATTGCTCATTTCATGCTAGCATAGACAAAAAAAGATAGATTACTAAACATACTTGTACCATAAGTCACAATAGCCACATGAAATCTAGAACCAACACGCTAGCTTTTTTGCATTAAAGGCAAACAATAATAATGTGATGACTGATGTAAATGACATGTCACATGTGAATCAAGGTAAAATCAAAACAAATTGAATCAACTAAAGAAAACTACAAGATAATACTGAAGTAGATGAAAGAAAGCTGTAACCAAGATTGAAACAAATGAAACATACACTAAAAAGATTATGTACATATCCCCAAAACTTGGATATTTCATTGTCCTCAATGAAATTGAGATCAAGAAGATGGAAATTGACAACAAGAAGGTGGAGAAGGAGGATGAGAACCAAGAGGAAATCTAGGTAGACAAGGCAGGGTACCAAGATGCTCATGATACTGAAAAAGAGTAAAAACATGTTGCCTCGTCAAGTCCATGGAGTGTCTAAACTCCTCCTCTCTCGCCCACTCTCGATACTGATTACCTACAAAATAAATAACTTGATCTTGGAACTCCTCTATCCTCTCAAAATGATCCTAAATTTCTTGAAATTGTTCTCGAGTAGAGGAATCATGCTCCTCCAATAAGTATTGGTGGGCAGCATGCTCCTCATGAAGAGTATCCATAGTAGTGTAGAAATTCGAGAAATCAAATCTAGAGTGACTCATATCGTCATATGTAAATGAATGTCTAGCCAGCCCAGGGTATCTAGAGAAGGAGGGTTCAGATCAATCCCCGACGATGGGGGCATACTTAGATGCTAAGTCCTTAACAACCCAATTGACAAGGTTTCAATCTGTGGTACAATCAGGGTTAGGTAAAAGAAGTGGAAATTTATTTCTCCTAATGAAACCAAAATTATTCTCTTCCCAATTAATCATTTTCATTGCTAGACAAGTATCAAGATCAATCTTAGAGTCATCATGTATAACATCTAAACCAAATAATTCATACTCTAAGTATTTAGCAATTTATGTAATTAACCCACCAAAAACAATTGTACCCATAGAAACTTTTCCGAATCTTGCAAGGGTTTGAAGGAAGTGGAACGTCAAATCAAATTTGAATTTATTTAACATAGCCAAGCTTAACTTTTCTAACTACCCTGTCACTTTCACCTCAACCAAAAATAGTTTTGCTCATGACACGGTGGAGGTAGCAGAAAACTAGGTTTTGAAGAGATGAAGTTTTGGAGCAAGATGGGTCATAGGGTCCATTAAGATTTGTAATTTAATTCCAAAATGAATTGTTATTGAAAAAGTAATCAAACCTACGAGATTCCCGTGGGAAAATCAAAGCAATTATTGAAGTCGTAAAGAGACCATTGGTAATCATGATTTATCATGTGAAATCTAATTTTGCCATCATGATTATCCAAAGTAAAATAAGTCTCTAAGAATCTTAAGAATTCAAGGGTAATGCGGGGATAGGTCGGATGATTAAGGTACATCAAGTCATTTCAATCTAAGTTGATAATTAACCAATCAACATCATTCCTAATATCTAAAGCATCCATAGTGTGAGGGTCATGATATCTCGAACAAACTAATTTATGAGTAACAAGAATATCAAATATAGCTTTCTATTCATCATCTATAAAAATAATTCCAAGATAATTTTTGTTACCCTCGCCACATGCTTGATGTTTGCCTTTATTGGATGCCTTCCCTTTTCCTTTATTGGGAGCCATCCCCTTCCCTTTGTCAAAGTAGTCACCTTGGTTAGATCCACCCAATTTTTGCAATTTCTTCAACATATTGCAAGAATACAAGTAAGGAGGAGTGAGAAGGCAAGGAAGAAATGTATTGCTTGAGAGAATGAAGAAAGGTGGGGAATCTTGGATCCAAAGACGTGAGAAGAGAAATTGAAGTTTGGAAAAGAAAGAACTCTTGAGGAGGAAGAGGTGATGCACGTAGATTATATATGTTTTTAAGTATTGATTGACACATATTCAGTTATATTTCTTAATTATGATTTACGTTATCGCACCCTATTTTATCATTTTATCAACATGATTACTCTTTTTGTTCGGAGATCTACTTTTGATTATTTTTATTTACAAGACGTGATATAGAGCCAAAATGGAGGAAGAACGCGTGTTGAAGCAACTTCGGAGGCAAAGATCGACAAAATAGGGTTGTGCCAGTCTTGACACGACCTCTTTTCAGTTGATGCAGTTGTGTCTCACAAGAGCTAGCTGAGGAAGTTTTCCGCACAGAGACACAAGCAGGTCGTGCCTTTAGGCATGACCGTGGCACGCTCTAGCCAAGATCCATGCCTTGACCATGCCCTGAGACACAACTGTGCTATCTCCTCCAGCAGAAAACACGGACATGTTGTGCCCAGAGGTACAGTCATGCCTCTATTCCTAGAGTGCTCCATAGTCTGGTCGTGCCCCAAGGCATGACCCATCCACTTTAGGTCGTGTCTCACACTGCTGGGTTATGGCTTGAGGCATGACCATGTGGAAAACATGCAAGGCCATTCCCCCTACCTATTAAAAGATACTTTCTCCCCTTTTGAAGGGGAGGTAGGGTTGTCCCTTTAGGGGAACCCACTTGGGTCATCTAGACACCACATTCCGATGATTTCTTGGCAATCTGTGGCCACATCCATCATCCTGTCCTATTCTACAGTGTGGATTTTTTTACCGAAGCCTTGGATCTCTAATCGGCTAAGCTTTCTTCTCCTTACTTGTAGTTTTGAGTTGTAGCTTGCTAATTTCCATGTCTTAAAGTTCTATTTCTTATGCTATGGAGTATATTTTCATTATTCTATGATATAAGGAGTAATTGTGATGTATATTTGATGTAAATTCCATGGATATGTGATGTGTGGTCGCAAGTACACGACTACATCGTCAAATAATAAAAAAATTGATCCATATGGACTGTTGATTAAGCAATAATTAACTTCGCATAGTGAATTATCTAGACAATCAAAAGATGGTTCGATTACTAACGCTTAAGAAAGAAAGAGAGTTGTTAAGAGAAGAGAGAGAGAGAGAGAGAGAGAGAGTAGAGAGGGAGTGCAAGTGAACAAAGGGCGAAGGTGAAGTTATATTTTAGGATGAATCTAGGATTTCAGTTTCATTTAAAATGTTAGTTAATGTTCCTCTACATTGTTCATCTACTTAACTCCATACTTATATTCCTGTAGAGCTTCTAACTAAAGTCAGGCACATCCCCGCAAAGATCGCACCGGAGAGTTTACCCAAGTTCTAATGCTATTAAGTAAAGAAGTAACTTTAGAAAGTCTGGTTAAAGGGTTATCCCAGTGCCCCTGGTCATACAATCGCTAGAGTTATCTGATTTACTTTCTAATAGTAGATTAGTGTAATTAAGTAAAGAGGTAACCTAGAAAGTCTGGTTAAAGAGATACCCTAGGCCCCCCGAATCATATAATCGCTAGATTATACAAATCACTTCCTAACATTAATTTGGAAAAAAAATCCCTTAAATTCTAATTAGCTTCCCTTGTAGCAAATTGCCCTCCATTTCAAGGAAAAGTTGTAGAAAGTAAGGATACCCTCTATCACAGGATTTTTTGATCATACAATCCAAAGTCCCTCCTCAACACGGTCAACAAAACTCTACATCTACATAAGTTGACCTCATATACATTTTATCAAATACATACAAGGCACTAAAGGATCAAGTAGAGATGATAGGGAAGGTGAATATCATTCATTTAAAAAAATCTTTTTTCTTTTATCAAAGTAAGTAGCGGAATGGAACAGTAAAGTAATACAAGTGACTCGTAAGGTTACTTAATTTGGAATCTATGTCAACTCCTACTTTAAGACTTGTATTCCTTAATCACACCGTTTGGTAATCCACTAAAAATACCCTTTTCAAAACCTTCAGCGAAGAGGTAATTTGTACCAGAGTTTTACAAGAATTATGCAAGCTAAACTTAAATTTACCGATAAATAATATTTGATATGAAGATTGTCAGAGCTTGTTTGTTGTCATAGCTTGCACACGGAAGTGTAGAGTAGCAGCATGAACAAAGAAGAACATTAAAAATTTTCGCAGCATTGTCATTAGCTCGAATCTTGAGGTCTTTTTATAAGCTTTCTTTGATTGATCGAAAAGATGTTTGTCAATCACAAAGACGTTCGGTCGACTGATCTGTTTGGTTGACTGATCTCCCTATTGGTCAATTAACCAATTAGCTTTCCTTCTTCACCAAGATCCAATCTTCATGTCATTAATGCCATTAAATGTTCGATTGATTGATAACCTTAATCAGTTTACCGATTCCCTTGTTTTCCATCTTCGCCAAGATCCAATCTTTATGTCATTAATGCCATTAAATGTTTGGTCAACTGACAATCTTAATCGATTGACCGATCCCCTTGTTTTCCTTCTTCGCCAAGATTTGAATATGCTAGTTCATATACCAAAATAGGTTTGGTCGACCAATCCCTAAGTTTGGTCGAATGATCCTCCTAACTTCTAAGTTTTCTTCTGTACGATCTGAACTCTACCACATCAGCTAGGTTCAGTCGACCGATCCTCTTGTTCGATTGAGCGATTCTTCGATTTCTATAAAACAAAGTTAGTTTGATATAACAATAATATTTCTGCAAAATACAGTTAGCACAGTATGAAATAATATAAGAAAGGCAGTAAGACCTATCTTGATCTCAACTTGGAACTCTCCCAGTTTCTTCAGTTGGATTAGTGACCTAAGATTTATCCCTTCGTGGAACACGACTTCCCCATCACTCCTCTCTAGTTGCTTATCTCAATTTACCTGCCAAATATCGGATCCTCTAAACCTATTTGGACTTTGACTTAGCATTGGATTGGCTTACCAAGGCTTCACCTTGATATCAAGTCCTCAGGACCTATCAAGTCCATCTTCCAAGTGTCAGGTCCTAGATCCACCTGGTCTTTCTTATTTGGCTTCTACGATCTGTAAAGACTTCCCTACCTATTCGTGACTAGGACTTTCTCGATTGAGTAAACATCCTGCACACTTAGTTAATTTATCATATCACAATAATACTTAACTTGAATATTTGATAACATCAAAACTCATGTTCGATTCCAATATCTCCCTTTTTGATGTTTGGCAACTAAGGTTCACAGTTGAGTTTAAAATATGAAGAATTAAGTAAACAAATATTTTTCCTTAACTCTCCCCAAGTTCAATAAGTCCCCCTAAATTTATATCATAATATCTCTCCTGCTTTAACGCACATAAAAAATTTGGGGTAATAACAAACATCAAGTCCAAGGCATTCAAAGGAAAAAAAACTAATGGTTTGAAGATTTTGAGACAAAATTTGATAAGTTAAAAGTTTGAAAGCTTCTTCAAAGAAAATTTCAAAAAGGTAAAATTTAGGCCCAAAAGATTTAGATTTTAAAAAGGTCTAAGACTTGAAAAGTTTTCTTAGATTTTGAAAATTTCTAGGGAACAATGTTGAAAGGAATACAACAATTTGAAAAAGTTTCTAAGACAAAGATTTGAGAAAAGCATTAGTAAATCAAAACAAGCTTTGAAATTAGGCTTTGAAAAATTTTCAAGAAAAATATGTGTTAAAAATAGTTCATGTATAGCTTTTTGAAAAATTTGTAAAATTTAATTAAGAGTTAAAAAAATATATTTTTTGAAAATTTTAATTATGTCTTTTAAAAAAATATTAGAATTTTTTTGAAAATTTGTACAAAAAAATAATTAAGTGTTAAAAATATGACAGGTATACTTTTTCAAAAAAATTTAAGGAAAATTTGAAAAAGTATGAATTTTTCAAGAAAACTTAAATTTTGAAATGGATTCAAGAGTGATGTTGATGCTCCCCCTTAATTAAGCAATATCCTAAAGTCCAAGCATGAAGTGATATGCAAAAGTTTTGAAAATATTTTAAGAAAAGAAAACATCTAGGAAATAGTCCTTAATTAATTGTCTAACCTTCGTACTTAGCTGACTACCACAAGATAACAGCTTTTGACTCAAGTTAGTCAAAATGAGTTTTTATCTCCAACTAGTTTGTTACTAGCTAGTTTATTCAAATTGATTATGTATTTGTTTAAATCCTAGATTTATATCGATACACTGACATAAGTATCTAAAATCTTAGGCTAAGTCCTAAGTATTTCACACTCTATGTTTCACAATACACAAGTAAGGAATCCTACTGTGCTTGTGAGATGCTGACTACTAAATCTATAGGATCATGCTATTCTAGGGTAAGTTCTAGACTACTCCTCAAAGAAAAAATATTTTGAAAGTAATTTTAAAAATAATTTTTTAAAAGAGAAATTTTGAAAATAAAATTTTGAAAGGGGAATTTTAAAGATAAGTTTTGAAAAAACTAATAAGTAGTAATTTTTCTAAAAAGTATATCAAATTTATTCTATCGAACACATTCCTAATTTCCTTATAAAGTTACTAAATTCAGATTCTAGTAATAGTTTAGTAAATATGTCAGATAGGTTAGATTTAAAGTCAATATAGTTAAGTTCTATATTTTCTTTTATGATATGATCTCTAACAAATTGGTGTTTGACTTCTATATGTTTTGTTCTAGAGTGATGTGCCAAATTTTTAGTTAGGTTTATAGAACTTATATTATCAATACAAGTTTTTACATTTTTGTATATTAGATTAAAGTCTTTTAAGGTATGAGGCATCCATAACAATTGAGCTACGCATTCACCCATTGCTTTGTATTCTGTCTCAGTAATAGATAAGGCAACACAATGTTACTTTCTACTAAACTAACTAACTAAGAATGATCCTAGCAATTGATATCCACAGCTTGTACTTTTTCTATCTAACTTACAGCTAGCAGAATCTAAATCAGAATAGACAACTAACTCAGAGTGTGAAGTTCTTGGATACCACATTCCTACACTTACAATTTTTTTAGATATCTAATTATTCTTTTAATATTGGATAAGTGGGATTCTTTAGCGCAGGTTTGATATCTAGTGCATATGCTTACTACAAATAATATATCGGGTCTACTTGTAGTTAAGTATAGTAAACTTCCTATCATATTTCTAGTGTTTTAAGTCAACTAAATTATTATTTGGGTTACTATCTAGGTTTATGTTACTTGTCATAGGTGTTTTTTTAGTTCTTTAGAGCTTTCCATACTAAATTTCTTAATTAGTTCTTTTGTGTATTTGCTTTGGTGTACATAGTTTTATTCTTTAGTTTGTTTAATTTATAGTCCTAAAAGTAGTTTAACTCTCCAACTAAGCTCATTTCAAATTCATTTTTTTATTAAAGTTATGAGTTCTTTTAAGAATTTTAAGTTGGTCGACCCAAATACTATGGCATGTACATAAACTTGGGCTATAAATATGTTTAAGTCAAGAGTTTTTATAAAAAGTGGTGTCAATTTGACCTTCTTTAAATCCTTTTGAACTTAGGAAACTAGACAATCTTTCATATCAAGCTCTAGGCGCTTGTTTTCATCTATTTAATATTTTTTTAGTTTTAAAACATAGTTAGGATGTTCTAATCTTCAAAACCTGGTGGTTGACTTATATAGACCTCCTCTTTAATTTACCCATTTAAGAATACAGATTTAATATCCATTTGGTATAACTAGAATCATTTATGTGCTGCATAGGCTAGCAGCATTCTTATGGATTCAAGCTTAGCTACCGGAGCATAGGTCTCATCATAATCAAGTTCTTCTACTTGACTAAATCCTTTAGCAACTAATTAGGTTTTGTTCCTAAAGATTTCTCCTTTGTCATCTAATTTATTCCTAAAGATCCATTTAGTGTTAATAATCGACTTATGTTTACCCAGTCAGGCTCAGATAGTGCATCATCTATGGTTTTGGACTTAATTTTAGATATTAAGGCTATTTGACTTAGGTTTCTAAAAGTTGTTCGAGTTTGAACTTTTAACTCTGGATTTCCTATGATTTGACTAACTGGATGATCTGGATTTAGATGTATTGTTCTTAGGTTAGTGTTTACTATTTGTTCATTTTGTTTTAGTTTTTCTTCTTCTTTATGATGAGTTGAATTAGATTGATTATTTATTTTCTCAAAATCAATTATCTCTTTATTTAAGTTAGGATTAATAGTTTCATCAAAAATAACATTAGTTGTCTTCAATTTTCAAAGTAGATTTATTATAGACCCTATAAGCATTCCTGGTAGATGAGTATCCAAGGAAATTCCTTGTTAATTTTTTAGGTAAATTTGCCTAAGTAATCTTTAAGGTTTAAAATGTGTATATTGCATCCAAATACTTTTAAGTATTTTATGTTTGAGATTTTATTGAAGTAAATTTCATATGATGTTTTGTTTAGTAATTTGTTTATTATAATTCTATTTTGAACATAATAAGCCGTATAAACGGCTTCAACCCAAAAATATTTAAGTAGATTGTATTCATTTAGTATTGTTCTTGAAACTTCTTGTAGGGTTCTATTTTTATGTCTACTAGTTCATTTTGTTGTGGAATTTTAAGGCATGAAAATTCATGATGGTAGCCATTTTCTAGGCATAAGTTTATAAATTTTTTATTTTTAAATTTACCTCCATTATCACTTCTAATTTTCTTAATTTTTTATGTCTTTTTTATTTTCTATTTATTTGCATAAATTACTAAATATTTCAAAGATTTCATTTTTATGAGTTAGAAATTCTACCCAAATATATTTAGAGTAATCATCTATTATAACTAAATAGTATAGGTTTCCATTTAATGATTTAACTCCATGGGAGTCGAATAAATATAAAAGTAACAATTGAAGTATTTTATTTATTCTATTTTAGTTAGTTAGTTTATGTGTTGATTTTATTTATTTTTCTTATTGACAAGGGTTACAGATTTTATTTTCAAGGATTCCTAATTTAGGTAGACTTCTAACTAATTTATTTTAGTTTATTTTTAATATATTGCTAATATGGGTGTGAGATGGTTTCCTATGCCACAACCATGTTTCTTATTTGTTGTGTCAAAAGACACATAGGTAAGGATTTTTATAGATTTATTGAGTAAATATTGTTATCTCTAAATCCTTTCAATAATATGTTGGTTGATTTATTGTAGCTTATTTTGCATTTAGAAGATAAAATTTAACTTTAAACCTAGCATCAGATAATTGACTTATACTAAATAAGTTATAATGAAAGTGTTCAACAAGCAATACTTTCTTAATTGAAATATTTGACTTTAATTAAATTTTACCTGTAACAATTACCTTCAGTTTGTCATTCTTTCCAAAAGCAACTTATCATATGTTTTTGAACTTAATACTTGTAAATTTATGTTGATCTCAAGTCATATGTCTAGAGCATTTATTGTCCAAAATCTATTTATCCAAAGCTTTGGGTTCTTACATATAATGTAAGAGTTAGACCAAATTTTGGTTAATGAAATTTTCCTAGATCTTCTCACCATTTCTAGGTTATCAGCCATGGTTAGCCTATGGTTTGTGTGAGATGATTTTAAGTGTTTAAGTTTAAGATGATTAGCTTCAAGTGAGTTAATCAAAGTATTTGAGTTAATTTATTTTAATTTAAATAATGATTACTTCGAATTTTATTAATTTTTAATTAAGATGAATAATTTAAATTCTTTTTATTTAATTTAAGTTAATTATTTTTGTTTTAAATTGAGTTAAATAATAATTTTGAACTATAAATTGAATTAATTTCAAACTTTGTTAATTAAATTTTAATTAGTTTTGAGTTTTAAATAATTAAGTTAATTTAAATAAAAAATAGGTTACGTAATTAAGTTAATGATTAGGTTTAATTAAATTTTGATTTAAATTGAGTTGATAAATTTGATTTTATTTTGGATTTATTGTTTTTGAATAATTTATTTGATTTCAAATTTTTGTAATTAATTTATAGTTTAGTTTTAATAAATTTTGAATTAACTTTGAATTAATTTTCATTTAAGTTTTAATTAAGTTTAAGTAGTTTATTTATTTATATAAGTTTGAATTATTTAAGAATTCTTAAAAAGGTTGTTTAACTCTTGTTAGATTCAAACATAACTTTGGGTTCAAACACAACGAACATTATTAGAGTAACCACATCTGAGATAACTTTTCAAAAATGACCCTTAATACTAGGTTTTGGTTTAACTAGCTCATGTTTAACTGAGGTAGCTTCGACTATATCCACTAAGTCTAGTGCACCAGGTAGAACACATATAATTCAGCCTAGACATACATTCAACAAAGTTTTTTTGGTGTACTATCTTCCCAATCCATTTCGATGCTTTGTTATTAGGGTTTGGTATACCTTTTTTTATTTATAAGCATCCTAATCTAAGAAGAAAAGTAAATCTAAATCCAAGCATATATATTCAATTAGTCAAGTAAGATGAACATTTTTTCTATTTGCTCCCCCTGAGTCATAGCTTAGATATGATATATCTAAGAGATGGATCTAACTTTTGGAGATCAAATACCGATTTGGTTCAATTTGTTCAGTTAAACATGATTTTGAGACCCATGCTTAGAATGATTTTCTTATGTTTTGACTATGTAAAGAAAAGTATGATTTGTTTGTTTTGTTTGGTTTATAAGAGAGTCTAAATCTATTGTACATGACTCGTTGCAATCCAAGTATCATATTTAGATACTTGGATCTCAATTCGAACTTTTTCAATATTTTCTTGAGTCACTCCACTTGAGCTTTCAAGATAAAATTCTCTTTCCCAAGTTTACAACTTAAGTTAAAGTTCCAATTTGAACTTGGTCAGTAGAGTGACTCAAGCTAACTTGCTCCTTAAGGTGATCCATTTCCTTAAGTAGTAAGTGTTAGACTTTCGAGCCGCAAAAATCACTTTTTGCGTTGTCGAAATCTCGAAGCTAGCCATGGATCCGTGCGAAGATAAATAAAAAATATTCATGTACATGTTTGTCTATACTAGATCTACCTTAGATCTACATGAAAAAGAAGTATTACCCTTGTAGAGATGCCCTTTGCTTATCCCGCTCATTCAAATGATTGTCGGATCTCGTAGAGTGTCAAGTGTACACTGCTCTACACGTATTCACATGGAAAAAAGGTGAAGAAAACCACTTAGAGTGTGCTAGCACTCCTGAGAGGTCTCAGCAATGGAGGAGAAGGAGAGAAGAAGAAGAAAGGAAGAAGAAGAAGCCTTGAATTGCCTTGATTCAATGTGGTCGGCCACTGATTAGAGCTCTTATATCTCCATGTAATACCAAGAGTCATGGCTCTTGGTCTTCCTCATGAGGTGGCACACAATGATGTAGCCTTGATGATGTGGAACATCATCATTGGCCGACCCATGCCAAGTCACAATGAGGTGGCATTTGGTCAAGTCAAACTTGACCCTTCATCTTCCCTCTTAAGTCAAGTCAAACTTGACCTCTTATCTCCCATGGTTGATCAAATCTAACCATTGATTTAAATCAATTTAATTTAATGAATCTCTATTCATTGGTTTAAATTGATTCAATAAATCATAGTCTAAATTAGACTCATTCGACACATGAATCAAATTGAGTCCAACTCAATTAATCTAATCTGGATTACTCTTAATCCAATTTGGTTCATCACATGAACCTAATCCTCTTGGTCCATCATATGAACCTAATCTCCATCTAACTGCCCTTTATGTGTGACCCTATAGGTTCTTGTAACGTTGGCAATACTCCTAAACCCATTTAGAAACATAAGTAATGAGCGGTATCTAGCAACACATCATTACTACCCAAGTTACAAGAATGTTGAGATCCAACATCACTGATCCGACGATAAGAAGAGGGACCCCCCCCCACTGAGGGAAGTCAACGCCACGTGGCCGACCGGCCGACCAGAGAAGAGGAGATCGGTCGGCCGACCGGAGAAGAGGAGACCGGTCGGCCGAGCGAGGTCCCAGCGGAGTCAAAGGCACCCGGCGGGGAGTTAGGGTTCCGACGCTCGTCGAACAGGATTGTAAGGCTGAGCGGATGGTACTCTCGGCCGAAGACATAAGATAGCATACTGCTAACAGTCCTCACAAAGCACATTATCGAGTATCTCCCAAGTAGATCACTATATATGGCAGGCCGGACGTAAGGCAAGTGCTGGCCTGCCGAATGCCCGACAGGGAGAAAAGAGGAAGACAAAGGACATATTCTGACAGCGGGCAGGCTTTATAATCCGACCATACTCCAAATCTAACGACAAGGGGCTCCGCTGTCCCATCGAATACATGTTTGGACTGTAGCAGTATGGTGTCAGGTAAGCTTGCTGACAGGCCCTTACTGGGGTACAGGTTGAGGACACGTGTTTGCCTAGGTATGTGTGCCTGAGCTCCCCCCAGCTCTATATAAGGAGCTTTGCACTTCACCAGAGGTACGCATTCTACGATTTTTGGAGCCACTTCTTTGTTGTCGAGCTTTGCCTCACTTGAGCGTCGGAGGATCGTCACCGAGAACCCCTTCCCGGCCTGATTTCTGTGCAGGTTCGCCGGAGCACCATACGACCGACCGGAGATCTACGTCAGCAGCTTGGAGAGTGCCACGTGCCCAGCGTTCGTTGATTCAGCGATTCGGACAGGATCAATTTGGCGCCGTCTGTGGGAACGCTCCTGCATCCGATCGGAAGCAATGGACGAAGCTGGACGACAACACTCGGTGATGCTCTCTACAGAGGAGCTCGATGCTTTGATCGAGACAAGAGCCGCCAAGCTTATGGAACAGAGACAAAAATCACAAGCCGAGCGGGCGGAGCAACAAGCAAGATCAGCATCAGGCAGCCGAGCGGAAGCACCGCAGGCCACAGTTGCATTCCATCGGGCCCTATTCCACACTCCTCCTGAAGTCGCAACAACTAATCGTGATCGAGGATCTTCTTTGGATGAAATGCCAAGACGAGATAACAAAAAAGGGAAAGCCCCCCGAGCGGATGCCTCTCCCGAGCGGATCAACCGTCAATTTTCAGAGGCTATTCTACGAGACCCCCTGCCCAAGCATTATGCGCCTCCAGCGATCGGTGAATACAACGGAACCACCGATCCGGATGATCATTTAGGTAAGTTCGACAACACGGCTACTCTTCATCAGTACACAGATGGAGTGAAGTGTCGAGTTTTTCTTACCACCCTCTCGGGATCGGCCCAACGGTGGTTTCGGAGATTGCCGGACGGATCTATCTCAAGTTTCAAAGACTTCCGAACGGCATTCCTCCACCACTTCGCAAGTAGTCGGCGCTATCAAAAAACCAGTGTTAGTCTATTTGCCATCAAACAGGAAGCCCGCGAATCGCTCCGAGCGTACATCCAGCGGTTCAACAGAGTGGCCATGGATATTCCAACGGCCACCTCGGAGACCATGATGAATGCCTTCACACAAGGCCTCGTGGATGGGGATTTCTTCCGATCACTCATTCGGAAGCCGCCCCGAGACTACGACCACATGCTACACCGGGCCAACGAATACATCAACGTGGAGGAAGCCCAAGCGGCCCGGAAAAAAGAAACTCCAACCGAGCGGGCTCCTCCTGCCGAGCCAAAGCTGCACGCTGCTCATCAGCCACCCAGAGGACCGAGGGCCGAAGCAATCCGCTCCCCCTATGCTAGGTCCCACGTGCAAGAGGTAGTTGCCGCTCGGCCCAAGCCAAAGAAGAAATGGACTCCAATGTTCTGCTCCTTCCACCGGACGGACACACATAACACCAGGGATTGCCGGAGTGTTCCTCTAATCACCCACCCCGTCCCCAGAAGTGGCGGTCGTCGATCGCCAATAGCCGACAGGCGACAGAGGCCTCGTGAAGCCGATCGGGCGACAGCTGACAGGCGACAACAACAGACTCCCGAGCGACACCACACTCCGAGGCGGGAGAATCTTCGGATGTCTAGGGAACGACCCCGACTGTCCGCTCGGGAAGAAGAAAATAGAAGTAATACTTCCCGAGGCGAGATCAACATTATTGCTGGCGGGCCGACCGGAGGCAACTCTAACCGAGCAAGGAAGGCGAGCGTCCGGCAGCTCCAGATCCATGCGGTCGGCTGCAGCCAGGAACGGGCGAGCAGACCCGAGATCAGTTTCGGGCCCAGGGACTTGGAAGGAGTTGAAGTTCCCCACAACGACGCTCTTCTCATCAAAGCGGTAATAGCCAATTACACAATACACCACGTTTTAATTGACACAGGAAGCTCGGTCAACATCATGTTCAAGAAGGCCTTCGATCAACTACAAATTGACCGAGCCGAGCTGCTGCCCATGACAACCCCCCTTTACAGGTTTACGGGCAATGAAGTTCAGCCGGTCGGACAGATCCGGCTGGCCATATCGCTGGGAGAAGAGCCGCTCAGAAGGACGCGGACTGCAAACTTCCTCATAGTGGACTCTCCGTCGACGTACAATGTCATATTGGGACGACCGACTCTAAGTGAATTCCGAGCGGCCGTCTCCACCTTCCACCAGAAAATAAAGTTCCCAGTAGAAGACAAGGTGGGAGAAGTACGAGGAGATCAACTGGCAGCTCGGCGATGCTACGTCGAGATGGTCCGAGCTGAAGCCAATGCCGCTCGGAAGGCGCCACGAATCGAGGTGAACGCTATAACTGAAAAACCTCCCTCTTTGGTTTATGAAGAAAAAGAGGAAGTGCAGATTCACCCGACCCGATCGGAGGCCACAACGTTCATTGCGGCCGATCTGGAGGCCAACCAGAAAGAGGAAGTGATCAAATGCCTCCAGAGAAACCGTGATGTCTTCGTCTGGTCGACGCATGAGCTGCCCGGAATTTCACCGAGTATAGCGCAGCATGAGCTCCACGTCCGACCGGACGCTCGGCCGGTGAAGCAGAGAAAGAGGGACTTCAGCGCCGAACAGAATGCAATCATCCGGTCGGAGGTCGAGAAACTCTTGGAGGCCGGCCACATACGTGAGGTCCAGTTCCCTAGCTGGCTGGCGAACGTGGTACTAGTCTCCAAGCCAGGCAATAAATGGAGAGTGTGCATCGATTTCCGGGACCTTAACACGGCGTGCCCAAATGATTTTTATCCTCTGCCCCGGATCGATCAGCTGGTGGATTCTACGGCCGGCTGCGAGTTGATATGCATGCTCGACGCATATCAAGGCTATCATCAAGTGCCGCTCGCCCGATAAGACCAAGAAAAAGTCAGCTTCGTTACAGCCGACGACACCTATTGCTATAATGTGATGTCGTTCGGACTAAAGAACGCAGGAGCCACTTATCAGCGATTGATGAACAAAGTGTTCAAAGAGCAGATCGGGCGAAATCTGGAAGTATACGTGGACGACATTCTCATCAAGTCCGTCCGAGCGGCCGATCTCTTTGGAGACATGGAAGAGACTTTCAGAACGCTGAGGAGGTATGGAGTTAAGCTCAACCCCCAGAAATGTCTGTTCGGAGCCAAGGGTGGGCGTTTCTTGGGCTACATAGTGACGGAGTGGGGCATCGAGGCAAATCCCAGCAAAGTGAAAGCCCTACAAGATATGCCGCCCCCAAGAAATCTGAGGGAAGTGCAGCGCTTGATCGGTCGGATAACTGCTCTGTCCAGATTCATCTCCAAGACTGCCGACCGGGCCTTACCTTTTTTCAAAATCTTGCGCAAAGCCACTAAATTTCACTGGGACAAAGAATGCGATCGGACGTTCGAAGATCTGAAGACATATTTGAACTCTCTCCCGGTACTAGCCAAGCCAACTATGGGTGAGCCACTTTGTATCTACTTATCTTCAACCGAGCAAGCAGTCGGCTCGGCACTAGTAAGGGCGAGCGGAGAAGAGCCTGTATATTTTCTGAGCCATATTTTAAAAGATGCTGAATCTCGCTACACTGGGCTCGAGAAGCTGGCTTTCGCTTTGGTCCACGCCGCTCGGCTAAACTGACGGTCCAGTCAGTCGGACTAATCACCTCCTTCGACTAGACTTGAAGGGGAGGCAAGTGATCCGGCGATAAGAAGAGGGACCCCCGCTGAGGGAAGTCAACGCCACGTGGCCGACCGGCCGACCGGAGAAGAGGAGATCGATCGGTCGACCGGAGAAGAGGAGACCGGTCGGCCGAGCGAGGTCCCAGCGGAGTCAAAGGCACCCGGCGGGGAGTTAGGGTTCCGACGCTCGTCGAACAGGATTGTAAGGCTGAGCGGATGGTACGCTCAGCCGAAGACATAAGATGGCATACTACTAACAATCCCTACAAAGCACATTATCGAGTATCTCCCAAGTAGATCACTATATATGGCCGGCCGGACGTAAGGCAAGTGCTGGCCGGCCGAACGCCCGACAGGGAGAAAAGAGGAAGACAAAGGACATATTCTGACAGCGGGCAGGCTTTATAATCAGGCCATACTCCAAATCTGACGACAAGGGGCTCCGCTGTCCCATCGAAGACATGCTTGGACTGTAGCAGTATGGTGTCAGGTAAGCTTGCTGACAGGCCCTTACTGGGGTATGGGCCGAGGACACGTGTTTGCCTAGGTATGTGTGCCTGAGCTCCCCCCCAGCTCTATATAAGGACCTTTGCACTTCACCAGAGGTACGCATTCTACGATTTTTGGAGCCACTTCTTTGTTGTCGAGCTTTGTCTCACTTGAGCGTCGGAGGATCGTCTCCGGGAACCCATCCCGGCCCGATTTCTGTGCAGGTTCGCCGGAGCACCGTACGACCGGCCGGAGATCTACGTCAGCATCTTGGAGAGCGCCACGTGCCCAGCATTCGTTGATTCAGCGATTCGGACAGGATCAATCACCATTGTGACTACTAATTGTGACTCTCACAATATGTGACAATGTCCTTCTATCCTTGACATCTAAATTGATCAATTGAGGCATAGACCGTGTCATCCTCTAATCAATTTATGTCTTGAACTCCAAGTAGACTCACTCTAATCAAATGAGCTCAATATCTCATATTAACCTATTTGGGCATGGACATGCACTTAGTGGTCTCACTCTATCAAGAATCATGATATCACTCCCGTCATATAGGAGGGATAAATCCCATTTACATCACTCACATCCCTCCGCATAATTTGTTACATCCCCAATAGTCGCATTTATAGTCCACCCATTTATGGGTGACGTTTGACAAAGCCAAAGTATGCAACTCCTTATGTAGGGAACCATGGTGACTTCAGGTTCAAGAATTGTTAGTCATACTAATAGTCACATGAGAAAGTATATGACACTCATATAACGATCCATGATACTTTCTCATGGCGGGTCATTCAGTATACATTCTCCAATGCATACCCATGTGTCAACTTGATATCTAATATCCATGACTTATGAGATCAAGTCATCGAGTTGACCTACATGCTAGTCTCATCTCATTAACATTGTCCCTAAATGTTAATACTTGACTAGAAATGATTAAGAGTAGTGTTCTCTATATCATCTCATTATCAATTCAACCAATCGATTGATATAGATAAGAACCTTTTACTCAAGGATGCTTTTATACTCAGTTATTTGGTGTTGGTTGCTACTCAGAAAACCTATCGGTTCCACTGTACAAAAATTTTGTACAAAGGTCTGAACCTTTTCCTAGCTACCATGTGTTCTTTTAAATTAAACTTGGATCGCCTGCAGAACTTAACACGTTTGATCCTAAGTTTAATTTATTTGTTCTTTTAGATTTAGACTTGGATCTCCTGCGGAATTTAACACGTTCGATCCAAATCACTTAGGTCACAAAGATAATTAAATATCTATTTCCAAAATCAGCTTCCAGTACTGCATGGCGAGGCACATGACCTTCTTGGATATGGTAGCAACCACCACCGACTAGACAAAGCCTTTTAAGGAAATTAAATATTTAACCTTCCCATAGTAACCCTAGGTTAACCTCTAAGAACAATCAAATCACAAGGAAAAAAAAAACAAAAGAACTCAACTTCAAAAACTAATTCGAAAAACTAGAATCGTATGCCTCTTGTATTTGGTATTTTTACAAAGAAATAAAACTAGTATGATGCGGAAAATAATTACTAGTTAAACCTTTCTTTGTGAACTTTCAATGACCTCTTGATCTTCTACCGTATTCCTCTTCTAACCTCGGACATTGTGTGGAGAATGATCTTCCAAGATGAGAACCACCAAGGTACCTTCTTCTTCCTTCCTTCAAGTTTCGGCCAAGCAAAAACTTCCAAAGGATGAAGAACTTCTTTCACCAACCAAGCTCCAAGGGATGCAAGAAACAAGCCTCCTTTCTCTCCTTTTCTCCAAGCTAGATCCGGCCACTTCTATGTCTCCAAGAGGTGATGAAGTCTCGGCCACAAGAAGGAAAAGAGAGAAGGGGAAGGGAAACCTCTAGGGGCCGACCACACTTAGGAAGAAAAGAGAGGAAGAAAAAGAATAGAGTCGTTAACCATGAAGGCACCTCTACCCCCTCTTTTATAATCCTTGGTCTTGGCAAATAAGGAAATTTTAATAAAAACTTCCTTAATTTCTTTGCCATGAAAAAAAATTATTTAATTAAAAATAATTTTCTTTTCTTAATATCAATGGCCGGCCACCTACAATCCCCAAATCAAAGAAAGTTTTAATTAAAACAAGAATTAAAACTTCCTAATTTGTTTCCGAAAATTTATAAAAATTTCTCCAATAATTTTTATCCCTTCATGATTGGTTAATAAAAAGGAAATTTTATAAATTAAAATCTTTCTTTTAAACATGTGGGTAATTTCCAAAAAGGAAAGTTATCTCTAAAAATTAAAATCTCCTTTCAATCTACAAATAAGGAAAGATATTAAATCTTTTCTTAATCTTTTGTAGAAACAAATAAAAGAGAATTTTTAATTTTTTAAACTTTCTTTTAAATCATGAACATGATTAAAAGGAAAGTTTTTACCAAAATTAAAATCAACCTTTTAATCTACAAATAAGGAAAGAGATTTAGCTCTTCTCTTAATCTTTTGTAGAATCTTATAAAAGGAAAGATTTAAATTTTAAAACTCTCTTTTAAATCATGTTATCCACATAAGAAAAATTTTAAAATTAAAATTCTTTTTTATTTTAATAGGGCCGGCCACCTAAGCTACCACATAAATTCACCCATGAACCAAGCCACGGCCGACCCTAGCTTGGTCTCCAAGCTAGCTTGGCCGGCCCCTATAGGATGGGTAAGAAGGTGGGTTGTAACGCCCACCCTTCTTACCCAAGGGCGGCGCTACGATCTTATACTACTTACGTACATGCTTTAGTTATACTATAACAGCGGAAAATTTTAAATCATTCCTTTTATTTAAATAAGCATGATATCACATATTCTGATTAGTTCGAATGTGCATATATTGATCATATAACTAAAAATATTAATTTGTCCGAATCGTTCTTGCCGAGCCACCACCACACACATCACTATCTGCTCCTCCTGCTGCTCCGTCGTTCCGAATATCCGTCCCCCATATCTGCGGTACAAGGAAAGTAAGCTATGAGCACTCATGGCTCAGTAAGTTCCTTTCCTACTTACTAAAACCGAATTCATATCATTGCATATCAATATCATGCGAGGTATCATAAGCATACGACATACAAGGGTATCATATTCATATTCATATCATAATATCACATGACATTATATCTAATCATCAGATAATTCAAGCACATATGTAGGCAATGCATCATGAATTTGAAAACTTATACTTATAAGTACTTGAAATTAATATCATCATTAGAGGGGATCTCGGTTTGTACCACATACATAATGCGCGCGTTTCATAGGTAGGTCCAAGGTAGCAAGTCTTGAACCCTACCATGCATACATACTAGGCCCGAGTCTTACTCCATCGACCTAGGGCATTCAGAGGCCCATTACTGACGAGGCCCGAGTCTTACTCCATCGACCCCGGGGCGTTTACGGAGCTCACCCTTGGTACAAACCATACAAAAATAACTTATCATGCATAACTATCATATCATGTCCCTAACAATCTTTCATGCATTTCCTTTTTCATTTCTTTTCATTATGTATAGCATTTCCTATGCTATAACATATCATTACGTAACATAATTTCATTTCTTCTCATTATGTATAGCATTTCCTATGCTATAACATATCATGGCATATTACGTAACATAATTTCATTTCTTCTCATTATGTATAGCATTTTCTATGCTATAACATATCATAGCATATTACATAACATAATTTCATTTCTTCTCATTATGTATAGCATTTCCTATGCTATAACATATCATGGCATATTACATAACATAATTTCATTTCTTCTCATTATGTATAGCATTTCCTAGGTTTCTTTCCTTTTCTTTTATTTTCCTTCATGGCGAAACCTACCAGTCCTTAAGCTAGGTTTCTTAAGTGGCCTAAAGCATGGAAAGCCTAAGTAAATATCATGGCAAAAGTTACTAAGAACATCATACACAAAATTGGATCATAAACAAGCTAGGACTCTTGTGATCTTACATGTCTTATATCATGTAACTAATTTTCTACATTCCAATTAAACATGAGAGCATTAATCAACTTTCATATCATAATATCACAGAGGTCTTGAGCATATTAATATTTTTGTTTAGGCTAATCTAAGCTATCCCTTTTATCATGGCCGAAAAACCCTAAAAAGAGTTCATGAGTTTCTAGCAATGTGAACACCCTTTAAGAAACTTTATATCCTATCATAGGAGCATGTTTATTTAAATTTTTGAAGGTCTTTCTAACCCTTAACCTTTCTGGTCCGAAGCATACAAGTGAGTTTTCTTTTGGTTCCAATTAATTTCCAAGCAAGAAAACCATAGAAAGGTCCTTAGCATTTCATAGAAGGAACCTTGCACTAGTTTGGTTAGACAATAATCTTCCTAGCCTCTTTAAAATATTTTTGGTTAAATCCTAGGGCTAGATACTCCTCTGATCATACATCATATCAGTATAAAATCATGGAAAAGAATCCTTCTACATAGCATAGAAAATCTTATCATGAAATGAGGTCTTGTTTAAATCATCCTAGATTTGAAAACCTTTTCTTTAGCCAAATTTTCTTAAATTCTTTCCTAGGTTTTCTAATCCTTATAAATCCGAAAATCACATAAAAGCCTTGTACCACAGGTGAGGGAAGCTTACCTTCTTTGCTTAAGTTTCCTAGAGTTGAGAACTTGCTTGTGGACCTTTCTTCCTTGCTTGCTTTGCTCGGCACCAATGGAGGAAGAAGTGGCTAGGTCTTTTGGTGGAGAGGAGGAGGAAGAAGAGGAGGCTTCTTCCTCTTGTGTTGCTTGGCAACAAAAAGAAAGAAAGAAAAGAGGGAGTGTCTCGGCACCTCTAGGAGAAGAGGAGGAGAGTGAGTTGAGGATGAAGCCACCCCTCCATGCCTATTTATACTAAAATGAGGGGAGGAAAACTTGACTTGATTCATCCTCCTTATTTATTTCTCCTCTTTAATGATAAGAATATTCTAGAGAAATGCTTCTTGAGTTCTCTCTTTTCTTTCCTTTAATTTCTCTTTTCTTTCCTTTAATTAAAATTCCTATCTCCTCTTACAATATCCTCTCCTATCACACTTGGTTAACATATGCATGCATCCACAAGAGAACCAAGGATCAAAACTTGGTTATGTATATTTTTACTTCTTTTTACTTCCTTTTCCTTTTAAGTAAAAAGAATCCTTTCTTATTCTTAACTACTTAGTCCTTTCTCTCCTTATCAATAAATTCTCCTATCCCCTTTGATATCCTATACATGTTCCTTACAAGAGGTCCAAGGTTCAATCCTATTTCTCTTCTAACATATTATTGATATTCTTTTGTACATAACAATTCATATATCACCATATTATGCATTATGCATAAATATTTCATACATATATATATTATCTCATATTCCTTCCTTTTGTTTACATTAATTCCATGTATTATAAATATAGATGATTTATATTCTCAACTTTATTTTCTTTCATAAAGTTTTAATCATCTAAATCCTTCCCATCTTAATATTCAACTTAAAATATTTACACATTCTTTTCACTACCTTCAAACTCTCATTATCCTTACTTTCTTATCTAGGCTTTCTAGGGGTGTTACATGGGTATTGGTGGGTATAGTACTCTATAATTAAGAGGCTACGATAGGGACCGAGAGGAGGAATTGGTTTTGGTCTCCCGATAAAATTAAACATCCTGTGTTCACCCCGAACACACAACGTAATTTTATCAATAATAATTCATTCCACTAGAGAACTATTATTGAACTACCGCACCAATCCCAAATTACATTTTGGGCTCCTACTTATTATGAGTGTGTTAGTCGCCCTGTGTTTAAGATGTCGAATGTCCACTAATTAAGTGAGTTACTGACAACTCATTTAATTAATCTCTTAATCAAAGAGTAGTACCACTCAACCTTATCGTCATGTCAGACTAAGTCCACCTGTAGGGTTTAACATGACAATCCTTATAAGCTCCTCTTGAGGACATTATCAATCTAGATTACTAGGACACAGTTTCCTTCTATAATCAACAACACACACTATAAGTGATATCATTTCCCAACTTATCGGGCTTATTGATTTATCGAACTAAATCTCACTCATTGATAAATTAAAGAAATAAATATCAAATATATGTGCTTATTATTATATTAAAATTAAGAGCACACACTTCCATAATAACTGAGGTCTTTGTTCCTTTATAAAGTCAGTATAAAAGAAGCGACCTCTAATGGTCCTACTCAATGCACTCTAAGTGTACTAGTGTAATTATATAGTTATGATAAACTAATACCTAATTACACTACGACCTTCCAATGGTTTGTTACTTTCCATCTTGGTCGTGATCTACTGTTTATAATTTATAAGGTACTGATAACATGATCCTCTGTGTGTGACACCACACACCATGTTATCTATAATATAAATTAATTGAACAACTACATTTATCATAAATGTAGACATTTGACCAATGTGATTCTTATTTCTAGATAAATGTTTATACCAAAAGCTAGGCTTTTAGTATACATCCTAACAATCTCCCACTTATACTAAAAGAATAAGCTGCCACACCTACTGCCATACATCTGATTCCCAACCCTTCAACATGCCCATCAAAAGCTTTTGCCTTAAGGGCCTTAGTGAAAAGATTTATAGGTCATCATCTGATGCAATCTAGGTAGCAACTGTTAGAGTGTATACTAAAAGCCTAGCTTTTGTAAACATTTATTTGTTGAAATAAAAGAATCACATTGGTCAATATCTGTATTTATTTGTTAAATGCAATTGTTCAATTAATTTATATAGTAGACAACATGGAGTATGGTGTCACACTCAGAAGATCATGTTGTCGGTTCTCTATAAATTATAAACAAGTTGCTCACGACTAAAATGGAAAGGAACAAACCATCAGAATAGTCGTAGAGTAATTAAGTATTAGTTTATCTTGATTAATAAATTACACTGATACACTTTAAGTGTATTGAGTAGGATCATTTAGGTAAGTTCTTTTTGTATTGACTTAATAAATGAACTAGACCTTAGTTATTATAGAAGTGTGTGCTCTTAATCCTAATATAATAACAAGAACATATATTTAATATTTATTTCTTTGACTTATCAAAGGGTGAGGTTTAGCACGATAAATCAATATGCCCGATAAGTTGGGAAATGATATTACTTATAGTGTGTATTGTTGATTATAGAAGGAATCAGTGTCCTAGTTATCTAGGTTGAGAATGTCCCCAAGAGGAGCTCATAAGGATTGCCATGTTAAACCCTGCAGGTGGACCTAGTCCAACATGACAATAAAGTTGAGTGGTACTACTCTTGGAGCTAGATATTAATTAAGTGAGTTGTCAGTAATTTACTTAATTAGTGGACATTCGTAATCTTAAACACAGGGAGACTAGCACACTCATGATAAGAAGGAGCCCATAATGTAATTTGGGATTGGTGTGGTAGTGCGGTAATAACTCTTTAGTGGAATGAGTTGTTATCGATGAACTTGAGTTGTGTGTTTGGGGCGAACACGGGATACTCAAGCTCATCGGAAGGCCAAAACCAATTTCTCCTCTAGGTCCCTGTCGTAGCCTCATTTTAGCCTCAAGTCCATCCAAATGTAAGGCTCTTCTTGGTGTCCAAGAAGGGGGCCGGACCATTGCTTGGTGACCAAGCAATGGCCGGCCACATCCTCTTATAGGGGCCAACCCTATAGCTTGGTGACCAAGCTTGTAGGGGCCGGCCAAGATTAATTCAAATAGGAGGGGTGTTTTGAATTTTTAAAATCTTCTCTTTGTAGAAAACTATAAGTTTTAAAAAAGAGATTTTAATTTTTAAAACTTTCCTTATTTTGAATTAGGCCACATGTTTTAATAGAGAGTTTTAAAAGTTTTAAAACTTTTCTTTTTTAACCATCCTCATGGTTTAAGAAAAAAAGGGAGATAAGTTTTAAAATTAAAATTTTCTATCATCATGTTAAAAAGGAAATTTTATAAGAGAGTTTTTAAATTTTAAAACATGGTTTTAATTTTTAGAAACTTTCCTTTTTTAACTCTAGGAAAGAGAGCTTGTAAAATTTTATAAGAGTTTTCTTCTTGTAAAATTTTATAAAAAATTATTATTTTTCTTTCCTAAATATGGTGGTCGGCCACCTTACTTGGTGTCCAAGCAAGGGGCCGGCCAATCCCAATCCTAAACCAAATAGGATTGATCTCAACCATTGATTGGTGATTGATTCAATCAAGAGGAAAGAAAAAGGAAAAATAAAAGGGAAAAGGAAAATCTCTTGGATGATTTTATTTTTTGTAAAAGGTTTTTCCTTATTTTCTTTGGGCAAGTAATATAAAAGAAGGGGTGAGGGGGCTTCATGAGACACAACTCTTATTCTTTTGCTTGGGTGATCTCTTGGTGTGGCCGACCCTCTCCCTTCTTCCTCTCCCTTTGCTCTCTTCTCCTTGGTGGTGGTGGTGGCCGGATTTTAGAAGAAGAAGGAGGAAGCTTTTAGGTGGTGTTCATCTTGGAGGATCGTCGCCCACACGACGTCCAAGGTGAGGCGAGGAATACGGCAAAAGATCTCGAGGTCGTTAGCATACAAAGAGAAGGTATAATTAGCAATTGTTTTCCGCATCATGCTAGTTTTTTTCTTTGTAAGAATTCTAAATACAAGAGGCAATTAGATCTAGTTTTTCGAAATAGTTTTTTGAGTTTGTGTTTTCTTCTTTTTCGAACTTGTGATTCGATTGTTCCTTTTGGTTAACCTAGAGTTGTTTAAGGAAATAAATATTAGCTTTCCTTAAAAGGCTTTGCCTAGGCGGTGGTGGTTGCTCCCATATCCAAGAAGGCCATGTGCCTCGCCATGCAGTCCTGGAAGCCAATTTTGGAAATTAATATTTATGGAATTAATAATCTAGGTAGATTTGAATCAATAGTGTTAAGTTTCGCTTGCGATTCAAATCTAAACTATTAAGAACAGATAAGTTAAATTTGGAATCAATGATGTTAAGTTCCATCTGCGATTCTTTATTTAACTTCTAAAGAACACAATAGGTTATTTAAGGAAAGGTTCGACACTTGTACAAAAATTTTGTACAGTGGAACCGGTACGTTTTCCTAGGACTAACCAACAATTGGTATCAGAACTAGGGTTTGCCTCTGTGTATTTTTAGAATTCAAATAGGTTATGCATATGTCATACATAATTTAGGCAGGAAAATAGTAGGATGTGCTAACTCTTTGGTTGCAGGCTCCAACTATTATGGCTTATTGATATTGTGTGTGATTGGACCCTTGGACATGTCAAGGGCATTTTTTGTGTGCATGATTGTATGTATAAAATACAGCAGGAGCTGTATTGTTTTTAGAATTTTATTTTTTTTCGATCTAGAATACATGTACATTCCCTCGTGGAATATAGGATCGATATATGTAAAATTCTATTTTTGTCGCGGATCAGATTCTTGCGAGGCGTGGTACTTTTGGAGCACCAGAGGCACAGTGGAATAAGAAGCAAGATGGATGCGACAACTCGACCCGATTGCGGTGGCTAAAGATGGTAGCAGCTAGGGTTGGAGCATACTGAAGACAGTGATGGAAAAAGCCATAATAGTTGGAAAATTAATTTCCAAATTTATTGCTTTTATTTACTATGATGTTTATATGCATGTGATGTATGCTAGGATAGGTTAAAAATCCTCATTTTTAAATAACTAAGTGGGAGAGGGATTTTAATAAATCCCATGGTCTCCATTACTGTTTTGTAAGTGATGCAACAAGCCTGCGTGTTGGCTCTGAGTGCCTCCCTCCACAACGGATGGGTTTGTTGCGGATCACTAGATCAAACTTCCTTTTATGGATGGTTATAGGAAATTATTTAGGAACGTGTGATCTTCTCCAACTGAAGGGGCACAATCCTATTTAATGGACTTAGTATCAAGTAATGGTATACACTTAGACGCATTCAATAGTATCCTCCCCAACGGAGTCACTTCTATTGTCTTGTGTGACCAAAGTGAAATCAACTATTAATTTTATTTGTCATAAAGTTAGGATGACAAGATAATAAAATTAATGGGTCACATCCTCCTCTTACAAATGATGAATTTGTATACGTCCACACTAACATGGCATACAATATTCACGGTGATTTGAGGTGTTGGTTAATTTAAAATAGTATTGTTTGAGGAATCAATATTATTCTAAATTTAGAATCTTGACCAAAGTTTATTTTTGTGATTCTTAGGATAACTTTCAACCCACTAGCCATTATACTGAAAGAGAACAAACTTACTGGTCCCAACTATATTAATTGGAAAAGAAACCTGGACATAGTTCTTACTGCTGAAAGCTATAAGTTTGTACTGACTGAGGCTTGCCCTGATGCACCTGACGGTGACTCTACCCCAGAGGAGATTGAGTATCATAAGAAATGGATAAAAGCTGATGAGATGTCGCGGTGTTACATTTTGGCATCTATGTCAAATGTATTGCAACATCAGCATCAAGATTTACCAACAACTTATGATATAATGAACAATCTCAAAGAACTCTTTGGGCACCAGAGTCGGATTGCTAGGCAAGAGGCAATGAGGAAGTTAATGACAGCCACCATGTCTGAGGGGACACCCGTAAGGGATCATATCCTCAAAATGATGGCTTATCTGAATGAAATACAAGTCCTTGGAGGAGAAATCGATGGGGAAACCCAGGTCGATATAATTCTCCAAATGCTACCCAGAAGTTTTGAGCAGTTTTGCCTAAACTATAACATGAACAAAAGAGAGTATACGTTGGCAGAACTTCTGACAGAACTACAGGCAGTAGAAGGAATATTTCATCACAGTTCTCAGATTCACTATGCTAAAAATGGTTCTACTTCTAGGTCGAAAGGAAAGAAGAATAAGAAACATGTCTTTTCAACAAAGAAGGTGAATAAAACTCAGAGTACAGGACAGAAAGCTGGAATGAAGAAGCCGAAGGGCAAGTGCTTCATCTGCAAGCAGTCTGGACATTGGAAGGCGGACTGTCCTCGTAGGAATCAGAATAATAAAGGTATATCTCATACTCTAGTAGTTGAAACATGTTTAGCGGTGCTATCTACTAGTACCTGGTGTGTAGATACAGGAACCACTGATCATGTCTACAATTCTTTGCAGGGGTTTCAGGAAACCCGACGACTATTTGATGGAGAGATAACTGTCTACATGGGTAATGCTACTAAGGTGGCAGCTGTTGCAGTGGGAGACGTCTACTTATCATTTGATAGGAATAGAAATTTGATTTTAAGAAATTGTCTTTATGTACCCAGTTTTAGAATGAATTTAATTTTAGTTTCTAAACTGTATTTGGATGAATATTTAGTCTCTTTTAGTAACAATGTCGTTATAAAGAGAAATAAGGTGATTATCTGTTTTGGTGCATTGGTTGGCAATTTATACACTTTAAATCCAATTTCTCCCACAAAGAAAAATATGGAAATTAATAACACATCTTCTAACTCTAATAAGATAAAAGAACCTTCGGAAATGAACCAAACATATCTTTGGCATCTAAGGCTTGGACATATTAACTTAAGTAGGATTCAAAGGCTTATAGCTGATCGACTCTTGGGTTCATTAAAGTTGGAAAACTTTCCAACATGCGAATCCTGCTTGGAAGGTAAAATGACCAAGAGACCTTTTAAGGCCAAGGGGTATAGAGCCAAAGATGCGTTAGAACTGGTTCATTCTGATTTGTGTGGTCCTATGTCTATTTAGGCAAGAGGTGGTTATGAATACTTCGTCTCCTTTATAGATGATTATTCAAGATACGGATACATTTACCTAATGTGCCGCAAGTCTGAATGCTTTGACAAGTTCAAAGAATATAGGGCTGATGTGGAGAAACGTCTTGGTAAAAGTATCAAGACACTACGGTCTGACCGTGGTGGCGAATACCTCTTTTGAGAGTTTAGGAATTACCTATTAGAAGTCGGGATTCAATCCCAATTGACTGCACCTAGCACACCCCAGCAGAATGGTGTGGCAGAATGAAGGAATATGACTCTTATGGAAATGGTTAGATCGATGATGAGTTTATAGAATTACCAAATTCGTTTTGGGGATATGCGTTAGAAACAGCAGTGTACATTCTAAATATGGTACCTTCTAAAATAGTTCCTTCTACTCCCATGGAATTATGGAATGGGCTTAAGCCTAGTCTGAATCATATCCGGATATGGGGTAGTCCAGCACATGTGCTGAAGGGAGATACTGAGAAGTTGGAATCACGTACAGAAGTTTGTCTGCTTGTTGGATATCCTAAGGGAATGAAAGGTGGTTTGTTTTATAATCCTAAAAATCAGAAGATCATTGTTAGCACCAATGCTCGATTTTTAGAAAAAGATTATGTAATGAACCATAAGCCCATGAATGAAATAGTTCTAGAAGAAATTAGAGAGGACACGACTACTTTAGTACCAACAGTACAAGATGAAGTACCACAAGAAACTGCAACACGTGTCACACATGATACACAGCCAGAGACAGTGCCTCGTCGTAGTGGAAGGGTTGTGAGGCAACCTGAGAGATTCATGTTTTTGGGTGAGTCTTCGGACTTGATCCCAGGTAAACATGAACCAGATCCCCGAACATATGACGAAGTACTCCAAGATATAGATGCAGTATCTTGGCAAAAGACAATGAATTCTGAAATAGAGTCTATGTACTCTAATAAGGTCTGGGAGCTTATAGAATCACCTGATGGTGTAAAAACCATTGGATGCAAGTGGATCTACAAAAGGAAAAGAGGGACAGATGGGAAGGTAGAAACCTTCAAAGCAAGGCTTGTTGCGAAAGGGTATACTCAGAAAGAGGGAATCGACTATGAGGAGACTTTTTCACCGGTAGCCATGCTTAAGTCTATCTGGATACTCTTATCCATTGCTGCTCATATGGATTATGAGATTTGGCAAATGGATGTCAAGACAACTTTCCTTAACGGAAGTCTTGAAGAAAACATCCATATGAAGCAACCAGAAGGATTCATTGAAAAGGGCAAAGAGCATCTAGTGTGTAAGCTCAATCGGTCCATTTATGGATTAAAGCAAGCTTCAAGATTTTGGAACATCCGGTTTAACGAAGTAATCCAGTCATATGGATTTATTCAGTGTTCGGATGAGTCTTGTGTATACAAGAAGTGTAATGGAAACGTGGTGGTATTTCTTGTACTATACGTAGATGATATTTTGTTAATTGGCAACAATGTCAAGGTATTATCGGACGTAAGGGTATGGTTGTCCAAATAATTTGATATGAAGGACTTAGGAGAATGTGCACACATTCTTGGGATCAAAGTTATAAGGGATCACAAGAAAAGAATGTTGTGTCTATCCCAAGCTTTATATATAGACACAATCCTTGCTCATTTTAGCATGCAAAACTCCAAGAAAGGTTTCTTACCTTTTAGACATGGAGTAGCCTTATCTAAAGAGATGTCCCCAAAGACATCAAAGGAAATTGAGGACATGAAGGCAGTTCCTTATGCAACGGCTTAGGAAGCCTTATGTATGCAATGCTGTGTACGAGACCTGATATCTGTTTTGCCGTGGGCATGGTTAGCAGATATCAGAGTAACCCTGGACAAGGACATTGGACTGCTGTGAAGCATATTTTAAAGTACCTGAGAAGGACTAGAGATTATATGCTGGTATACCAAGCAGACGATTTACTCCCTGTGGGTTACACGGATTCGAACTTCCAATCAAATAGGGACAATAGTAAGTCAACATCAGGCTATGTGAGGTGGAGCCATTGCATGGAGGAGTATTAAGCAGAAATGCATCTTGGACTCAACCATGGAAGCTGAGTATGTTACAGCCTCTGAGGCAGCAAAAGAAGTCGTATGGCTCAGGAACTTTTTAATGGACTTAGATGTGATTCCTGGTTTGCCCAAGATCATCACAATTTATTGTGATAATAGCGGTGCAGTTGCAAACTCGAAGGAACCATGAGCTCATAAGGCAAGTAAACATATAGAGCGCAAGTACCACCTGATACGAGACACCGTCAAGCGAGGAGAAGTTGTCGTCGCCAAGATTGCATCAAAAGATAACCTAGCAGATCCTTTCACAAAGGCCCTTCCGGTGAAAGCTTTTGATCGGCATGTGGAGGGGATGGGAATCAGATGTAAGGCAATAGATATGGCAGCTTAGTCTTTTAGTATAAGTGGGAATTGTTAGAGTGTATACTAAAAGCCTAGCTTTTGTAAACATTTATTTGTTGAAATAAAAGAATCACATTGGTCAATATCTTCATTTATTTGTTAAATGCAATTGTTCAATTAATTTATATAGTAGACAACATGGAGTGTGGTGTCACACTCAGAAGATCATGTTGTCAGTTCTCTATAAATTATAAACAAGTTGCTCATGACTAAAATGGAAATGAACAAACCATCAGAATAGTCGTAGTGTAATTAAGTATTAGTTTATCTTGATTAATAAATTACACTGATACACTTTAAGTGTATTGAGTAGGATCATATAGGTAAGTTCTTTTGTACTGACTTAATAAAAGAACTAGACCTTAGTTATTATGGAAGTGTGTGCTCTTAATCCTAATATAATAACAAGCACATATATTTAATATTTATTTCTTTGACTTATCAAAGGGTGAGTTTAGCACGATAAATCAATATGTCCGATAAGTTGGGAAATGATATTACTAATAATATGTGTTGTTGATTATAGAAGGAATCAGTGTCCTAGTTATCTAGGTTGAGAATGTCCCCAAGAGGAGCTCATAAGGATTGTCATGTTAAACTCTGCAGGTGGACCTAGTCCAACATGACAATAAAGTTGAGTGGTACTACTCTTGGAGCTAGATATTAATTAAGTGAGTTGTCAGTAACTTACTTAATTAGTGGGCATTCATAATCTTAAACACAGGGAGACTAACACACTCATGATAAGAAGGAGCCCATAATGTAATTTGGGATTGGTGCGGTAGTGCGGTAATAACTCTTTAGTGGAATGAGTTGTTATCGATGAACTTGAGTTGTGTGTTCGTGGCGAACACGGGATACTCAAGCTCATCGGAAGGCCAAAACCAATTTCTCCTCTAGGTCCCTGTCGTAGCCTCATTATAGCCTCAAGTCCATCCAAATGTAAGGCTCTTCTTGGTGTCCAAGAAGGGGGCCGGACCATTGCTTGGTGACCAAGCAATGGCCGGCCACATCCTCTTATAGGGGCCGACCCTATAGCTTGGTGACCAAGCTTGTAGGGGCCGACCAAGATTAATTCAAATAGGAGGGGTGTTTTGAATTTTTAAAATCTTCTCTTTGTAGAAAACTATAAGTTTTAAAAGAGAGATTTTAATTTTTAAAACTTTCCTTATTTTGAATTAGGCCACATGTTTTAATAGAGAGTTTTAAAAGTTTTAAAACTTTCCTTTTTTAACCATCCTCATGGTTTAAGAAAAAAAGGGAGAAAAGTTTTAAAATTAAAATTTTCTATCATCATGTTAAAAAGGAAATTTTATATGAGAGTTTTTAAATTTTAAAACATGGTTTTAATTTTTAGAAACTTTCCTTTTTTAACTCTAGGAAAGAGAGCTTGTAAAATTTTATAAGAGTTTTCTTCTTGTAAAATTTTATAAAAAATTATTATTTTTCTTTCCTAAATATGGTGGTCGACCACCTTGCTTGGTGTCCAAGCAAGGGGTCGGCCAATCCCAATCCTAAACCAAATAGGATTGATCTCAACCATTGATTGGTGATTGATTCAATCAAGAGGAAAGAAAAAGGAAAAATAAAAGGGAAAAGGAAAAACTCTTGGATGATTTTATTTTTTGTAAAAGGTTTTTCCTTATTTGCTTTGGGCAAGTAATATAAAAGAAGGGGTGAGGGGGCTTCATGAGACACAACTCTTATTCTTTTGCTTGGGTGATCTCTTGGTGTGGCTGGCCCTCTCCCTTCTTCCTCTCCCTTTGCTCTCTTCTCCTTGGTGGTGGTGGTGGCCGAATTTTAGAAGAAGAAGGAGGAAGCTTTTGGGTGGTGTTCATCTTGGAGGATCGTCACCCACACGACGTCCAAGGCGAGGCGAGGAATACGACAGAAAATCTCGAGGTCGTTAGCATACAAAGAGAAGGTATAATTAGCAATTATTTTTCGCATCATGCTAGTTTTTCTCTTTGTAAGAATTCTAAATACAAGAGGCAATTAGATCTAGTTTTTCGAGATAGTTTTTCGAGTTTGTGTTTTCTTCTTTTTCGAACTTGTGATTCGATTGTTCCTTTTGGTTAACCTAGAGTTATTTAAGGAAATAAATATTAGTTTTCCTTAAAAGGCTTTGCCTAGGCGGTGGTGGTTGCTCCCATATCCAAGAAGGCCATGCGCCTCACCATGCAGTCCTGGAAGCCAATTTTGGAAATTAATATTTATGGAATTACTAATCTAGGTAGATTTGAATCAATAGTGTTAAGTTCCGCTTGCGATTCAAATCTAAACCATTAAGAACAGATAATTTAAATTTGGAATCAATGATGTTAAGTTTCGTCTGCGATTCCTTATTTAACTTCTAAAGAACACAATAGGTTATTTAAGGAAAGGTTCGACACTTGTACAAAAAATTTTGTACAATGGAACCGGTACGTTTTCCTAGGACTAACCAACATCAACAACTTCTCCTCATTTATATGTGATGTGAGCCAAGAAGAGGCATTGAAGGGAATTGGGGGACCCATGACAAGGTCCAAACTAAGAGAATGAAGCAAGCTTTGGAAGGCTTAATAATGAGGCTCAAGGAAAAGGAGGATCAATGCACAATGGAGGCAACAACTAAGTGGATCACATTCCTTCAATTTGAAAGTGAAATTGGACCAACATGAGGACCATTTTCGTGTGTATGCATGGGGGGGGGGGGGTTTCTAAAGTGACTTTTGATGTCCTTTGTGGGTTTTTAATGCATTTTTTAGAGTTCCTAAGCTAGTATAACAAATACCATGCATGCATGGTTGCATTAAGCTAGTATTAGGGATTAGTGGTTGCATTAGTGGATAATAAAACCCATGCATGCAAGCATGATATTTATTGCATAATTAGTGCATAGAGGATCTTAAGGGATGTTAAATAGGAGAACTCTTGTATGACAAATCATGTAAGTTGGAATGAAAATTTGGTGTTTCTCTTTTGTGAGAGCTTCCTTCTTGTTCTTAGGCAAAGAACTACTTTCGATCTTATCAAGGCAACTTGTGGCGATCAAAACTCCATGACTTATCACTCACCTTCTCATCTTGCTTGAGTGTGGCGTCAATACCCTTCCCCAAGCTGAATTTCAAGGCGATCCATTTACAAGGTTTCTTTATCATTTGGTATCAGAGCCTTGGCTCCTTGATTTTCAGGTTTGTGTTTTGTTTTCATCTTTGTTCTTGTCCATCTTTGTTGATCTCTCCATCCCTATCTGTCACAAATTTCTATTCACTATTTGGGTCCTCAACTTAAAAAAAAGAAAAGGAAAATTCGAAAAAAAAAGAAAAAAAAGGAATCATTAGTCATTGGTTTCTGATTGAAAAAAAAATAAAAATAATATATAAAAAAGGAGGAGGATTTGTGAATTGAAAGGACTCAATATTCTGTCTTTGTGAAATCTGAATTCAAAAGATATTCCTTTCATTTCTCTTGATCGTTGCTGAATTTCTCGTTTTATCCGTTTATTTCTCTTGTTCTACTCATATTTCTCTTGTTGGTTTCTTGTTCACTTGATTGTCTACTTGCTGTCTTGAGAAAGACATTGATAAGGTTCTTTCCTTAAGAGCTTATAAAGGAAGCTGAGTGGATAAATCTGAGTGCAACCACGTGAGTAGAGTGGTGAGGCTTCAAATGGAGGCACTTACTCAACAATTTGAGAGAATACTTCAAAGACAACTTGAAGAAATACACGAAAGGATGGACCGACTTGAAGGAGAAAAAGTTTCGAACCGTGGGGGCAATTCTAATCATGAAGAATTTCATCAAAGTGAACCATTCTATGATTCACCAAGAGAAAGAAGGAGGCATGAAGGGGGAAGAAGTCGTGAAAGAGGAGGTAGAGACCATAGACGAGAAGATGATCTAGGAGGTGTGAAAGTCCAGATACCTTCCTTCCAAGGGAGGAATGATCCTGAAACATATCTTGCATGGGAGATGAAAATAGAACAAATTTTCTCATGCCACAATTACAATCATGCAAAGAAAGTAAAGGTGGCTGCCCTTGAGTTCACCGATTATGCCTTAATTTGGTGGGATCAATTGCAAAAGGAGAGAAGAAGGTATGGAGAGAATCCTATCAACACTTGGGACGAAATGAAGACTTTGATGAGAAGAAGATTTGTGCCTTCCCACTACCATAGGGAATTGCACAACAATTTGCAAAGACTCACCCAAGGGAGTAGGAGTGTGGATGATTACTACAAGGAGATGGAGGTGGCTTTGATTAGGGCCAATATTGTGGAAGATAGGGAAGCTACCATGGCTCGGTTTCTCCATGGCCTAAACCGAGACATTGGAGACATTGTGGAGTTACAACATTATGTGGAGCTTGACGACTTAGTGCATCAAGCAATGAAAATAGAGCAACAATTAAAGAGAAAGGGCGTTATGAAGAAATCATCTTCTCCAAACTACTCTTCAAGTAGGAAGGACAAGCCAAAGAAGGAGGGTTCTTCTTCAAATTCTAAGGAGGAAGCAAGCATTAAGAAGCCTATTCCTACTACCTCTTCTTCCACTTCTAAGAGTAGGGATATCAAGTGTTTTAGGTGTTTGGGAAAAGGTCATATTGCATCCGAATGCCCGAATAAGAAGACTATGGTGGTGAGGGATAATGGGAGTATCTCTAGTGAAGAAATTTCTTCTCATTCCTCTTCCTCAAGCGATGAAGAAAATGATGGAGCAGCCTATGTGCAAGATGGAGATCTCTTGGTGGTTAGGAGATTATTGGGAAGCCAAGCCAAGGAGCATGAGGAGGACCAAAGAGAAAATATTTTTCATACCCGCTGCCTTATTCATGGAAAGACATGCTCTATGATCATTGATGGTGGAAGTTGCACCAATGTGGCAAGCACTAGGTTGGTCACCAAACTCAACCTCAAGACTACACCACATGCAAGACCATATAAACTCCAATGGCTAAGTAATAGTGGTGAATTGGTAGTGAACCAGCAAGTGTTGATTAATTTCTGCATTGACAAATATGAAGATCAAGTTCTATGTGATATTGTGCCTATGGAGGCAACCCACATTCTTCTTGGAAGACCTTGGCAGTTTGATAGGCGAGCTCACCATGATGGATTCTCCAACAAGTTCTCTTTTGTCCACAATTCTCGCAAAGTTACACTTGTACCATTATCACCTAGGGAGGTTTGTGAGGATCAAATAAAAATGAGAGAGAAAGGAGAAAAAGAAGAGCGAGAGCATAAGAAAAAGAAAGAGTGTGTGCAAAAGAAAATACTTGATTTTGAGGACAAAATTCAAAAGAAAAGAAAGAATGAGGAAAAGAAAGAGAGAAAAATAGAAAATTTGTTTACAAGAGTAAGTGAGGTGAAGAAAGCTTATTTGACAAGGCAACCAATATTTCTTCTTTTGTGCAAGAAAACTTACTTGGAATCTAATACTAACTCTTTGCCTAGTGAAGTTGTCGTTATTTTGCAGGATTTTGAAGATGTGTTTCCCAAGGAAGTACCTCATGGATTGCCACCAATGAGGGGAATTGAACATCAAATAGACCTTATTCCTGGCGCTTCTCTGCCCAATAGGCCATCTTATAGGAGCAACCCTCAAGATCAAAGGAGATACAAAATCAAGTGGAGGAGTTATTGCAAAAAGGATGGGTTAGAGAAAGTTTAAGCCCTTGTGCTGTACCCGTAATTTTGGTGCCTAAAAAGGATGGAACATAGAGGATGTGCACTGACTGTAGAGCCATCAACAACATCACAATTTGGTATAGACATCCAATCCCTAGACTTGATGATTTGCTTGATGAATTGCATGGTGCTTGCTTCTTCTCTAAAATTGATTTAAAAAGTGGGTACCATCAAATTAGGATAAGGGAAGGGGATGAATGGAAAACAGCTTTCAAAACCAAATATGGATTGTATGAATGGTTGGTAATGCCTTTTGGGTTAACTAATGCACCAAGCACTTTTATGAGGCTTATGAACCATATCTTACGAGAATTTCTTGGAAAATTTGTGGTAGTATACTTCGATGATATTTTGGTATATTCCAAGAGTTTTGTTGAGCATATTGCACATCTCCAATCTGTCTTGCATGTCCTTAGAAAGGAAAAACTATATGCTAACTTGGAAAAGTGTTCTTTTTGCACTAATCATGTGGTTTTTCTTGGTTTTGTCATAAATTCTAAAGGAGTGCAGGTTGATGAAGGGAAAGTTAAGGCCATTAGAGATTGGCCAACTCCTAAAACTGTGAGTGAGGTTAGGAGCTTCCATGGGTTGGCAAGTTTCTATAGGAGGTTTGTGAAGGATTTCAGCACAGTGGCAGCACCCCTAAATGAAATTGTTAAGAAAAATATGGGCTTTAGATGGGGAGAGAATCAAGAAAATGCATTTCAAACACTTAAGGACAAACTCACACATGCACCCATTCTTGCTTTACCTGATTTTTCCAAATCATTTGAAATTGAATGTGATGCATCTCATGTGGGTATTGGGGCTGTTTTACTTCAAGATGGTCATCCCATTGCATATTTTAGTGAGAAATTAAGTGGTGCCACCCTCAACTATTCCACTTATGACATAGAATTGTCTGCCCTAGTTAGAGCATTGTAAACATGGCTGCATTATCTTTTGCCTAAAGAATTTATCATTCATAGTGATCATGAATCTTTGAAGTATTTGAAAGGGCAAGGGAAGCTCAACAAAAGGCATGCTAAATGGGTCGAATTTCTTGAACAATTTCCTTATGTGATTAAGCATAAGCAAGGAAAGGTAAATGTTGTAGCAGATGCACTTTCAAGAAGGTATAATTTGTTAGCTACACTTGAAACTAAATTGCTTGGCTTTGAACATATTAAGGAATTGTATGTATATGATAATGAGTTTTCCCAATTATATGCTGCATGTGAAAAGAAATCACAAAATGGGTTTGTTAGGCATGACAACTACTTGTTTAAGAATAACAGACTTTGTGTGCATAGAGGATCGATGCGTAAATTGCTAGTTAGGGAAGCACATGAGGGGGGTTTAATGGGACACTTTGAGGTTCAAAAGACCTTAGAAATGCTGCTTGAACATTTTCATTGGCCACACATGAAACACGATGTGCAGAAATTTTGTGCACGGTGCATTGTGTGTAGAAAAGCAAAATCTAAGACATTACCTCATGGACATTACACGCCTTTGCCTATTCCTAATTTTCCTTGGACTGACTTGTCTATGGATTTTGTTTTAGGGCTACCACGTACTCAAAATGGTAAGGACTCCATTTTTGTGGTAGTTGATAGATTCTCTAAGATGGCACACTTCATACCTTGCCACAAGGTGGATGATGCAACTCATGTGGCAGATTTGTTTTTCAAAGAGGTGGTAAGACTTCATGGCATGCCTAGGAGCATTGTTTCAGATCGTGACACCAAATTTCTAAGCCATTTTTGGAGGACCTTATGGAACAAGCTGGGAACAAAGCTTCTTTTCTCCGCCACATGCCACCCACAAACTAACGGCCAGACTAAGGTGGTAAATAGGACACTTTCTACTCTTCTTAGAGCAATTATTAAGAAGAACATTAAGTCTTGGGAAGAATGTTTACCTCATGTTGAATTTGCTTATAATAGGGCGGTCCATTCTACTACTCAATTTTCTCCTTTTGAGATTGTTTATGGGTTCAATCCACTAACACCTCTTGATTTGCTTCCTTTACCTAACACTTCTTCTTTAGTTCACAAGGATGGCAAAACAAAGGCAAAATATGTGAAGAAGCTTCATGAGCAAGTTAAAGCTCAAATTGAGAAGAAAATGGAGCAATATGCAAATCGAGCCAATAAAGGGAGAAAAAGAGTGGTCCTTGAACCCGGTGATTGGGTGTGGGTTCATATGAGGAAGGAACGGTTTCCTACCCAAAGGAAATCAAAGCTTCAACCAAGAGGCGATGGACCATTCCAAGTGTTGGAAAGAATTAATGACAATGCTTACAAAATTGATTTGCCCGGTGAGTATGGTGTTAGTGCAACATTTAATGTGGCTGATTTGAGTCCTTTTGATGTAGGAGATGAATACCTAAATTCGAGGACGAATTCACCTAAAGAAGGAGGGAATGATGTGAGCCAAGAAGAGGCATTGAAGGGAATTGGGGGACCCATGACAAGGTCCAAGACTAAGAGAATGAAGCAAGCTTTGGAAGGCTTAATAAAGAGGCTCAAGGAAAAGGAGGATCAATGCACAATGGAGGCAACAACTAAGTGGATCACATTCCTTCAATTTGAAAGTGAAATTGGACCAACATGAGGACCATTTTCGTGTGCATGCATGGGGGAGTTTTTCTAAAGTGACTTTTGATGTCCTTTGTGAGTTTTTAATGCATTTTTGAGAATTCCTAAGCTAGTATAACAAATACCATGCATGCATGGTTGCATTAAGCTAGTATTAGGGATTAGTGGTTGCATTAGTGGATAATAAAACCCATGCATGCAAGCATGATATTTATTGCATAATTAGTGCATAGAGGATCTTAAGGGATGTTAAATAGAAGAACTCTTGTATGACAAATCATGTAAGTTGGAATGAAAATTTGAGTTTCTCTTTTGTGAGAGCTTCCTTCTTGTTCTTAGGCAAAGAACTACTTTCGATCTTATCAAGGCAACTTGTGGCGATCAAAACTCCATGACTTATCACTCACCTTCTCATCTTGCTTGAGTGTGGCGTCAATACCCTTCCCCAAGCTGAATTTCAAGACGATCCATTTACAAGGTTTCTTTATCAATATGATTTCTCGTATTGGGTGGTATTTGTGCTCTATTGTGTTTACTTGCCTTATAGACTCATGGTTTCTTCGAGTTTACTACTGCACCACTATTATTATAATAACTTGTAATAATCTTTGGACAAACCAGAAATCATATCTAAGTCTATCTTGAGGTTATTGAGTCATTCAGCTTTTATGGCTACCTCAAAGGCTTGCCATATACTCAGCTTCTATGGTGGAGTCCAGAAAAACACCTATGTTTATCACTCTTCCATAGTTATGACTTTACCTCCTAAAGTAAACACAAAACCCCGAGGTTGACTTACTGTTGTCCCTATCCGATTGGAAGTCAAAATCCGTGCAACCCACAGGGACCAAATCAACTGCCTTGTAAGCTAGCATATAATCTCTAGTGCCTCTAAGGTACTTCAATATATGCTTTACTGCAGTCCAATGTCCTTGTCAAGGGTTACTTTGTTATCTGCTAACAATGCCCTTGGCAAAACATATTTCTGATCTCGTGCATAGCATACATTAGCCTTCCGACAGCCGAAGCATAAAGAACTGTCTTCATTTCCTTTATATCCTTTGATGTCTACGGAGACATCTCTTTAGATAAAGTTACTCCATGCTAAAAAGGTAAGAAACCTTCCTTGGAGTTTTGCATGCTTAAAACGAGCAAGGATTTTTTTCGATATATGAAGCTTGGGATATTCTTGCGATCCCTTATTACTTTGATCCCAAGAATATATACATTCTCCCAAGTCCTTCATATCGAATTGTTTGGACAACTATACCCTTACTTCTGACAACACTTTGATATTGTTTCCAACTACCAAAAATGTTATCTACGTATAGTACAAAAAATACCACCACGTTTCCATCACACTTTTTGTATACACAAGACTTATCCGGTTACTAAATAAATCCATAGGTCTGGATTACTTTGATAAACCGGATGTTCCAAGACCTTGAAGCTTTGCCTCAGTCCATAGACTGATTGAGCTTGCACACAAGATGTTCTTTGCCCTTTGCAATGAACCCTTCTGGTTGCTTTATATGGATGCTTTCTTCAAGAATTCCATTAAGGAATGCTGTCTTGACATCTACTTACCAAATAGATAAAAGAATCCGGATAGACTTAAGCATGACTACTAGTGAAAAAGTTTCCTTTTTCATCAAGCCTTGCTTTGAAAGTTTCCACCTTCCTGTCTATCCATCTTTTCCTATTGTAGACCTATTTTCACCCAATGGCTTTTACGCCATCTGGTGGTTTTACAAGCTTCCAGATTTTATTAGAATACATATATTCTAATTCTATATTCATTGCTCTTTGCCAAGATGTTGCATCTTTATCTTGGAATGCTTCATCATATGTCAGGGATCAAGCTCATGTTTATTTGGGATCAAGTCCAAAAACTCTCCCAAAACATGAATCTTTTAGGTTTGCTTGACAACCCTCCCACTACGATGAGCCATTGTCTGTAATTGTGTATCATTTATGATACGTGTTGCAGTTTCTTGTGATATTTCATCTTGTACAGTTGGTACTAGATTAGACATGTCCTTTATAATTTCTTTAAGAACAAATTTACTTATGGGCTTGTGGTTTATTATATAGTACTTTTCTAAAAATCGGTCATTGATGTTAACAATGTCCTTCTGATTTTTAAGACTATAAACATACTTTCGTTTCACTAGGATAACCCACAAACAAGTGAATTCCTATCCATCTTATCATTGTCTCTCTTCAGCATATGTGCTGGACTACCCGAATCCGAATATGCTTCAAAATAGGCTTACGCCTATTCAGCAATTCTATATGAGTAGAGAGTTCTGACTTGGAAGGTACTATGTTCACTTCCATTTCTAGAGTATATCCTTAAAACAAATTTGGTAAATAATTCATCATCAATCAACTTATTTTCATAAGAGTCCTATACCTTCTTTCTACTACACCATTCTGTTGGGGTGTACTAGGTGCAGTTAGTTGGGATTGAATCCCAACTTCTGATAAGTGACTCCTAAATTCTCCCAAGAGGTACTTGCCACTACAATCTCACTGTAGTGTCTTGATACTTTTACTTTGACGTTTCTCCACATCAGCCTCGTATTCTTTGAACTAATAAAAGCACTTAGACTTGCGGCACATCAAGTAAATGTATCCGTATCTCAAATAGTTGTCTATAAAATAGGCAAAATATTCGAAACAACCTCTTGCCTAGATAGTCAAAGGTCTTCACAAATCAGAATGAACCAATTCCAACATATCTTTGGCTCCTTACCCCCTAAACTTAAAAGCTTCTTGGTTATTTTTCCTTCCAAATAAGACTCGTAGGTTGGAAAGATTTCCACTACCAATGAACCCCAAGAGTTCATTGGTTATTATCCTTTGAATCCTACTCAAGATAATATAACCTAGCCTTAGATGCCAAAAATATGATTGGTTCATTTCCGAAGGTTGCTTTCTCTTATTAAAGTTAGAAGATGTGTTATAATTTCCATTTATTTCATCGTGGGAGTTATTGGATTATAAATTGTCAACCAACATACCAGAATAGATAACTTCTCTATTTTTCTTGATAATAGCTTTTTTTTATCAAAATAGACACAATATCTATTCTATACTAGTTTAGAAACTGAAATCAGGTTCTTTCTAAACTTAGTACGTAAAGATAATTTCTAATAATCCATATTTTATTCCTATTAGAGAATAAACCTCTCCCACTGCAACAGCTGCTACTTTTGCAGTAGTGCCTATGCAGACAGTGTTTTCCTTTTCATATAGTTGTCGAGTTTCCTGAAACCCTGCAATGAATTGTAGACATGATTAGTGGTATCTGTATCTACACTCCAGGTACTGGTAGATAACACCACTAAACATGTTTCAACAACAAATGAATTAAATACACCCATATTGCTCTCAGTTCTAAGAAGACAGTCTACATTAATGTCCAAGTCCTATTTCCAATCATTATAATTGGGACTACTAAGTCTTTTCTATAGTATAACAACTAGGGGATTGACTAACATTTAAATCCTAAGAATCACAAAAAATATTTGGTCAAGATCAACACCTTAAAATCCCCATAAATTTTGTATGCCACGATAGTATGGACGTATACAAAATCGAAGAGGAGATTTTATTCATTAATTTTATTATCTCGTCATCTTATCTTTATGACAAATAAAATCAATAGTTGGTCTATCTTAGATCATATATTTTGGTCAAAACTTTGAATTTAAAATAACATTGATTCCTCAAACAATATTATTTAAATTCACCAACACCTCAAACACCATGAATTTTGCATGCCACGATAGTGTGGACGTATACAAATTCAAACATTTGTAAGAGGAGGGTTTTACCTATTAATTACCTTGTCAAAAAAAACTTTATGACAAGTAAAATTATCTCAAACACCGTAAATTTTGTATACCACAATAGTGTGGACGTATAAAAAATCAGACATTTGTAAGAGGAGTTTTAATTTTATTATCTTGTCAACTTATCTTTTTGACAAATTAATAGTTGGTTTTGCTTTGGTCACACAAATAATATCAGTGACTCCGATGGAGAGGATACTATTAGATGTGCCTAAGTGTATACCATTACTTGACACTTAGTCCATCAAATAAGATTGTGCCCCTTCCGATGGGGAAGATCACACGCTCTTAGCTAATTTCCTATAGTCATCCAAAATGGAAGTTTAATCTAGTGATCCGCAAACAAGCTCATCCGATATGGAGGAAGGCACTCAGAGCCAACGCGCAAGCTTGTTGCATCACTTATAAACTAGTAATGGAGACCGTGGAATTTATTTAAAAATAAATCCCTCTCCCACTTAGTTATTTAAAGTGAGGAATTTTGACTATGCTAGCCTACTTAACATGTATACTAACAAGCACACACAGCACAACATAAAAAGCAATAAATAGAAAAACTAATTTTCAACTATTATGGCTTTTATCTATTGCTGTCCTCCGTGTGTCGCCAACCCTAGCTGCTGCCATCTTTGGCCACCGCCACCGGGTCTAGTTGTCGCATCCATCTTGCTCCTTGTTTCGCTGCGCCTCTGGTCCTCAAAAGGTTCCACGCCTTGCAAGATTCGATCTGCGACATAAATAAAATTTTACATTTTTCGATCCTATATTCCTCGAAGGAATGTACATGTAAACTAGATCGACCATAAAATAAAATTTACATCCATCGATCCTATATTCCATAAAAGGAATGTACATGTAACTAGATCAAAAAATAAAATCCTAATAAAACTAAATACAGCTCCTGCTGTATTTTATAATACAATCATACACATACAATAAAATGCCCTTGACATGTCCAAGGGTCCAATCACACACTCAATATCTATAAGCCATAATAGTTGGATCCTGCATCCATAAAGTTAGCACATCCTACTATTATCCTGCCTAAATTATGTATGACATGTGTATAATTAAACTAATACCAAATACACAGAGGCAAAACCCTGGCTCTGATACCAATTGTTGGTTGCTACTCGAAAAACCTATCGGTTCCACTGTACAAAAATTTTGTACAAAGGTCTGAAGCTTTTCCTAGCTACCATGTGTTCTTTTAAATTAAACTTGGATCGCCTGCGGAACTTAACACGTTTGATCCTAAGTTTAATTTATTTGTTCTTTTAGGTTTAGACTTGGATCTCCTATAGAACTAACACGTTCGATCCAAATCACCTAGGTCACTAAGACAATTAAATATCTATTTCCAAAATCGACTTCCAGTACTGCATGGCGAGGCACATGGTCTTCTTGGATATGGGAGCAACCACCACCGACTAGACAAAGCCTTTTAAGGAAATTAAATATTTAACCTTCCCATAGTAACCCTAGGTTAACCTCTAAGAACAATCAAATCACAAGGAAAAGAAAAAAATAAAAGAACACAACTTTGAAAACTAATTCGAAAAACTAGAATCGCATGCCTCTTGTATTTGGTATTTTTACAAAGAAATAAAACTAGTATGATACAAAAAATAATTACTAGTTATACCTTTCTTTGTGAACTTTCAATGACTTCTTGATCTTCTACCGTATTCCTCTTCTTACCTTGGACATTGTGTGGGCAATGATCTTCTGAGATGAGAACCACCAAGGTACCTTCTTCCTTCCTTCAAGTTTCAGCCAAGTAAAAACTTCCTAAGGATGAAGAACTTTTTCCACCAACCAAGCTCCAAGGGATGCAAGAAACAAGCCTCCTTTCGCTCCTTTTCTCCAAGCTAGATCCGGCCACTTCTATGTCTCCAAGAGGTGATGAAGTCTCGGCCACAAGAAGGAGAAGAGAGAAGGGGAAGGGAAACCTTAGGGGCCGGCCACACCTAGGAAGAAAAGAGAGGAAGAAAAAGAATAGAGTCGTTAGCCATAAAGGCACCTCTACCCCCTCTTTTATAATCCTTGGTATTGGCAAATAAGGAAATTTTAATAAAAACTTCCTTAATTCCTTTACCATGAAAAAAAATTTATTTAATTAAAAATAATTTTCTTTTCTTAATATCAATGGTCGGCCACCTACAATCCCTAAATCAAAGAAAGTTTTAATTAAAACAAGAATTAAAACTTCCTAATTTGTTTCCGGAAATTTATAAAAATTTCTCCAATAATTTTTATCCCTTCATGATTGGTTAATAAAAAGGAAATTTTATAAATTAAAATCTTTCTTTTAAACATGTGGATAATTTCCAAAAAGGAAAGTTATCTCTAAAAATTGAAATCTCCTTTCAATCTACAACTAAGGAAAGATATTAAATCTTTTCTTAATCTTTTGTAGAAACTAATAAAAGAGAATTTTTAATTTTTTAAACTTTCTTTTAAATCATGGACATGATTAAAAGGAAACTTTTTACCAAAATTAAAATCAACCTTTTAATCTACAAATAAGGAAAGAGATTTAGCTCTTCTCTTAATCTTTTGTAGAATCTTATAAAAGGAAATATTTAAATTTTAAAACTCTCTTTTAAATCATGTTATCCACATAAGAAAAATTTTAAAATTAAAATTAATTTTTATTTTAATAGGGCCGGCCACCTAAGCTTGAGTTCAAGCTAGGGCCGGCCACATGAATTCACCCATGAACCAAGCCATGGCCGACCCTAGCTTGGTCTCCAAACTAGCTTGGCTGGCCCCTATAGGATTGGTAAGAAGGTGGGTATAGGTGGGTATAGTACTCTATAATTAAGAGGCTACGATAGGGACCGAGAGGAGGAATTGGTTTTGGTCTCCCGATAAAATTAAGCATCCCTTGTTCGCCCCGAACACACAACGTAATTTTATCAATAATAATTCATTCCACTAGAGAACTATTATTGAACTACCGAACCAATCCCAAATTATATTTTGGGCTCCTACTTATTATGTTTGTGTTAGTTGCCCTGTGTTTAAGATGTCGAATGTCCACTAATTAAGTGAGTTACTGACAACTCATTTAATTAATATCTTAATCCAAGAGTAGTACCACTCAACCTTATCGTCATGTCAGACTAAGTCCACCTGTAGGGTTTAACATGACAATCCTTATAAGCTCCTCTTGGGGACATTCTCAATCTAGATTACTAGGACACAGTTTCCTTCTATAATCAACAACACACACTATAAGTGATATCATTTTCCAACTTATCGGGCTTATTGATTTATCGAACTAAATCTCACCCATTGATAAATTAAAGAAATAAATATCAAATATATGTGCTTGTTATTATATTAGGATTAAGAGCACACACTTCCATAATAACTGAGGTCTTTGTTCCTTTATAAAGTCAGTATAAAAGAAACGACCTCTAATAGTCCTACTCAATACACTCTAAGTGTACTAGTGTAATTATAGAGTTAAGATAAACTAATACCTAATTACACTACGACCTTCCAATGGTTTGTTCCTTTCCATCTTGGTAGTGAGCTACTGTTTATAATTTATAAGGTACTGATAACATGATCCTTTGTGTGTGACACCACACACCATGTTATCTAAAATATAAATTAATTGAACAACTACATTTATCATAAATGTAGACATTTGACCAATGTGATTCTTATTTCTAGATAAATGTTTATACCAAAAGCTAGGCTTTTAGTATACATCCTAACATTTGACACCAATACAAGTAAGTATAATAACCATAAAGAAATGCCTTTATAAATATATATAGGAATACGATACATCGAGTCCATACAACAATCATCACATGATCGACTCTAGGGCTCTCACTAATAATCTCCCACTTGCACTAGTGCCAATCATGGTAGGCTCTAACACCCAATGACCTAGTGTGACCATCATGCTTTCTCTGAGCCAAAGCCTTGGTCAAGGGATCAGTGACGTTAGCCTCTGTGGGTACTCTGCAAATTTTCACATCTCCTCTGTCGATGATCTCTCGAATGAGATGGAAGTGCCGTAGTATGTGTTTGGTCCGCTGGTGTGAGCGAGGTTCCTTAGCCTGCGCAATTGCTCCATTGTTGATACAATAGAACTCTATAGGATTGGCAATGCTAGGAACCACCCCAAGCTCAATAATGAAATTGCGGATCCAAACTGCCTCCTTTACTGTTTCTGATGCAGCAATATACTCGACCTCTATTGTAGAATCAGCAACTGTGTCCTGCTTCGAACTCTTCCAGCTCACAGCACCACCATTCAAGCAAAAAATTAACTCAGACTGTGATCTATAATCATCCTGGTCAGTTTGGAAGCTGGCATCACTGTAACCCTTTATAGCTAGCTCTCCATCGCCTCCAAATATCAAGAAATATGCTTTATTCCTTCTCAAGTACTTAAGAATATTCTTGACCGCTATCCAGTGACGTTCACCTGGATCTGACTGGTATCTGCTTGTCATGCTCAAAGCATATGAAACATCAGGATGAGTACATAACATGGCGTACATGATAGATCTTATGACTGAAGCATAAGAGACCTTATCCATGCGGTCTCTCTCCTCTCTAGAAGAGGGACTTTGAGTCTTCGAAAGACTCACACCATATGACATCGGCAGAAATCCTTTCTTGGAATTCTACATGGCAAACCGTAGTAATACCGTGTCAATATATGTACTTTGACTTAGGCTAAGCAATCTCTTAGATCTATCTCTATAAATCTTTATGCCTAGAATACAGGCTGCTTCACCTAAGTCCTTTATTGAGAAACAATTCCCGAGCCAAGTCTTTATAAACTGCAGTAAAGGGATGTCATTTCCAATGAGTAGTATGTCATTCACATACAATACAAGGAAGATAACTGTGTTCCCAACAATCTTCTTGTAGATACAGGGTTCATCTTCATTCTTGATGAAACCAAACTGTTTGATCGTATTATCGAATCAAAGATTCCAGCTCTAAGAAGCTTACTTTAGTCCATAAATGGACTTATGCAGCTTGCATACTCTGCCAGTATGCAGTGGATCTACAAAACCTTCAGGTTGTGTCATGTACACATCCTTGAGCAAGTTTCCATTCAGAAATGCGGTTTTGACATCCATCTTCCAGATCTAATAATCTTGGTATGCTGCAATAGCAAGCATGATCCGAATGGACTTAAACATCGCTACTGGAGAAAAAGTTTCATCATAGTCAATACCATGAATTTGCTTGAAATCTTTAGCTACCAAACGACCCTTATAGGTAATAAGTCCATCCATGTCAGTCTTTCTCTTAAAGACCCACTTACACCCAATGGATTTGACACCTTCAGGTGGATCAACCAAAGTCCATACTTGGTTGGTGTACATGGATTCCATCTCGGATCTCATGACCTTTAGCCATTTCTCAGAATCTGGTCTCATCACAGCTTCCTGATAGGAGGCAGGCTCATTCTCAATGAGCATAATATCGTCATGGTCACACAAGAGAAAAGAGTATCTCTCAGGTTGACGATGTATCCTGTCAGACCTGCGAAGAGGTAGGTATACCTGAACTGGTTATTGTTCCTCAACTCCTTGTGCAACAATCTCATCATCCACAACATTTTGCGGTTCCAGTTCAACTTCCATCAAGGCTTCAATGCTATGGTCCATATCTTGAACTTCTTGAAGATCGAACGTACTCCCACTAGTTTTTCTAGAAACAAAGTCCTTTTCTAGAAATACCTCAGTCTTAGCCACAAACACTTTGTGGTGACTGGGAATGTAGAAGTAATATCCCTTCATTTCCTTGGGATATCCTATGAAATAGCACTTATCGGATTTGAGTCCCAATTTGTCCGAGACTTGACGTCGAATGTAAGCCTCACAACTCCAAATCCTCATAAAAGATATCTGGGCATCTCTCCCAGTCCATATCCTATATGGTGTCTTTATCACAACTTTGGATGGAACACAGTTAAGTGTGAAGGCTACTGTGTCTAGAGCATATCCCCAAAAAGATATAGGAAGATTTGTGTAACTCATCATAGATCGTATCATATCTAATAGGATACGATTCCTTCTTTCAGATACACCATTCCACTATGATGTTCCAGGAGGAGTGAGTTGGGATAGAATCCCACACTCAGCTAGATAGTCACGAAACTCATGGCTAAGGTATTCACCACCTCGATCTGATCGAAGTATCTTAATACTCTTGCCTAGCTGGTTTTGTACTTCATTTTTGAATTCTTTGAACTTTTCAAAGGATTGTGACTTATGTGTCATCAGATACACATAACCATATCTACTAAAGTCATCAGTAAATGTAATGAAGTACCTATAACCACCTCTGGCAGTCATCACTATGTATAAGTCCTAACAAGTCAGTTGCTCTTTCGCTATGTCCACTAAAGGGAGTCTTAGTCATCTTGCCCAGTAGGCATGACTCGCATGTCTCATATGATTCAAAATCAAATTAGTCCAGCAAACCATCTTTATGGAGCTGGGATAAGCGATTCTCATTTATATGACCTAAGCGACAATGCAGAGATAGGTTCGGTTCATTTCATTTGACTTGAACCTTTTGGTACTTATGTTATAGATGGAGTTCTCTAAGTCTTAGAATGTAGAGTCTGTTGATCAGAGGTGCACTACAATAGAACATATCATTTAAATAAATGGAACAATATTTGTTCTTTATTATAAACGAAAAGTCTTTCTTGTCTAAATAAGAAACTGAAATGATGTTCTTTGTGAGAGCAGACACATAACAACATTCATCTAATTCTAGTACAAGCCCAGAGGGCAGAGATAGAAAGTAAGTTCCTACAGCAACAGCAGCAACCCGTGCTCCATTGCCTACTTGTAGGTCCACTTCGCCCTTCGTCAATGTCCTACTATTTCTGAGCGCCTGCACATTAGTACAAATGTGAGAAGCACATCCGGTATCTAATACCCACGATGAAGAAATAGAAAGATTGACTTCTATAACATATATACCTGAAGTAGAAATCTCATTTCTCTTCTTCTTAAGATCTTCCAGGTATCCTTTACAGTTCCTCTTCCAGTGCCCGGTCTGACCACTGTGGAAGCAGGTAGCATCCTTGGCAACCCCTCCTTTAGGTTTCATTACCTTGCCTTTGCCCTTGTCTTGGGACTTTCCCTTACATTTAGGCTTGCCCTTGCCTTTATACTTTTGCACCATCAAAATGGAGTTGGGCTTTACCTTCTTAAGGTTGAGCTCAGCAGTTCGCAACATGCTTAGCAGCTCAGGCAGTGGCTTATCAATTTCATTCATGTTGTAATTTATGACAAATTGACTGTAACTTTTTGGCAAGGATTGCAAGATCAAGTCAGTGGCCAGTTCTTGGCCAAGTGGGAATCTCAACCTCTGTAGGTTCTCTATGTACCCAATAATCTTGAGTACATATGGACCTACGGGAGTCCCATCTTGCATTTTGCACTGAAACAGTGCCTTAGAGATCTCAAATCTCTCGTGTCTTGCTTGCCCTTGATATAGTTGACGAAGATGTTCAACCATATCATAAGCAGTCATCAACTCGTGTTGCTTCTGAAGCTCAGAGTTCATGGTTGTGAGCATGAGGCATGACACATCTAATGCATCATCTTGATGCTTCTTGTAAGCATCTCGGTCGGCTCGCGTGGCAGTGGCAGGAGGTGCCTCCAGAATGGGCTGCTCCAGGACGTACAGTTTTCTTTCTTGTGTGAGAACGATTCTCATATTCCTGTACTAGTCTAGGAAATTAACTCCATTGAGCTTGTCCTTGTCAAGGACAGAACACAGGGAGAAAATATTCGTGTTCGTCGACATGGCAATCTACAACATAAATAAAGCAGAAAGTAAATATCATATTCCACTTATCATTTAATTAGGCCTTTAACTAAATGATGCTCTCACTGAATTATAGGGCTTTTATAGAATCAAGTCATGGATGTGGTCAAACCACACTACTAGATTCATACCAATTATCTATAACTCTCGCGGGACAAGATCCACATCATACTACGCCTTGAGTTAGCTTTGGCTAAATCACCCAAGACTTAGTATGATCGGTAGATAACTAATTATCAATTACATCTTTATGCAACTCTTGTTTATAGGATTAAGATGAATGTGATCTTTATCCTATCTTCCCAACCATTGGAAAATGCTTATAGTTTTACCCGATCCAATTGAGTTAATTAGCTATACTAAATCTAATTGAGTTTATTCTCACCCAAGTTTTGATAGGTGGGACCAAGATTGTCCCTCCTCACCCTACCAAGATAATATGTGTTGCTCTGCTTTGGCAGATTCAACAACAACAAATGATCGAGGTAGTGATGGGTATCAAAACTTGGTAGGCATTTCGAGTTGACTTTATTAAGATCTAATCTAATCATGAATATGTATCATATACACATTAAGACACTAATTACCCTATATTACCATGCATTACATACACACAAGCAATATATATATATATATATATATATATATATATACACACACACACACACACACATAAATACTGATTAATCAATTTGTGATGAGGTCATGGCCCTACTACGATCTTCTCAAGCCAATGAAAAGATCGGACGGTCAACCTAGGGTTAACGGCTTCTTCAAGCGCCTCCTTTTGACCGTCATGTGTTGACAGCACCCTGCTCGTAACTCCTTCTTGAGTGGACCTTCTACCGCTTCATTTTGTACATTACAAATATGAAACTTGAGTTACATTCGAGTCTAAAATCTATTTACAACAGGTGTAAAATACCGGAAATAGGCGAGTATTAATAAGGGAATTTTCCAGAATTTTTGGAAATTTTTCGGGAATTTTTTCAGAGCTCTTACGGACGAGTTAGCGGGGATAAATACGGAGCCGGGAAAAGCCTGTTTAGGCGACCCGTTTAAGCGAGGAAATGTTTATTTTATATTCCTTTTTCTTTTTTTTTTCTTTATTTCCTCTCATTCTCGCCGATTCTCTCATCCTTGCCGAAAAATCCCTCTTCTCTTCTTCTCTCACGCCGAATGCCCTAACTGCCACAGCAGTTTCTTCCTTTTCTTCACCACAGAAGCCGACGCCGACCACAGAAGTCGACGCCGATCCCAATCGCCGGTGCCCTAGCCTCTGCCCCGACTCCAGCGACGCCAACTTCTTCCTCTGTACCGAGCCCTAGCACTGTGCCCCTTTTTCTTCTTAGCCTCTCCTCCTTCGCACACCATTGAGCGTCGCCCGACATCTACTGGCGCCGCCCTTTCCCCCTCTTCGGACCTGCACGCCGACGCTGAACCACCGGTCACAGGACCACCAGAGGCGATCACTCTTCCTCTGGCTGGCACTTGAGCCATCGCCGGTGCCCTAGCACCCTGGTTACCGCCGTCCCTCAGTCTGAGCAGAGCCGACCCTTTCCTTCTGCCATAGCCGAGCCTCACCCCTTGCATGAGTTGCTGCCTCGGGTTCTACCGAGCCTTTGGTTTAGGGTAAGTTTTTGGTTTAAAGACTGTGAATTTAATGTTAAGGTTTGATTCATAGAGGTGAATGTATTGACTACGAATTTTGGGTGTTTGATGTATATGTCAGTGGTTAAATCTAGTACCAGCCACAGTTTTGGCAACAGGTGCATCCTCGACAAATTAACGACTAAGTATACGGATTTGGGTGAGTATTGGAATTTGGTAAATTGCAGGCTTGTGATACGTTTTGTGGTGAATTAGGATTTACATGGTTAAATGTTGTTCACCTTGAACGTTAGGGTTAATCTGAATGAAGGAAATATTTAGGGTTTTGCTCTGAATTGTTGTTAAGGATTTTATTTAGCTATTCGTTTGGAGTGTAGCTAAATAAAAAGATTTATTTGTTTGACACAGGACTTTGATTCGAGACGAGTATTTCGATTTGTCGGACTGAACCATTTCGATTGGAGGCGGGTACTTTTGACTTATTGTCTTTGATATGCTTAGTAATGAAATTAACATGTTGCGTTAATTGTGTTTCTTATTTGTTTCGGTTAATCACTGCCCAATACATGTTACCTGTTTGATTGGTTGTTTGTTTGCATCTCGTATTGATCTCGTACCTGATTTTTCATGCTCATGGGTAGTGATATAACCATGTTTCACATGTTCAGGACCTAGGTTTGATACCTTATTGATCAGTATATCTTGATATGATTTATTCACTATGGTGCCCATTGTTATATGTCCAGAGGTTGGTTTAGTATATTACCATGCTTAGTGACATGCACCATTTGCATGATCGCATGCTGTGCGATAGATTGCTCCATTATTGTTGAGCACATTGCCAGTTTCATCATTGTTCGGTGCTCCGTTGTGACGCTCATGGGTAGCGTGACACAGCGTGGTAGCATGTCAGTTTGTCTCTTCCGGTGCTCCGTTGGTCCGCTCATGGGTAGTGTGACGCAGCGTGTAGCACGTTAGAGATCCTTCCCCGTCACAGTGTACCGGGAGATGAGAGCATTGCGCTCCCCCATTTATGATTTGGGGTAGGAGTATGTGTGTACTCCGACAGCATCCCGTTCACTCGGTCACTCATCAGGGGTAGTGATGCAGAGTGCACGGTCGACACAGCCCTACCCACTCGGTCTCACTTTTGTTGTGAGTTGGCTGACTGGCGTCAGGGGTGACCATGACATTGGCATCATATGCATAATGCATTTATTGTTTATGATTGTGTTTGCTGCATTTATATGCTGCATATTGTTTGGATACCTATGTTTGACATGCATACTTCTATACCTTTCGGACTGTTTGTCCTTATACCGGGTCCTGGTTAGTACAGTTTCTCTCATGTTTACTCTGATTTGCATTTACCTTTATTTTATCAGGAGACTGTACGCATGATTAGTGCTAGGTGTTATTTCCTTACTTTGCATATCAACTGTACCTGCTGAGTGTTGGACTCACCCCGCCTCCATTGTTGTTATATTTCAGGATGATGCTGTCAGGAGAGAGTTCTAGTTGCTGGTCCCCTGAAGACCCGAAGACTTACGGATCTACTGGTTTTGTTTTGTTTTCTTTTTGACTGTGTTTTAGACTTGGTTTGTTTGGATACTTGGATGTTGTATGGATTTTTGTGATGATGATGGATTTTTATTCGATATGTTTTTACTACATGCCTGCCTGGACGGCAGAAGAGGCGAGTAAATCGAATTTTGAGCTTTATGAGTGTAGTGGAGTAGGGTTGATTTCGAGTCAGAGTATTATTGTGATGTTACTATTATTAACTGCATGGTTGTGATAGCCAGAGGCTGAAAATATATATATAAATTGCGTGGTGATTGTTTTATTTATTGTTATGATTCCAGCCGCCTGTGGCTGAGGTATTTATGTTATGTAGAAGTTTCAGATTGTCCGCCGTACAGGGGAGATGCTGCCGAAATTTCTTCGGACAGGGACTCCTTTGGGGCGTGACAACAGGAACATAATAAGGAAGGCACGACGCGCAGGTCACATATCATATATAACACGCACAATACTAAAATGGAGCGCAGGCTATATTATGAATTACAACACAATTTTAACCAATCACATTGGGGGTTTTGGGCTATGACCATCACAATATCATACATAATTCTAAATTATGTATTTTACATAAATTTCTATAATTTTACAGTTATTTTATCAATTTTATGAGTCACAACTTCTCGACGATCCCGTTTAGCGATTTTCAGGCGTGATCGCGAGACAATGCCCCTTGCGGGGTTAGGGGCAGCGCTCCTTCTCACGAAATGAATATCGCGAGTGTCCCAAACTGATCTAATAACGCCTTAAGTTGTTAAAAAAAAATAATTTTATTTGGGCGAAACCTTGCCGTTTCGGAAGGTTTTTCTTGGTATTTGAAGCCTACAAGTGTCCAAACACTTGTTGCTTTGCCTCTACAAGAAAAATACTCACAAAATCTATAAAAGTAGAAAAATTATAGAAACTTACAGATCTGAAACCTTTTCGTAATAACAAATACAAACATGTACAAGCTTCACACGTGGCTCTGATACCACTATTAGACTTTCGAGTCGCAGAAACCGCTTTTTGCATTGCAAAAACCACGAAGCTAGCCACGGATCCGTGCGAAGATAAATAAAAAATATTCATGCACATGTTTGTCTGAACTAGATCTACCTTAGGTCTACATAAAAAAGAAGTATTACCCTTGTAGCGATGCCCTTCTCTTATCCCACTCGTCCAAAAGATTGCCGGATCTCGTAGAGTGTCAAGTGTACACTCCTCTACACGTATCCACACGGACAAAAGGTGGAGAAAACCACTTAGTGTTAGTTAGAGCCCTAGAGCCAATCATATGATGATTGTTGTATGGACTCGATGTATCATATTCTTATATACTTATAAAGGCATTTCTTTATGGTTATTATACTTTCTTGTATTAGTGCCAAATAACTAAGTATAATAGCGTCCTTGAATAGAAGGTTCTTATCTATATCAATCGATTGGTTGAATCGATAGTGAGATGATATAGAGAACACTAATCTTAATCATTCCTAGTCAAGTATTAACATTCAGGGACAATGTTAATGCGCTGAGACTAGCATGTAGGTCAACTCGATGACTTGATCTCACAAGTCATGGATATAGAGATATCAAGTTGACACATGGACATGCATTGGAGAATATATACTGAATGATCCGCCATGAGAAAGTATCATGGATCATTATATGAGTGTCATATACTTTCTCATGTAACTATTAGTATGACTATCAGTCCTTGGACCTGAAGTCACCATGGTTCCCTACATAAGGAGTTATATACTTTGGCTTCGTCAAACGTCACCCGTAACTGGGTGGACTATAAAGGCGATTACTGGGTATGTAACAAATAATGCGGAGGGATGTGGGTGATGTAGATGGGATCTATCCCTCTTATATGACGGGAGTGACTTCATGATTCTTGATAGAGTGAGACTACTAAGTGCATGACCATGCCCAAATGAGTCAATATGAGATATTGAGCTCATTTGATTGGAGTGAGTCTACTTAGAGTTCAAGATATAGATTGATTAGAGGATGACACGGTCTATGTGTCACGCCCCGAGAAAGTCCATGTCCGAAGAAATTTCGGCAGCACTTCCCCTGTACGTGTGACAATCTGAAGCATTTCTACAAACACAATATATCACGCAGTTAATAATCTTAGCCTACACGGCTGGACAAATATAACAACAACCACGCAGTTATATATATTTTTATCAGCCCACTCGGCTGAAATCAAAATCAACACAGTGGAAAAATATAAATACTAGCCCATACAAAATAAGACAAAACACTGCTAGCCGACTAGGCTTACACCACATAACAACATAACATTCCGGAAACAAAACCGGAACACAAAGCCAAATACACACATTCAACTACTAAAATACAAATAAACAAAAAAATGGAGACAGGTCTTCTGATGTGACGTGGGGGCCAGCAGACAGGATACTCCAAGCAACTCCATAAACAACCTGGAAAAGATAGTGTCCACGGGGGTGAGTTCAACAACTCAGCGAATACCAATAGATATGTCTAGTAAGATATATCTACAACTATAAACATGGAATACAACTTCCTAATCATATATAGGAAAAATGCAAAACTGAAAGGTAACTGAGGAAGATGTACTCACCAGGAACTCCTATCCAAAACAAAAGGTTCGTCAAACCGAGAGTGTCATAAATCCTGTATGCATGTCAAACATATGCATCCAACCAAATGCAGCAAGCACAAGCAATAAATGCATCAACGCGTATGATGCCAATGACATTGTCACCCCTGATGCCAGTCAGATATCTCACACACAATGGTGAGACCGAGTGGGTAGGGCTGTGACAACCGTGTACTCTGACGTCACTACTCCTGATGAGTGACCGAGTGGACGGGAAACTGTCGGAGTACAGCTATCCTCCTACCCCAAATCATAAGTGGGGGAGCACAATGCTCTCATCTCTCGGTACACGATGACGAGGAGGGATCCCTGACGTGCTACCACTCTGCGTCACACTACCCATGAGCGAACCAACGGAGCACCGACAGAGCCAAACTGACGTGCTACCACCCTGCGTCACGCTAACCATGAGCGGACCAACGGAGCACCGACAGTGATGAAACTGACGATGTGCTCAACAATAATGGAGCAGACTATCGCGCAGCATGAAATCATGCGAATGGTGCATGATACTAAGCATGACAATAGCCTGAACCAATCCATATATATATATATATATATATATATATATATATATATATATATATATAAATGTGTACCCTAGTACCAGTAAGTCAAATCCACAGATCTAGGGTATGCAGATCCTCTATGGTATAACAACCTAGGTCCTGAACATATCCACCTCCATAAAATATGTACCAACAATATACATGGATCAACGCAAAAGGGTCTAGATACATAGATCAGATATGATATAAAAATATAGGTACACATTCTAGATAATAAAAATCTAGAATCTAGTCCTAAACTCAGTAAAGCATGGATACATGGCAATAATCACGAGGTATAAACATGGATACATAACAAGCGACAAAACAGAACATGCTATGGGTATCAAACCATGACATACCAAAGGCAAACATGATCATTGCTTGTAGCTATAAAATACTATGCATATCCAATTGACAATATCATAAAAGATAAGTCAAAAGGTACCCGCCTCCAATAGGAAGGTCCAATCCAGTCAAATCCAACGTCGAAATACTCGTCTGGTGTCAATGTCCTGTAGTAGCCACATTTAATTTAGCTACATATATATCACATAGCTAAAGAAATTCCTTATTTACCAAAACCCTAATTCGTTCCACTATACAATTTGATTTAGGTCTAAACCTAATTCAACTTGAACTCTTCCAAATACGAACCTAATACCAAAATAAATTTATACACCTTACCTCTACCTCTCCTTCAGCCGTCTGTGATGGCAACAAACCCGATCCAAAATGGAAAGGCCGGAACCGAAGAAAGCCACAACTTGCAATGCGATTAGATCCACCAGAAAAGCGAATAGATGGCCCGGCAGAACTTGCGAATCAACTAGCTCAATAAATTACTTCATCCACAGGGATCACAAACCCAAGAAGATTACCTCCGACGATGACCGGTTGAAGGCAGTACCTGGTGAACAACAACCGGCCCTGGCTTGATCAGTGGTCGTGTAGAAATAGAAGACTCGTCGGTGAAAATCTAAGGCACGGCTATACCTCAAACGCTGGCAACGATCCAGGCAAAGGAAGGGTGGTGACTGCTCTAGGGTAGAGGAAACAATCGGCGCTAGGGTTCTTGGGACCGGCGGCGCTGGGTCGGCACTGCTTCATGCGGTGTCGGCTGTGGTAGCGGCACGAAAAGATAGACTAGGCACGGTGAGGAGTGGATGGCGATCGGCGAGGAGGAAGAGAAGGGGGTCTCGGTGCCGGCACCTAGGGCAGAATCGGTGAGAAAAGGGGTGACTTCCCTTGGCCACGACTTTGTATGCGAGGGAGAAGGAAACCACCGGTTAGGGAAGAACGGTCGCGAGGGGGAGAAGGCCACGAGGAGGTTAGGGCACGACGTCGGGTTCGGCAGGGGGAGAAAGAGGGAAGGGCGCGGGAGAAAAACAAGGAAAAAAAATTAAAAGAAAAAGGAAATAAACTTTTCCTCGTTAAATCAGGGTAGCCTTAACAAGCTTTCCCTGGGCCCCGTTTTTATCCCCGTAAACTCGTCCATACGGTCTCCGAAAAATTCCAGAAAAATTTCTAAAAATTCCAGAAAATTCCTTCATCATTATTCGCCATTTTTCGGTATTTTACATTCTCCCCCACTAATAAAAATTTGGTCCCAAATTTCGTTATCTTCCATCAGCAAATACTAACATTAGATAAAGAGTATAATTGTTGAATGGTAAATTAAATCACATACGTCAAGTGAAAAGATGGGGGTATCGAGCTCGGATAGTATCCTCGAGCCCCCAGGTAGCCTCCTCGTCTTTCCGATCCAAAATCCGTACCGGAACCTCCTCATAAGTGACGTCAGGCTGAACGGGAACTGAGATATCTGTCAGCACATGTGTCAGGTCAGGTATATACCTCCTCAGCATAAACACATGGAATACGTCATGCACGCCTGCCAGGGACCGTGGTAGTGCCAGCCGGTAAGCTACCGCTCCAATCCTCTCCAAGATCTGGAAAGGTCCAATGTATTACGGAGCTAGCTTACCTCTGAGGCTAAATCTCTTCACCCCTTTCGTGGGTGAAACTTGTAGAAATAATAGTTGCCTGTAGAGAACTCCAGGGTCTGTGTCTCCGATCAGCTTAACTCTTCCGGCGGTCCTGCGTCTCTGACATTCTCCGTCTGACAGTACGGACCAACTCTGCCTCATGCTGAGCTCTATGAGGTCCCAACAACTGGGCCTCCCCATCCTCATCCTAGAGGGTTGGTGTCCGACAAGCCTACCATACAATGCTTCAACCTGTGTCATCTAGATAGTTGAATGAAAACTGTTGTTGTCGGTGAACCCTACCAAATGGCAAATGGTCCTTCCAACTGTCCCAAAAATCCAATACATATGACCTCAGCAAGTCCTCTAGAGTCTGAATGGTCCGCTCCGACTGTCCATCTGTCTACGGATGGAAAACTATACCGAAACGAAGCTGAGTGCCCAAGGCCTGCTGTACACTTTGCCAGAAACGAGACGTGAACTAGGGTTCTCTATCCGAAATAATAGTCAACGGGACACCATGTAATCTAATAATCTCCCCGCAATATAGATCTGCAAATCGATCTAGGGAATCAGTCTTCCGATCGCTAAGAAGTGCGCCGATTTGGTTAATCGATCAATGATTACCCAAATCGCATCATGGCCTCATTGTGTCCTAGGCAAACCCACCATAAAGTCCATGGTAATATGTTCTCATTTCCACCCAGGAATAGGAATCCTCTGTAGAAATCCAACAGGTCTCAAGTGCTCAGCCTTCACCTGCTGATAGATAAGACATCTAGCTACGAATTCTGCGATGTCTTTCTACATGCGGTTCTACCCATAAGAACGCCTCAAATCTCGGTACATACGGGTACCGCCTGGGTGGATAGCAAATCGAGAGCGATGAGCCTCCTGAAGTAGCTCCGATGAAACCGGGTGAGACTGAGGTACGCATAATCTGCCTCGGAAGTATATAATACCCGCTTCATCTCGGGGAAACTCAGTCTGCTACCCCAGAAGCTATCCGACTGCCAATGGACTGTAAATGCTGATCACCAGCATGGGCCTCTCGGATCCTTGTCCTGATCGACAAATGAACAACCATGGTAACCAGAATATTCTGCTCTGTCTGTCCATGTTCCTAAAGGCCTAATTCAGCAAGACCCTGTACCAAATCTATGACCACAACTTGGTGGCAAGCTAAAGTCTCTTTGAACTTCCGGCTAAGTGCATCGGTAACCAGATTAGCTTTCCCTGGGTGGTAGCTAATGGTACAGTCATAATCCATTAAGAATTCCATTCATCTCCTCTATCGGAGATTAAGTTCCTTCTGAGTAAAAAGTTATTTGAGACTCTTGTGATTAGTGAGAATCTCAACTGTAATACCATAAAGGTAATGCCGCCCAATCTTCAAGGCAAAAATAATGGCGGCCAGCTACAAATTATGTACTGGGTAGTTCTTCTCATGCTCCTCCAACTGCCGAGAAGCATAGGAGACTACCCTGCCGTGCTGCATCAAAATAGCGTCCAAACCCTGTAGAGATGCGTCAGTATAGAGCATGAATCTGTCCTCTCCAGAAGGTAAAACCAAAATCGGAGCCGACACTAGTCTCCACTTCAGCTCCTGGAAGCTGGTCACGCAATCCTCAGTCCAAGTGAACTTCACGCCTTTCCTGGTCAGGTGTGTAAGTGGCATAGCAATCCGAGAGAAACCCTCAACGTATCTCCGGAAATATTGAGCCAAACAAAGGGAGTTGCGAGCCTCCTCTATAGACTTCGTCTACTCCCAACGGTAACGACCCCTATCTCCTGTGGAACCATGGTATACTCTACTGGTGACCGTGTGTCTCAAACATCTCTCAGAAGACAACCAAAATATGCCCTATTGATCTTCACATATAGACGTTTCCGTCGAAACATCTCTAGAACTATGCGAAGATGGTGTACGAGACTCACCTCGGATCCGTAATAGATCACAACATCGTCAACAAAGTTAATGGAAACCGATCCAAACATCCTAGGAATATCTAATTCATCGAGTCCTTGAAAACATCTAAGGCTCCGCAAGCCCTAATGGTAAAACCAAGACACATAATGTCCGTATCACATACATTTCTAACCATAAGATCCCCGACAACAAGTCAGGAATCTAATCACCAACAATATAAATCACCATAGAATAGATCCTCCAGTGTGAGAGCAACACTCCATCACACGAAATACCACATATGTGGGAGCAATGCTCTACCACAAGAAATCCTCTATATGTGGGAGCAACGCTCCACCACAATAATCCGAAATATGTATCTACAATATATATATGGGAGCAATACTCCACTACAAGCAATCCACAATATGTGGGAGCAACGCTCCACCACAAACGATCCATAACATGTGGGAGCAACGCTCCACCACAACAATACATAAGTGCCCAAAGCACCTAACTATCCATCTAGAGACTGCACGAGATCTCTCTACCATAGATCACTGTGGGTAGCCTAGGGTATAACAACCTAGTAAGTAAATCAAATCCATAGTCAACTCTATCATCATCCTAGTGGGTCGGTCACCCATTAATAGGAGAATTAGTTGACAGGGTAATACCACCAATAACATAATGTAGACACTCAACATAGGTAGAATCATCATGATGCTACCAACCATACATTTGGCACACGTGCACATACAACAAATGTATGATCGACATAATCCTCCAATTAGTACACACCAAACATACTCAACATAGGTATAAATCATCGCGATACTCCCAACAATGCATACCGAACCCATGTGCATATATCAACATAGATATAATCGACAAAATACCTCCAATAAACCAATCAGACCACTCGGGTATAATCTACTAGAAACCCATAACCATCATAACTGGAAAAATATACACTCACTACATGCAATTTGACCGTCCATCAAAACACTCCTACAACACATAACAATCATATGTACAAGCAACAAAGATAGGAATAATCAACATATTTGATCCAATCAACCTGGCATTCTAAAACTACAGGGTCACCTTCTAAGTTATCCAACTAGGTACATACAGTCAAGAATTAAAGTCCACATGGAATAGGATACATCGATCCACTATAGACTGACCCAAATTGACAATGGTATACGGTTAATTCAGTCTTTTCCACGTCAGTACAAAACATGTACTCAAATGTGCTCTAGATACCAAACTAAGCACAAATAACCCAAAGATTCGAACCTCTAAAAATAGAGTATGACAATCCCCTAATGATCGAACCAACATAACTAAATCAGTCATCTACTAACTAATCAGAAATACCTTAATCCTCCACAAGCAACTAAGGTATATCAATCCATGACTGCCCAAGTCGACAAGCGTAAATCAATCTTCTATTGAACAATCTAACCAGAGTAAATCAATCATTTACTGACGAAACTAACTAAAGTATATCAGTACTCTACTGGCTGAGTCAACAAAAATATGTACTTACTAGTTATTACCTAGCACCTAGCCAATAACAACAGAGACTGGTATGTGCCTCCATCTCTTAACCAACTAGTAGTAATAGAAGCTAAAACTACTGGTGTTATGATATAAAAAGTCTCCTGAGACCGTAATCCTTGATCTCTATTAGGGTCGACCATGATCATTGGTTTACCTAATACATAAAATATATGCTATATCAGCTAGACAGGTACTAATAAAGAATGATAATACATGTCATAAAATGTAATAGCCAACAGTGTATATACTAACAGAAAGGTAGGATAACATATACCAACATACCTCCTATGGCTAGGAGAAGTCCTGCCGATGCCAGGTCCCAAAATCTGAAAAAGTCACATCGAGAAAATTAAAACACGAAATCCAAAACACGAGATATAAAACTCGTAAACCGTGCTTTGATACCAAATAAATTAGTATTAGATAAATCTCAAAAATCCAGAACACATAGCAAGTATCGTATACCTGCACTGATACCACTAAATTGTCACACCCCGGGAAAGTCCCTGTCCGAAGAAATTTCGGCAGCACCTCCCCTGTACGGGTGACAATCTGAAGCATTTCTACAAACACAATATACATCAGCCACATGCGGCTGGAATATATACACAACCACGCAGTTAATAATCTCAGCCTACACGGCTGGACAAATATAACAACAACAACGCAGTTATATATATTTTTATTAGCCCACTCGGCTGAAATCAAAATCAACACAGCAGAAAAATATAAATACAAGCCCATACAAAACAAGACAAAACACTGCTAGCCGACTAGGCTTACACCACACAACAACATAACACTCCGGAAACAAAACCGGAACACAAAGTCAAATACACACATTCATCTACCAAAATACAAATAAACAAAAAAATGGAGGCAGGTCTTCTGATGTGACGTGTGGACCAGCAGACAGGATACTCCAAGCGACTCCATAAACAACCTGGAAAAGATAGTGTCCATGGGGGTGAGTTCAACAACTCAGCGAATACCAATAGACATGTCTAGTAAGATATATCTACATCAATAAACATGGAATACAGCTTCCTAATCATATATAGGAAAAATGCAAAACTGAAAGGTAACTGAGGAAGCTGTACTCACCAGGAACTCCTATCCAGAACAAAAGGGTCGTCAAACCGAGAGTGTCATAAATCCTGTATGCATGTCAAACATATGCATCCAACCAAATGCAGCAAATAAATGCAGCAAGCACAAGCAATAAATGCATCAATGCGTATGATGCCAATGACATGGTCACCCCTGATGCCAGTCAACTATCTCACACACAATGGTGAGACCGAGTGGGTAGGGGTGTGACAACCGTGCACTCTGACGTCACTACTCCTGATGAGTGACCGAGTGGACGGGATGCTGTCGGAGTACACCTGTCCTACCCCAAATCATAAGTGGGGGAGCGCAATGCTCTCATCTCCCGGTACAAGATGACGGGGAGGGATCCCTGACGTGCTACCACGTTGCGTCACACTACCCATGAGCGAACCAACGAAGCACCGACAGAGCCAAACTGACGTGCTACCACGCTACGTCACGCTACCCATGAGCGGACCAACGGAGCACCGACAGTGATGAAACTAGCGATGTGCTCAACAATAATGGAGCAGACTATCACGCAGCATGCAATCATGCGAATGGTGCATGATACTAAGCAGGACAATATCCTGAACCAATCCATATATATATATAAAAATGTGTACCCTAGTACCAGTAAGTCAAATCCACAGAACTAGGGTATACAGATCCTCTATGGTATAACAACCTAGGTCCTGAACATATCCACCTCTATAAAATATGTACCAACAATATACATGGATCAACGCAAAAGGGTCTAGGTACACAGATCAGATATGATATAAAAATATAGGTACACATGCCAGATAATAAAAATCTAAAATCTAGTCCTAAACTCAGTAAAGCATGATATGTCACTTACTCTAGGAACTAAGGTACTCATGACAATAATCACGAGGTATAAACATGGATACCTAACAAGCGACAAAACAGAACATGCTATGGGTATCAAACCGTGACATACCAAAGGCAAACATGATCATTGCTTGTAGCTATAAAATACTATGCATATCAAATTGACAATATCATAAAAGATAAGTCAAGAGGTACCCGCCTCCAATAGGAAGGTCCAATCCAGTCAAATCCAACGTCGAGATACTCGTCTCGTATCAAAGTCCTGAAGTAGCCACATTTAATTTAGCTACATATATATCACATAGCTAAAGAAATTCCTTATTTACCAAAATCCTAATTCGTTCCACTATACAATTTGATTTAGGTCTAAACCTAATTCAACTTGAACTCTTCCAAATACGAACCTAATACCAAAACAAATTTATACACCTTACCTCTACCTCTCCTTCAGCCGTCTGTGATGGCAACAAACCTAATCCAAAATGGAAAGGCCGGAACCGAAGAAAGCCACAACTTGCAATGCGATTAGATCCACCAGAAAAGCGAATAGATGGCCCGGCAAAACCTGCGAATCAACTAGCTCAATAAATTCCTTCGTCCACAGGGATCACAAACCCAAGAAGATTACCTCCGACGATGACCGGTTGAAGGCAGTACCTGGTGAACAACAACCGGCGCTGGCTTGATCAGTGGTCGTGTAGAAATAGAAGACTCGCCGGTGAAAATCTAGGGCACGGCTATACCTCAGACGCTGGCAACGATCCAGGCAAAGGAAGGGTAGCGACTCCTCTAGGGCAGAGGAAATGATCGGCGCTAGGGTTCTTGGGACCGACAGCGCTGGGTCGGCACTGCTTCGTGCGGTGCCGGCTGTGGTAGCGCCATGAAAAGAGAAGACTAGGCACGGTGAGGAGTGGCTGGCGATCGGCGAGGAGGAAGAGAAGGGGGTCTCGGCGTCGGCACCTAGGGCAGAATCGGTGAGAAAAGGGGTGACTTCCCTTGGCCATGGCTTTGTATGCGAGGGAGAAGGAAACCGCCGGTTAGGGAAGAACGGTCGCGAGGGGTAGAAGGTCGCGTGGAGGTTAAGGCACGTCGTCGGGTTCGACAGGGGAGAAAGAGGGAAGCACGCGGGAGAAAAACAAGGGAAAAAAAATTAAAAGAAAAAGGAAATAAACTTTTCCTCATTAAATCGGGGTAGACTAAACAGGCTTTCCCCCGACTCCATTTTTATCCCCGTAAACTCGTCCATACGGTCTCCAAAAAATTCCAGAAAAATTTCTAAAAATTCTGGAAAATTCCCTCATCATTATTCTCCCTTTTTCGATATTTTACACTGTGCGTCAATTGATCGATCTAGATGTCAAGGATAGAAGGACATTGTCACATATTGTGAGAGTCACAATTAGTAGTCACAAAGGTTATGTTGGATCTCAACATTCTTGTAACTTGGGTAGCAATGATGTATTGCTAGATGCCGCTCATTGCTTATGTTTCTAAATAGGTTTAGAAACATTGCCAACATTGCAAGAACCTATTGGGTCACATACAAAGAACAAGTGGATGGAGATTAGGTTCATATGATGAACCAATTGGATTAGTTCATGTGATGCACCAAAGGTTGGATTAAGATTAATTCAAATTAGATTTATTGAGTTAAACTCAATTAGATTTAATTGTTGAATGAGTCTAATTTAAAGTTGATTCATTGAGTCAATTTATATTAATGAATTGAGATTCATTAAATTGAAATTGACTTGAATCAAAGGTTGGATTTAACTCAACAAGCAAGAGAAGTGGTCAATTTTGACTTGACCAAATGCCACTTGATGAAGGTTGACTCATTCTACATGGCATGACTAACCAATACATCCTTGCCACATCATCTCCATATCATCAAGGGAGAGCAAGACACATGGAATGCCAAGAGCCAAAGACCCTTGGCATTCCATGTGTGGTCGGCCAAAATAAATAAGAGATTCATTGGCATTGATTTGGGTGTGATGAATGTTTTCTTCCTCCTTAGCTCTATCTTGTTCCCCATCTTCTCTTGGCCGAGAGTTCCAAGCAAGAGAGGCGAAGGTGAGTGAGTTTAATTCAAAGAAGAAAGGGTAAGTGAAAGTCACATTGAGGACTTTAGATAGGGGTGTAAATGAACCAAGCCGCTCGCGAGCTATTCGAAGCTCGATTCGATAAAAGCTCGTTTGAACTCGTTTAATGAGGCTCGTTAAGATAAACAAACCAAGATCAAGCTGTGCAATATTCGGCTCGTTAGCTCGTGAACACGTTCGTTAAGTTCATTAAGCAACTTTTAAATAAAAAAATAATAGTTTTGATATTGAATTTATAGATTTTACACTCTACTTATGAAAAATATAGACAAATATATTAAATTTATTTATTAGAATAAAATTATAAATTTTAATAATAATATTATAATTTTCTCTAAATATATAATTTAGTTTTTAATGAATATTTAAATTTATGATTTATATTTATTAAGCTCGTTTAGGCTCGATAAAAGCTTGAATAAGCTCGTGAGCAATGAATATATTCGTTAAATAAAGCTCGATCTCGACTCGATTATAAACGAGCCAAGCTCAAACATTCAAGAGTTCGGCTCGACTCGGCTCGATTACACCCCTAACTTTAGAGAAGTGTATGAGATTTATTCTCTCTTCTTCTTTTCTCCTTTCTTCTTCCAATCCCATCCGAGAGCCCTTGAGAGTGCTAACACACTTGTGGTGCTCTTTTCTCCATCTAGAGTGGTTTGAGAATCACTTCTTGTTCGTGTGGATACTACTAGAGGTGTGTACGCTTTAACACACTTGAGATCCAAAGGACCTTGGACGAGCGAGATTTGCGAAGGGCTTCACTTCAAAGGTATACTCCTTATCATGTAGATCTAAAGTAGATCTAGAGTAGAAAACTATGTACATGAAATTTTTGTCTTCGCATGGATCTAGTGGCTAAGAACTACGGGATTTCCGCAATGCAAAAAATGTTTTTTGCGACTCGAAAGTTCCTACAGTGGTATCAGAGCCATGTGTGAAGCATGTACAAGTTTGTATTTTAATTTTATGAAAATATTTTAGATCTGTAAGTTTCTGTAAGTTTGCTATTTTTATAGATTTTTTGAGTATTTTTCTCGTAGAAGCGAAGCAACAAGTGCTTGAACACTTGTAGGCATCGACTACCGAGAAAAACCTTTCGAAACGGCAAGGTCTCGCCCAAATTGTTTTGGGACAATGGCTTATGGTGCTGTTAGATCAAGATGGGACACTCACAATATTTATTTCTCGAGAAGGGGCGCTGCCCCTAACTCCGCAAGGGGCATTGTCCTACGACCGCGCCCAAAAAATCGCTAAACGGGACCGCCGGGAAGTTGTGACTCATAAAAATCATAAAAAAAAAATAGTAGTAAAATTATAGAAATTTATATAAAATACATAATTTAGAATCATGTGTGATTTTGTGATGGTCATGGCCCAAAAATCCCAATATGATTGGTTAAAATGTGTTGTAATTCATAATATGGCATGTACGCCATTTTTGTGTTTTGCGTGTTGTAAATGTTATATGCGACCTGCGCGTCGTGCCTCTCTTTTATATTCTTGTTGTAAATAGATTTTAGACTCGAATGTAACTCGAGTTTCACATTTGTAATGTACAAAATGAAGCGGTGGAAGGCCCACTCAAGAAGGAGTTACGAGGAGGGTGATTTCAACACATGGCGATCAAAGGGAGGCGCTTGAAGAAGTCGTTGACCCTAGGTTGACCGTCCGATCTTTTCATTGGCTTGAAAAGATCGTAGTAGGGTCATGACCTCATCACAAAATAATTAGTTATCTATCATTGCTTGTGTATGTGATGCATGATAATGTAGGATAATTAGTGCCTTAATGCGTATAAGATACGAATCCACGATTAGATTAGATCTTAATCAAGTCAACTCGATATACCTACCAAGTTTTGATACCCATCACTACCTCGATCATTTGTTGTTGTTGAATCTGCCAAAGAAGAGCAACGCATATTATCTTGGTAGGGTGCGGAGGGACAACTTTGGTCCCGCCTATCAAAGCTTGGGTGAGTACAAATTCAATTAGATTGAGTATAACTAGTTAACTCAATTTGATCGGGTATAACTATAGGCATATTCCAACGGTTGGGAAGATAGGATAAAGATCACATTTATACTAAATCTTGGGCGATTTAGCCAAAGCTAACTCAAGGTTTTTTATAAATGAGGATTTTGATCCTATAAACAAGAGTTGCATAGAGATGTAATTGATAATTCGTTATCTACCGATCATACTAAGTCTTGGGCGATTTAGCTAAAGCTAACTCAAGGTGTAGTATGATGTGGATCTTGTCCCGCGTGAATCTGGTAGTGTGGTTTGACCACATCCATGACTTGATTCTACAAAAGCCCTATAATTCAGTGGGAGCATCATTTAGTTAAACGCCTAATTAAATGATTAATGGAATATGATATTTACTTTCTGCATTATTTCTATTGTAGATTGTCATATCGACAAACATGAACACTTTCTCCTTGTGTTCTGTCCTTGACAAGGACAAGCTCAATGGAGCTAATTTCCTGGACTGGTACAGGAATTTGAGAATCGTTCTCAAACAAGAAAGAAAACTGTACGTCCCTGGAGCAGCCCATTCCGGAGGCACCTCCTGCCACTGCCACGCGAGCTAACTGAGATGCTTATAAGAAGCATCAAGATGATGCATTAGATGTGTCATATCTCATGTTCGCAACCATGAACTCTGAGCTTCAGAAGCAACACGAGTTGATGGCTGCTTATGATATGGTTGAACATCTTCGTCAACTATATCAAGGGCAAGCCAAGGGCAAAGGCAAGGTAATGAAACCTAAATGAGGGGTTTCCAAGGATACTACCTGCTTCCACTACGGTCAGATCGGGCACTGAAAGAGGAACTGCAAAGGATACCTGGAAGATTTTAAGAAGAAGAGAAATGAGATTTCTACTTCAGGTACACATATTATAGAAGTCAATCTCTCTATTTCTTCATCATGGGTATTAGATACCGGATGTGCTTCTCACATTTGTACTAATGTACAGACGTTGAGAAATAGCAGGGCATTGACGAAGGGCGAGATAGACCTACGAGTAGGCAATGAGCACGGGTTGCTGCTGTTGTTGTAGGAACTTACTTTCTATCTTTGTCCTCTGGGCTTATACTAGAATTAGATGAATGTTGTTATGTGTCTGCTCTCACAAAGAACATCATTTCAGTTTCTTGTTTAGACAAGAAAGGCTTTTCGTTTATAATAAAGAATAAATGTTCTTCCGTTTATTTAAATGATATGTTCTATTGTAGTGCACCTCTGATCAACAGACTTTATATTCTAGACTTAGAGAACCCCATCTATAACATAAGTACCAAAAGGTTCAAGTCAAATGAAACGAACCGAACCTATCTCTGGCATTGTCGCTTAGGTCATATAAATGAGAATCACTTATCCCAGCTCCATAAAGATGGTTTGTTGGACTCATTTTATTTTGAATTATATGAGACATGCGAGTCATGCCTACTGGGTAAGATGACCAAGACTCCCTATAGTGGACACAGCGAAAGAGCGACTGACTTGTTAGGACTTATACATAATGATGTATGTGGTCCTTTCAATGTCGCTACCAGAGGTGGTTATAGGTACTTCATTACATTTACTGATGACTTCAGTAGATATGGTTATGTGTATCTGATGACACATAAGTCACAATCATTTGAAAAGTTCAAAGAATTCAAGAATGAAGTACAAAACTAGCTTGGCAAGAGTATTAAGATACTTCGATCTGATCGAGGTGGTGAATACCTTAGCCATGAGTTTCGTGACTATCTAGCTGAGTGTGGGATTCTATCCTAACTCACTCCTCTTGGAACACCACAATGGAATGGTGTATCTGAAAGGAGGAATCGTACCCTATTAGATATGGTACGATCTATGATGAGTCATAAAGATCTTCCTATATCTCTTTGGGGATATGCTCTGGACACAGCAGCCTTCACACTTAACCGTGTTCTATCCAAGGTTGTGATAAAGACACCATATAGGATACAAACTGGGAGAGATGCCCAGGTGTCTTTTATGAGGATTTGGGGTTGTGAGGCTTACGTTCGACATCAAGTCTCAGACAAACTGGGACCCAAATCCGATAAGTGCTATTTTATTGGATATCCCAAGGAAACGAAGGGATATTACTTCTACATTCTCAGTCAACACAAAGTGTTTGTGGCTAAGACTGCGGTATTTCTAGAAAGGGACTTTGTTTCTAGAAAAACTAGTGGGAGTACATTCAATCTTGAAGAAGTTCAGGATATGGACCATAGCACTGAAGCCTTGATGGAAGTTGAACTAGAACCACAAAGTGTTGTGGATGATGAGATTGTTACACAAGGAGTTGAGGAACAACAACCAGTTCAAGTAGACCTACCTCTTCGCAGGTCTAATAGGGTACGTCGTCAGCCTGAGAGATACTCATTTCTCTTGTCTGACCATGATGACATTATGCTCATTGAGAATGAGCCTACCTTCTATCAGGAAGCTGTGATGAGACCAGATTCTGAGAAATGGCTAGAGGCCATGAGATCCGAGATGGAATCCCTGTACACCAACCAAGTATGGACTTTGGTTGATCCACCTGAAGGCGTCAAACCTATTGGGTGTAAGTGGGTCTTTAAGAGAAAGACTGACATGGATGGACTTATTACCTATAAGGGTCATTTGGTAGCTAAAGATTTCAAGCAAATTCATGGTATTGACTATGATGAAACTTTTTCTCCAGTAGCGATGTTTAAGTCCATTCGGATCATGCTTGCTATTGCAGCATACCACGATTATGAGATCTGGCAGATGGATGTCAAAATCACGTTTCTGAATGTAAACTTTCTCGAGGATGTGTACATGACACAACCTGAAGGTTTTGTAGATCCACTGCATACTGGCAGAGTATGCAAGCTGCATAAGTCTATTTATGGACTAAATAAAGCAAGCTTCTTGGAGCTGGAATCTTCGATTCGATAATGCGATCAAACAGTTTGGTTTCATCAAGAATGAAGATAAACCCTGTGTCTATAAGAAGGTTGTTAGGAACACAGTTGTCTTCCTTGTATTGTATGTGGATGACATACTACTCATTGGAAATGACATCCCTTTACTGCAGTCTGTAAAGACTTGGCTGGGGAATTGTTTCTCAATGAAGTACTTAGGTGAAGCAACCTATATTCTAGGCATAAAGATCTATAGAGATAGATCTAAGAGATTGCTTGGCCTAAGTCAGAGTACATATATTGACAAGGTATTACTATGGTTTGCCATGCAGAATTCCAAGAAAGGATTTCTGCCGATGTCACATGGTATGAGTCTTTCGAAGATTCAAAGTCCCTCTTCTAGAGAGGAGAGAGACCGCATGGATAAGATCCCTTATGCTTCAGCCATAGGATCTATTATATACGCAATGCTATGTACTCGTCCTGATGTCTCATATGCTTTGAGCATGACGAGCAGATACCAGTCAGATCCAGTGAGCGTCACTGGATAGCGATCAAGAATATTCTTAAGTACTTAAGAAGGACTAAAGAATATTTCTTGATATATGGAGGTGATGATGATCTAGCTGTAATGGGTTACAGTGATGCCAGCTTCCAAACTGATCAAGATGATTACAGATCGCATTCTGGGTTTGTGTTTTGCTTGAATGGTGGTGCTGTGAGCCGGAAGAGTTTGAAGCAGGACACAGTTGTTGATTCTACAACAGAGGCCGAGTATATTGTTGTATCAAAAGCAGCAAAGGAGGCAGTTTGGATCTGTAAGTTCATTACTGAGCTTGGAATGGTTCCTAGCATAGCAGACAACAATGGAGCAATTGCGCAAGCTAAGGAACCTCGCTCACACCAGCTGACCAAACACATACTATAGCACTTCCATCTCATTCGAGAGATCATTGATAGAGGAGATGTGAATATTTGCAGAGTACCCACAGAGGCTAACGTCGCTGATCCCTTGACCAAGACTTTGACACATAGAAAGCATGATGGTCACACTAGGTCATTGGGCCTTAGAGCCTACACTGATTAGCACTAATGCTAGTGGGAGATTGTTAGTTAGAGCCCTAGAGTCAATCATATGATGATTGTTGTATGGACTCGATGTATCATATTCCTATATACTTATAAAGGTATTTCTTTATGGTTATTATACTTACTTGTATTGGTGCCAAATAACTAAGTATAATAGTGTCATTGAGTAGAAGGTTCTTATCTATATCAATCGATAGGTTGAATCGATAGTGAGATGATATAGAGAACACTACTCTTAATCAATCCTAGTCAAGTATTAACATTCAGGGACAATGTTAATGTGCTGAGACTAGCATGTAGGTCAACTCGATGACTTGATCTCATAAGTCATGGATATAGAGATATCAAGTTGACACATGGGTATGCATTGGAGAATGTATACTAAATGACCTGCCATGAGAAAGTATCATGGATCGTTATATGAGTGTCATATACTTTCTCATGTGACTATTAGTATGACTATCAGTCCTTGGACCTGAAGTCACCATGGTTCCCTACATAAGGAGTTGCATACTTTGGCTTCGTCAAACATCACCCGTAACTGGGTGGACTATAAAGGCGATTACTAGGTATGTAACAAATTATGCGGAGGGATGTGAGTGATGTAGATGGGATCTATTCGTCTTATATGACGGGAGTGACATCATGATTCTTGATAGAGTGAGACCACTAAGTGCATGACCATGCCCAAATAGGTCAATATGAGATATTGAGCTCATTTGATTGGAGTGAGTCTACTTGCAGTTCAAGATATAGATTAATTAGAGGATGACACAGTCTATGCCTCAATTGATCGATCTAGATGTCAAGGATAAAGGACATTGTCACATATTGTGAGAGTCACAATTAGTAGTCACAAAGGTTATGTTGGATCTCAACATTCTTGTAACTTGGGTAGCAATGATGTATTGCTAGATGCCGCTCATTGCTTATGTTTCTAAATAGGTTTAGAAACATTGCCAACATTGCAAGAACCTATTGGGTCACACACAAAAAACAAGTGGATGGAGATTAAGTTCATATGATGAACCAATTGGATTAGGTTCATGTGATGCACCAAAGGTTGGATTAGGATTAATTCAAATTAGACTTATTGAGTTAGACTCAATTAGATTCAATTGTTGAATGAGTCTAATTTAAAGTTGATTCATTGAGTTAATTTATATTAATGAATTGTGATTCCTTAAATTGAAATTGACTTGAATCAAAGGTTGGATTTAACTCAACAAGGAAGAGAAGTGGTCAATTTTGACTTGACCAAATGGGAAGTTGAAACATCAAGTTTGATTTGACCAAATGCCACTTGATGAAGGTTGACTCATTTACATGACATGACTAACCAATACATCCTTGCCACATCATCTCCACATCATCAAGGGAGAGCAAGAGGCATGGAATGCCAAGAGCCAAAGACCCTTGGCATTCCATGTGTGGCCGGCCAAAATGAATAAGAGATTCATTGGCATTGATTTGGGTGTGATGAATGTTTTCTTCCTCCTTAGCTCTTTCTTGTTCCCCATCTTCTCTTGGCCGAGAGTTCCAAGCAAGAAAGGTGAAGGTGAGTGAGTTTAATTCAAAGAAGAAAGGGTAAGTGAAAGTCACATAGAGGACTTTAGAGAAGTGTATGAGATTTATTCTCTCTTCTTCTTTTCTCCTTTCTTCTTCCAATCCCATCCGAGAGCCCTTGGGAGTGCTAGCACACTTGTGGTGCTCTTTTCTCCATCTAGAGTGGTTTGAGAATCACTTCTTGTTCGTGTGGATACTACTAGAGGTGTGTACGCTTGAACACACTTGAGATCCGAAGGACCTTGGACGAGCGGGATTTACGAAGGGCTTCGCTTCAAAGGTATACTCCTTATCATATAGATCTAAAGTAGATCTAGAGTATAAAACTATGTACATGAAATTTTTGTCTTCGCAGGGATCCAGTGGCTAAGAACTTCGGGGTTTTCACAACACAAAAAGTAATTTTTGCGGCTCAAATTCCTAACACTTAGAGTGTGCTAGCACTCTTGAGAGGTCTCGACAATAGAGGAGAAGGAGAGAAGAAGAAGAGAGGAAGAAGAAGTAGCCTTGAATTACCTTGATTCAATGTGGCCGACCACTTATTAGAGCTCTTATATCTCCATGTAATACCAAGAGTCATGGCTCTTGGTCTTCCTCATGAGGTGGCACACAATGATGTAGCCTTGATGATGTGGAACATCATCATTGGCCGACCTATGCCAAGTCACAATGAGGTGGCATTTGGTCAAGTCAAACTTGACCCTTCATCTTCCCTCTCAAGTCAAGTCAAACTTGACCTCTTATTTCCCATGGTTGATCAAATCTAACCTTTGATTCAAATCAATTTAATTTAATGAATCTCTATTCATTGGTTTAAATTGATTCAATGAATCATAGTCTAAATTAGACTCATATGACACATGAATCAAATTGAGTCCAACTCAATTAGTCTAATCTGGATTACTCTTAATCCAATTTGGTTCATCACATGAACCTAATCCTCTTGGTCCATCATATGAACCTAATCTCCATCTAACTGCCCTTTGTGTGTGACCCTATAGGTTCTTGTAACGTTAGCAATACTCCTAAACTCATTTAGAAATATAAGTAATGAGCGATATCTAGCAACACATCATTACTACCCAAGTTACAAGAATGTTGAGATCCAACATCACCATTGTGACTACTAATTGTGACTCTCACAATATGTGACAATGTCCTTCTATCCTTGACATCTAAATTGATCAATTGAGGCATAGACCGTGTCATCCTCTAATCAATTTATGTCTTGAACTCCAAGGAGACTCACTCTAATCAAATGAGCTCAATATCTCATATTGACCTATTTGGGCATGACCATGTACTTAGTGGCCTCACTCTATCAAGAATCATGATGTCACTCCCCTCATATAGGAGGGATAGATCCCATTTACATCATTCACATCCTTCCACATAATTTGTTACATACCCAGTAGTCGTCTTTATAGTCCACTCATTTACGAGTGGTGTTTGACGAAGCCAAAGTATGCAACCCCTTATGTAGGGAACTATGGTGACTTCAGGTCCAAGGACTGATAGTCATACTAATAGTCACTTGAGAAAGTATATGACACTCATATAATGATCCATGATACTTTCTTATGGCGAGTCATTCAGTATACATTCTCCAATGCATACCTATGTGCCAACTTGATATCTAATATCCGTGACTTGTGAGATTAGGTTATCGAGTTGACCTACATGCTAGTCTCATCACATTAATATTATCTCTGAATGTTAATACTTGACTAGGAATGATTAAGAGTAGTGTTCTCTATATCATCTCATTATCAATTCAACCAATCGATTGATATAGATAAGAACCTTCTACTCAAGGACGCTATTATACTCAGTTATTTGGCACCAATACAAGTAAGTATAATAACCATAAAAAAATACCTTTATAAATATATATAGGAATATGATACATCGAGTCCAAACAACAATCATCACATGATCGGCTCTAGGGCTCTCACTAATTGTAAGTTATTTTGTTCCTCTGACTTGGTTAACTTTTTAAATAAATATTTTATAACTTTAAGTAAGTTTGATTTGGAAGAAAATGTTACTATATCAGGACCTTTGGAAATGAATATGGATCTGTGCCTTCTCTCAGACTCGACGTCGGACTTGGACTCGTACTCTTCCTTAGACCTGGATTCTTCATTTCTTGCCATGAAAGCAAGGTGACTCGAGTTCTTTGGTTCTTCCGCGTCAAATTCCTCAGAATCCCAAGTTGCTTGGAGAGGTTTCTTCCTTCTTGCAAATTTTGGCTTCTTCTCCTTCCGATTTAGACATTCGTGTTCGTAGTGACCCTTATTGCATCAAAAGCAAGTCACTTCTAATTTGGTTTGCTTTTGGTTGATTAGTACATTCTTCGGACCATGTTTATCAGATCTTATTCATTTGTTGAGTCTGAGTCTGATTTACTTTCAGGTTCACTCTTTGTTTTGGATTTTGTCTCCTTGCTTGGTCCTGAATACAAAGCAATTCCTTTCTCAACTTGACTCAAGTTAGACTGTTCATGCAATTCTAATTCACAGAAGACTTCATCTAACTTAAGAATTGAAAGGTCCCTAAAAACTTTGTAAGCATCCAATATCGATGCTCACAATGTGTTTCAAGGGAAGGCGTTCAAGGCATACCTGATCATGTCACGATTTTCCAAGTGATGTCTAATTAGGTGGAGGATGAGAATGTCTTGATTTATGCGTGCAATTGGGTGGTAGTTTCTCCGAGAAGCATTTTGATATTGAAACAATTGTTCAGTAAGAGATCTCTTTTCGTTACCTTGGAGTCATCGGTTCCCTCATGTAATTTTACTAGAAGATCCCAAAGTTCTTTCTCATTCTCATACTGACTTGATTTAGTTCCTTCATGGTTAAACTACGCTGGATGGTGTTTATGGCTTTATAGTTCATTTGAGCCTTCTTGATCATTAGGGGAGTCCAATCTTTCGGCTCTATAGGCTTTCCATCTTGCATTGGTGATGTGTATCCCTTTAGTATATTAAACCAGAGCTCAATGTCAGACTTGAGATAGCACTTCATTCTATTCTTCCAATAGATAAAGTTTTCTCCCTTGAATGGTGGGGGACGAACTATACTATAGCCATCTTGGTAGGAGTTCGACATTCTTACAAAAAAAAAATTAACAAAAGGAGATTTCCAAGCAGTGCGAGATAAAAAAGTATATGACTATGATTAAAGAAACACATATAAAAAAAAGAAAAAGATTTTAAAATTACTCAAAAAACTGTTAAGTTACTTCAGAGTTATCTTTCTCTAATACCAATTGAAGGATCGAGTAGAGATGATAGAGGGGGTGAATATCATTTGTTTTAAAAAAAAACTTTTCCTTTTATTAAAGTAAGCAGCCGAATAGAATAGTAAAAACAATACAAGTGATTCATTTGGTTACTTGCTTTTGAGCCTATGTCGACTTCTACTCTAAGGCTCGCGATCCTTGACTGCACCATTAGGTAATCCACTAAAAATCTCCTTTTTGAAATCTTCAAAGAATAGGCAATTCGTACAAGAGTTTTACAAGAATTATGCAAGGTAAACTTAAATTGATCACAAATAATATTTGATATGAAGATCATCGAAGCTTGTTTGTTGTCATAGCTTGCTCACGAAAGTGTAGAGTAACAACATAAATAGAGAAGAAGAAGATAAGAAGTTTTCACAATGTTGTGTCATCAGCTCAGATCTTAAGGTCTTTTTATAAGCTTTGTTCAATCGACCAAGAAGATGTTTGGTTGACTAATCTGTTCGATGGACCGATCTCCCTATTACTTGACTGATCAATTAGCTTTCCTTCTTCGTCGAAATCTAATCTTCATGTCATTAATGCCATTAAATATTCGATCAACTGATAATCTTGATCAGTCGACCGATCCGCTTATTTTCCTTCTTCGCTAAGATTTGAATCTGCCACTTCATATGCCAAAATAGGCTCGGTCGATCGATCCTCCTAACTTCCATGTTTACTTTTGTATGATCTAAACTCTACCACATTAGCTAGGTTCAGTCAATCGATCTTTCAGTTTCTACAAAATAGAGTTAGATCGATATAACAATAATATTTCTGCAAAATAGAGTTAGCATAGTATGAAATAAAATAAGAAAGTCGGTAAGACCTGTCTTGATCTCAACTTGGAAACCTTCCAGTTTCTTCAGTTGGATCAGTGACCTAGGGTTTACCCCTTCCCGGAACACGACCTCCCCATCGCTCCTCTCCAATTGCTTACCAAAACCAACCTTCCAAACATCAGGTCCTCCAGACCTGTTTGGACTTCGGCTCAACATTGAATCGACTCACCAGGGCTTCACCTCGATATCAAGTCCTCCAAACATATCGAGTCCATATGCCAAGTGTTAAGTCCTAGACCCACCTAGACTTCCTGCCTGGCTTTCATGATCTGCTAAGACTTCCTTGCGTACCTGCGACTAGGACTTTTCCAGTTGAATAAACATCCTGTACACTTAGTTAATTTATCAAATCACAACAAGACTTAACTTAAACCTTTGATAATATCAAAACTCAGGTTCAATTCTAGTGCACCCTGCACCAACAGGACAACATATATAAAACATGTTAATAAACATATTATAGCACAAGAAAATATTCAAATACATAGTTTATACATCACATCACATCACATCATAACTACTTTATAAATCCTAGATATAGAGATTTACTCCATTTCAAATGATTTACAAACCAAAGACATAAAATAAAACATACTTGCAACCCCAAATATGATAAAGGAGAAAAAAAATGCTTATTGAGGAGTTTGTCGGTGTCTTTGGGATGCTTCTTTGCTTTGGAGATGGACAGATTGGCGAATATGGAAGCTCTAGGGTTCACCCAAGAGGGTGAGAACGCTTGTCCAAGGAAAGGGGCGGAGCTCCTAGCGAAAGATCCCCAAGCCAATTGGGTGAGTCCCCTTATATAGGCCCTGAAGGTGGTTGCCTGACATAGGTCATGCCACTGGGCATGAACACCAGTGTCGGGCATGGAAGCACTAGATCTAGCGGCCACAACCCATGTCGCTGGGCACGGGCGCCTGTGGCAAAGAGGTAGGGTCGAGCACGGTCGCATGTGGTGAAACACTCGAACAAGACATGACCCTTGCCACTAACATGGGATGGTCATGGTAGAGTAGCAGAACTAGACATAGGTGGCCATGGTGAGTAAATCGAGTTGGGCATGACCTTTGCTGCTGTGCACGGGCACCTATATCAGGCTATGGGGTCTTCACTTCTTGATCTCCTTCTTCCAATTTCGCTCTAATTCACGTCCTTGTCAATAAAAGCATACAAAGAGCAGTTCTCTGAATAAAAAGTAACAAAAAGAAGCAGACCAAGATGAAAATATGAAATATATGCATATAAAATGGGATAGGATGTGTGTCAAACTACGATAAAAACCTATATGAAATGCACACATCAATATGCTAATTTTCCATTTTAATGACATGTGTGTACCTTGTTCTTATTTGATTGAATGTGTATGTGATGTTAATTGCTTATATGTCTTGTTTGATTGAACAAATGTGTAGATTGGTCGCAACGTAGAGAGAATGCACGAGATTATATGACCAGGGGTCCTTAGTAACAGAGGGTATCCCTTTAACCGGGCATCTCATGTATTGCCTTGAAATAGAGACAAATTCTCTACAAGAGAGGATCTAATTAGTTCTTAATGGGTCTTCTCCAATTCTGTATTAGGAAGTGATCTGAGTAATTTAGACTACATGACCGAGGAGCCCTTGTGACAGAGGGTACCCCTTTAACTGGACTTTCTATGTTACATCTTCTATTTAATAACATTAAATGTTAATGGGGTAGACACTCTGGTGTGACCGTCGTGGGATAGTACCGACATTTAGTTAGACTCCCTACAAGGCATAAACATAGAGGATAGATAATTAGCTACTCATAGTATATAAATGAGCATTACAAAGAAATCGAAGTCCAAGGACTGTCTTCCCAAGTCAACCTTCCTCACTCTCTAGCTCTCTTGCTCTTCCTCTAGCTTTCTCTCCTACTCTCTCTCACTCTCTCTAGTCCACAAACATTTCAACAACTCGACAATCTAGATAAGTTGCTTTACGAAGTCACTAGTGCTTGATCAACAATCCTTGAGGATCAATATTTTTTTTTATTACTTGACGACTTTTCATGTACTTGTGGATTGATAATATGTTTTTGACACCATTGCTGGAGACTGTTTCAGATTAACATTAGTTGATTAGAAATTGAGTTACTCTAGACACTTTTTTCTTTTTGACTAAAACTTTTGCACTTTTTTTTGTACATATCTTGCAATTTCTTTCTTTTATTTTTGTATTTTAATTTTCTATTTTTAAATTCTATTTTTCAATTTTACATTTAGTTCTTAAAAATAAAACTTAATCTCACCCTTGCCGCTCTTGTATGCAAAGGTCAACAACTGCAGGAGATTTGTTGCCTGTTGATACTAAGATTGACAAGACATTTAGAAGAAAAAGAATCCTATAAAAGCAATTAGAAGAAGAGCAAGAATGAAGAGCCATGGTAAACAAACCATTGAAAGACTATGATGCACCCTATGCAAGAGGTCTCAGGTCTAATATCACTAGACCATCGGTAGAAGCTAACAATTTTAAGATCAAGTTAGCGGTTATATCAATGGTACAACAAAATTAATTTGGGGAAGAACTCACAGAAGATCCAAATCAATACTTGAAAATCTTTTATTAAATTTACAGTATGATGAAGATGAATGGGGTTCCTTTAGAGGTAGTTAGATTGTTATTATTTGGATTCTCTCTGAGGGATAGAGTGAAGGCTTGGCTCAATTCTTTACATGCAAATAGCATTACCTCTTGGGAGCAATGTGAACAAGTGTTCTTGGAGAAATTCTTCCTCCAAGCAAAATAGCTCAGTTGAGAAATCTCATAGCAGACTTCAGACAGAATGAGGGGGAATCTTTATACTAAGCTTGGGACAAATTCAAGGACATACTCAGATTATGCCCTCACCATAGTTTGGAGAAATGGATAGTAATCCACACTTAATACAATGTTATCAATTATCAAACAAAATTTCCTTAGACTCTATAGCATGTGGAGCATTAATGAACAAAGAATTAGATGAAATCGAAGAAATTATAAGTGTGATACTCAACCATCATCAATGGGCCTTACAACGTAGTGGCAACCCAATCAAAATTCCTGGAAAGTACTATGTGGATGCTCTAAATTTAATATTGGCCAAGATGGATGTTCTTACGAAGAAATTTGATTCAATGAATGTGAATCCGATTAACGTAATTGTGACAATGTGCGAAGTATGTAGAGATACACAGGACACTATATAAGCTTATCATCTTGGAGCCATTACTGCACAATTGGCTCAGATTGAACAAGTTAATGCAATTAGCAATTTAAACACAAGACCCAATAATCTGTACTCCAACACTTATACTCTCGGATGGAGGAGTCATCCAAACTTCTCCTATAGAAAAAACCAACACCAAGAGTAAGCATCTAGGCATCAACAGAATCACCAACCCTCAAGGTTAGAGAAAATCCTTGAAGAAATAATAGCCACCCAAGTGGAAATGAAGAATAATTTCAAGCAACTTAATATGAGGATGGACAACATTGAAAAACATGTGAAGGTGCTTGATAATCAGGTAGTGTAGGTGATGAGTTCTTCCTCGAGAACACAAGGCTCTTTACCAGGAAAACCTGAGCAAAATCTCATTGCACACTGCAATGTAATTGAGCTAAGGAGCGGATGGACCTTGGGAGAACCCTAAGTGTTTGCTAAAAACAAAGGAATTGAACATATTGGAGAGTCTTCTCCTTTCTCTTCTAACAATGTGCTTGTTCAAGAGGAGGTGGAGATTGAAGAGCCTCCACCAAGAAGAAGTGTTATACCAATTCCTTTCTCTTAAAGAATTTTAAAAGCAAAGAAAGACATAGAGTTTGATAAATATCTTGAAAAAGTCAAAGAATTCTGCATTGAAATTCCTCTCATTAATGCATTGCAGCAAATGCCCAAGTTCTCTAAGTTCATAAAAGGAATTATCTCCAACACAAGAAAGAAGGATGGGTATGAGACAATTGTCTTAACCAAGGAGTGTAGTGCACTGATTCTGAATACACTATGTCCTAAGCTCCAGGATCCAGAAAATTTTTCTATACCTTGTAAAACATACACGACTACAATTGGTAAGGCCTTTTGTTATTTGGGAGAAAGTGTAAGTGTAACACCCCTAGTTTTTTTTTCTACAATACGTAAATAAAGTTGTGGCATCACTTGCTTATACTTCCATAATGATTTCTTAGTTCAAAGAAAATTACATAAAGAGTTTGAAAAAAAAACATAGCTAAATGCGGAAATTAAACTTATAGGTCTTCGAGTTGTGTTGCCATTGTCCCGAGCTAACTCACTGGCAACGCTTCCCAACTCATTTTTCCATTGTCTAAAAAAAACATTAAAATCTGTGAGTCGAGAGACTCAACATGTTCAAAACTATGTTAGACAATAGTTAGTATCTATAACCTATTGTACTAAGGAAAAAAACATATGCTAGCTGACTTAGGTCCTCTAGCAATTGTCCTGAAAAAACACAAGCATTGGGCATAAGCATAAGATAATAGTGCAAACATATATGAGCATACATAGCCCCACATAAATAAACATAGACATAGACATAACATAGTCATAAGCGTAAACGTGAAGATGACTTGAACATATTGGTGTGCATACTTATAAACATATCATTGTGATGGTCTAGTTGCACTTAGCAGTACCATAACATAAGTTGTTGATCAAACAACTATCCTAACGTTAGGTTGGTAGGGGTTTGAACTTAGAACCAGAGTCCCCCTTTATTCTAGCGTGCTCATCGGGCGTAAGTCCCTAAATCATACCACCATTCCAGAACGTAACTTAATTGATTCTGGCGTGCTTACCGGACGTAGGTCCCTAGATCATACTACCATATTAGAACATAGCCTAATTGATTCTGGCTCGCTCACCAGGCGTAGGCCCTTGGGCTATACTACCATCCCAGAACATGCACTTACTTACTCTTAACACATTAACGCAAGGAAACAAACATGCATATTATCATTAATTCCAAAACATACATAATTAATAGGTATATCTTCGTAAGTGGGTTTACTCCATGAGCATTTTAAGGTTATCATAATGAGAAGCAAGAAGCAATATGAACTTACCAAATCTAGATGTCCGAAACCTAGATATAGCATATATAGTCATCACGTAGAACATAACTTAAATACGTAAAATGAGTAGAAATAAAAAAAATCTAGATACTGGACCAAACAATTGTGTAAATCAAAGCTGGGAAAAATATTATATGAAAGCAATTATTCCATTTAATGAAGCAAATCGCAAGTGGGTTACTCACTTATTACTTTATTCAATTTGTTTTAAAGACATGCATGAAAACATACCTGATTTACAAATTTTAAACTAATCTTTTCTTTATGGTGAGTTCCATGTCTCCTTGTTGGCTAAGCATTAAAATTTAATTTAAGACAAGGTTGATTTATAACAAATCATAATTATGAATGTTATAATATATATATATATATATATATATATATATATATATATATTGGATCATAATTCTAAATATGAAACTGTGCACATTTATCTCTCGGTAATAGAGGTAAAGAAGAAAAATTAAGATTAAAAAAAAATACTTGTACATACTCTGCACTTTGACATGGTATTTACCTATTATAAACCCTCTTCAAAACCTTAAAGCCGAATCCATATAAGCATATCTATTCTTTTATAGAGCATATTAACACACTTAAACATGAAACATATATGCATATATTTCCATAAAACATCATAAACAGTATAAAACCTAGAAGCCAAAACCACACATGCACTTATTACCCTTAACATATTAAAGTATAGGAACAAACATGCATATTATCATTAAAACATGATTGAACCTATCCCTATAGTCCATGATTAAATTATACTATAATAGCTTGATCAAACATTTATCATATGTATAAGAAAAATCCACAACATGCATGGTCATGAGACATTGTTTTCCGTATGTATCATCTAGTAATTTTCCACACCTATTACAAATCTATAGACGGCGTACAAACCCTTAAAAAGAAACTCAAGAAGAGAATTTAAATCAGGACATCATACATCAATCCTTGGTACTCAAAATTCATAAATCATAGAAATTAACTAGAGCATTATAAATTAGAGAACATGCCTTTGAATCTTTAGCTATTACCCCTCTCATCTTGTCTTCCCTTGGAGTTAAGGAACCGGTGCAACTTGGTGAGGGTGGGGCTTAGGGCCAGCGGAACTCAAAGGAGCAAGGTGGAATTTTTAGATAAAGGTTTTATAGAAGGTGATAGTTCTTAACTTTGTCTCCTTTTTGTTTACACTAAATTTTATCCATCAATAAATAATAAATACTAAGTCCTATAATAATTTTTTTATACTAAGTCATCAACTTTCCTATTTATATCCATCATGTATATATTATTAAAATGTTATAGTTTCTTACGTTGAATCTTTATTTATACAATATTTATATTATATATTATATATAATATTTCTTAGTTACATGTTATTTTAATCTTACATTTTTTTAATACATATAATTTATATTATATATATATATATATATATATATATATATATATATATATATATATATAATATGTTATTTATATTTCATTTCCATATTATTTATACACATAAATTATAAAAATACTAAGTCTTTTATATATTTGTATCTTATATTTTTTTAATATAATTCACTAATCCAAATTTTCTAATTGTAGGCTAACTTAACTAATTAAATGTAAATAAATTCTTAATTAAATCAAATAAATATTCTTAATTAAATTAATTCCAAATTTTATTATAATTAATCCAATAAATCCCTTAAATAAATTTGGATTCTAATTATAATTTAATCCAATAAGCTCCCTTAATTAAATAAGGGGGTTAGAATACTACAGAAAGTCTTATACCTTATTTTGTTTGTAAAAAACTTATACTTAATGATTTGAAATTGATCATCATGACACTACAACTAGTAGACCACTCCTATAGGAACCCTATGAGTATAATAGAGGATGTGCTGGTAAAGATAGGGAGCTTCATTGTCCCTACGGACTTTGTGGTATTGGACATGGAAGAAGACCCAAAGATCTTAATTATTCTTAGAAGGTCTTTTCTTACCACAGTGGGAGCTGTGATTGATGTACAAAATCATAAATTATTTTTGATAGTTGGTGAGGAAATGCTTGAATTTGATTTGTCCAAGTCTTCTAATCAATTTGATGTTGAAAGTTTTTGTTATAGAACTAGTAGAATTTTGGATTTTTATTTTACCACTGGTTACTTCGGCGATTATAAATTATGAAGTAATATACAACAATAAACTTCGATTATAACACTAGCGAAATAAAATATCATTATTTACTTCAGATTTTTAAAAACACGGGCTTCACTATTAATTTGTAATAATATTTTACTTTGGTATAGTAATTTTGATGAAGTAAAAAGTAAAAAATATTATAAAATTTGCTTGTCCTTCACTGCTCAAACCCTAGCGGTCGCGGATTTGCATCCCCGTCCTTCCATCACTACCGAAAACTACTCAAATGTCTACATTTATATACTAAGTGTAATTGTTCAATTAATTTATATTTTAGATAACATGGTGTGTGGTGTCATACATAGAAGATCATGTTATCAATTCCTTATAAATTATAAACAGTAACTCATGACTAAGATGGATAGGAACAAACCATTGGAATAGTCGTAGTGTAATTTGGTATTATTTTATCTTGACTATAAAATTATACTAGTACACTCCGAGTGTATTGAGCAAGACCATTTAAGGTAAGTTATTTTTATACTGACTGCATAAAAGAACAAGACCTTTGTTATTATGGAAGTGTATGCTCTTAATCATGATATAATAACAAGCACATATACTCAATATTCATTTCTTTAATTTATCAAAGGGTGCGATTTAGTTCGATAAATCAATAGGTCCGATAAGTTGGGAAATGGTATTATTTATATGGTGTGTTGTTAATTATAGAATGAAATTGTGTCCTAGTAATCTAAGTTGATAATGTCCCCAAGAGAAGCTCATAAAGATTGTCATGTAAACCCTGCAGGTGGACTTAGTCCGACATGATGATAAGGTTAAGTGGTACTACTTTTGGATCTAGATATTAATTAAATGAGTTGTCAGTAACTCATTTAATTAGTGGGCATTCTATATCTTAAACATAGGGAGACTAACACACTCATGATAAGAAGGAGCCCATATAATAATATGGGATTGGTGCGGTAGCTCAATAATAACTCTTTAGTGGAATGAGATATTATTGATGAACTCGAGTTGGGTGTTCGGGGCGAACACGGGAAGCTCAAGTTCATCAGGAGACCAAAAACAATTCCTCCTCTCAGTCCCTATCGTAGTCTCTTAATTATAAAGTGTTATACTCACTCATACCCACCTTAAGGTGGTCGGCCAAGCTTAGCTTGGAGCCCAAGCTAGTGTCGGCCAAACCAAGGTTAGATGGGTCAAGTAGGTGGCCGACCCTAACTTGAACCCAAGCTTAGGTGGTCGGCCACAATTAAATTAAAAGAATTTTATTTTTTAAAATCTTTCCTTATGTAGATGTCATGGTTTTAAAAGAGAGTTTAAAATTTAAATATTTCTTTTTATAGCTTTCTACAAAAGATTAAGAGAAAGGTATGATATCTTTCCTTATTTGTAGTTAAAAAGAAGATTTTAATTTTTAATAAAACTTTCCTTTTTTGTAACCATCCTCATGGTTTTAAAAGAGAGTTTAAAATTTAAATCTTTCTTTTTATAGTTTTCTACAAAAGATTAAGAGAAAGGTTTGATATCTTTCCTTATTTGTAGTTAAAAGAAAATTTTAATTTTTGATAAAACTTTCCTTTTTTTAACCATCCTCATGATTTTAAAAGAGAGTTTTAAAATTTAAATCTTTCCTTTTATAATTTCGACAAAAGATTAAGAAAAGATTTGATATCTTTCCTTATTTGTAGATTGAAAGGAAGATTTTAATTTTAGAGAAAATTTTCCTTTTTGTAAATCATCCACATATTTTAATAGAGATATTTTAATTTATAAAAGTTTCCTTTTATGACCAACCATGAAGGGAATTTTTTAAAAGAGAAATTTTTATTTAAAAATTTTCGGAAACAAATTAGGAAGTTTTAATTTTGTGTTTAAAACTTTCTTTCCTTGGAGGATTAGATATGGCCGGCCACATTAATAGAGAAAAGGATTTTTAATTAGTTAAAATTTCCTTTTTAATGGCAAGGAAAATAAGGAAGTTTTTATTAAAACTTTCCTTATTTGCCAAGACCAAGGAATATAAAAGAGAGGGTAGAGGTGCCTCACCTCATAACAAGAACATACATATAGTATTTCTCTCTTCTCTTCCTTGTGGTGGCCGACCCTCATCTTCTTCCTCTCCTCCTTTTTTTCTTCATTGGTGGCCGGCGGCATCAACTCTCAAGGAGCTTGTTGGTGGCCAGATTTTTCTTGGAGAAGAAGTAAAGAAAGGAGGTTTTGTTTCTTTGCATCCCTTGGAGCTTGGTTGGTGGTCGAAGACCTTCATCTCTAGGAGATTCTTGGTGGCCGAAATTTGCAAGGAGAAGAAGGAGGCTTGGGTGGATTTTCGTCTCGGTAGATCGTCGTCCATACGACGTCCAAGATAAGAAGAAGAATACGACAGAAGATCGTGAGGTCTATAAGCTATAAAATGTATAACTAGTTATTAGTTTTCACATCATAACTAGTTCATCCTTTTATTTAGATCTTGAAATACCAAACATAAGAGGCTAATGAATCTATGTAATCGAATTTATGTTTTCGATTTTGTGTTTCTTTTGTTTTTCAAACTTATGATTTGATTATTCTTTTTGGTTAAACCTAGGGTTACTATAAAGAAATTAAATATTAAATTTCGTTGAAAGACTTTGTCTAGGAAGTGGTGGATGCTCCCATACCCAAGAAGGCCTAGTGCCTTACCATGTTTAACCTGGAAGCCGATCTCTGAAATTAATATTTAATTGAATTTGTAACATTGGTGGATTGGGATCAATAATGTTAAGTATCGTTTGCGATCCAAGTCTAAACCATTAAGAACAGATAAGTTGAATTTGGAATCAATAATGTTAAGTTCCATTTGTGATTCCAAATTTAATTTCTAAAGAACACAATACGTTATTAGGAATGGTTCAGGACTTGTACAAAATTTTTGTACAGAGGAACCGGTACGATATTCCGAGTAGCAACCAACAATTGGTATCACAGCTAGGGTTTTCCTCTGTGTGTTTGGTTTTCTGTTTAATTATGTACATGTCATACATAATTTAGGTAGGATAATAATAGGATGTGCTAACTCTGTAGTTACAGGCTCCAACTATTATGGCTTATAGTAATTGTGTGTGATTGGACCCTTGGACATGTCAAGGGCATTTATGTGTCTGCATGATTGTATATATTAAATACAGCAGGAGCTGTATTCGTGTTAGGATTTTACATTTTTGTTTCGATCTAGATTACATGTACATTCCTTTGTGGAATATAGGATCAATATATGTAAAATTTTATTTTTATCGCAGATCCTATCCTTGCGAGGTGCGGTACTATTTAGGGACCAAAGGCACAGTGAAAAAAGAAGCAAGATAGATGCGGCGACTAGACCCAATTGTGGTGGCTAAATATGGCAGCAGCTAGGGTTGTCAGCACACGGAGCACAATGATGGAAAAGGTCATAATAGTTGGAAAATTATTTTTTCATATTTATTACTTTATTTTCTATGATGTGTGTGTGCATGGTTAAAATTCCTCACCGTAAATAACTAAGTGGGAGAGAGATTAGTAAATAAATTCAACGGTCTCCATTACTGGTTTGTAAGTGATGCAACAAACTTGCGTGTTGGCTCTGAGTGCCCTCCTCCACAACGGATGAGTTTATTTGCGGATCACTAGGTCAAACTTCTTTTATGGATGGTTATAGGAAATTATTTAGGAGTGTGTGATCTTCTCCAACTGAAGGGGCACAATCCTATTTAATGGACTAAGTATCAAGTAATGATATACACTTAGGCACATTTAATAATATCCTTCTCAACGGAGTCACTGCTATTATTTGTGTGACCAAAGGAATACCAACTCTTAATTTTATTTGTCATAAAGTTATGATGACAAGATAATAAAATTAATGGGTAAGACCCTCCTCTTACAAATGTTTGATTTTGTATATGTCCACACTAATGTGGCATGTAAAATTCACGGTGTTTGAGGTGTTGATAAATTTAAATAATATTGTTTGAGAAATCAATATTATACTAAATTTTGAGTCTTGACCAAAAGTTTTTTTTTGTGATTCTTAGGGTGACTTTCAACCCACTTACTGGTCCCAATACATAGATTGGAAAAGAAACCTGGACATTGTCCTAACTGCTGAAGGCTATAAGTTTATACTGTTAGAGGTCCGCCCTAATGTGCCTAATAGTGATTCTAGCGAAGAGGAGAGTATCATAAGAAATGGGTTAAGGCAGATGAGATGGAACGAAGTTACATTTGGCTTTTATATCAAATGTGTTGCAACATCAACATTAGACCATGCCTACTGGCCATGACATGATGTACAATCTCAAGGAACTCTTCGGACACTAGAATCGGGCTGACAGGAAAGACTGTATGATCTCTAGGTACTGGACTAAAAGTAGGAATGAAGAATCCGAAAGGCAAGTACTTCATTTGCAAGCAGTCTGGACATTTATAGGCGGGCTGTCCTCGTAGGAAGAGAACAATATAGGTATATCTTATTCTCTAGTAGTTGGAACATGTTTAGTGGTGTTATCTACCGGAACCTGGCATGTAGATATGATAACCACTGATTATGTATGCAAATCATTGCAGGGGTTCCAGGAAACCCGACAACTACATGAAGGAGAAATCACTATGTACATGGGCACTGCTATAAAAGTAGCAGCTGTTGCAGTGGGAGATGTTTATAGGAATAAAATATTAGTTTTAAGAAATTATCTTTACGTACCAAGTTTTAGAAAGAACTTAATTTCAGGATGGATAATCTATCTATTTATGATAGCAAAGGTGTTATCAAAATAAATAGGGAAGTTATCTGTTCTGGTACGTTGGTTGAAAATTTATATAAATCCAATAACTCCCACGATGCAACAAATGAAAATTAATAACACATCTTCTAACTCTAATAAGAGAAAGCAACTTTCGAAAATGAACCAAGGATATGATTTCTGGTTTGTCCTAAGATTATTACAATTTATAGTAATAATATTAGTGCAGTAGCAAACTCGAAGAAACCATGTGTCCATAAGGCAAGTAAACACAATAGAGCGCAAGTACCACCCAATACTAGACATCGTATAACGAGGAGAGATTGTTGTCACCTATATTGCATCAAGTGATAACCTGTAGATCATTTCACTAAAGTTCTTAAGGCAAGAGCTTTTGATGGACATATTGAAGGGATGAGAATCAGATGTATGGTAGCATTTATGGCAGCATAGTCTTTTAGTATAAGTGGGAGATTGTTGGAGTGTATACTAAAAGCCTAGCTTTTGTATAAACATTTATAAGAATCACATTGGTCAAGTGTCTACATTTATATATACCAAATGTAGATGTTCAATTAATTTATATTGTAGATAACATAGTGTGTGGTGTCACACACAGAAGATCGTGTTATCGGTTCTTTATAAATTATAAACAGTAGCTCACGACTAAGATGGAAAGGAATAAACCATTGGAATAGTCATAGTGTAATTAGGTATTAGTTTATCTTGACTAATAGATTACACTAGTACACTCTAAGTGTATTGAGCAGGACCATTTAATGTAAGTTCTTTTTATACTGATTTAATAAAAGAACTAGACCTTAGTTATTATGGAAGTGTGTGCTCTTAATCCTAATATAATAACAAGCACATATATTTAATATTTATTTCTTTGACTTATCAAAGGGTGAGATTTAGCTCGATAAATCAAAATGCCCGATAAGTTGGGAAATGATGTTACTTATAGTGTGACTTGTTGATTATAGAAGGAAACTGTGTCCTAGTAATCTAGGTTGATAATGTCCCCAAGAGGAGCTCATAAAGATTGTCATGTTAAACCCTGTAGGTGGACTTAGTCCGACATGACAATAAGGTTGAGTGGTACTACTCTTGGACTAAGATATTGTTGGTTATCCTAGGAAAATCGTACCGGTTCCACTGTACAAAAATTTTGTACAAGTGTCGAACCTTTCCTTAAATAACCTATTGTGTTCTTTAGAAGTTAAATTAGGAATCGCGGACGGAACTTAACATCATTGATTTCAAATTTAACTTATCTGTTCTTAATGGTTAAGATTTGAATCGCAAGCGGAACTTAACACTATTGATTCAAATCCACCTATGTTATTAATTCTAATAAATATTAATTTTCAAAATTAGCTTCCAGGACTGCATAGAGAGGCACATGACCTTCTTGGATATGGGAGCAACCAACACCACCTAGACAAAGCCTTTTAAGGAAAGCTAATATTTAATTTCCTTAAATAACTCTAGGTTAACCAAAAAATAACAATCGAATCACAAATTCGAAAAAGAAGAAAACACAAACTCGAAAAGCTAATATTTAATTTCCTTAAACTAGATTTAATGTCTCTTGTGTTTGGAATTCATACAAAAGAAATACAACTAGTATGATGCAGAAATTAATTACTAATTATACCTTCCTTTGTAAACTTTAATGACCTCTTAATCTTCTACCGTATTCCTTTTCTTATCTCGGACGTTGTGTGGGCAACGATCTTCCGAGATGAGAACCACCAAGCTCCTTCTCCAAGCTAGATTTGGCCACCATTAATTCTCCATGAGAAGTAAAGGTCCGGCCACCACCACCAAGCTCCAAGGGATGCTAGAAACGAAGCCTTATTTCTCTCCTTCTTCTCCTAGCTAGAACCGGCCACCATGGACTTCCCTTAAGTTGATGTCGTCGTCCACAAAGGAGGAAGAGAAAAGAAGGAGAAGAGGAGACCCTAGGGCCGGCCATAACAAGGAAGAAAAGAGAGGAAGAAAAGAATAGAGTCGTTCGCCATGAAGGCACCTCTACCCCCTCTTTTATAATCCTTGGTCTTGGCAAATAAGGAAATTTTAATAAAAACTTCTTTAATTCTTTTGCCATGAAAAAGAAAATTTAATTAATTAAAAATCAATTTTCTTTTTCCAATTTTCTTGGCCGGCCACTTTCTCCCCAAAACAAGGAAAGTTTTGATTAAAACTTCCTAATTTGTTTCTGGAAATTTATAAAAAATTTCTCCAATAATTTTTCCCTTCATGGTGGATTATAAAAACAGAAATTTTAAAAATTAAAATCTTTCTTTTAAACATGTGGATAATTTCTAAAAAGGAAAGTTATCTCTAAAAATTAAAATCTCTTTTCAATCTACAAATAAGGAAAGATATCAAATCTTTTCTTAATCTTTTGTAGAAACTAATAAATGAGAATATTTAATTTTTAAACTATCTTTTAAATTATGAACATGGTTCAAAAAGGAAAGTTTTCTCAAAATTAAAATCTCTTTTCAATCTACAAATAAGGAAAGATTTCGAATCTTTTCATAATCTTTTGTAGAAAGTTATAAAAAGAAATATTTAAATTTTAAACTCTCTTTTAAAACCATGATATTCACATAAGAAATAATTTTAATAAAAATTCCTTTTAATTTTCTAGTGGCCGGCCACCTAAGCTTGGGACTCAAGCTTTGGCCGGCCAACAACTTGGCTCATCCACTTGGTCTTGGCCGGCCCTAGCTTGGGTTCCAAGCTAGCTTGGCCGGCCCCATTAGGATGGGTAAGAAGGTGGGTATGTGGTGGATATAAATCTATATATACAAGAGGCTACGATAGGGACCGAGAGGAAGAATTGGTTTTGATCTCCCGATGAAATTAAGCTTCCCGTGTTCGCCCCGAACACACAACTTAATTCCATCAATAGTAATTCATTCTACTAAAGAACTATTATTGAACTACCGCACCAATCTCAAATTACATTTTGGGGTCCTTATTATGAGTGTGTTAGTCTCCCTGTGTTTAAGATGTCGAATGCCCACTAATTAAATGAGTTACTGACAACTCACTTAATTAATATCTTAGTCCAAATGTAGTACCACTCAACCTTATCGTCATGTCGGACTAAGTCCACCTGTAGAGTTTAACATGACAATCCTTATGAGCTCCTCTTGGGAACATTATCAACCTAGATCACTATGACAATCCTTATGAGCTCCTTCTATAATCAACAACACACACTATAAGTGATATCATTTCCCAACTTATCAGGCTTATCGATTTATCGAACAAAATCTCACCCATTGATAAATTAAAGAAATAAATATCAAATATATGTGCTTGTTATTATATTAGGATTAAGAGCACACACTTCCATAATAACTAAGATCTTTGTTCCTTTATAAAGTCAGTATAAAACGAAACGACTTCTAATGGTCCTACTCAATACACTCTAAGTGTACTAGTGTAATTATATAGTTAAGATAAACTAATATTTAATTACACTACGACCTTCCAATGGTTTGTTCCTTTCCATCTTGGTCGTGAGCTATTGTTTATAATTTATAAGGTGCTGATAACATGATCCTCTGTGTGTGATACCACACACCATGTTATCTACAATATAAATTAATTGAACAACTACATTTATCATAAATGTAGACATTTGACCAATGTGATTCTTATTTTTAGATAAATGTTTATACTAAAAGTTAGGCTTTTAGTATACACTCTAACAATCTCCCACTTATACTAAAAGACTAAGCTGTCATATCTGCTGTCATATATCTGATTCCCAACCCTTCAACATGCCCATCAAAAGCTCTTGCCTTAAGGACCTTAGTGAAAAGATCTTCCAGGTTATCACTTGATGCAATCTAAGCAGCAACAACTTCTCCTCATTATACAATTTCTCGTATTGGGTAGTACTTGCACTCTATTGTGTTTACTTACCTTATAGACTTATGGTTTCTTCGAGTTTGCTACTGCACTAAAATAATTACAATAAATTGTAATAACTTTTTGGGCAAACCAGAAAACATGTCTAAGTCCATCATGAAGTAACTGAGCCATACAACTTCTATGACTGCCTCAGAGGCTGCCACTTACTCAGCTTCTATGGTGGAGTCCGAAAAAATACTTTTGCTTATCACTCTTCCATAGTTATGACTTTACCTCCTAAAGTAAACACAAAAACCCCGAGGTTGACTTACTACTGTCCCTATCTGATTAGAAGTCAAAATCCTTGTTTCCCATAGCGATCAATTCATCTGCCTAGTAAAATAGCATATAATCTCTAGTGTCTCTAAGGTACTTCAATATATGCTTTACCACAATCCTATGTCCTTATCTAGGGTTACTTAGCTATCTGTTAACTATGCTCTCGGCAAAATAGATTTCTGATCTCGTGCATACCATACATTAGGCTTCCGACAGCCGAAGCATAAGGAACTACCTTCATTTTCTCTATCTCCTTTGATGTCTTCAGAGACATCTCTTTAGATAAAGCTACTCAATGCTGAAAAAGTAAGAAAACTTTCTTGGAGTTTTTCATGCTTAAAACGAGCAAGGATTGTTTTGATAAATGAAACTTGGGATAAGTAAAATATATTCTCTTCTTGCGATCCCTTTGATCCCAAGAATATATGCATTCTCCCAAGTCGTCATATCGAATTGTTTGGACAACCATACCCTTACTTCTGATAATACTTTGATATTGTTTCCAACTACTAAAAATGTTATCTACGTATAGTACAAGAAATACCACCACGTTTCCATCACACTTCTTGTATACACAAAACTCATTCGGTTATAAAATAAATCCATAAGTCTGGTTAACTTTATTAAACCGAATGTACCAAGACCTTGAAGCTTTACTTCAGTCCATAGACTGATTGAGCTTACACACAAGATGCACTTTGCTCTTTGCAATGAACCCTTCTGGTTTCTTTATATAGATATTTTCTTTAAGACTTCTATTAAGGAAAGCTGTCTTAACATCCACTTGCTAAATCTCATAGTCCATATGAGAAGTAATAGATAAAAGAATCTGGATAGACTTAAGCATGACTACCGGTGAAAAAGTTTCCTTTTTCAACAAGCCATGCTTTGAAAGTTTCTATCTTCCTGTCTATCCCGCTTTTCCTATTGTAGACTTATTTTCACCCAATGACTTTTACACCATTTGGTGGTTCTACAAGCTCCCAGATTTTATTAGAATACATATATTCTAATTCTGTATTCATTGTTATTTACAAAGATGTTGTATCTTTATCTTGGAGCGCTTTGTCATAGGTTTTGATCTCCCGATGAAATTAAGCTTCCCGTGTTCGCCCCGAACACACAACTTAATTACATCAATAATAATTCATTCCACTAAAGAACTATTATTGAACTACCGCACCAATCCCAAATTACATTTTGGGCTCCTTCTTATTATGAGTGTGTTAGTCTCCCTGTGTTTAAGATGTCGAATGCCCACTAATTAAATGAGTTACTGACAACTCACTTAATTAATATCTTAGTCCAAGAGTAGTACCACTCAACCTTATCGTCATGTCGGACTAAGTACATCTGTAGGGTTTAACATGACAATCCTTATGAGCTCCTCTTGGGAACATTATCAACCTAGATCACTATGACAATCCTTATGAGCTCCTTCTATAATCAACAACACACACTATAAGTGATATCATTTCCCAACTTATCAGGCTTATCGATTTATCGAACAAAATCTCACCCATTGATAAATTAAAGAAATAAATATCAAATATATGTGCTTGTTATTATATTAGGATGTAAGAGCACACACTTCCATAATAACTAAGATCTTTGTTCCTTTATAAAGTCAGTATAAAAAGAAACGACTTCTAATGGTCCTACTCAATACACTCTAAGTGTACTAGTGTAATTATATAGTTAAGGTAAACTAATATCTAATTACACTACGACCTTCCAATGGTTTGTTCCTTTCCATCTTGGTCGTGAGCTATTGTTTATAATTTATAAGGTGCTGATAACATGATCCTCTGTGTGTGATACCACACACCAAGTTATCTACAATATAAATTAATTGAACAACTACATTTATCATAAATGTAGACATTTGTCCAATGTGATTCTTATTTTTAGATAAATGTTTATACCAAAAGCTAGGCTTTTAGTATACACTCTAATAATCTCCCACTTATACTAAAAGACTAAGCTGCCATATATCTGATTCCCAACCCTTCAACATGCCCATCAAAAGCTCTTGCCTTAAGGGCCTTAGTGAAAAGTTCTTCTAGGTTATCACTTGATGCAATCTAAGCAGCAACAACTTCTCCTCGTTATACGATTTCTCTTATTGGGTAGTACTTGCGCTCTATTGTGTTTACTTACCTTATAGACTTATGGTTTCTTCGAGTTTGCTACTGCACCAAAATTATTACAATAAATTGTAATAACTTTTTGGGCAAACCAGAAAACATGTCTAAGTCCATTATGAAGTAACTGAGTCATACAGCTTCTATGACTGCCTTAGAAGCTGCCACTTACTCAGCTTCTATGGTGGAGTCCGAAAAAATACTTTTTCTTATCACTCTTCCATAGTTATGACTTTACCTCCTAAAGTAAACACAAAAACCCCGAGGTTGACTTACTACTGTCCCTATCTGATTAGAAGTCAAAATCCTTGTTACCCATAGGGATCAATTCATCTGCTTAGTAAACTAGCATATAATCTCTAGTGCCTCTAAGGTACTTCAATATATGCTTTACCGCAGTCCTATGTCCTTATCCAGGGTTACTTAGATATCTGTTAACTATGCTCTCGGCAAAATAGATTTCTGATCTCGTGTATAGCATACATTAGGCTTCCGACAGCTGAAGCATAAGGAACTACCTTCATTTCCTCTATCTCCTTTGATGTCTTCGGAGACATCTCTTTAGATAAAGCTACTCAATGCTGAAAAAGTAAGAAAATTTTCTTGGAGTTTTGCATGCTTAAAACGAGCAAGGATTATTTTGATAAATGAAAATTGGGATAAGTAAAATATATTCTCTTCTTGCGATCCCTTTGATCCCAAGAATATATGCATTCTCCCAAGTCCTTCATATCGAATTGTTTGGACAACCACCCTTACTTCTGACAACACTTTGATATTGTTTCCAACTACTAAAAATGTTATCTTCGTATAGTACAAGAAATACCACCACGTTTCCATCACACTTCTTGTATACACAAAACTCATTCGGTTATAAAATAAATACATAGGTCTGGATAACTTTATTAGACCGAATGTACCAATACCTTGAAGCTTTACTTCAGTCCATAGACTGATTGAGCTTACACACAAGATGCTCTTTGCTCTTTGCAATGAACCCTTCTGGTTGCTTTATATAGATGTTTTCTTCAAGACTTCCATTAAGAAAAGCTGTCTTAACATCCACTTGCTAAATCTCATAGTCCATATGAGAAGTAATAGATAAAAGAATCCGGATAGACTTAAGCATGGCTATCGGTGAAAAAATTTCCTTTTTAACAAGCCTTGCTTTGAAAGTTTCTATCTTCCTGTCTATCCCTCTTTTCCTATTGTAGAATTATTTTCACCCAATGACTTTTACACCATTTGGTGGTTCTACAAGCTCTCAGATTTTATTAGAATACATATATTCTAATTCTGTATTCATTGCTATTTACAAAGATGCTGCATCTTTATATTGGAGCGCTTTGTCATAGGTCCGAGAATTAGGTTCATGTTCAGCAGGGATCAAGTTCAAAGACTCTCCCAAAACATGAATATATTAGGTTGCCTAACAACCCTCCCACTATGACGAGGCACTTTCTGTAATTGTGTATCATCTGTGATATGTGTTGCAATTTCTAGTGATATTTCATCTTGTAAAATTGGTATTAGATTAGACATGTCCTTTATTTTTTTCCTTAAGAATAAATTTATTTATGAGCTTATGGTTTATTATAGTCCTCTTCTAAAAATAGTGCATTGATGCTAACAAATGACTTTCTGATTTTTAAAAGACTATAAACCTCCTTTCGTTTCTATAGGATATCTTACAAACAAGTGACTCTTGTCCAACTTATCAGTGTCTCTCATGTGCTAGACCACCTGAATATGCTTCAGACTAGGCTTACGCCCATTCTGTAATTCTATGGGAGTAGAGAGTTCTGACTTAGAAGGTACTATGTTCACTTCTATTTCCAGTGTATATTCTCAAAATGAATTTTGGTAATTCTGACTAACTTATCATTGATCTAACTATTTCCATAAGAGTCCTATACATTCATTCTACTACACCATTCTGTTGGGGTGTACCAGGTGCAGTTAGTTGGGATTGAATCTCGTCTTCTGATAAGTGACTCCTAAACTTTCCCAAGAGGTTCTTGCCACTACGATATCAGCATAGTGACTTGATACTTTTACCTTGACGTTACTCCACATCAGCCTAATACTCTTTGAACTTTATCAAAGTACTTAGACTTGCAGCGCATCAAGTAAATGTACCCGTATTTTGAATAGATGTCTATAAAATTGACGAAATATTCAAAACTACCTCTTTCCTGAATAGTCATAGATCCACACAAATCAGAATGAACCAATTCCAACATATCTTTGGCTCCATACCCCTTAGACTTAAAAGCTTCTTGGTTATTTTTCCTTCCAAGTAAGATTTGCAAGTTGGAAAAGATTTCCACTACCAATGAACCCAAGAGTTCATTGGTTATTATCCTTTGAATCCTACTCAAGTTAATATAACCTAGCCTTAGATGCCAAAAGTATGATTAGTTCATCTCTGAAGGTTGTTTTCTCTTAAAGTTAGAAGATGTGTTATTAATTTCCATTTATTGTATCATGAGAGTTATTGGATTTATAAATTGCCAACCAACGTACCAGAATAGATATCTTTCCTATTTTCTCGATAACAACTTTATTATCAAAATAGACACAATATCTATTCTTTAATAGTTTAGAAACTGAAATCAGGTTCTTTCTAAATTTAGTATGTAAAGACAATTTCTGAAAATTCATATTTTATTCCTATCATAGGATAAACATCTCTCACTGCAACAGTTGCTACTTTTATAGTAGTGCCCATGTGGACGGTGATTTATATAGTTGTCGGGTTTCCTGGAACCCCTACAATGAATTGCAGACATGATCAGTGGTTCATGTATCTACACACCAGATACCGGTAGATAACACCACTTAAATATGTTTCAACAACTAATAAAATACACCGTTATTGTTCTCAGTTCTGAGAGGACGGTCTACCTTAATGTACAAGTTTTCCAATCATTACAATTGAGACTACTAAGTCTATTCTATAGTATAACAACTAGGGGATTGATTAACATTTGAAATCCTAAGAATCCAAAAATATTTGGTCAAGACCAACATCTTAAAATCCCCGTGAATTTTGTATGTCACGATAGTGTGGACGTATACAAATTCTAAAAGGAGATTTTATTCATTAATTTTATTATCTTGTCAACTTATGACAAACAAAATTAATAGTTGGTTTGTCTTTAATCAAATATTTGGTCAAGACTCTAAATTTAAAATAATATTGATTCCTCTAACAATACTATTTAAATTTACCAACACCTCAAAACATCGTGAATTTTGCATGCCACGTTAGTGTGGACATATACAAAATCAACATTTGTAAGAGGAGGGTTTTCCCCATTAACTATCTTGTCAACGTAACTTTATGACAAATAAAATTATCTTAAACACCGTTAATTTTGTATGCCACGTTAGTGTGGACGTACACAAAATCAATCATTTGTAAGAGGGGTTTTAACCCATTAATTTTATTATCTTGTCAACCTAGTTTTATGACAAATTAATAGTTGGTTTCCTTTGGTACCTCAAAACAATAGCAGTGACTCCATTGGGGAGGATACTATTGAATGCGTCTAAGTGTATACCATTACTTGATACTTAGTCCATTAAATAGGATTATGCCCCTTCAGTTGGAGAAGATCACACTCTCCTAAATAATTTCCTATAACCATCCATAAAGGAAGTTTGATCTAGTGATTCGCAGCAAACCCATCCGTTGTGGAGGGAGGCACTCAAAGCCAACACGCAAGCTTGTTGCATCACTTACAAACCAGTAATGGAGACCGTGGGATTTATATACTAATCCCTCTCCCACTTAGTTATTTAAAATGAGGAATTTTAACCTATGCTAGTATATAACACATGCGCACACACAGTAAATAAAAGCAATAAATTTGAAAATTAATTTTCCAACTATTATGGCATTTTCATCACTGTCCTACGTGTGCTGCAACCCTAGCTGCTGCCATCTTTAGCCACCGCCATCGGGTCGAGTTATCACATCTATCTTGCTTCTTATTCCGCTGTGCCTCTGGTCCTCCAATAGCACCACGCCTCGCAAAGATACGATCCGCGACAAAAATAGAATTTTACATATATCGATCCTATATTCCATAAAGGAATGTACATGTATTCTAGATCGAACAAAAAATAAAATTCTAATAACTAATACAGCTCCTGCTGTATTTAATATTACAATCATGCACACACAATTAAATGCCCTTGACATGTCCAAGGGTCCAATCACACACAATAAAAATATGTCATAATAGTTGGAGTCTGCAACCACAAAGTTAGCACATCCTACTATTATCCTGCCTAAATTTTGTATGGCATGTGCATAATCTATTTGAAAACCAAACACACAGAGGCAAACCCTAACTCTGATACCAATTGTTGGTTAGTCCTACAAAAATCGTACCGGTTCCACTATACACAAATTTTGTACAAGTGTCGAACCTTTCCTTAAAAAACCTGTTGTGTTCTTTAGAAGTTAAATTAGGAATCGCAGACGAAACTTAACATCATTTATTCCAAATTTAGCTTAGCTGTTCTTAATGGTTTAGATTTAAATCGCAAGTGGAACTTAACACTATTGATTCAAATCCACCTATGTTATTAATTCCATTAAATATTAATTTTTAAAATTAGCTTCCAGGACTGCATGGCAAGACACATGGCCTTCTTGGATATGGGAGCAACCACCACCGCCTAGACAAAGTCTTTTATGAAAAGCTAATATTTAATTTCCTTAAATAACTCTAGGTTAACCAAAAAAGAACAATCGAATCACAAATTTGAAAAAGAAGAAAAGACAAACTCGAAAAACTAATTCGAAAAACTAGATCTAATGCCTCTTGTGTTTGGAATTCATACAAAAGAAATACAACTAGTATGATGCGGAAATTAATTACTAATTATACCTTCCTTTGTAAACTTTAATGACCTCTTGATCTTCTACCGTATTTCTCTTATTATCTCGGACATTGTGTGGGCAACGATCTTCCGAGACGACAACCACCAAGCTCCTTCTTCTCCAAGCTAGATTCGGCCACCATTAATTCTCCATGAGAAGTAAAGGTCTGGCCACCACCACCAAGCTCCAAGGGATGCTAGAAATGAAGCCTTATTTCTCTCCTTCTTCTCCTAGCTAGAACCGGCCACCATGGACTTCCCTTAAGTTGATGTCATCGGTCACAAAGGAGGAAGAGAAAGAAGGAGAAGAGGAGACCCTAGGGCCGGCCACAGCAAGGAAGAAAAGAGAGGAAGAAAAGAATAGAGTCGTTCGTCATGAAGGCACCTCTACCCCCACTTTTATAATCCTTGGTCTTGGAAAATAAAGAAATTTTAATAAAAACTTCTTTAATTCTTTTTCCATGAAAAATAAAAATTAATTAATTAAAAATCAATTTTCTTTTTTCAATTTTCTTGGCTGGCCACTTTCTCCCCAAAACAAGGAAAGTTTTAATTAAAACAAAAATTAAAACTTCCTAATTTATTTCGAGAAATTTATAAAAAATTTCTCCAATAATTTTTCCGTTCATGGTGGATTATAAAAAAGGAAATTTTATAAATTAAAATCTTTCTTTTAAACATGTGGATAATTTTTATAAAAAAAAGTTATCTCTAAAAATTAAAATCTCTTTTCAATCTACAAATAAGGAAAGATATCAAATCTTTTCTTAATCTTTTGTAGAAACTAATAAAAGAGAATATTTAATTTTTAAACTCTCTTTTAAATTATGAACATGGTTAAAAAAAGGAAATTTTCTCAAAATTAAAATCTCCTTTCAATCTACAAATAAGGAAAGATTTTGAATCTTTTCTTAATCTTTTGTAAAAAGATATAAAAAGAAAGATTTAAATTTAAAACACTCTTTTAAAACCATGATATCCACATAATAAATAATTTTAATAAAAATTCCTTTTAATTTTCTAGTGGTCGGCCACCTAAGCTTGGGACCCAAGCTTTGGCCGGCCACCGACTTGGGTCATCCACTTGGTCTTGGTCGGGCCTAGCTTGGGTTCTAAGCTAGCTTGGCCGGCCCCATTAGGATGGGTAAGAAGGTGGGTATGTGGTGGGTATAAATCTTTATATACAAGAGGCTACGATAGGGACCGAGAGGAGGAATTGGTTTTGGTTTCCCGATGAAATTAAGCTTCCCGTGTTCGCCCCGAACACACAACTTAATTCCATCAATAATAATTCATTCCACTAAAGAACTATTATTGAGCTACCGCACCAATCCCAAATTACATTTTGGGCTCCTTCTTATTATGAGTGTGTTAGTCTCCCTGTGTTTAAGATGTCGAATGTCCACTAATTAAATGAGTTACTGACAACTCACTTAATTAATATCTTAGTCCAAGAGTAGTATCACTCAACCTTATCGTCATGTCGGACTAAGTCCACCTGCAGGGTTTAACATGACAATCCTTATAAGCTCCTCTTGGGGATATTATCAACCTAGATCACTAGGACATAGTTTCCTTCTATAATCAACAACACACACTATAAGTGATATCATTTCCCTACTTTTCAGGCTTATCGATTTATCGAACTAAATCTCACCCATTGATAAATTAAAGAAATAAATATCAAATATATATGCTTGTTATTATATTAGGATTAAGAGCACACACTTCCATAATAACTGAGGTTTTTTTTCCTTTATAAAGTCAGTATAAAAAGAAACGACTTCTAATGGTCCTACTCAATACACTCTAAGTGTACTAGTGTAATTATATAGTTACGATAAACTAATATCTAATTACACTACGACCTTCCAATGGTTTGTTCCTTTCCATCTTGGTCGTGAGCTACTGTTTATAATTTATAAGGTGATGATAACATGATCCTCTGTGCGTGACACCACACACTATGTTATCTATAATATAAATTAATTGAACAACTATATTTATCATAAATGTAGACATTTGACAAATGTGATTCTTATTTTTAGATAAATGTTTATACCGAAAGATAGGCTTCTACTATACACTCTAACAGATATTAATTAAATGAGTTGTCAGTAACTCACTTAATTAGTGGGCATTCGACATCTTAAACACAGGGAGACTAACACACTCATAATAAGAAGGAGCCCAAAAATGTAATTTGTGATTGGTGCGGTAGTTCAATAATAATTCTTTAGTGGTATGAATTATTATTGATGAAGTTAAGTTGTGTGTTCGGGGCGAACACGGGAAGCTTAATTTCATCGGGAGACCAAAACCAATTCCTCCTCTCGGTCCCTAACATAGCCTCTTGTATATAGAGATTTATACCCACCACATACCCACCTTCTTACCCATCCTAATGGGGTCGGCCAAGCTAGCTTGGAACCCATTCTAGGGTCGGCCAAGACCAAGTGAATGAGCCAAGTTGGTGGCTGGCCAAAGCTTGGGTCCCAAGCTTAGGTGGCCGGCCACTAGAAAATTAAAAGGAATTTTTATTAAAATTATTTCTTATGTCGATATCATGGTTTTAAAAGAGAGTTTAAAATTTAAATTTTTCCTTTTATAGCTTTCTACAAAAGATTAAGAAAAGATTTGAAATCTTTCCTTATTTGTAGATTGTAAGGAGATTTTAATTTTGAGAAAACTTTCCTTTTTAACCATGTTCATGATTTAAAATAAAGTTTAAAAATTAAATATTCTCTTTTATTAGTTTTTACAAAAGATTAAGAAAAGATTTGATATCTTTCCTTATTTGTAGATTGAAAAGAGATTTTAATTTTTAGAGATAACTTTCCTTTTTGGAAATTATCCACATGTTTAAAAGAAATATTTTAATTTATAAAATTTCCTTTTTACTAGCCAATCATGAAGGGATTAAAATTATAGGAGAAATTTTTTATAAATTTCCGAAAACAAATTAGGAAGTTTTAATTCTTGTTTTAATTAAAACTTTCCTTGTTTTGGGGAGAAATTGGCCGACCAAGAAAATTGGAAAAAGAAAATTGATTTTTAATTAATTAATTTTTCTTTTTCATGGCAAAAGAATTAAAGAAGTTTTTATTAAAATTTCCTTATTTGCTTAGACCAAGGATTATAAAAAAGGAGGTAGATGTACCTTAATGGATAACGACTCTATTCTTTTCTTCCTCTCTTTTCCTCCTTGGTGTGGCCGGCCCTAGGGTCTCCTCTTCTCCTTCTTTTCTCTTCCTCCTTTGTGTTGGTGCAGGAAGCATCCGACGATCGAACTTTAGTTTTGATAATGGCAAAGGATTCAAAGTTAAGTTTGTGTGTGATCTAACATGTTTGAATAAGTCTTTCAGGAAAGTCCTAGCTGCGGTTAGGCAGGTGAAAAACCCTAAGGGGTGGTAACCTTAGGTCCTAGGGGGCGGTAACCCTAGGTAAGGGAAAACCTTAAGGGGCGGCAACCTTAGGTCCTAGGGGGCGGTAACCCTAGGTGGAGGAAAACCCTAAGGGGCGGCAACCTTAGGTCCTTGGGGGTGGTAACCCTAGGTGGAGAAAAACCCTAGGGGGCGGTAACCCTAGGTCCTAGGGGGTGGTAACCCTAGGCGGAAAGTCCAGTCGGTCTGGCATCAGGTAATCTCTCCTGAGGGGAGTAGGTGAGGACGCGTTCCCCGTAGAGGGAACAGTAGGCGTCGGGTCGACCTAGGGTTTCCGGTTGAGAATCCGAAGTCAGACTCGGACAGTCCGAAGACTGTGAGTTTTTCTTTACTATGTTTTATCATATTCTAACACTGTCTTGTAGGGTATTTGCTCGGACTAACCTTGTTTTGCAGGAGAGGAACCTGCTGGAAAAAGGTGGTCCGGGCGCCCGGAATGGATCCTGGCGCCCGGAGGTCCGGGCGCCCGGAACAGATCCGGGCGCCCGGGACCAAACTTTATCCCCTGCGCGACTTCACCACGTGGAGCAACCTAGTTGGCTGGCCACGTCACACTCCAGGCGCCCGGAAAGGTCCCAGGCACCCGGAACCTCATATATAAAGAGGGTTGAGGTGCAGCTTCAAGCACAAGACATTCTAAGCTTTCTTCTGTGAAGTGCTGCCAACGAGACGACCTTGAAGCGCTACTACTCGACGTCGACAACCCGAAGCTCAGACTCTTCGATCTTTTGTTGTCGGTATTAGTTTACTTATTTCATTAATTGTAATTCAAATTGTAATCTTTCCGATATTATAGTTGTTGCCCATCGAAAGCGGTCAAGGACCGTGGGCCTTCCAGTAGGAGTCGCCATAGGCTCCGAACCAAGTAAAACATCTGCGTCTGTTGTGTTTGCTTTTACTTTCCGCTGCGTAACTCTTTTACAATTTCCGAAAAACGTTAAAATAGCCACGAGCGCTATTCACCCCCCCCCCCCTCTAGCGCTTTCGATCCATCACTTTGTGCCCAGCGACATCAGCTTAAGGGAAGTCCATGGTGACCGGTTCTAGCTATGAGAAGGAGAGAAAGAAGGCTTCGTTTCTAGCATCCCTTGGAGCTTGGTAGTGGTGGTCGGACCTTTACTTCTCATGGAGAATTAATGGTAGTCGAATCTAGCTTCGAGAACAAGGAGCTTGGTGGTTCTCATCTCGAAAGATCATTGCCCACACAACGTCCGAGGTTAGAAGAGGAATATGGTAGAAGATCAAGAGGTTATTTTTGCTTACAAAGAAAGGTATAACTAATAATTGTTTTCCGCATCATACTAGTTTTCTTTGTATAGTTATTTTTGGAAATACCAAACACAAGAGGCATATGATTCTAGAGTTTTCGAATTTATTTTTTGAGTTTGTGTTTTCTTTTTTTTTTCAAATTTGTGATTTGATTGCTCTTTTTGGTTAACCAAGAGTTATTTAAGGAAATTAAATATTAGCTTTCCTTAAAAGGCTTTGTCTAGGCGGTGGTGGTTGCTCCCATATCCAAGAAGGCCATGTGCCTCGTCATGCAGTCCTGGAAGCCAATTTTTGAAATTAATATTTAATGGAATTAATAACATAGGTGGATTTGAATCAATAGTGTTAAGTTCCGCTTGCAATTCAAATCTAAACCATCAAGAACAGATAAGTTAAATTTGGAATCAATGATATTAAGTTCCTTCTGCGATTCCTAATTTAACTTCTAAAGAACACAATAGGTTATTTAAGGAAAGGTTTGACACTTGTATAAAAAAAAATTTTGTACAGTGGAACCGGTACATTTTCCTTGGACTAAACAACAATTAGTATCAGAGCTAGGGTTTGCCTCTGTGTGTTTGGTTTTCAAATTAGGTTATGCACATGTTATACATAATTTAGGCAGGATAATAGTAGGATGTGCTAACTTTGTGGTTATAGGCTCCAACTATTATGGCTTATAGATGTTGTGTGTGATTGGACCCTTGGACATGTCAAGGACATTATTTTGTGTGTGCATGATTGTATGTAACTAATACAGCAGGAGCTGTATTAGCCCTAGAATTTTAGAATTTTATTTTCGATCTAGATTACATGTACATTCCCTCGTGGAATATAGGATCGATATATGTAAAATTTTATTTTTGTCACGGATCGAATTCTTGCGAGGCGTGGTACTTTTGGAGCACCAGAGGCGCAGCGGAATAAGAAGCAAGATGGATGCGACAACTCAACCCGATGGTGGTGGCTAAAGATGGCAGCAACTAGGGTTGGAGCACACGAAGGACAGTGATGGAAAAGGCCACAATAGTTGAAAAATTAATTTCCATATTTATTGCTTATATTTACTGTGATGTGTGTGCGTATGATATATGCTAGCATAGGTTAAAATTCCTCACCTTAAATAACTAAGTGGGAGTGAGATTAGTATATTAATCCCACGGTCTCCATTACTGGTTTGTAAGTAATGCAACAAGCTTGCATGTTGGCTCTGAGTGCCTCCCTCAACAACGGATGAGTTTGTTTGCGGATCACTAGATCAAACTTCCTTAATGGATGGTTATAGGAAGTTATCTAGGATGTGTGTGATCTTCTCCAACTGAAGGGGCACAATTCTATTTAATGGACTTAGTATCAAGTAATGGTATACACTTATACACATTTAATAGTATCCTCCCCAACGGAGTCACTACTATCACTTGTGTGACCAAAGGGAAACCAACTATTAATTTGTCATAAAACTAGGGTGACAAGATAATAAAATTAATGGGTTAAAATCCCTCTTACAAATGATTGATTTTGTATACGTCCACACTAACATGGCATACAAAATTAACGGTGTTTGAGATAATTTTATTTGTCATAAAGTTAGGTTGATAAGATAGTTAATGGGTAAAACCCTCCTCTTACAAATGATGATTTTGTATACATCCACACTAACGTGGTATGCAAAATTCACGGTGTTTTGAGGTGTTGGTAAATTTAAATAGTATTGTTAGAGGAATCAATATTATTTTAAATTTAGAGTCTTGACCAAATATTTGATTAAAGACAGATCAACTATTAATTTTATTTGTCATAGGTTGACAAGATAATAAAATTAATGGATAAAATCTTTTTTTTAAAAATTTGTATACGTCCACACTAACGTGGCATACAAAATTCACGGGGATTTTGAAATGTTGGTCTTGACCAAATAATTTTGTGATTCTTAGGTTTACAAATGTTAGTCAATCCCCTAGCTATTATACTATAGAATAGACTTAGTAGTCCCAATTGTAATGATTGGAAAACTTGGACATTAAGGTAGACTGTCCTCACAAAACTGAGAACAATAACGGTGTATTTTATTAGTTGTTGAAATATATTTAGTGGTGTTATCTACCAGTACTTGGTGTGTAGATACAGGAACCACTGATTATGTCTGCAATTCATTACAGGGGTACCAGGAAATCCGACAACTATATAAATCACCGTCCACATGGGCACTGCTGTAAAAGTAGCAGTTGTTGCAGTGGGAGATGTTTATCCTTTGATAGGAATAAAATATTGATTATTAGAAATTGTCTTTACGTACTAAGTTTAGAAAGAACCTGATTTCAGTTTCTAAACTATTAAAGAATAGATATTCTGTCTATTTTGATAACAAACTTGTTATCAAGAAAAATAGGGAAGTTATCTGTTCTGGTACGTTGGTTGACAATTTATAATCCAATAACTCCCACGATGCAATAAATGGAAATTAATAACACATTTTCTAACTTTAAGAGAAAGTAACCTTCAGAAATATGTGGGGCAGGAACTTGGAATGAAGACCCTTGGGAACTAGCAAATTTAAAGAATTAGAACCTTTTTGTTCTTTTTATGTTTATGCACTTTTGGGATGTTTAAGAATTCTGAATTGTGAAATCATACTTATGTCATGCCTAGGACACTAGCTAGCTTAGAAATGAGTAATAAATCATGCATAATGTTAGTAAAGACCTATTACTATGTTCTCTAGGCATTTTAGGTTTATCACATTGAGATGTGTATGATCGAGCTCTGAAATCAGAGTTCTGCAGCAAAATCAGAAACTCCAATCGATCGCCCGATCGATTGGAGGGACTTCGATCGATCGGATGATCGATTGAGAGCTGATTTTCGCGAACAGTAAGCTCCGGAATCGATCACAGGATCGATCGGGGAATTAGCCTCGCGAATAGAGAGCTTCTGAATCGATCACTGAATCAATTGGTATAGCTGGATCAATCAGCCGATCGATCCATAACTTCTTCCGTGCACAGTAGCACGCTGAATCAATCAGTGGATCGATCAGATGACTCCAATCGATCAGCCGATCGATTGGAGTGTCTGATTTCAGCTGGAAGGGTCTCAATTCAGTCCTTTGAGCAAATAGAAAGTTTGGGTTCCTTCCCTAGTGTATGTATGTCAATGGAAAGGTCTTTGAACCTAACCTTACAGGCTGTAATAGGCATCAGCATAATAAGATTTTTAATCAGCACAGATTTCCGCACCTTATAGTTTAGCACAGTATAATATAACGGTCCGGTCTCGCAGCCTAGTTAGTAGGAGGTGGGTCGTTACAACTTATTTTTCACTTTTAAGCTTCTTAATAATTGTTCTCTATATTTTATCATTTTGAAATGATAAGTGTTTTCAAAACTATTTTGAACATATTTTTACAGTTTTTGAACATATTTTAACATATGTTTTGAAAAGCTTTTAAGATTATAAATTTTTTTTAATTTCCCCTAGTAATCCTGAAAATTATCCTATTGTCAAATTTTTTCTGATTCCTTTCCTTAGTGTATTTTTCTTGCTTAGTTGTCTATTCATGTTTTTGATGAATGCCAAAGGGGGAGGGTTAGGGATTAAGTTAGCAAACACCAAAAAGTTAACAAATATTGAAATCCGAATAACTTAAACCATATCATTTATCTATTTATGTTTGCATTTTTTTCCTAACTTAGCCCAGGTTGTCATTACTGTTGGAACCCCAAGGTTGTTTTGGTGTGATCAACAAGTTAAGTTAGGTCCTGCGTTGTTTTAACCTTGTGTCTAAGTGTGCAGGAGCTTAGGAACACAGGTAGTCGAGCGGAAGACGCAGCTAGCGAGAAGAACGGCAGTCCGAGGGACAAGGTGCTGCGGAAGAGTACCCCGGTGGACGAGAAGGAAGTGTGCGGTGGTTCCGAGGGACGAAAGTCGGAGCGGAAGATTGCTCGAGGAGCAAGAGACGCAGCTAGCGAGAAGGTCGGCACGCGGTGCGACCGAGGGACGAAGACTGCGGATGAGTACGCTGGTAGACGAGAAGGAAACACGCAACGATTATGAGGGACGAGAAGCCAGAGCGGAAGGCTGCTCGAGAAGACCGGAAGTTGGGTTCGGGTGAGCCATTTTCCGGATGGCAGAAATCACCCAAGCGAGCGGATCCGGAGGAGAAGAACCGGACCGAGGCGGGACTGAATCAGAGAAGAAGTCCCGGACGAAAAAGTCAACAACTGTTGACTTTGGGCTCCGGGGCGCCCGGAGCCCTCCGGGGTGCTCTGAGCAGTAAAATTGATCAGATCGAGTTTTGACTCGATCTGAACGTTGGGGGATAAGTTTTATCCCCCCAGGGCGCCCGGAACCCTTCCAGGCGCCCCGACCAAGGCTATAAATATAGCCTTGGTCCAGAAGCTTTTCAACGAACTCACTGATTGTAAATCCAGTGCTTGCACGCTCTCTTTTAGTCTAAGCTTCTATTTTCTGCGCTTCAACATTGTAAGAGGCTTCTCCGCCTGAAGGAGTTTTATTGAGCTTAATCTTCCTTGGATTAACAACCACTTCGGTTGTAACCAAGTAAATACTTTTGCCTCGCTTTTTCTTTATGGTTTTAATTTACCGCTTAGTTTATTTATGCAAGTGTTAGCTTAAAGAGTTCGAGGAGGGTTTGTTTTTCTTTTGTGTTAGCAGGATATCCAACAACCTCCTTCTAGCCGGCCCAACGGTCCTACAAGTAGTATCAGAGCCGAGTACGCCTCAGAAGGACTAACCTCCGTCTGAAGCAACAAAACGATGGCCGGAGCTAGCGAATATCCACCAGCATTCGAGGGGGAGTTTTCTTCATGGAAGAAACAAATGGAGGTATACCTTAACTCAGACCTTGGTATTTCTTTAATTTTAAAATCTGGTTATGAAGAACTAAAGAACACGAATGGAGAAAGACTCGATCTACGTCTCTGGAACAAAAAACAACGTAACGAATCGATGGCAAACGGACGGACAGAATTTCATCTCCTAACCATGGTACCAAATGAAGATCTCAAAAGAATCGGCGAATACAACAACTCAAAAGAACTTTGGGAAAAGTTCTTAAAACTCTACGAAGAACCGATTGAAGTCGTCCCCTCAATATACATCGAGCTATCATCAAAATCCGAGATGGAAGAAATTACCGAGACAACCCCAACAGCCGAAGTACATCCCGAGATCGATGAAGGGGGAGAATCTTCGGAAGAAATTAATTCAACAGGGGGAGAACCAACGACCAACGAGGTAAGTAAGGTATGGTCTCTACCTTCTGAACAACCGGTTAATTCAATAGAAAAATTGCCTGAAGATTTTTGCGATTTAAAAATTGAATTACTGAAAAAAAATAGAAAATCAATTGTCAAATTTGTCTTGCAAATTAGAAATATTATCAAAAGAAATTTGCAAATTTAAAAATATTTTGACAAAAGAATTATGCAAATTAGAAGAATTTTTCGAATTACAAATTTCTCTCTCGAAAGAATTTTATGATTTAGAAATTGAGTCACCGAAAAGATGTTTCAGATTAAGAAATCTGTTAATAGATTCATGTAAATTAAAATTTTTGTTGTTAAAAAATTCTTGCAAATTACAAAATATTCTTTCGAACAAATTTTGCACACTGCCGAAAGAATTTTTTATATTGTCGAAAAATTTTATCAAGTTAGAATCTATGCTATTTGAATATTTTTGTGAAGTTGCAATTCAAAAAATAATAGAAATTAACATGATACAAATTATTGCATATTTAATATATGTGGCTTTAAATTTGAAAAAGTGTAATTTGAGAAGTTATGAAAAATTGAAATGGAAATTTAAAACTTGTTGATATAAGTATCAGTATAAAATAAATAAATAAATGCATAGAAAAAAAAATTTATGCTATCAATTTTCTTAAATTTTCTTGCATAAATTTTTGGGCTTAGAAAGATTTATTTTTGGTGAAAACTTAGTAATTTTTTCAAAAGTCATTCTTTGACATAGAAATTTTTTTTTCTTTAACTTGGAAATATTTTTTCTCCGAAAAACATTGAAATAGATTTCTATAATTTTTCTAAGTGTCAAACCCTTAGATTATTTTTTTTGAAACCCCATTTTTATTGTGATCAAAAGGGGAGAAGGGAAAGTATAAGTCTAGGGGGAGGTAGAAAATTGAAAATTAAAATTTAAAATTTTTGAAATTCAATTTTTTCTATCATGTTGCATGTTATTGCAATAAATTATTTTTATTCTATGTCTATTTGTAACCCTAGCTTACTTGGGTTGATCACACCAAAAAGGGGGAGATTGTTGGAACCCCAAGGTTGTTTTGGTGTGATCAACAAGTTAAGTTAGGTCCTGTGTTGTTTTAACCTTGTGTCTAAGTGTGCAGGAGCTTAGGAACACAGGTAGTCGAGCGGAAGACGCAGCTAGCGAGAAGGATGGCAGTCCGAGGGACGAGGTGCTGCGGAAGAGTACCCTGGTGGACGAGAAGGAAGCGTGCGGTGGTTCCGAGGGACGAAAGCTGGAGCGGAAGATTGCTCGAGGAGCAAGAGACGCAGCTAGCGAGAAGGTCGGCACGCGGTGCGACCGAGGGGCGAAGACTGCGGATGAGTACGCTGGTGGACGAGAAGGAAACACGTAACGATTCCGAGGGACAAGAAGCCGGAGCGGAAGGCTGCTCGAGAAGACCGGAAGTTGGGTTCGGGTGAGCTCTTTTCCGGATGGCAGAGATCACCCAAGCGAGCGGATCCAGAGGAGAAGAACCGGACCGAGGCGGGACTGAACCAGAGAAGAAGTCCCGGACGAAAAAGTCAACAACTGTTGACTTTGGGCTCCGGGGCGCCCAGAGCAGTCCGGGGCGCCCGGAGCCCTCCGGGGCGCCCTGAGCAGTAAAATTGACCAGATCGAGTTTTGACTCGATCTGAACGTTGGGGGATAAGTTTTATCCCCCCAGGGCGCCCGGAACCCTTCCAGGCGCCCCGACCAAGGCTATAAATATAGCCTTGGTCCAAAAGCTTTTCAACGAACTCACTGATTGTAAATCCAGTGCTTGCACGCTCTCTTTTAGTCTAAGCTTCTATTTTCTACGCTTCAACATTGTAAGAGGCTTCTCCACCTGAAGGAGTTTTATTGAGCTTAATCTTCCTTGGATTAACAACCACATCGGTTGTAACCAAGTAAATACTTTTGCCTCGCTTTTTCTTTATGCTTTTAATTTACCGCTTAGTTTATTTATGCAAGTGTTAGCTTAAAGAGTTCGAGGAGGGTTTGTTTTTCTTTTGTGTTAGCAGGATATCCAACAACCTCCTCCTAGCCGGCCCAACGGTCCTACAATTACATCAAAAAGGGGGAGATTATTAGTGTAGTTTGCACTAACGGTCTAACTCAGGTTTTGATGAATGACTAGTAAATTAAGTTAGGTAAAATTGTGATCTAACTACTTTACCAAGTGTAAAGGAGTTATCCAAATAAGTCAACGGGCCGACCGTATATCTGGCACAAAGTCTAGATAGGTTAACGGACCGACTGAATATCTGGCAAGAAGTCAAGTTAGGTAAACGGGACGATCGGATAGCTGGTGCAAAATCCATCTTGGTTAATGGGTCGACCGTATAGCTGGTGTGAAGTCTAGATAGGTCGACGGACTGACCAGATATCTGGCAGGAAGTCCAGTTGGATCTGCGGACCGGACAACTGGCAAAATGGTAAGTAAAGGTAAGTCACTGGAAGAGAGTGACTAAGTGAGGATGCGTTCCGGTCGAGGGGGCAGTAGGCATCAATCCAGGTTTGGTCCATTTCAGATCCTTAATCTGAGACCTTGACTAGTTTCTGATCCTAGGAGAATAGAAACTAATTACTACCACTTTTTTGTGTTAACTTTGTTTTAGTTATTAGACTAACACATTTTGCAGGGCAAAAACGAGCAAAAGCCTTCTGATGAACAGTGTCTGAAGGCACCTTCAAACAGTGAAGGCGCCTTCGTACTATTCATGGAAGGTGTCTTCCATAGCTATGGAAGGCGTCTTGCATAGCTATGGAAGGCGCCTTCCAAGGGATGAAGTTTGATGTTCAGAGTAGATAAAGCATAGAATTTATGGGATAAAATTTATCCCATTGGAGGCGCCTTCAATACCTATGGAAGGCCCCTTCCATGCTCTTTATAAGCTTGCTCACCCAAAGCTTCATCAACAACTGATATATGAGCTACTGCGCATCCGTTTGAGCTTCCGAATGCTCCAGGATTCTGCTACATCTCTACTACAAAGCTACTACATCTGACAACTATTCTGAGGACTTCCGATCGTGATCGATAGATCGACAAGGACACACGAGCGCTCCCATTTCGATCCTTAAGTGTCGGTAACGAATTTTGTTTGTGTACTTAATTTCTGCAAATGGACAAGTGCAATGTGTTGCACTTGTTCTAATCATTTCTGTACTCGATTACCACTTTCGAAGGTACCGAAAGAGGTTTTTAGTGGATTACCCATTGGTAGGTCTACGGGACCTGGGTCTTGGCGTAGGAGTCGCCGAAGGCTCCGAACCAAGTAAACCAACTATGTTTTCTTGTGATTTTTATTTTTGATTTCTTATTTACTTTCCGCTGCTTTCACACTTGGGATTTTAAAAATGAGAAAATAAATTTTTGAAAACCACGTGATTCACCCCCCCCCCCCTGTGTATCGATCCCAACACAAAAGTTTAGATGAAACTGAAGAGAAAATAGATAGTGTAGTGCTTAATCATCACCATTGGGTGTTAGAAAAAGTGGAACAATTTCCTTGAAAATCTGATCAAAATGACTAAAAAAATATGACCTAAATAATTTGAGTTTGATATCTACGAAGTTTGATGCTTTGTCTAAGAAGTTTGAATTAATGGGTTTGAACCCGGTGAACACAATAATGGGAGTTTATGACTCTTATGGAGGAATGGTGCATACTCAAGAAGCTTGCCCGCTTAGAGCTATTATTGCGCAACTAGCTTAAATTTAAAAAATGTGACACCATTAGCAACTTCAATTCGAGACAAAACAATCCGTACTCCAACACTTACAATCCCATATGGAAAATTATTCTAACTTCTCCTACAAGAATAATCAAGAGTAAAGCTATCAACTAGGTCAACAAAAGAGTTATCAACTGGGGCAACAATGAAACTTTCACCCTCAACAACAACAAAGTTACCAACCATCAAGGACTAAAAAGCTACTTGAGGAGATCTTAGCAAATCAACTTGAAATGAAGAATGGCATCAAGCAATTAAGAAAAAGAATGGAGAACTCTCAGAAACATATGAAGATACTAGATAGCTAAGTAGCCTAGATAGTTATTCATCTTCTATGGGTCATTTCCAAGAAAACCAGATGTAAACCCTGTCGAGAATTGAAATAGAGTTAAGCTCAGAAGTGGACAGACCTTGGGGAAACCTCAAGTGACTACTTCAAGAAAGGGACCAGAAACTAATGGAGAGCCCTCTCCAACCTCCTCCCACAATGGTGGCACCCAAGAGGAGGAGAGTACCATTGAGGTTGAAGGGCGTTCTCCCACTCAACCAATAATGCAACCAATCCCTTTCTCTCAAAGACTGATCAACGCAAAGAAAGATGAAGAATTTATCAAGTTTTTGGAGAAAGTCAAGTCACTCTGCATCGAGATCCCTTTGATGGCCGTACTATAATAAATGACAAATTTTGCCAAATTTATGAACGAGTTGATGTCAAACAAGCATAAGAAAGATGGATTTGAAAATGTGGCGTTAACCGAGGAGTGTAGTGCCCATCTGATAGATTCATTGCCTCCAAAACTCAAAGAACCGAGAAGCTTTTTAATTTCTTCCAAGATAGGAACAATATTTTTTAGTAAAGATTTTTGTGATTTAGGGACCAATATTAGCCTCATTCCATTAGCAATTTGTAATAAGATGGAACTCGGTGAACTAAAATTGACCATCATGACACTTTAACTTGTTGATCATTCATACCGATACCTGCTTGGTATTGTTGAGAATGTACAAGTGAAAGTAGGGGGTTGTATCATCCCTACTGCTTATGTGATACTTGGCATGGCAGAAGACCCCAAGATTCCTATAATTCATGGAAGGCTCTTCCTTGCCACAACGGGAGCCCTGATTGATGTTAAAAATTATAGATTATCTTTAGAAATAGATGAGGATGCACTTGATTTTGATCTTTCTAAGTTTTCTAACCATGTATCTTCTCTTAAAAGTTTTTGTCATAGATTGGGCGAAGTCCAACAAGAACAATGCTTGTTCCATCCCCACGGGAGGCCGTTGGATATAGCACTTAGTCCGACAAACAATGGAAGGAGACCCTTGATGCAAAACAAAAAGTATAACTTTCCGGCAAGAGCCCGAATGAGGGAGGATCAAGACACAATCACCCTTGGAGGAAAAATCCAATCCTCCAAGGACATGTCTCTAAGTTGAGCTAGTTGGGGTCAAGCTTGAGACCTTAAACGAGCGCTTCTTGGCCTAAGGGTTATTTTTGTTTTCATTTTATTTGTATTTTGTTTCTTGTAAGGTTGATGAAATTCTATCTTTTTGTAGGTTAACCAATCTCCATGAGCTGGCCATATCATTCGCATGGGCGTCAAGATTATGGGCAATAAATGGAGGATCCAAAGAATAAAAATAAAGTTTTTCATAGTCTGGCCATGCCACATTTGACCATGGTCGTGCCTACACACCCGACTGTAATAATGCTCCAGTCGTGTCATTTGACATGGTCGTGTCTCCTATATGGCATGTGTTTAAGTTCGACAAACCTCAATAATGTTCCGACTGTGTCATTTGACATAGCCATGTGTGAAAATTTTATCCCGGTCATGTTATTTGACACAGTCTTGTCCCCCTTGAAGTGTGGAATATAATCTTTGGCCAAATGCAACCATTGTTGGTGCAAGGTGTACTAGAATCGAATCTGAGTTTTGATGTTGTCAAAGATTCAAGTTAAGTCTTGTTGTGATCTAACAAGTTGACTAAGTGTGTAGGCTATTTACTCAACCAGTGAAAGTCCTAGCCACAACTAGGCAGGAAAAGTCTTAACAAATCATGGAAGTCAGGCAGGAAGTCCAAGTGGGTCGAGATGACCCGACACTTGGCAGGAAAGCTCAATAGGTCTGGAGGACCAAAGATTGAGGAAAAGTCTTGGTGAGCTAATCAAATGTTAAGCAGTAAAGTCCAAACAAGTATGAAGGACCAAGGTTTGGCAGGTAGGTTGAGATAAGAAATTGGAGAGGAGTGATAGTGAGGTTGTGTTCTGAAAAGGAACAAATTCTAGATCGTTGATCCAACTGAAGAAATTGAGAAGGTTTTCAAGTTAAAATCAAGATAGTATTACTGTCAAATTCTACTCACACATCAAATAACTATACTAACCTTTGTTTTACAGGGATATATGTTGTTTAACTCTATTTTATAGGAACCGGCCTGATTGGTCGACCATACCCAGAGATCGGTCAACCAAACCAAGAAAACTCAGAACAGGGATCAGACCAGAGCAGAGTCTGGTCAGTGTCTGATCGGTCGACCGAATTAGCAAATCCGTAGATTGAACTTTGATGACATGGCAGAGATCAGATCGAACCGAAGCAAAGAACGAAGCCAGGCTAATTGGTCGATTGAACCCTAGGATCGGTCGATCAAACGATCACCTCATTAATGATGAATTAAGTGTGAATCTCAGTGAACAAGAAAAGTTCACTATTCAGTCGACTGAACAAGGTGATCGGTCGATCGAACCATTAAAGCTCATAAATGTGCAAGGATCGGATCTCAGCAAAGAAGGAAAGCACATGGTTCACTCAACCGATAGGAGGTTCAGTCGACCAAACATATCAGTCGACTGATGGGTTTATTAGTCGACCAAACCATGCTTATAAAAAGGGAGCTCGAGGTCCAAGGCAGAAATCAAGTTTTCTGTTCATCTCTCTACAAAGTCTCAGTTCATGCTTCAGCTCTACATCACATCCTCAAGCCAGCTACTACTCCAATAAACTACCGATGATCTTCATCACTTTATATTTGTTCGGTATAATTTTAATTTAGCTTGCATTGTACTTAAATTTAGATAAGATAGTAGGTTGTTACTATATTATACTTTTCATCTGTATGAAGTACTTCTTTCTGAAGGTTTCAGAAAGAAGAGTTTTAGTAAATTACCCAACGGTACGATCAAGAGATTGCGGATCTTAGAGTAGGAGTTGATCTAGGCTCCGAACCAAGTAATCGAAATGAGTTATATATTTTCAGCTGCACTACTCTTGTTCCAACACTTTAAAAGAAAAAAATTTTAACGTGTGATATTCACCCCCTCCCTCTATCTCATCTTTCGATTCTTCAACCATGCCTTGGCCATGTCATTTGACACAACCGTATGAATTATCCTTGTTCTGGTCATATCATTTGGCACGGTCATGCCTCTGGATAAGCTCCTAACTGTGCAGACTCCACTCTCCATACCGAGCCTAATCAAGCCCCGATTGTGTCATTTGACACGGCCATGTAAATTCCCCTCAATTAAAGTTGATCCTTGTCTTGAACCGACCATGTCTAAGGGCACGATTATGCCCTACCATGGAGGATAAACCAATAATTTGGTCGTGTCTAGATACACGACCATGTGGCGAAAATCCAACCGAAAATAGTTAGGGCACGAGCATGTCTTCTTCTCACACAACCGTGCCACCTCACCACACACACACACCTTCTATTCTTCAACTTCCTCCAACTCCTAGTTCTTCCTTTTCTTCATTCTTTGATCACACAAACATCATCTTCCTAATCCCTTTCCTATACCCCCAAGCACATTTTCATATCTAAACCTAGATTTGGAATTCTCTTCCACCTCCAAGAAACTCTTCTTTGTTCTCCTTCACTCCTCCCAAAGCTCCACCCTAAAGACTAAACGTTGAAGATGTCCAATATTTTAAAAATGATCCAAAGAGGTGTCAATAATTCAGGAGATGGCGACAACCATGGCAAAGGCAAGGGGAAGAGCTTAGTTAGAGGCAAAGATAAAGCTTCAAGCAAAGGCAAAGGCTAGTGATTAACACACGACAAAGATAACGAGAATCATTTTAGTATTATTTTCATAAGTCAAGAACAAAAAGTTAGATTTGATATGCTTATTCTAAGAAAATTGTTTGCACTCATTACCTCGATGAAATTACCATGTCTGTGCTAGGGATTAAAGATAATATTGATTGGTTAATTAACACCCTTGATTGGGGTAATTTAATGTATACACATCATCCAACTTACCCCCTCCTTACCTTGGAATTCCTAAGTTTAATAGAGATCCATTTCCACTTTGAAGATGATCATGATGGGAAAATTAACTTTTGATTGTTAAATCATGATTATCAATGGACTTTACTTGATTTTAACAATTGTCTCACTTGCCAATGGGTGGCTCTCACAAATTTGATAACAAATTCAATAGCAATTCTTTTTGAGAAAATATCACTAGTGTAAAGGAACCCCTATGACCCTTCACGATTAAAGGCTTCACATATGTAAAATCTTAATTTTTGATACCTTCAGCATGTAATGAGAAAAATAATTTTTGGTAAAGGTCAGAGTGATGGATTGTGAAAAAGATAGAGCTTTATTTATTTTGAGATATGCTTAATAAAGTGGATTTGACACGGGTTTTTATTTTCTACAAAACCTTGCTAGCGCCGAGAAAGCTTCTTCGAGTATGATAGTTTTTGGTGGACTAATAACCCATATTGCTTTAAAATTGCAATGCGAACTTTTTAATTTAGACATTATTCATGCCAACTCTAAAATTGATATTGATACATACCTTACTATGAAAATGATATGTCGGTATGAAAATAGCTTTGTCTTTCCAAAGAGAGATGGATTTCTACTCCTTCCAAACCTCGACTGAACCATAGTTCACAATTCTAATAATTGGGTTATTAAGGATTTAGCACCCAATGTTGCCCCCATCCCCCTAGAGCACCCAGAAACCTCATCTTTTAGACACCTAGGGCTAGATACTATTCCAGAGCTAGTTGAGAACTCTTTTTCCCATGGTAGCATGAGTTGCTCTAAATTTGATTTCTCATATTTCTATACCTCTTTGGAAGCTTTCCATAAGAGACAAAGTGTCAGTCAACTTTTGTTGGAAGAGAACTATACTTTATCTAAAGAATAATTCCAATAGGTGCGTGATCATTTTCAAACAACTAAAACTTTTCAGGTATAGGTAGCTAAGTTTGTTGGGAATTATTATTTAAATAGAGAGAGGGAGGTGGATTTCAGACGCACCATATACTATACTAGCCAGCAGGTGGCCTCATTTTATGAGTACCATGAGAGTTTTCTTCCTACTTTTCCGGTTAAGCCCCACGGTCATCGTCATAATGATAGACCACCTCCTGAGTATCCTCTTTCTCATTCAATACCAACATACAACTCTCTACCTATGGAGTGATTTCATCAGGTCGATGAAATATTCAAGTCGGAGGGAATTGTACATATGTACATATCTACTTTGCTTAGTTTTGTTTTGGTCATGTTGCTTACTTTGCTTTAGTCATTTGGTGGCAATTTGAATACATCAATCTTAATTTACTGTTGAATTGTCTAATACTAAAATCTCTAGCACATTCATGATCTAGATTATATTGTTATGTTTTGTTAGTGCGAGTATATTTAGTGAACTATTTTTTTCTATCTCTAATAGCATGAAATGATCATTGCTTTGTATTAGGAAAGATTTAAAAAATGGTCTAACTTAAGGATCTCACCACACTTTATCTAAAGTTTAGATAGTTGAAAACTCAAAAAATAACCCTAATTCATAAAACTTGTAAGTACTTGTAATACCATGGTGATCTCCTAAACTACATCTACGTTACTGATGAGGCTCAAATCATGTAAGTTTGCTCGGAAAAATTAAAATATCCCTATATTTGCACCCATTTGTATTTGAAAGTGCTACGTTTAAAGCACCAAAAAAAGTGTTGAATTGAACAAGGGATATAAAAAAATAATTTAACAAGTGGAACCTAGAAATTTATCCCTTTGAGATCGAGTTAGGTTACTAGAAAAATAAATGCTTAGTTTCCCATGATATCAAGTATGTCTTTTAACCTAAGGTAAATTGAGAGGGATGAACCAAGCGTGTGACAGGTAAGTTCCTATCGCTTGAAAAATAAGGAACACAGTTAGATGACTACTTGACTAGACTTAGGGAATGATATTTGAAAAACTTTAGGCCACTCATTGCACTATGCACTAGAACTTAAACTTAAACCACATACTTGAGTTACTCTATGATCATGCTCACCAATAAAACTAGTTGATAGAGTTATATAATTTTACTAGGGATGATGAAGTGTTGGATCGAAAGCACTAGAAGGGGGTGAATAGCGCTCGTGGCTTTCACATATTTCATATTCAGAAATTCGAGTAATAACAGCGGAAATTAAAATACACACACAAGAAGACCAAGATTTACTTGGTTCGGAGCCTAGGACGACTCCTACTCCAAGGTCCACGCTCTTTGAACATTTACGTTGGGCAACAACTATAATTGCGTAAATCTTTTACAATTTAGAAATACAAGTACTGAATAAAGCATTACAATACCGACAATAAAAGATGAGGAACGTTAGCCATCAGGTGTCAGAGCAGCAGAGCGTCGTTTGAGCGTTCGGAACAGCGTACAAGTGCACAGAATGTTCTGTTCGAGATTGATGTTGAAGCTGCATCCCGAGGCTTATTTTATAGGCTCCGCAGGACTGATCCAGATTCTCAAGGCTCGAGATCAGGTTTGACCTGAAGCGGATCGGTCAACCGATCCCCGCGTTCGGTCGACCGATCAGATGGTCTCCTTCTCATCTAATCCGCCCAATCCGCTCGCACCGCTTCGATCTGGTCAACCCCTATCTCTGGTTCGGTCGACCGATAACCAGGTTCGATCAACCTATCCCTTAGTCGAGCCTGGTCCACTAGCTGGAAATCTGATCTATGGCTTGGGGATTCGGTCAACCGATCCAAACGTTCGGTCGACCGATCCCGGTCAGTTCTACCCCTGCATAAAAATGTTAGTCTGCTGCAAAACAGAGTTAGAACATAATAGAATATATAAGAAAAATAGGTTTGACAGTCTTCGGATTGTCCGGATCTGACTTCGAATTTCCGACCGGAAACTCTAGAACGAACTGATGCCTACTGTTTCCTCTTCCGGGAAACGCGTCCTCACCTACTTCACTCAGGAGAAGTTACCTTTTTCCAGTTCAGTCCTCCAGACCGACTGGACTTTTGCTCAGCGTCTGATGCTTCCGGTCTTCATGCTGGACGTCCGGTCCACGACCCGTTCAGACTTCCACCTGGTTCGCGTCACCAGGATTTCACCCTAGGGTTACTGCCCCTAGGATTTTTGCCCGAAGCTCCGACCCGCCAAGACTTTCAACCTAGGGTTACCACCCCCTATGACCTAGGGTTACCGCCCCCTAGGATTTTCCACTTGTCTAACCGTAGGTAGGACTTTTGCCTAACAAACCTTAGGTCTTTCCTGCAAAGATCATTCAACATATCAAATGACAAAACACCTTAACTTTGAACCCTTTGATATAATCAAAACATAGGTTCGATCGACGATGTTTCCTGCACCAACAATCTCCCCCTCTTTTTTTTATTATGGCAGTACGGTTCAAAGTTAAGTAAAAATATGACAGTAAATACAGAAATTTAAACATGAGCATAAATGAAATAATTTGAATTGAAAATCTTATGCTCCCCCTTTCCTTATGTTTAAATTCTCTCCCCCTTTCATTATGTTTAAATTCTTAATTCTTAGGCTAACTTTGACTTTTCTCTCCCTCTTTGATATAACTCAAAAAGAGTAAGTAAAGAGAAAAAATAGAAAAATATTTAAATCTAAGCTCCCCCTGAAGGGTAGCACTTAGCTAAATTTTTTGTTTTGAAAATAATTATTTTTGAGAAAACTTAGTTTAGTACTTAGCTTAGTGGGATTTTTCATAAAGGCATAGTTAAGTACTTTTTTAAAAAACTTGGCTTGAATAACATAACATTTTCAAAAGTATTTTAACTTGATTTTTCAAAGAAACTTAGCCAAAATTTTGAAGATAAGTGTTTTGTCAAGTATATAGCCTAAAAAAAGACTTAGTTTTAAAATGCAAAACACTTAGCTTCAAGTAAAGGTTTTAAAAGGTACTCAACTTAAAACAGATTATGATAAAAAGCTTTAGCTTAAGAAAAAACAGAATCTTAGATTTAAAGTTAAAAACTTAACAAAAAAATATTTTTTTTGAAAAACTACTTAATTAAATAAGTGATTTGAAGGATACTTGAGCAAATACTTAGTTTTTGTAGATAATTTTTTATTTTGAAAATAAATTGAATCTTTGGAAATATTTTGAAGAAAAAAAACTTAGCTTGACACCCATCACTTCCCCTTGATTAAAGCCTTCATGATTTAAAAATAATTATTATTGAATAACATTTGATATTTTGAAATATAATTTAAAAGAATTTTAAAAGGATTTTTAAATAATTTTTAAAATATTTTAAAATTATTTTTAAAAGATTTAAATTATTTTTAAAAGAATTTTAAATAATTTTTAAAAGATTTAAATTATTTTTTGAAAGATTTTTAACTAATTTTTTTTAAAAAATTAACTAATTTTTAAAGGTATTTAAATAATTTTTAAAAGATTTAAAAGATTTTTAAATAATTTTTAAAAGATTTAAATTAATTTTTAAAAGATTTTTAACTAATTGTTAAAATATTTTTAAGGGGGTTTAAAATAATTTTTAAAAGATTTTTAAAGGATTTTAAAATAATTTTTAAATATTTTAAAAGGGTTTTAAAATAATTTTTAAAAGATTTTTTAAAATAATTTTTAAAATATTTTTAAATGGTTTTAAAATATTTTTAGTAATTTTTAAAAGATTTTTAAAGTGATTTTTAAAATATTTTTAAATGGTTTTAAATAATTTTTAAAGTAATTTTTTAAAGGTTTTAAAATAATTTTTAAAAGATTTTTAGAGTTATTTTTAAAAGATTTTTAAATGGATTTTTAAAGTTATCTTAGATCCATCTCACTCAATTCTAAGTTATCAATCAGGGAACCTTATGTAGTTTCGTGAGATGATTATCTTTACTTAAGATTATTTCTAAGAATTAATTTACATTTGAATTAGACTTAGGTTTTCCAATTAGTCCATTAAATACATATTTCAAAGATTGGCTCCTAGGCTGTGGCGAGGCACTAGGCCTTCTTGGATATGGGATCATCTATCACTTCTAGACAAAACCTTTCAAAGAAATTATATATTTAATCTCCCTTTTTAAACCCCTAGGTTTAACTAAACAAGTGTAAATTATGCCTAGGTCCTTAAACTATCCTAATCTAAGCATGCTTAATACAAGAAAAAAATAAACAAACATCAATTTTATCTATTTATAAAAAAAAAATTCTATTGACTCCCCCTGGATCATAGTCTCGATATGATCTATCAAGGTAATGAATCTGATCCATGGAGACCCAATATAGTCTAAGTCCAACTTGATTAACCAAGTTCAACTTGGGGACCCATGCTTGACTATGTTTCTGTTATTTCTATTAACTAAGGATAAATATGATTTGTATTTTCTTTTAGTTTTAAATCCAAGTTCGGATTTATTGTAAACGACTCACTATTTTCCAAGAATCAAATCAAGATTCTTGGATCCCAGGGTGAACCGTTCCAACATGTCCTTGAGTTCTTTAACTTGAGTTTTCAAATTAGAATTTTTTTTCTCAAGTTGTTGGACTTGAGTTGAACTTCCAATTCGAAAGCGCTAGAGGGGGGAGGAGGAGGGGGGGATGAATAGCGCTGTGGTTTTCACACGTTTCGTATTCGAAAATTCGAGTAATAACAGTGGAAATTAAAACACACACACAAGAAAACCAAGATTTACTTGGTTCGAAACTTAGGGCGACTCCTACTCGAAGGCTCACGCTCTTTAAGCATTTATGTTGGGTAACAACTATAATCGCGTAAATCTTTTACAATTTAGAAATACAAGTACTGAATAAAGTATTACAATACTGACAATAAAAGATGAGGAATGTTAGCCGTCAGGTGTCGGAGCAGCAGAGCGTCGTTTGAGCATTCGGAACAGCGTACAAGTGCACAGAATGTTCTGTTCGAGATTGATGTCGAAGCTGCTTCTCGAGGCTTCTTTTATAGGCTCCGCAGGACTGATCCAGATCCTCGAGGCTCGGGATCAGGTTTGACCTGAGGCGGATCAGTCGACCGATCCCCACGTTCGATCGATCAATCAGATGGTCTCCTTCTCATCTGATCCGCCCGATCCGCTCGCTCCGCTTCGATCTGGTCAACCCCTATCTCCGGTTCGGTCGATCAATAACCAGGTTCGGTCGACCGATCCCCTGGTCGAGCCTGGTTCACTCGCTGGAAATCTGATCTGTGGCTTGGGGATTCGGTCAACCGATCCAAACGTTCAATTGACCGATCCCGGTCAGTTCGACCCCTTCACAAAAATGTTAGTCTCCTGCAAAATAGAGTTAGAACATAACAGGATATATAAGAAAAATAGGTTTGACAGTCTTCGGACTGTGATGTTCTGACTTCGGATTTTCGACCGGAAACCCTAGGTCGAACCGACGCCTACTGTTCTCTCTTTCGGGGAACGCGTCCTCACGTACTCCACTCAAAAGAAGTTACCTTTCACCAGTTCGGTCCTCCAAACCGACTGGACTTTTACTCAGCATCCGATGCTTCCGGTCTTCATACTGGGTGTCCGGTCCACGACCCGTCCAGACTTCCACTTGGTTCACGAGACCATAATTTCAACTTAGGGTTACCGCCCCCTAGGATTTTTGCCCGAAACTCCGACCCTCCAAGACTTTCAGCCTAGGGTTACCACTCCCTAGGACCTAGGGTTACCGCCCCTTAAGATTTTCCACTTGCCTAACCGTATCTAGGACTTTTGCCTAACAAACCTTAGGTCTTTCCTGCAAAGCTCATTCAACATATCAGATAACAAAACACCTTAACTTTGAATCCTTTGACATAATCAAAACATAGATTCGATCGTCGGATGCTTCCTGCACCAACATAAAGCACTATATGAGCACATGAGTCTAGATTCCAGAGTTTTACTTAAGGACAAGCAAATGTTTAAATCTGGAGGTATAATGTATTTAGTTTGTATATACTTTTATCCTTGTTTTAATGCACATCTTCTTGTAGTTCTCGATTACATTCTATATTGTTGCATCCTATTTTAGCATTATTTTAGCATTATTGCTCTCTTTGTCGGAGATATGCTCTTTATCATTTTCTGATAGATATGTTGTGATTTGGAGAAGAAATAGAGACAAAACATAGCTTCGAACTACATCAAGAGGAAGCCATGACATGGTCGTGCCCCATGGCATAGCCGTGTCTCTTACACCCGTAGTCGTGTGCTTTTTGGAGCCCAACAAGGGCATGACTATGTAGATCTACATGGTCATGTCTCCCATGCTGTGAAGAAGCCATGACATGGTTGCACCCCATGGAACGACCATGTTTCTCAATAGGCAGAGGAAATGTCACTGCAGAAGCCAGTAGGGAGGTGACTGTGTGGATCTACATAGTTGTGCCTCCTTTAAACTGAAGAACAAGGACACGCCCATGCTGAGGGGAATGATTGTGCCTCCTCTAGCCCAGGATTTCAAGACATGGTCATGTCTAGGAGACACGGTCATGCTCCATCAGATCTGAGATCCCAAGATCTGGCCATGCCAACTTGGCACGGTCGTGACACTGCCCATGTCTCATGAGGTCGTGTCTCGCTTATAAATAGGGGAGTTCTTCCCCCTTCGAAGGGGGAGTTGAGTTTTCCCATTAAGGAAGACTCAAGGTCAAGATCCACACTTCATTCACACCATATTCGACGATTCGAGGCCATTTCCAACGACTCCATCTTCTCCAAATGCAAGGATTGGATTCAAAGACCCTGTATCACACTTGGATAAGCTTTCCCTATCATTTCTCTCTTGAATTACTTAGGAAGCTTATAATCATAATGCCTTTGGATTTGATTATCCTTGTAAAGGATTAGATCCCCTTGTTTTAGGATTAAGGGAGTAATTGTAATATTAGATTGATGTGAACTCTATGGATATGCCAATTTCCCTTCTAATGATATGCTTATGCTTTGTATCCATTTGATTGAATGTGTGTGAGTGATGTTTGATTAATGTCCATGTTTAATTGATTAGATGTATAGATCGCACACCCAATAGAGGGAATTGCCAAGATCGTATTCACAGGGGGCTCTGTGACAGAGGATAACCCTTTAACCGAACTTTTGAAAGGGTCACCTTGAAAGGAAGAGTGATTCTCTACATAGAAGAACCTAATTAGACTTAATGAGTTGTTCCTTATTCTATGTTAATATGTGTATTATATAATCTAAGACTGTATACTTGGGGAGCCCTAGGTGACAAAGGGTAATCCTTTAATCGGATATCCTATGTTATCTCTATTGCCTAGGGACATCGGGTAATTAAAGGAGGAACACTTCAACACGACCATCATAGAGATGTGTCGGGATTTAGTTAGACTTCTTACATTACATGAGGATAGAGGATAGGAGATGAGCAATTCATAACACATTGATCAATGTTACAATGAAGTTGGTCCCTTAGAACCACATTGACCAGCTCTCCTCAAAGTTCTCTTTCTCTCCTTATCTCTCAACCCTAGTTCATGAAACTTCAAATAATATTTCGATTGTCTAGCTAGCTAGCCGAGTGTCCTCACTACTGCTCATCAATTCTTGTGGGATCGATATTTTACTACTAACGACGTAACTGTGCATTAGGAGAAGGTTCACTTGAAGTACCTAGGCCAAGATCGCAATTATTACAGTTGATGTTGAGGCTTTGTTCTAAAAGAATGAGGTAAAGGAAAAAAGTGGGAGTGTCCAACCTTAGGGTCTCCAGCTATCCACCACTTCCCACTAGAAGGGTTGCATAGAAATATCAACATCTGCCTCATCTATTATCTCATCTTCCATCAAGCATGTATTATCAGGATTTGTAATAAGAATAACAGCAAGATTGGTTGAACATTCATCAAAAGTCCTTTCAATGTCTGGAGTATCATCAGATATATTATCGCCCTGCAAATTAGTAGAGGAGCCCTATTAAGCTACAGAATCATAGGCAAGAATGCCAGCAGCTTCACAATTCATCCCTCTAAAACATCCTTTAGTTGAGACTCTAAATTTGCACTTGACACATCAACTTGCTATAGAGATCGGAGAAACAAGATCCCTTATTGTACCAGAGCTCTTCTAAATCTTGAAACTTAGTCTTCGTCTGACTAGGAGTAGAAGTATTTGAGTCTTGTGAGTCCTTCCAGTCAGTCAGCTCATCAAGTTGCAACTGTTATGGTCTACCTGATAGTGAGTCATCTTGAAATTATGATGAACTCTGATTTTCTTGAGAAGATTGCTCAACACTTTGTATACAGTCATAATAAACATTTTGATGATTCATCAAATCTTGATTGTAGTGTTGAGATGAGTCAAGAATATGCTGTTGCGGTTGTAACTGCTTATATTGCTCAAAAGTGCGTTGAGGCTGAAAATTCTGAGTTCGATGATCTCCCCGTCATAGATAGAAGTACAAGGAACTGAATCATATATGTCTTAATGTTGAGGTTGAAATAAGTATTAAAGTTTCGTTGAAAAGCTAGCAGCTTTTTGAAAGAAGTGACATATAATAGTTGGATGGGATGTACTACCACAAACTCTACAAATGTACTTATTTTCCTCGGTATCTGAATTATATGTTACATTGAACCCTCCAAGTTGGTAAGAATATGTATCCATGGCTTAGAAAAATTCTAGTCTCACTTGAAACAATAGCAATAAAATCATAAGACATGGGGAGTAGTCATAAAATTACACATGGATATAGAAGATATAAAATAATCAAGTCACTCAACTGATTTTTTTTGTATTTGATTAAAGAAGAATTTAAAAACAAGAAGGAAAATGAATAATGAAAAATAAGAAATAAAAAATAAAAATATCTAGAGTAACTCATATGTTAATCAACTAATATTAATCAAAATAGTATCCGACAACACCACCAAAAACTTATTATACAATCCGTAAGTGCACGATTATCGTCAAGTAATAAAATATTGATCCCATAGGGACTGTTAATTAAGCACTATTTAACTTCACACGGTGAGCTATCTGAGCAATCAGAAAGTGATTTATGGTCATGTATACAAGAAGAGAAAGAGAATGAAATCGAGAGAAAATTAGAGAATAAGCGTAGGTGAGTGAAGATGATAGATTCTATTTTAGGATTTAAGTTTCACTATGATACTAGTTAATGTTCCTATGTATTGTTCATCTCCTTATCTCCATGCTTACATTTTGTAGGATTTTTAACTAAAGTTTGGCGTAACCCCGCGCATGTTACACTGAAGAGTTTACATAAGTTCTAACAACCATTAAATAAAGAAACAACTCTAGAAAGTCCGGTTAAAAAGTTATCCTAAGGCCCCCAGTATATACAATCACTAGAACTAACAAATTTACTTTCTAACGGTAGATTAATGCAACTAAGTAGAAGACATAATCTAGAAAGTCAGGTTAAAGAGATACCCTATATCATAGGGTCTTCCAATTATACAATCGCTAGATTAAACAAACCACTTTCTAACATTAATTTGGGAGAAACCTCTAAACTCCAATTAGCTTCCCTTGTAGGGAATTGCCTTCCATTTCAAGGGTGATACCTTAGAAAGTAAGGAATACCCTCTGTCACAAGGTCCTTGGTTAAACAAACTAGAGTACCTCCTCTGCACAATGAACAAAACTCTACATATACATGAATTTACCTCACACACATTTTGTCAAGCATATATAAGGCACAACACACATAGAACATGACATAAACACATTATTGAACAAGGAAATGGCATATACATAGTTCATACATCAACATTGTATCACAAATACTCCCTACATCCTAAGAATCAAAGGATCTACTTCATTGTAAGGAAATACCACCAAAGGATGAAGAAAATAGAAAACTATAACTAAATATATGGAAATAAAGAGAGGAGAGTGTTTATCCTTGAAGCCCGACATCTTTAGAGGCGTTCCCTTGCTCCAGAGGAGGACAGATCATGAAGAAGAAGAGCTCTAGGCTTTTCCCCTAAGGGAAAAACCCTTCTCTAAGGAGAGAGACGAAGTCTCAAATCCAAGTAGAGTTATAGAATGAGTTTCTTGACCCTTCTATACCTCCTCCAAATTTGTCCAGATCTGCCAGGTTTACAGGACTCTGTAAAAATAAGTTTTTCACCCCTTAAAATTGATTTTCTCCGATATTACCCTAAACCAAAGTTACATCCCTTGAAATTATCTATATTCTAATATTTGGATCAAACCCTAAATCCAACCGAACTGAAAGTTATGATAGTTTAAAGTTTTGTCTACAGTCTGAGCAGAGGACCCGATGCAGCCATGCCTAGGAGGCACAACCATGCCTAGGAGGTATGACCATGCCTTTTATTATGGCTAGACCATGCTTACTCTCTATTGAACCTGAAAAAAAGTTATATATCTTGAAGTTAGCTATAATTTGGCATCTGGAATTGTCCATAACTCCAACCGAGAACAAAGTTATACCCGTTTCAAAATTAGTCTGCAGTCTACCCAAATTCGACACAGCCCTATTTTTTGCACAAACACGACCCTGACTCCACGGCACACGTCATGGAGAGGCACAGTCGTGCCAAAAGGCATGACCCCTCTCTGATTTAGCTTGAGAAATATGGCACGACCATGCCAAATGGTACAACTAGACCATGATTTGGCTCCCGAAAGGGGGCATGGTCATGTAATTTTACACGACCAACCATCGGTTGACCTTTAGTGGGAGGCACAACTGGCTCCGAGAAGAGACATGGTCATACCCATAGGGCATGGCCATGTCATGGCTGCTCTTTGGTGGGAGACAAGACGCGACAAGGGGCACAACCAGCTTATATTTTTCTTTAGGAATGGGTGCACAATCGTGCCTTTTGGCATGACCCTTATTGATGATTTTCATAAGTTGCTTCAATGTGTGTCTTTCCTCCATTTTCGCTCCAATTTGCATCATGTCAATCAAAACATGAAAAAAGCAGATCTCTGAACAAAATATGATGGAATTATGACATAATAATAAAATAAGGTGCAATAAACATAGATTATATTCATGAAATATAAGTAGATTTATATCAAATAATGCCTAAATACATATATAATCTACGCACATCACACCCCCAAACTTAAAACTTTTCTTATCCTCAATTAAAAACTACATCTAAACTCATGTGGTTAAATAGTATATCATAATCTCTAATAAGTCGATTTAATCTTATCAAATGATTCATTGGTGAACAAGATACAAAAGTTGTTTAAGTATGGTCTAAGTAATAGTTTGTCATGTTCAATGCAATAATGACATAAATTTGTTATGTATCAATTCCTAAATTTAGTCAAGTCATCATATCACTGTATTCCTTATGCTCCCAACGATAGACACATGCCTGCCACAAGCTTAATTCAACCTTCTCAATCTACTCAAGATCTCAAAGGCAGCTCTATATCAAGAGAAACATAGCAGTTATTTTTCCAATAATCTAAATCGGTCTCAAAGCAATAACTCGCTAGTTTCTACTCATGACAACTAATTTTTTATATCCCTTATTCATTTTTATTTTTCATTTTTTTAAATGATTGCAAACTGTGACACTTTAACATAAATGCACATAAATACAAATATAGAGATATTTTAATTTTTCCAAATAATTTGGCTAACATAATTCAAGCCTCATCCAGTAACCAAAATGTAGTTTAAGAAATCACCATGGAAACACTAGTACTAATCAAGTTCTATGAATCATGACTATTTTCAAGATTATCTACCATCAAAACTCAGCAAAGTATGGAGAGATCCTAAAATAAGTTCAATACTTAAACTCTTATAGTAAAAACATTGCTCACTTCATGTTATCATAGATAAAAAAAACATAGATCACTAAACATACTATCACCATAATTCAATAATAAACCACATGAAATCTAAAACAAGTGTGTTAGTATTTTTACACTAAAGAACAAATAATCATGATGTGATGAATAATGCAACTAGAAAAATTTTATTATGTAAAAAAGAAAAACTAACTAAAAACTAAACTAAACACATCTTTCCAGATATAATTATCAGCACCACACAAATATAAAATATATACTCAAACAATTTCAATGTCATACAATTATAATACCACATATAAATATCACACACAATTATAAAATCAAAACTCAAATAATTATAATATCACGTACAACCCTCAGCACAATATTTAAACAAAACAATAATTCACTTAATAAGAGAAAATATGAAATTCACTTAATAACATGATTTCTTTAATACAAAAAAGTATATGACTTTAAAATGAATAAAATTTATATCAATCATACAAAACTATAAATTTAGATAGCCAAGCAGTTCCAATTGCATCCTTGAGAAAAAAAAATCATTATTTGGTCGAATTAGGTCCACCTTCTCCGCAAAAACTCTATCAATCCAAACATTCCAACAAGATCCACCAAGAGGAATGTGATGCACTTTGATAGTATTCCTAAGAACTTTCCAACAAGATCCATCAATCCACCTTCTCCACAAGAACTCTTAGATAGTATTCCTGAGAGTTGAAATCAAAGCTAAGAATACAGGAAGCAGGAAAAAGAGATGCCTACCTTTCCTATTTCATGATTTCTGCATAAAACAACACTTGTTCCCTTAGGGCCCAAATCCATACTTGTGCACATCTGTTGAAATTGATGTGACTCCTTTAATAGTAAAATCAAAAGGTGGAATTCGGTACCTGCATTCAAAAATATAAGTTAGAGCAAGATAGGACAGTAATAGAAGCTATTATATGATTGTCAAATAGGGTCCATTAAATGATTGCCAACTAGAGTATTGTTCAAATGCACTAGTTCATGGAATGATGACCAAGTACAACTGAGTACCAAAACTGTTAGAGTGGCACATTATGTATATTCCACATAACTTTTTAGGTGATCAAAAAATGAACCTAACTGATTTGCCCATAAAAATTCCAAATTCAATAAATTCCCATCACCATTAGCACAATGCTAAACTAAACTAAATGTTGTTAGTTGAAATGCAAGACTAGCTCAGAAAAGTTGAGATATGGAGATAGGAATAGAGTAAAGCTGGTTTTGGAAAGAAAGTTCTGAATATTTTAAATGGTCACACTTTCTCAAATAGGATTGACATATAGAGAGATACAATGGCATGCACATGGACACCAAAGAAATTGCAATGTCACACTTAAGTAATCAAAGAAATTGAGACTGTTATTTTGTTATTTTATTTTATTTTTGTGTGTCAGAAATGCCACAATGCCACATCTATTTTAAAGCATCTTAAGAACTAAGCATCTAAAAAATATACCAAAGAACTTATCCTAAAAACAACAATAGAAAATCATGTTCAACAAGAAAAGAAAATTTAACATAAGAAAATTGAAAGAAAAATGTCAATCAATCAAAAGAGATTATAGGTTTTTGTAAAAGATACCTCATCTTATGAGCAAGTGGTAAAACAATCCACCAAGGAAAAGGTCAGATGCAAGAAAATATCATATTTAGTTGCCAACTCTTCGAGTTCCTAGAGACAAATAACCAAACAATAAATTACATAGGTAATACATGAAAAATTAAGGACGTCCAATTTTCCATGGAGTCAAGCAGAAAAACACTGAAGAATGCAAGAAATCAACTAAGCACACTTGCCACAAAATAACCCAATGTGGGAAGCCTAGTGTAGAACCAACAATCTGTAAGAATGAGAAGAACAATTTAGGAATGCAGCCTACTAAATAGGTTGTATGCACGAAAAATAAACCCGAAAGGGTGATTAGTTATTGGGTACACATTGCAGTAATCTAAATGTGATTGAATACTTCACTTCACACATAGGCTATCTCATCTTAAACTTATACTGTGCACCAAAAAAGACGCCTCTTACAAAAAAAAAATGAAAGCCATAGTAAGGAAAGAAAAAAATGAAAAAAAAAAAAAACAGAGTAGAAGAAGGGAATGGAAGCGTACTTCAAGGCCATAAACGGTGAAGAATTGGGCAGCAGAGCCACCATCATTGTGGTTCTGTCGCTTAGGGCATTCAAGCATTTGGAAGAGGAAGAGGTTGAATCCATTCGTTCTCTATGGCAACGAGGGTTTGGCGAGTGAGATCGGTCGAGGGATTGGACCCTAGGAGGAGCTCGAGTTCAAGGACAATGACGGGGCGACGTCCAACAAGAGCGCCTTGTCACAATGACGGGATCGACCAAGGAGAGGAAGGATTCCGACGTCTCGACCTCTAGGGAGAGGGAGCGAAGGTTTTGGTTGTGAATGTGGTTTTGCCGGAGAAGAGAGGAAGAGGAGAATGTGGCGGAGGCGTGCGTCAACGAAGTTTTAGGTTTAGGCCGGGGTAAATAAATTTAAGACATAAAATTAACTTCAAGAAAATAATACTATTAACAGTATTAAGCCGTTAATATTTTATTTTAATAGTATATTTTTTACATCATAGATAATATTTATTTTTACAATATGTATTTTTTTAAGGCTATCGTTTATATAAATATAATAATATTAACCGCATATTTTGCATACCATTAATATTAAGTTTTAATAACACGCTAAGTATGTCAAAGAAAAGTTTATTAACTGTGTACTTTTTTTATACGTCGTCGTTTGTAAAAATATAATACTATCCGCAGTGTACTTAATTAGGTACATCATAAAAACTATTATTAATATTAGTACAGGAAGTACCAGATAATCGAACCTAGATTTTGATTATGTCAAATGGTCTAAAGTTAAGTTGTTGTGTGATCTGACAAAGTTGATTGAGCTTGCAAGAAAGTCTTAAATTGTCTTAAGTAAAATTCCTAGTGGATTCTAGGCAGGTAGAAAATCCTAGGGGTGGTAACCCTAGGTCCTAGGAGACGGTAATCCTAGGTGATGGAAAATCCTAGCTACGGTTACATAGGTGGAAAACCTTAGAGGATGGTAACCTTAGATCCTAGGGGTGGTAACCCTAGGTTATGGAAAACTCTAGGGGGAGGTAACCCTATGTCATAGGGGATGGTAACCCTAGGTTATGAAAAACCCTAGGGGAGATAACTCTAGATCATAGGGGGTGGTAATCCTAAATTATGGAAAACCCTAATGGTTGGTAACTCTAAGTCTTTTGGGGTGGTAACCCTAGGCAGAAAATCCAGTCGATCTCGAGGACCAGTTTGACAATAGGTAATCTCTCCTGAGAGGAGTAGGTGAAGGCACGTTCCACATTGAGGGAACAATATGCGTTGGTTCGACCTAAAGTTTCCGGAGAAAATCCGAAGTCAGAACAGGACAATGCGAAGGCTATAAAGTTAATAATGATTTATATATTATTTGCTATTTTTTATAACTCTATTTTGTAGGAAACTAATAGTTTTCCAAGGTCAGACTTAGCCTTGATCGGTTGACCGAAGCAGGGATCGATCGACCGAACCTCTAAAGCAAACAAATAGATTTCCATCCAGATGAACTGGTTCGACCAAAGGATTGGTCAACCAAACTTGGGGTTCAGTCTACCAAATAGAGGGTATACGGTGATCGAAATTAGGCTGGATTGATCGGATCAGACCAGATGAGTCGGCGAGCATAGCGGGATCGGTCGACCAAATGGCGGGATCGGTCGACCGAACGTGGACTCATCTGAAGCTGGATCTGGATGGGAAGACGGACCGATTCAGGAAGGATCGATCGACCGAACCAGGGGATCGGTCGACCGATCAGCGACGAGTCAAACCTGATCCCGAGATCAGTGGATCTGGATTAGGCCTAGCTTGACTATTTAAGGAGGGCTCGACCAGTTGCTTCAACAACACAATTTCCGAAATCAAGAACGAACAACTGCTGCTCTCTTCAACGCTGCTCCACAACCGATGAACAAATTACTAATTCTATTGTTGTCGATAACTGTAAGGTCTCCTCCCGTGCAAGTTAGGAGGTTATAACTATAGAGATATAAATATATATCCATTGATAAAAGAGAATATGTAATAAAAATAATATATAGGCTAAGACCTTATGCTCGTTAATGAAAGGGCATAAATTTACTGAATTTTCTATGAAATTCTAGGGATGTAGTTGGGATTCAAAATGAACTGGAACAACATGGTTTAAAGGGTAGAACTGACAGGATTAGGGGAAACAAAGAAAAGACTAACTAACCTAAAATACCCTAAGCTAACATTAAGTAAGCATAACTACCCTAGGTATAAAATGCCCCATCTTATACCTCAGCCTCACTCCACACCTCACGCCTGACATCGTTTTTTCACGTGCCTCCAACACCGTCTCTAACACCGCGATGAAGCTTCCTTCCCGACGGTCAGAGTTGAGGACGACGACGGATCTGTTGACGAATCTCCACCGAGGGTGGCATATCGGACACGGAATCGCGGGCAAGCGGTAGAAATCGCGAGGGTTGCTGGGAGGAAGAAACACATGAGAAAGGCAAGTACTTCTATTATTTGGGCATGACTTCTATGAGGTAAGGTTTAAGAACTAGTAGAAGTCGATCATTTGCTTCCGAAGCTTGATTGACTGTCAATGGAATTGGGTTTGTTTTGATTGTTGTTCCGTGGTGTTAGTGTTCTGTGTTCCTACGGATTACATGTTTGTCTAAATGCGTGAACGAGATGCTCAATAGATGAATGAATTGTGATGTGAGTCTTCCGGAATGACCTCGTTTTGTTTTGAGCTATTATGTTTCCAATTCAGATTTGGGCGCTCATGATTTGGTTCTGGATTAGATCGGGCCTTCCTGGTGGATTGAGGAATGAGGGATTCTTGCACGGATTTGTGGCTTTGGAATGAATTCGATGTTGTTTGGCTTCTCTGGATAACTGCGGATTTTGTGAGAGATTCATGTGGCATTGTTCTATTTCTCCGGTGACTGTGTCGCTCTATCCCAGGGCTGATGGTTCTTCTATGTGCTTAGAATATTATATCAGAATTTGAATAGACGATTTGGCTTTTGTTCTGAGATTCGATGCAATTCCTTTGTGGTTCTGGAATTTCTGGGTGCAGGTTCAATAGATCATAGTTCGTTTCTTTTTCCCTGTGAGAATGCTCTTGCTTCTTTACGGTGTTTTGTTTCAAATTTTGGACAGAACTAGTTAGGTTAGGTTGAGGTTGTTGTTCTTATCCTTTCCTGTTGCACTGGGAATTTCCAGATTTACATGGATAGGCTGTGTATAGATTATATGATGCACTTGGACTCCTCAGCTACGGTAATTTTCAGGAATTAGGAGTTTTTGTTTAACTTTGTGATATTGGTCTTGCTACCTCGTGGCGTCTTCGTATTTTGAACGGAATTGGTTAGCTATGCTTAGGATTTCCATGTTGTGGGCAGATTTGGTTGGCGTAGAGTCAATCTGTTGATGTTCTGTTTTATTGAAGAGCTATGGGTTTTGGTGATTTAACTCGAATATGCACTGTTTCCTTGCTTAGTTGTGGTTTCGAGAATTTATCGTTGTCGTTGAGATTCGTTCGAGATTGCCATGATTTATGGATGTATTGATAGGTGACAGTGCTAATTTTATGGGAGTTTGTTCTTTTTGTTGTTCTGAATTTATTCTAGTTCTTTCCCTATTTCTATATGCTGTAAGTGTCAAATTCTACCTTAGTTTCTTATTATGTGAGTAGACTTTGTGTTACGTCTAGTTGTTGTAGGCGTTGGAATTTATTTCAGTTCTTTACTGTAAGGTACCAGTTTCTAGTTGTTTCCTTCAAGTGTTGATAAATGATTAGGTGCTGAGTTTCATTGCTTATCGCTCACTTTCATGGATGCTCATTTCCGATGTCTTCCCTTAAGGTAAGAATGTTTACAGAATGGAAGGAATGATTATGCCTAATTAGTTGATTACAGAATAATGTGGATAGATTATGTTTTTTTGAGTGTCTAACGGGATGAGTATGAGCATATGTGGTAGCAGTACGGGTTGGGTGTCCCGGGATGAGCTCCGGGGAGGGCCCTTCCAAACATGACTGATACTGTAATCTATGACTGATACTGTAATTTATTGTTAGCTTCGGCTATATGATTGCATGTTCTCTAGGAGGTACCTCTAGGATCCTGGGACTGTTGACAGACTCAAATTGTGGTTACTGGATATGTGACATACTCACCCCACTTAGCTACGTAAGATCTTTTACTTATTACATTTAACATGTCGCCATTTTGTACATGAATATTGGTATATATATATATATATATATATATATATATATATATATATATTAGATATACCTGCTACTTTATGGATGTCATTCTGCTCATATTCGTTAGTACTTGTTGGGTTGTAGACTCATGATGCCTACATTACAGGTGAGGACGTCTCTCTGGATATGACGGGAGGCCTACGGACGGAGTAGATTAGGAGGCGGGATGGATGCATGACGTTGCCCGATCATTAGGAGTGCTGGGCATACTCGTATCATTGCGAGAGATTTTGGGTGATGTTGAGGATTCATTGTGTTTTCTTGTTGAACCTATACTTGATATGCTATTTCTTACCTTCCATAAGAGAAGAAAATAAGAAGAAAAAAATCTCCTGATGGGTTTGCTTCCTTAAGTAATTGTTTAGTTTAAGTCTAGCGAGGCGGAAAAAAAATTGATCTAGGGATGTTTCAGTTGGTATCAGAGCACACTCCTAAGGGGCAGCATGCCTAAGTCATCTCGTCAGGAACTCGACTACTTCAGCCACAAGTTTGTAAGATTTAGGTTATTATAGTTCTTCATTTAATATGATAACTTAGTCATGCTATGATTGATATATTGATATGTATTTATGAGTCCCAAATGAGATTTTATATCAGAAATATCCAGGTTATGGCTAGTCAAAGGAACAACGGTGACATAGGTGGTCAGAATAACCAGTTCTTAGAGGGGCTTACTGCACTCCTACATGAGCAGAACCGTATCCATGGGGAGCAGATTCAACAACTATTGCAAGCTAGGGAAGAGGAGAGCACACTTAAACGTCCTACATTTAGTCTGCAACTGGTCTACAAGCAATTTCGGGAGCTTGGATCGACTGAGTTTAAAGGCACCACAGATCCGATTGTTGTAGAAGGATGGATTCGATCTCTAGAGATGATATACGACTTCATACAGCTTACAGATGCGGACAAGGTCAGGTGCACGATATTTATGCTGTGAGATGATGCACGAGTATGGTGGGAAGGTGCACGATTGACAGTTGATTTGGCTACATTGACATGGGCTGATTTCAAGGAGGTATTTTACGGGAAATACTTCACTACTGACAACAGAACCTGGCTGGCAAGGGAGTTCTTGGAGCTTCGCCAGGGAGATTTGATGGTGGTTGAGTACGTCAAGAGGTTCGAGAGGGGATGCTACTTCGTACCCATGATTACCAGCCAACCAGTTGAGGAGCTGAAGCACTTTACAGAAGGATTGAGAGATGCCATTCGCCATGACGTCAGACTAAGTCGGGTCACCGCCTCCAGGGAGGCAGTTGGCCAGGCACTGATGTCTGAAAGGGACAGGAATGACATGATCAAGGAAGCCCAGAACAAGAGATTGAGTTATCAGGGAAGGGATCAATAGGAGTCGGGCAAAAAGAAGTCATTTCCTAGTCGGTATCAGGGCAAGCAATCGCCTAAACAGACACAGCCACGTCAACAAATTCAGAAATCACAACCAGCTGAAGGTACTGCTTCCAAGGTTGAGAACAAGGTTCGTTGCCTCAAGTGAGATAAGATTCATACTGGACAGTGTCTGACAGGTACCGATGTTTGTTATATGTGCAAGAAGGCAGGGCATTTTGCTAGGGACTGCCCTCAGCTCAAGAAGTCAACCAAAGGAAGGGTATTTGCCATGACTCAAGAGCAAGTGGATCTAGACACGGCTATCATCACAAGTATGATTCTTGTTGCCAATATACCGGCGCATGTATTAATAGATTCTGGTGCCACCCATTCATTTATATCTGCGACTTACATTGCAAAATGGGGCATTACACCTGAATGAATGATTAAGGGATATAGTATTTCTTTACCTTACAGAGAGGAACTACACAGTTACAGGGTGGTAAGAAATTGTCAGATGATGATGCAAAATCATATCGTAGGTGCAGAACTAATTGTGCTGGATATAGTGGAATTTGATGTGATCCTTGGAATGGATTGACTGACTCAGCATGAGGCTGTCATCAATTGTAAATGACGAACCGTTAAGTTGAAGCTACCTAACGAGGGATTCTTCATTTTTCATGCAATCCCAAGACCATCCTTCCCTCACATGATTTCAATGTGTAAAGCTCGACGAATGCTAAACAAGGGGTGTTAGGGCCTTTTAGTCAATATCACGGTTAAGTCAGAAACTCGGCGACCAAGTTTGGAGGAGGTGGAGATAGCTCGAGATTTTCCGAAAGTGTTCCCAGAGGATGTTGTCGGACTACCCCCGATTCGGGAGGTGGAGTTCGGAATAGAACTAGTACCGGGGACTACACCGGTGTCAAAAGCACCATATCGATTGACACCTACCGAAATGAAAGAGTTGGAGCAATTGCAGGAATTGTTGGATAAGGGTTTCATTCGACCAAGCGTATCACCATGGGGAGCCCAGTGTTATTCGTACATAAGAAGGATGGGACTATGCGTCTATGCATCGATTACCGGGAGCTGAATCGAGTTACCATCAAGAACAGGTATCCATTGCCCAGAATCGATGACCTGTTCGATCAGTTACAAGGAGCAACAATGTTTTCAAAAATCGACTTGAGATCAAGATATCATCAGATGAAGGTGAAGGAGAAGGATGTGTATAAAACAGTATTCAGAACCCGATACGGGCACTATGAGTTCCTGGTTATGCCATTTGGACTTACCAATGCCTCAACAACATTTATGGACTTGATGAACCGGGGTTTTCACCCCTACTTGGACAAGTTCGTTATTGTCTTCATTGATGATATATTAATTTACTCTAGAAGTTGCCAGGAGCATCGTCTGCACTTGACGACAGTACTACAAACATTGAAGGATCATCGACTATACGCAAAATTTTGCAAGTGTGATTTTTGGCTGAATCAGATACCATTTCTAAGGTACATTGTCTTAGGGAAAGGTATAGAAGTTGATCAGCCAAAGTTGAGGCAATCCGGAATTGGGGCACACCAAAGAACACTACTGAGATTCGGAGCTTCTTGGGGTTGGCAGGCTTTTATCGGATATTCATTCAGAACATTTCCCGGATTGCTCTGCCTCTAACCTCATTGACTAAGAAGGGGGGTAAGATATGAATGGACAGACCAGTGTAAGAGAAGTTTTGAGGAGCTGAAGGAAAGACTGACAACGTCACCAGTGCTTGCGTTACTAGATGGTTTTGGACGATTTGTGTTGTACATTGACGCCTCCAAAACTGGATTAGGGGCTGTGTTCATGCAGAATGGGAAGGTCATTGCATATGACTCGCGTCAGTTGAAGGTGCATAAGCAGAATTATCCCACACATGATCTGGAACTGGCGGCAGTCATTTTTGCTCTAAAGATTTGGAGGCACTATCTTTACGGGGAACGATGTGAGATTTTTACAGACCACAAGAGTTTGAAATATTTCTTCACACAGAAGGAACTAAATATGAGACAGAGACAGTGGCTGGAGCTGGTGAAGGACTATGACTGTAACATCAACTGCCATCCGGGTAAAACCAATGTGGTAGCTAATCATTTGAGCCGCAAATCTGCAATGTTGGTGCAGCTAACCACCCAACAGCAGTTGATATCGGAATTTTGACGGCTGAATTTAGAGATAGTAGCACCAAAAGAGCAGCTTAAATTGTTAGCATTGACCATAAAATTAAACCTACTGGATTAAATCTGGGAAGGGCAGATGATGGATCAACAGTTAATCAAATAGAAGCAGAGGGATGAGGAAAAGGGACAAGCTATCTACATAATAGTGGATGGAATTGTGCGTTGCAAAGGCCGTATCTGGGTGCCTAAGATGGGGTCGTTCCGAGAGGATCTCATGAATGAACCACACACTACCCCCTACTCCGTTCACCGTGGAAGCACCAAAATATTCAAGGATATGCAATTACTGTAATGGTGGCCAGGTATGAAGAAAGACATAATCAAAGTAGTACATGAATGTCTTACATGTTAGGAGGTAAATATCGAACATCAGAGGCCAGCAGGACCACTTTCGATACCCATCTGGAGGTGGGAAGAGGTCTCTATGGATTTTGTGATTGGACTACCAACCTTAGATAGGGGATCAAATGCGGTGTGGGTTATCATGGACCGATTGACAAAGTCAGCGCACTTTTTACCAGTAAAGACCACATTCATAATGACACAGTATGCAGAATTGTATATATGAGAGATAGTGCGGCTACATGGAGTTTCGGCCTAAATAGTGTCAGACAGAGACCCAAAATTTACCTCCGGGTTCTGGGAAAGTCTGCATCATGAAATGGGTACCAGACTCACTTTTAGTACCGCATTCCATCCCCAAACGGATGGTCAATCCGAACGGGTGATTCAGATTTTGGAGGACCTGCTGCGAGCATGTATGATGGATTTCAAGGGAAATTGGGAGTCAAAGCTGCCCCTGATAGAGTTCACTTATAATAATAGTTATCAGGTCATAATAGGAATGACTCCATATGAAGCGATGTATGGAAGGAAGTGCAGAATGCCGTTGTATTGGGATGAGGTCGGAGAGAGAGTAGTTCTGTGCCACCTAGTGACCCAAACAGTGGAACTGGTGGAGAAAATTCGGAACAGAATGCAGACAACACAAAGCCGTCAAAAGAGTTATGCAGATCAATGACGAAGAGATTTGGAATTTACAGTAGGAGATCACGTGTTTCTCAAAGTGTCACCAATGAAAGGGGTGCTGAGGTTCGGAAAGAAAGGGAAGCTCAGTCCAAGGTATATTGGGCCTTTTGAGATTTTGGACAAGGTTGGAACTTGAGCTTACCGGGTTGCCCTACCACCAAATCTGTCCGGGGTACACAATGTGTTCCATGTATATATGCTTATGCGATACATTGCTAATCCATCTCATGTGATCGGTCATGAGTCCATGCGGTGGATGCCAGATCTGACCTATGAAGAACGACCAAAATAGATCCTTGATCGCCAAGCCCGAAAACTGAGGAACAAGGAGATCAAGATGGTGAAGATCCTATGGGGAAATCAGCAGATGGAAGAAGCCACCTGGAAAACTGAACAAGATATGCGTAACCGCTACCCGGAATTATTTGCTAAGTTTAATTTTAAGAACGAAATTCTTATAAGGAGGGGAGAATTGTAAGGTCTCCTCCCGTGCTGGTTAGGAGGTTATAACTATAGAGATATAAATATATATCCATTGATAAAAGAGAATAGGTAATAAAAATAATATATAGGCTAAGATCTTATGGGCGTTAATGAAAGGGTATAAATTTACTAAATTTTCTATGAAATTCTAGGGATGTAGTCGGGTTTCAAAATGAACTGGAACATCATGGTTTAAGGGATAGAACTGACAGGATTAAGGGAAACAAAGAAAAGATTAACTAACCTAAAATACCCTAAGCTAACATTAAGTAAGCATAACTACCCTAGGTATAAAATGCCCCATCTTATCCCTCAGCCTCACTCAACACCTCACGCCTGACCTCTTTTATTCATGCGCCTCCAACACCGTCTCCAACACTGTGACGAAGCTTCCTTCCCGACGGTCGGAGTTGAGGATAGCGACGGATCTGTTGATGAATCTCCACCAAGGGTGGCAGATCGGACTCGAAATCGCGGGCAAGTGGTAGAAATCGCGAGGGCTGCTGGGAGTGTTGCTGGGAGGAAGAAACACATGAGAAAGGCAAGTACTTCTATTATATGGGCATGGCTTCTGTGAGGTAAGGTTTAGGAGGAACTAATAGAAGTCGATCGTTTGCTTCCGAAGCTTGATTGGCTGTCAATGGAATTGGGTTTGTTTTGATTGTTGTTCCGTGGTGTTAGTATTCTGTGTTCCTGCGGATTACATGTTTGTCTAAATGCCTGAACGAGATGCTCGATAGATGAATGAATTGTGGTGTGAGTCTTCCGGAATGACCTCATTTTGTTTTGAGCTGTTCTGTTTTCTAATTCAAATTTGGGTGCTCATGATTTAGTTCTCGGATAGCTCAGGCCTTCCTGGTGGATTGAGGAAGGAGGTATTCTTGCACGGATTTGGGGCTTTGGAATGAATTCGATGTTGTTTGGCTTCTCTGGATAACTGCGGATTTTGTGAGAGATTCATGTGGCATTGTTCTATTTCTCCGGTGACTGTGTCGCTCTATCCCAGGGCTGATGGTTCTTCTATGTGCTTAGAATATTATATCAGAATTTGAATAGACGATTTGGCTTTTGTTCTGAGATTCGATGCAATTCCTTTGTGGTTCTGGAATTTCTGGGTGCAGGTTCAATAGATCATAGTTCGTTTCTTTTTCCCTGTGAGAATGCTCTTGCTTCTTTACGGTGTTTTGTTTCAAATTTTGGACAGAACTAGTTAGGTTAGGTTGAGGTTGTTGTTCTTATCCTTTCCTGTTGCACTGGGAATTTCCAGATTTACATGGATAGGCTGTGTATAGATTATATGATGCACTTGGACTCCTCAGCTACGGTAATTTTCAGGAATTAGGAGTTTTTGTTTAACTTTGTGATATTGGTCTTGCTACCTCGTGGCGTCTTCGTATTTTGAACGGAATTGGTTAGCTATGCTTAGGATTTCCATGTTGTGGGCAGATTTGGTTGGCGTAGAGTCAATCTGTTGATGTTCTGTTTTATTGAAGAGCTATGGGTTTTGGTGATTTAACTCGAATATGCACTGTTTCCTTGCTTAGTTGTGGTTTCGAGAATTTATCGTTGTCGTTGAGATTCGTTCGAGATTGCCATGATTTGTGGATGTATTGATAGGCGACAGTGCTAATTTTATGGGAGTTTGTTCTTTTTGTTGTTCTGAATTTATTCTAGTTCTTTCCCTATTTCTATATGCTGTAAGTGTCAAATTCTACCTTAGTTTCTTATTATGTGAGTAGACTTTGTGTTACGTCTAGTTGTTGTAGGCGTTGGAATTTATTTCAGTTCTTTACTGTAAGGTACCAGTTTCTAGTTGTTTCCTTCAAGTGTTGATAAATGATTAGGTGCTGAGTTTTCATTGCTTATCGCTCACTTTCATGGATGCTCATTTCCGATGTCTTCCCTTAAGGTAAGAATGTTTACAGAATGGAAGGAATGATTATGCCTAATTAGTTGATTACAGAATAATGTGGATAGATTATGTTTTTTTGAGTGTCTAACGGGATGAGTATGAGCATATGTGGTAGCAGTACGGGTTGGGTGTCCCGGGATGAGCTCCGGGGAGGGCTCTTCCAAACATGACTGATACTGTAATCTATTGTTTGCTTCAGCTATATAACTGCATGTTCTCTAGGAGGTACCTCTAGGATCATGGGACTGTTGACAGACTCAAATTGTGGTTACTGGATATGTGACATACTCACCCCGCTTAGCTACGTAAGGTCTTTTACTTATTGCATTTAACATGTCTCCATTTTGTACATGAATATATATATATATATATATATATATATATATATATATATATATATATATATATATACCTGCTACTTTATGGAAGTCATTCTGCTTATATTCGTTAGTATTTGCTGGGTTGTAGACTCATGATGCCTACATTATAGGTGAGGACGTCTCTCTGGATATGACGGGAGGCCTGCGGACGGAGTAGACGAGGAGGCGAGATGGATGCATGACGCTCTCCGATCATTAGGAGTGCTAGGCATACTCGTATCATTAAGAGAGATTTTGGGTGATGTTGAGGATTCATTGTGTTTTCTTGTTGAACCTATACTTGATATGTTGTTTCTTACCTTCCATAAGAGAAGAAAATAAGAAGAAAAAAAATCTGGGTCATGGGTTTGCTCAATATAATAATTAGTTTAAGTTATCTGAATCAATTGATCTGTTTCAGTAACTTTGTTATATTGTACTTCAAGTTTTGTAATCTTTATTCAAATTTATAGTGATTGTCCAACGAAAGTAATCAATGATCGTGGGCCTTGGAGTAGGAGTCGTCACGGGCTCCAAGTCAAGTAAAAGAAATTGTGTTAGCATTGCTTTTGTCTTGTTCTTTTTTCGCTGCATATTTTGTGTGTTTTATGAAACGAACGAATTAGCCACAAGTACTATTCAACCCCCCTCCCCGCGCACGCCATCGATCCTACAATTGGTATCAAAGCTACGTTGCTTTGATTTGGTAAAACCACCAATCGAGCAAGGGGTTCTTCTTTGAAAAATAAAATTTTTCAACCCCCCCCCGCACGCCTTTCATTTTTTTCCCTCCAAAATTATTTTTGAAAAATTAATTTTTATATTTCACCATTGGTTAGTATTAGCAAAATATCGCAGTTACCAAAATTTATGATAATATTTTTTATTAATATATTTATTATTTTTTTTAAATCAGTGAATTGCTAGCTTTATTTTTCTCCTGCACTACTAATCTAAGACCAAGTCTTGGGACATTTGTTTTTTTTTCTTTTTATGTGCAAGATTTTCCTCTACAATGACCCACCAAGAAGACTACAACACTGCACATCCGCCTCTATTCTCCGGAGAAGATTTCGACTTCTGGAAGAGCCGAATGGAGTACTATCTGAAGACCGAGGTAGAGATGTTAATCATCATCCAAACCGGTCTTGCGCTTCCACTCGACGGTGTTGATAAACTAGTATCATGCGAAAATTGGGACACGAGTATAATGAAGAAAATCAAGGCTGACGCCAAGGTGACTTGAGCCCTACAATACGGTCTAAGAAAGGAAGATCTAAACCGAGTCGGCCCCTTCAACAACGTAAAGGAGTTATAGAATAAACTAATCGAGCTACACGATGGTACTTCCGACACGAAGGTAAGCAAACAAGATTTAATATTAAATAAATTATATAATATAAAAATACACAAAGGTGAGTCAGCGAGACAACTACATGCTCGCATAAAAGATCTTCTGAACTGACTCCACGCAATCGGACATAAAGTAGATAACTGCGTCGTCATAAGGTACGCATTGAGCGCTTTTCCAAGGAACACCTTATGGGCATCAATGGTAGATGCTTACAAGGTATCTAAGGACCTTTCCTCAATTAGACTAGATGAACTCTTTTCAGAATTTGAACTTCATGAACAGACTAATGCGTGCCTGGCTGAGCAAGGTATTGCTTTGATTGCAGGTACAAGTAGAATGAGGGAACCAAAAATCAAGCGTCGAACCGAACTCAAATCCAAAGACGATCGGATCTCGAAGGCGAAATCACCATCGAACTAGTCAAACTAGTTCGGAAAGCACTTAAGAAGAAGAAGGTGACTCAATCAAACTCGAAGACCAAGTCTGGAGTTATCTGCTATGGTTGCAACCACAAGGGACACTACAAGTCTGAATGTCCAAACCAGAAGCAAGGAAGAAGGAAGGCATTGAAGGCAACGTAGTCTAAGCCATCAGAAGAGTCAGATAAAGAAGGACACGAAGAAATGAGCTCCCTTGCCCAACCGGTATAAGCGTACGTTGTCAAAACCCGAGTCCGAAACCAAGAGCGAATTGGAAACCGAGTCTGAGAGAAGCCACGGATCTGTATCCTTTTCTGAAGGGCCAAACAACATTGTAAGTTCCCTAATTTCTGGTACTCAGATAGATGACTTACAAAATTTAGTTGCATATTTATTAAGAAAGTTGGCCAAATCCAACGTCCAGGTCAAGTCACTCTAAAAGGAGGTAGCAACCCTTAAGGAAACGACTAACTCGAGTTTTTTGACTGAACAAGTTCAGGAAGGGAATTCTAATTTAAAAACTCAGGTCAAAGAACTCATTGGAATGATTTACTTTGGGTTCCAAGAACCTTGACCTAATTTTTGGAAAACAAAGAGTCGTATATAATCGATCTGAACTTAGATAGAAGGCTAACCGTAAGTTTAGATCTTATCTATCGCTTGTTAATCGAACAGATAGAAGAACAGTCCAAGCATGAGTCCTAAAGTCTAATCTGACTAATCAAGTTGGACTTGGTTAATATTGGATTGCCAATGATCAAATTCATTACCTTGATAGACCTTATCGGGACTATGATCCAGGGGGAGCCAACTAAAAGACCGTCTTTATCATAAAATAGAATTGGCAGATGTTTGCTTTACTATTTTTCATTATACATGCTTAGATTAGGGTAGATAAGGACTTAGGCTTGATCCACACTTGACTAGTTAGACCTAGGATTTTTAGAAAGGGAAATTAAATATTTAATTTCTTTAAAAGGCTTTGTCCAGAAGTGGTGGATGATCTCATACACAAGAAGGCCTAGTACCTCGCCACAGTCTGGAAGCTAATTATTGAAATAGATATTTAATTAACTGACTGTTAAATCTTAGTTTAACTCAAATGTTAATCAATTCTTAGATTGGAATTTAAATTGAAGATTAAATTAACCATCTCACAAAACTATTAAGGTTCCCTGATTGAAAATCTAGAAATGGGTGAGATGAACTTAAGTTTAAAGTAGTTAACTAAACCTAAAATAATTAAATTAAAGCTAACTCAATTAAAACTCATATTAATTACAAAATCATAATTACTTTCTAAATCTAATTAATTATAAAAGTTTAATTAATTTCAAAATCTAATTAATTATAAAATCATAATTAATTTCAAAATCTAATTAATCATAATTAATTTCAAAATCTAATTAATTACAAAAGTTTAATTAATTTTAAAATATAATTAATTACAAAAGTTTAATTAATTTTCAAAATCTTAATATTAATTATTTTCAAATCATAATAATTATTTTCAAATCATTAATCATTTTAAAATCATAATTATTTTCAAATCTTAATTATTTTTAAATGTTAATTAATTTTTAAATTATAATTAATCTTCAAAATTTTAATATCGTCAAATGTTTAAATCTAATTAAACTTATATTTCAAAATACAAAATTTAATATTTTTGAAATCTAGATTTAACTGAAATGATTTTTTTAAATATTTTTCAATATCATAAATATTTAACTCTATCTCACATAAACTTATAAGCTGAACATGCTTGATAACCTAAAATAAGTGAGATGAAAAATTAGGAAAATAAATAATAACTTTTATGTTTATTTTACATGCTTGGATTTTAGGATACCTTAAAAAACATTCATTTGGCATTAATTCTTATTTTGTTAAAGTATTGTTTTTCAAAGTTAAACTTTTCATAAGTTCAAAATACTTCTAAAAGAGGATGTTTAATTTTTTTAAAAACTATTTTTGAAAAAGAAAAATAAATTATTTTTTAAAAGACAAAAATTAAGTATTTAATAAAGTATTTTAAAGTATTTTAAAGTATTTTTCAAAAAAATTATTTACTTAGCTAAGTATTTTTATCAAAATATTTTTAAAACTAAGTTTTTATCAAAATATTTTTAAAGCTAAGTATTTATCAAAATATTTTTAAAAGCTAAGCTTTTATGAAAATCTTTTTTAAGCTAAATACTTAACTAAGTTTTTATCAACGTCTTTTTAAACCTGACTAGGTAACTTAGTTTTTATCAAAAATTTTAAAACTAAGCTTTTATCAAAATTTTTTTTAAGCTGAGTACTTTTAATTAAGTGTTTTTTTAAACCTTTATAAAGCTAACTATTGAGGATGTTAAGGTGGATGTGTGGACATACGAAGATGGACAAAATAAGGAATGAGAACATTAGAGAGAAAGTCGGAGTTGCATCTATTGAGGACAAACTCCGAGAGACACGTTTAAGATGGTACGGACATGTACTTAGACGATCAATAAATACTCCAGTTAGGCAATGTGAAACTATGATAAACATGCATATCAAACGAGGAAGAGGAAGACCAAAAAAGACTTGGTTAGCAACAATAAAACAAGATAAAATTTATTTAAATATAGATTATGATATAATAGGAGATAGAGCTCAATGACGTAAAAAGATTCATACAGCCGACCCCACCTAGTGGGAAAAGACTTGGTTGTTGTTGTTGTTGTTGTTGTTGTATAAAGCTAAGTATTAAAGCTAAGTTTTTATCAAAGTCTATTTAAATCCAAGTTTTTATCAAAATTTTAGAAAGCTATGTATTTGACAATTTTTTTTCAAAGAGTTTAGCTAATTGTTTGTCAAAACCATTATTTTCAAAGCTAAAATTTAGCTAAGTTTTTTTTTTTTTTAAAAAAACTAAGACAGTTTCGAAACATAAAATTAGCTAAGTTTTCTAAGTGCTACCCTTCAAGGGGAGCTTAACAAAGTAAATTTATTTTGTACTATCTTAACATGTTAAATAACCTTCTCTCTACTTATTTTATTTTTAATTTATGTCAAAGGGGGAGAGAAAAGTCAAAGTTAAGAGTTAAACATAGTTTTGTGAGTTTTTGTGAAAAAGGGAGCATAAGGGAGTTTTTTTTCTTCAAATTATTGTATTTATGCACATGCTAAAGATCCTTTAAATTATTGTTATGTTTTACTTAACTTTGAACTAGGTTGTCATAATAAAAAAGGGTGAGATTGTTGGTGCAGGAAGCACCAGACGATTGAACTTGAGTTTTAATTATATCAAAGGGTCCAAAGTTAAGTTGTAGTGTGATCTAACAAGGTTGATTGAGCTTGCAGGAAAGTCCTAAGTTGTTTTAGGTGAAAGTCCTAATGGATTCTAGGCAGGTGGAAAATCCTAGCGGGGTGGTAACCCTAAGTCCTAGGGGCGGTAACCCTACATGATGGAAAGTCCTAGCTGCTGTTAGGCAGGTGGAAAATCCTAGGGGATGGTAACCCTAGGTCCTCGGGGTGGTAACCCTATGTTATAGAAAATCCTAAGGGGAGGAGGTAACTTTAGGTCCTAGGGGGTAACCATAGATCCTAGGGGGTGGTAACCGTAGGTTATGGAAAACCCTAGGGGGTCGTAACTTTAAGTCCTAGGGGATGGTAACCCTAGGCAGAAAGTCCAGTTGATCTGGAGGACTGGTCTGGCCACAAGTACTCTCTCTTGAGAGGAGTAGGTGAGGACGCGTTCCCCGTTGAGGGAATAGTAGGTGTTGGTTCGACCTAAAGTTTTCGGAGGAAATCCAAAGTTAGAACCAGATAGTCAGAAGGCTGTCAAGTTAATAATGATTTATATATTATTTACTATTTTGTCTAACTCTGTTTTACAGGAAACTAACAGTTTTGAAGGGTCAAACTTAGCCTTGATCGGTTGACTAAACTGGGGATCGGTTGACTGAACCTGGGATCGATCGACCGAACCTCCAAAGCAAACAGATAGATTTCTAGCCAAATGAACGGGTTCGATCGAAGGATTGGCCGACTGAACTTGGGGTTTGGTCAACCAAATAGTGGATATACAGTGACCAAAATCAGGCCGGATTGATCGGATCAAACCAGATAAGCCAACGAGGATAGAGGGATCGGTCGATCGAATGGCAGGATCAGTCAACCGAATGAGGACTCATCCGAAGTTGAATCTGGACGAGAAGATGGGCTGATTCAGGCAAGATCAGTTGACTGAACAAGGGGATCAGTCGACTGATCAGTGACAAGTCAAACCCGATCCCGAGATCAGTGGATTTGGATCAAGCCTAGCTTGACTATTTAAGGAGGGCTCAACCAGTTGCTTCAACAACACAATTTTCGAAATCAAGAACGAACAACTGTTGCTCTCTTCAATGTTGCTCCACAACCGATGAACAAATTACTAATTCTATTGTTATCGGTAACTTTGTTATATTGTACTTCAAGTTTTGTAATCTTTATTCGAATATATAGTGATTTCCCAACAAAAGCGATGAATGATCGCGGGCCATGGTGTAGGAGTCGTCACAGACTCTGAACCAAGTAAAAGAATTGTGTTAGCATTACTTTTGTCTTGTTCTTTATTCCGCTGTGTATTTTCTGTGTTCTACAAAATGAATGAACTAGCCATGAATGCTATTCACACCCCTCTAGCATGTCATCGATCTTGCACTTAACAGTGCGCTTTAACTGTGTGTCGTTGATGACGCGCTGCGAAATGCCACATTTATTGTAGTGCATGTCCAACACTTAAACTCTTACAGTAAAAGCATTTCTCACTTTATGCTATCATAAATAGAAAAAGACAGATTCATAAATATACTATCTCCATAAGTTAACAATAAACCACATGAAATCTAGGATAAGAGTGCTAATATTTTTACATTAAGGAACAAACAATCATGACGTGATAAATGATGCAATTAGAAAATTTTTATTATACAAAAAGAAAAACTAACTAAAAACTAAACTAAACCAACACATCCTCCAGACTTAAACTTTTTATTATCCCAATGAAAACTAGAAACACAAATATGAAGGAGGTTTTGAAATTAGAGAAGATATCAAGTGATGAGCTTCAAATGATTGAGACATTAATGTGCTTAAAAATACACCTCTGTCTTATATCCACATTCCTCCACAACATTAAATCCTACAAAAAGAAATAGATAAGAAAAATTAAGTAGAGAGATTAGGGTTATTATGAACAAAGTAAAGAAACTAGAAAGAAATAAAAGCTTAAATGAAAAGAAGATTGAACTTGAGTCGTCTCTCAAGAAGCGTTTGTTTTAGGTCATTAGCTTGACCCATTATTAGACTCATCTAAATCATGATCTTGTCAAAGTAAGATATCTACGGTCTTTTTGGCTAATACATGCGAAGGGACATTTCATCGTGGGAATCACATCTTGAGGAATTGTGGCTCTCTCCTTCTTCTTCCCCTTAAAGGTTCTTCCTAATGGTAGGATAAGGCTCACTTAAAGTACCCAAGCTAAGAGCACAGGTCTCTGGCTATCCACCACTTCCCACTTGGAGGAGTGCATACTAATATCAACATTTGCCTTATCTATGATCTCATCTTCCATTAGTATGTATTATCAGGATTTGCAATAAGAATAACAACAAGGTTGGTTGAACATTCATCAAAAGTTATTTTAATGTACGAAGTGTCGTTAGATATATTATCTCCCTACAAATCGATAGAGGACTCCTATTGAGCTACAAAATCATAGCCAAGAATGCCAATAGCTTCACATTCCATCCCCTCCAAAATCCCTTAGCCGAGACTCTGAATTTGGACTTGACACATCAACTTGCTGCAGCGATTAGAGAAATAAAATCCCTTGTTGCACCTGACACTTCTAAATCATGAAACCAATATGATAACCCTCTAACCTACTCAATCAGGTGTAATCAATAAATTGGGAGTACATGCAGTACATCCAAATCTGCACGAACAAATGCATAAGTAGCATATAACAAACATATAATAAGTCATGACTTGCATAATATGCTACCATGAATGGGTCTCATGGTTAGTCAGGATATATAACTAGTCACTGATCGCAGGAGAATTCTCTACCATGGTGGTATCATGGGTGGACAGGATAAGGTAGCTATCTAGCTCCCCAACCACTAACTGCAGGAGAACACTCTACCACGGATGATCCTGTGGGTAGTCAAGTATGTAAACAATCACTATCTACGAGAGAATACTCTACCACGAATAGTCTCGTGGGTAGATAGGATATATAAATAGTTGCTATCTGAGGAAGAACACTCTACCACGGATGGTACCATAGACAGATAGGATATATAAGTGTACAAGCCAAAATTGCTAAGTCAGTAATGACAATCACATCCAAGAGTAAGCTCTGGTAGCTATACTATGGTATGGTCTTACTAGCATATAGTCACAAGCCCAAAAAATTAGCAAGGGGTCTAGTAGAATACTTAGCCATCTAGTTACAAACTATATGTGATAGCATAATACCACTATTTGGTCTAATAGCCAGTTCAAATGCATAGAAATGTAATAAGCAACATGTCTAATAACATGTATCTAAGTACAACAATAGTAAGTACAATAGTAACAGTCTCAATCAAAAGACAACATAGCCATCTAGTCATAATATCTCATCTAACTCCCTAGTATCATCCTGAATACTGTAAACCAAGGGGTTCAGAATCAAGTAGTCATGGATGTTGATCCAAAGAAGATAACCTAGTGAAATGCTCTACCATTCTGCTAGGATATGATATACATCATCTATGGGTAGGAATAGTCTCGTTGATATATATATATACACTTGCATAAGTATACACGAGTATACTCATAGATACAAGCCTAAGTGTATAACTAGATATAATGTAAATGCATGAGTATCGATCTGTAACTATGCTATGATCTAGTATTATCCTACACATCCGAACAATACATCAATGAAGACAAAGGAGACTATATAGAGATCTGGTAGATCAAAATATAAGATCAAGCTCAAGAAATGACATAAAGTAGATATCAAGGTAAAAGTAACTACTATACGATAAATGTAAATAACAAAATCATGCACTAAGATCAAAGATAATATATAAACATGTCAAGAAGTACCTGCCTTTTATCTGTAGATCATGTCAAACTATTTTCACGTCGAGATGCTCGTCTCGAATCCAAACTCCCAATTAGATCTACAACCTCTTGGTGAAGAACTTGGATCGATTTGTAAGGAAAGATAGCTCTCCTCTTTAAAGAGGAGATGGCATCGTTGAGAATTGATCATGTCAATGAGGATGGCTATTGAGCTGCCAGTAGTTAACGCTTCCTCACATTTATAACTATACATAATTCAATCCACCAATCATTCAATTATCAACCCATAATTTTTTAATCACTATTTAATCAAGATTTACCCATGTTTTCCTTCTTCAATTTCCCCCTTTTTCTTCCTCTATACTCTAATGATTGCTCCCAGTAGACTAACATTCGATGGCTGTGGAACACACCAGATCTAATATGCATGGAGGCGGCTGAGGTGCTAGATACTCCAACTGTGAGCTAGTCATGGTCAGAATAGTGATGAGGCAGCGCGCGCAAGGAAGGAACAACGATAACATCATACAAGGTGTGAGGGCATGGGAGAGGGAGAGCTGTGGCTTGGTTGTAGAAGTTCTACTAGAGATGGTCATGGGGGCAGTGCATTACCGGGGATGGGGATTCTACCAGTAGCGAAGAGAAGTAGCGGTGGATGTTGGTGTAATTTGCCCAGGTTGACTAAGTTGACTAAGCTTGAGTTGACTCAAATTTGAGTCTTGATGTTTAAGTTTTGATGTTTGACAATATATGGAGATTGCAAGTGCAATTGTCCATATAAGAGATTGACTAGAAGAGTCAAGTAGGTCAAGATTGACCGAATACTTGATTTGGAAGTCCTAACTGGAGGTTAGGCAAGGGTAAGACCAACGGAAAGGTTGGCAGCAGTGGGAAAAGTCCTAGTGATTAAAGCCAGATGAAAAGCCCTAGTGAGTGAATCTAGGCAAAGGAAAATGCTAGTGGTGAAGTCAGGTGGTGAAAATCCTTGGTGAGTGAAGCTAGATATGTGAAAATCTAGGTAGATCAAGATTGGTCGGACATCTAGTGTTTAGAAGTCCAAGTGGGTCATGGAGGACCGGACACTTGACATGAAATGATAAGTCCAAGTGGATCAAAATTGACTCAGATCACGGTTGATGGGATGTTGGACGTGTGAACCATATACTTTAGTTAAGCAAGTTTGGGTTGGTCAATCGATCAGGTGATCGATTGACCCAGATCCCAATCAATTAGTGGATTGATTGGGCAGTGCGTTTTTGTTGAGAGGAGCTTTATCGATCAGGTCATCGATCGAGAGGAATTCGTGAGAGAATAGAGAGTCTCTAGATGGATTGGGTAATAAACCCAAAGCACTCTCAATCGATCAATTGATCGATTGAGAGAGGTTTTTCGTGAAGCATAGTGCATGCTGTGCGGAATTGATTGGGAAGGTGCCTAATCGATTCCGAGACTTCTCGCGAGAACACAGAGGCACTTTGGATAGATCAGGTGATCGATCCAGCTCCTCCAATCAATCAGCTGATGAATTGGATTATGACCATTGCACAGATTGTGAGCTTTAGATGGTTGTGATCATTGGATTTAACATGGCAATCGATTGGGAGTAAGCCCAATTAATTGGGAACCCTAGATCGCGAAGGATAAATTAAGCCATTGGCAAGGTTCAAACGCAAGAATGCTCACACGATTCTTCTCCTCTACTGTTCACTGGACTTTGAGCTTAGAAGACAAATGTTGTTATACTTTCCAACTTGTTCAAAGGCATCTTCTTCAACAAGAGATCAAGCAAGAAGAGGTTTTAATTTGTATTCGTGTATTTAATTCTTGCTTCGAGTTGCATTTTTGTTGTTAAGTTGTACGAGGTTTTTCCACCTCTAGATTGTTACGAGAAGGAGTTGTTCTCATAGTGGAGAGTATGCATGAGTGTGCATCCTTGGATTAGTCATTTCATCTTGAGGTAGATAGCAAGTAAATCCTAGTGTTAGCTTGGTGGAGCTTCGCTTCATGTTTTCTGCTTCAAATCATCATCAACAAAGCGAGACAAGCTATTCACCACCCCCTCACTCAACAAGTCCCAATAATGGATGGGTAGGCCACAAAAGAATGGAGGACTCAGATGCTCAGCTTTCGGTGAGCACTTGGTGTCCGCGACCAACAAAGGAGAGATCGGGTGCCACTCAGGCACCTGTGGCGATGGGTTGGGGATGGCATCATTGGGGAGATGGGAGAGGGCAGTGTTGTGGAGATGAAGCACGAGAGGGGGATTAAGGAAATGAACTTAGTTTGTTTTCCTTTTTAATACCTAGGTTTAATTACTTATACCCTAGCCTAATGAAATCAATCAACTCCCACTTAATAAACATTTTAAACAGATTTTCTCTAAGCCTAATAACTCTATCTCCTTAAATGTGTCATACAGACTTTGTTTAAATCCTGATTTTTTTAAAAAAAATTCTTGAAAAATCTTATAAGGTTATTTCTCCAATAACACTTATTATTTAATTATCATATCTTATATTTGAAAGTCTTGGTTAATTTTTTTATTATATAAAAAATGGCAAGCTCTCACTAAGAAGAAGGCTATAGCACAGTTAGTCCACCCCTCTTCAATGGAGAAGACTTTAGCTACTCGAAGAGGAGGATGGAATGCTTCTTGAAATCTGACATCGACATGTGGTTCAACATTAAAAAGGGATACATACCATCAAGCGATAATGGAGAACCACTGGATCTTGAAAATAGGATCCAGAGATGAAAAAAAAGGTTCAGATCGACTACAAAGCAATGAACACCCTGTTAGTTAGAACCCTAGAGCCAATCATTTGATGATTGTATTATGGACTTGTTGTATCATATTCTTATATAAATAAAGGCATGTGTTTTGGTTATTATACTTACTTGTATTGGTGCCAAATAAACTAAGTATAATAGCGTCCTTGAGTAGACAGTTCTCACCTATATCAATCGGTTAGTTGAACCGATAGTGAGATGATATAGGGAACACTACTCTTAATCATTCCTAGTCGAGTATTAACATTCAGGGACAATGTTAATGCAATAAGACTAGCATGTAGGTCAACTCGATGACTTGATCTAAGAAGTCATGGATATAGAGATATCAAGTTGACACATGGGTATGCATTGGAGAATGTATACTGAATGACCCGCCATGAGAAAGTATCATGGATCGTTATATGAGTGTCATATACTTTCTCATGTGGCTATTAGTATGACTACTAGTCCTTAGACCTGAAGTCACCATGGATCCCTACATAAGGAGTTATGTACTTTGGTTTCGTCAAACGTCACCCGTAACTGGGTGGACTATAAAGGCGATTACTGGGTATGTAACGAATTATGCAGAGGGATGTGAGTGATGTAGATGAGATCTATCCCTCCTATATGACAGGATCGACATCGATATTCTTGATAGAGTGAGACCACGAAGTGCATGGCCATGCCCAAATGAGTCAATATGAGATATTGAGCTCATTTGATTTAGTGAGTCTACTTGGAGTTCAAGATTTAGATTGATCAGAGGATGACACGGTCTATGCCTCACATTGATCAATCTAGATGTCTAGGATAGAAGGACACTTGTCATATATTGTGAGGAGTCACAATTAGTAGTCATAAGGTGATGTTGGATCTCAACATTCTTGTAACATTGGGTAGTAATGATGTGTTGCTAGATACCGCTCATTACTTATGCCCCTAAATGGGTTTAGGGGCATTACCAACGTTACAAGAACCTATAGGGTCACACACTAAGGACAATTAGATGGAGATTAGGTTCATATGATGAACCAAGAGGATTAGATTCATTTGATGAATCAAATTGAATTAAGAGTAATCCTAATTGGACTAATTGAGTTGGACTCAAGTTGATTCATGTGTTCAATGAGTCTAATTTAGATTATGACTCATTGAATCAATTTAATTAAATGAATTAGATTTATTATATTAAATTGGCTTGAATTAAATGGTTGGATTAGATCAACCATGAGAGAGATTAAGTCAAGTTTGACTTGACTTGAGAGGAAGATGAAGAGTCAAGTTTGACTTGACTTTATGCTACATCATTTGTGACTTGGCATTATGTGGCCAATGATGAGGTGCCACATCATCATGTTTAGCACATGTGTGTGCCACCTCATGGAGGTTACAAATCTCTTTAATGGCCACACTTAATGCAAAATGGGGGTTACACTTTTGTGAAAGTGGCTGGCCACTTTTGTGGTGAATGTGATTTCATTTTTTCATTCAAGGCTAATCAACTCTTCTTCCTCCTTGAGCTCTCTCTTCTTGCTCTCCCTCTCCTATCTTGGCCGAACACCCTAGGTGCTAGCACACCTTGTTTGGTCCTTCTCCATCTAGTGTGTTCGTGTGGATACGTGTAGAGGATTGTCTACGTTGACAATCTTGAGATCCGGCAAGCCGTTGGACTAGCGGGATAGCGAAGGGCATCGCATCGAGGGTAATACTCTTATCTACTGTAGATCTAGAGTTTGAAAACTCGTACTCATATTTTATTTTATTTTTCTTTGCACGGATCCGGTGGCTGGGGCTTTCGGGGTTTCCGTGAGCGAAAACGCGGTTTTCGCGACCTGAAAAACCCAACACACCCTCTAGTGTGGTCCAATAATGGAAGAGCTCAACCAAGTTGGCCTCTTGAAAAATTCCAAAAAACTCTAGGATCGACTAGTCAAGTTACATGAAGGAACCGATGACTCAAAGGTAATAAAGCAAGATCTTCTCTTAAATCAATTATTTAATATCAAAATGTTGCAAGGAGAAATCGTGATACAATTACATGTAAGAATAAAAAACATCATCAACGGGCTCCACTTCATCAGTCACCATCTGGAAAATCGAGACATTATAAGGTACACACTAAATTACTTCTATCAAAATTTGCTATGACATTGATGGTAGATGTCTATAAAGTTTTGAAGGATCTTTCCATTATAAAATTAGATGAGTTATTTTGAAAATTAGAATTACATGAGTGGACTAACTCTAGCCAGACCGAGAAGGACATAGCTTTGTATATAGGGCAAAACAAGAGCAAGGAGACTTAGTTCAAGTCAAAACCAAAACAAGAATCTAAGAGAAAGTTAGACTTAGATTCAAACAATGAAGAAAAAAATAGTAAACATGGTATGAAGGATGTTTACTAAGAAAAAGCTCAATAGAAGAAACCTGAAGAAATCACAAAACATTTCAACCATACTAAAATTGGTAATATTGCTATAGGTGTAACAAAAAGGGCCACTATAAGCATGAGTACCCTAACCTAATGGAGGGGAAAACCAAGTCTGCAAGAAGAAGGAAAGCGCTCAAGGTCACTGAGATGAATCATCATTGGAGTAGTCAAATATGGAAGAACCAAAGCAATCAAGTCACCTTGCTCTTATGGCAATGAACGAAGAATCCAAGTCTGAGCACGAGTCCGAGTTTGAGTCCGAGTTGAGCCACGGATCTGTATCCATTTCAGAAGGACCACAAGAGGTAACTTTACTTTCAAAATTTCAAATATGCAAATTATTAAATGCCTATTTAAAAATTAACTAAATCTAAGGATTATATCGATTTACTACTTAAGGAAGTCAACCACCTTAAGAAGCAAGTTAACTTGAATCCCTCAATTAACCATGTTCAAGAGGGAACTTCAACTCAAGTTATAAAACTTAGAGAAGAAAATTTTACCTTGAAAGGTCAAGTGGAGGGACTCAGAAAATATTAGAAAAGTTCAACTTGGGCTCCAAGTGTTTAAATATGACATTTGGGTCCCAACAAGCTGCATACAATAAATCTGGAGTTGGATATTGTTATGCAACCGCAAGTGCACAGTTTCATCGTCAGTAATTTAAAAGATTGTCGAACCACAGGGATTATTGATTAAGCACTAGAGATATCACAAAGTACGTTATCTAGACAAACCTAAGGTTGGTGAGAAAAGAGAGTAAGAGAGAGAGAGAAGAGGAAAGTGAGAAGAGAGAGAAGAAAGAACTGATCTTGGAGGAAATAAGCTTTGAGAGATGGATTCTAGGATTTCAGTTTCAATATAATACTAGGAGATGCTACATAGATTGCTTAGCTTCCATCCTCTATGTCAATGCTCTTGTAGGAAGTTAGATTGGTCAGTATCCCTTGTTGGGTTTTTCGGGCCGCGAAAACCCCGAATCACCCAAAGCAGTAGATCCATGCAAGGAAAAACCGAATGAAATACAAGTACGAGTTTCAAAAACTTTAGATCTACTCCTAGATCTATGTGTTGAGAGCTTTTACCTTTGAAGCGTGCCCTCGCAAAATTCCCGCTCGTCCAAGGTACGTGTCAGATCTCCAAAGTATCAAGGTAGATACTTCTCTAGTGATATCCACACGAACAAGGAGTGCTCTCTAGCACTCAAGGATGGAGAAGAGAGCCTCAAGTGTGCTAGCACTTTCTAGAGCTCTCGGATAGAATTTGGAAAGGGAGAAAAGAGAGAAAAACAAGAAGACTCTCACATACTCAACTAGTAGTATCCTCTTCTTGTGTCCTTCACACTCTCTTATCTTTTTCTTGGATGAAACTCAACACCTTCTCCTCACCATAGAAGTCACGGCAACAGCAAGAGGGAGAGAAGGAAGAAGCATCAATTGAATGCACCATAATGCCACACAACCAAAAACTCCACCACTAATGTGTGGCCGGCCACATCTTGTAACCTCCCCATTAATGTGGCCGGCCACATTAAAGCCAAGGGGAGGGTGTAACCCCCATGAGGTGGCATGCCTCATGAGGTGGAGGTGATGTGGCAAGGATGAATCATCCTTATGATGTAGCAATACATCAAGTCAAACTTGATATTTCAACTTCTACTTGATCAAGTCAAACTTGACCAATTGTCTTCCTTGTTGAGTTAAATCCAACCTTTGATTCAAGTCAATTTTAATTTAATGAATCTCAATTCATTAAGATAAATTGACTCAATGAATCAAATCTAAATTAGACTCATTCAACAATTGAATCTAATTGAGTCTAACTCAATAAGTCTAATTTGAATCCAATCTTTGGTGCATCATATGAACCTAATCCAATTGGTTCATCATATGAACCTAATCTCCATCCACTTGTTCTTTGTGTGTAACCCAATAGGTTCTTGTAACGTTGGCAATGTTTCTAAACTCCTTTAGAAACATAAGCAATGAGCGGCATCTAGCAATACATCATTGCTACCCAAGTTACAAGAATGTTGAGATCCAACATCACCTTGTGACTACTAATTGTGACTCCTCACAATATGTGACATTGTCCTTCTATCCTAGACATCTAGATTGATCAATATGAGGCATAGACCGTGTCATCCTCTAATCAATCTAAATCTTGAACTCCAAGTAGACTCACTCGATCAAATGAGCTCAACATCTAATGTTGACTCATTTGGGCATGGTCATGCACTTAGTGGTCTCACTCTATCAAGAATACCGATGTCGCTCTCGTCATATGGGAGGGATAGATCTCATCTACATCACTCACATCCCTCTACATAATTCGTTATATACCCAGTAATCGCCTTTATAGTCCACCTAGTTATGGGTGACGTTTGACGAAACCAAAGTACATAACTCCTTATGTAGGGATCCATGGTGAATTCAGGTCTAAGGACTAATAGTCATACTAATAGCCACATGAGAAAGTATATGACACTCATATAATGATCCATGATACTTTCTCATGGCGGGTCATTCAGTATACATTCTCCAATGCATACCATGTGTCAATTTGATATCTCCATATCCATGACTTGTGAGATCAAGTCATCGAGTTGACCTACATGCTAGTCTTATTGCATTAACATTGTCCCTGAATGTTAATACTCGACTAGGAATGATTTAGAGTAGTGTTCCCTATATCATCTCACTATCGGTTCAACTAACCGATTGATATAGGTGAGAACCATCTACTCAAGGACATTATTATACTTAGTTTATTTGGCACCAATACAAGTAAGTATAATAACCAAAATCCAAATGCCTTTATTTATATAGAATATGATACAATAATTCCAAAATACAATCATCAAATGATTGGCTCTAGGGCTCTAGCTAACAATCTCCCACTAGCACTAGTGCCAATCAGTGTAGGCTCTAAGCCCAAATGACCTAGTGTGACCATCATGCTTCTTCTGTGCGAAAGCCTTGGTCAAGGGATCTGCGATGTTAGCCTCTGTAGGTACTCTGCAAATCTTCACATCTCCTCTCTCGATGATCTCTCGAATGAGATGGAAGCGCCGTAGTATGTGTTTGGTCCGCTGGTGTGAGCGAGGTTCCTTCGCCTGTGCTATAGATCCATTGTTGTCACAATAGAGCTCAATGGGGTTAGCAATGCTAGGAACCACCCCAAGTTCAGTGATGAACTTGCGGATCCAAACTGCCTCCTTTGCTGCCTCTTATGCAGCAATGTACTCGGCTTCTGTTGTAGAATCAGCTACTGTATCCTGCTTCGAACTCTTCCAGCTGACGGCACCACCATTAATGCAAAATACAAACCCCGACTGCGATCTATAGTCATCCTGATCGGACTGGAAGCTAGCATCACTGTAACCCTTTACAGCTAGCTTATCACTGCCTCCATATATCAAGAAATATTCTTTAGTCCTTCTTAATTACTTAAGAATATTCTTGACCGCTATCCAGTGACTTTCACCTGGATCTGACTGGTATCTGCTCGTCATGCTCAAAGCATACGAGACATCTGGTCGAGTACATGGCATGGCGTACATGATCGATCCTATGGCTGAGGCATAAGGGATCTGATTCATGTGGTCTCTCTCCTCTCTAGAAGAGGGACCTTGAGTCTTCGAAAGACTCATGCCATGTGACATCGGTAGAAATCCCTTCTTGGAGTTCTGCATGGCAAACCGTAGGAGTACCTTGTCAATGTATGTACTCTGACTTAGGCCAAGAAATCTCTTAGATCTATCTCTATAGATCTGTATCCCTAGAATGCGGGATGCCTCACCTAGGTCCTTCATTGAGAAGCAACTCCCTAGCCAGGTCTTGACAGACTGAAGCATAGGGATGTCCTTCCCAATGAGTAGTATGTCATCTACATACAATATGAGGAAGACAACTATATCCCCTACAACCTTCTTGTAGACACAAGGTTCATCTTCGTTCTTGATGAAACCAAACTGTTTGATTGCATCATCGAATCGAAGATTCCAGCTCCGAGAAGCTTGCTTTAGTCCATAAATGGACCTATGCAGCTTGCATACTCTACTAGTATGCTGTGGATCTACAAAACCCTCAGGTTGTGTCATGTACACATCCTCGAGCAGGTTTCCATTCAGAAACGCGGTTTTGACATCCATCTGCCATATCTCATAGTCATGGTAGGCTGCAATAGCAAGCATGGTCCGAATGGACTTAAACATCGCTACTGGAGAAAAGGTTTCATCATAGTCAATACCATGAATCTGCTTGAAACCTTTAGCTACCAAGCGACCCTTATAGATAAGTCCATCCATGTCAGTCTTTCTCTTAAAGACCCACTCTCACCCAATGGGTTTTACCCCTTCGGTGGATCAACCAAAGTCCATACTTGGTTGGTGTATATGGATTCCATTTCGGATCTCATGGCCTCTAGCCATTTCTCGGAATCTGGTCTCATCACAGCTTCTTGATACGTGGTAGGCTCATCCTCTATGAGCACAATGTCATCATGGTCAGACAAGAGAAATGAGTATCTCTCAGGCTGATGATGTACCCTATCAGACCTGCGAAGAGGTATGTCTACTTGAACTGGTTGTTGTTCCTCAACCCCTTGTGGAACATCATCCACAACACTTTGTGGTTCCAGTTCAACTTCCATCGAGGCTTCAGTGCTAGTATTCGCATCTTGAACTTCTTCAAGATCGAATGTGCTCCCACTAGTCTTTCTAGAAACAAAGTCCCTTTCTAGAAAGACCCCAGTCTTTGCCACAACTACCTTGTGCTGACTGGGAATGTAGAAGTAATATCCCTTAGTTTCCTTGGGATATCCGATGAAATAGTACTTGTCGGATTTGGGTCCTAATTTGTCTGAGACTTGACATCGTACGTAAGCCTCACAGCCCCAAATCCTCATGAAAGACACCTGGGCATCTCTCCCAGTCCATATCCTATATGGTGTCTTTATCACGGCCTTGGATGGAACTCGGTTGAGAATGAAAGCTGCCGTGTCTAGAGCATAGCCCCAAAGGTATGTCGGAAGATCTGTGTGACTCATCATAGATCGTACCATATCTAATAGGGAACGATTCCTCCTTTCGGATACACCATTCCACTGTGGTGTTCCAGGAGGAATGAGTTGGGATAGAATCTCACACTCAGCTAAATAGTCACGAAACTCATGGCTTAAGTATTCACCACCTCGATCTGATCGAAGTATTTTAATACTCTTGCCAAGCTGGTTCTGTACTTCACTCTTGAATTCTTTGAACTTTACAAAGGATTCGGACTTATGTGTCGTCAAGTACACATAACCATATCTACTGAAGTCATCAGTAAATTTTATGAAGTATCTATAACCGCCTCTAGCAGCGACATTGAAAGGGCCACATACATCACTATGTATGAGTCCTAACAAATCAGTCGCTCTCTCGCTATGCCCACTAAAGGGAGTCTTGGTCATCTTGCCTCTTAGGCATGACTCGCATATCTCATATGATTCAAAATCAAATGAGTCCAGCAAACCATCCTTATGGAGCTGGGATAAGCGCTTGTCATTTATATGACCTAAGTGACAGTGCCAGAGATAGGTGTGGTTCATATCGTTCGATTTGAACCTCTTGGTACTAACATTATAGATAGAGCTCTCAAGGTCTAGAATATAGAGTCCGTTCATCAGAGGTGCACTACAATAGAATATATCGTTTAAATAGACAGAACAACATTTGTTCTTTATTATAAACGAGAATCCTTTCTTGTCCAAAAAAGAAATTGATATAATGTTCTTAGTCAATGCAGGCACATAACAACAATCGTCTAACTCTAGTATAAGCCCAGAAGACAGAGATAGAAAATAAGTCCCTACAGCAACAGCAGCAACCCGTGCTCCATTGCCTACTCGTAGGTCTATCTCGCCCTTTGTCAATGCTCTGCTATTTCTCAGTGCTTGTACATTAGTACAAATGTGCGAAGCACATCCGGTATCTAATACCCACAACGAAGAAATAGAGAGGTTGACTTCTATAACATTTATACTTGAAGTAGAAATCTTATTTCTCTTCTTGTTAAGATCTTCCAGGTATCCTGTGAAGTTCCTCTTCCAGTTCCCTGCTTGTCCTTGATATAGTTGACGAAGATGTTCAACCATATCATAGGCACACATCAACTCATGTTTCTTCTGAAGCTCAGAGTTCATGGTTGCGAGCATTAGACAGGACACATCTAATGCGCCAAATTGATGCTTCTTGTAAGCATCCCGGTCAGCTCGCGTGGCAGTGGCAGGAGGAGCCTCCAGAATGGGCTGCTCCAGAACGTACATTTTACGTTCCTGAGTGAGAACTATTCTCAGGTTCCTGTACCAGTCCAGGAAATTTGCTCCGTTGAGCTTGTCCTTCTTAAGGACAGAACGCAGGGAGAAAGAGTTCGTATTCGACGTCATGGTTATCTACAACAGAAAATTTGCAGAAATAAATATCATATTCTTTTAAAATCATTTAATTAGGCCTTTAATTAAATGATGCTCCCACTGAATTCTATAATTCTTGTGGGACAAGATCCACATCATACTAACCCTTGAGTTAGCTTTGGCTAATACGCTCAAGGCTTAGTATGATCGGTAGGTAACGATTACCAATTACATCTCTATGCAACTCTTGTTTATAAAATCAATATCCGCATTTATATTAAAACTCGAGTTAGCTTTGGCTAATACGCCCGAGAGTTAATATAGATATGATTTTGACCTATCTTTTACAACCGTTGGAAGAATGCCTATAGTTGTCTCGATCTAACCGAGCAACTAGGAATACTCAATCTAATTGAGTTTGTATTCACCCATGCGTTGATAGGCGGGACCAAGATTGTCCCTCCGTACCCTACCAAGATAATATGTATTGCTCTGCTTTGGCAGATTCAACAATACATGTGATCGAGGTAGTGATAGGTACCACGGCACGGTTAGGCATTTAGAGTTGGTTCGATCGAGATCTAATCTAATCGAAAAGGATGCATCTTGCGCACGACTTAGATCTAATCTAATCTTAAGGGTGCATCATGTGCACGACTTAGATCTAATCTAATCGTAAGACACTAATTAGTTAATTACTTATTAAACATGCATCATATACATAAGCAATTTGTTGGACCCCGTAGTAGTTTTGATGTGATCAATCAAGTTGGTTAGGTCCTGCTGTGTTTGATCCCTGTGTCTGAGTGTGCAGGAGCTTAGGAACACAGGAAGTCGAGCGGAAGACGCGAGAAGGACGACACGGGAAGGGAGCCGACGGGCTCGGTGCGTCCGAAGGACGAGAGAGCTGCGGAAGAGTACTCCGGTGGGCGTGAAGAGCGTGCGCGGCGTTCGAGGGACGTTAAGCCGGGACGGAAGGCTGCTCGAGGAGAAGGCCGGGAATTGGGTTCGGGTGAGCCCTATTCCGGTTGGTCGCAATCACCTAAAAGAACGGAGCTTCGGAAGCTAAAGAGGAGAAGAAAAGAAGACAAAAGAGGCTGAAATTACTGTAGCAGTAACCTTGAAGGCGCCTTAAACACATTGAAGGCGCCTTGAACACATTGAAGGCGCCTTGAATGATTGTTTAAGGCGCCTTGAGCAGTCCAGTTTGACCGTTTGCGCTGCGGATAAAGTTTTATCCGCAGATCGAGTTGGAGGCGCCTTAAACCTTGTTGGAGGCGCCTTGGACCCTCGAGATAGACTTTCCAGGAGCTATAAAAAGGCCCCTGGAGCTAGGAATTCAACAACAACTCAAGCAATCATTGTGTAGCCATTCCTAGCAATAGTTCTAAGCTTCCAAAGTGTAAAAGGCTTCTCCGCCTTCAGAAAGGAGATTTTTCTACTGAACTTTTCATTGCCTGGATTAACAACCTCCTTGGTTGTAACCAGGTTAAATCCTGTTTTCTACTTAATTTCTATTTCCTTGCTTGGTTTAATTTTATTTCTGCCTTTACTTTATTTACTATTGCATTAATTGAGTTGAAATCCGAGGAGGGTATTTTTATTTTGTGTTTTCAGCAATTCACCCCCCTCTTGCCAGCCTCCGCTGCACCAACAAGTGGTATCAGAGCCTGATCGCCTCAGAAGGACTAACCGCCAACTGAAGCACTACGATCAAGACGATGGCCGGAGTGAACATCCATCCCCTGAAGTTCGACGGAGACTTCGCCACATGGAAGCGCAAAATGGAGGTATTTTTTAAAACGAATTTTGATATTCTTATTACAATGAAATATGATTTTGCAGCGCCGAAAGACAAAGAAGAAAACACATGGAGCAAGAAGGAGCAAGCCGATTTAGTCGCCAACGGAAAGGCACAGCGTTCTGCCGCCGCAGGAGGTAAACCGGATCGGAAGCTACGACTCCGCGAAAGATCTCTGGGAAAAATTCCTGGAACTTCACGAAGGTACCTCCGAAGCGAAGCTAGCAAAGCGCGACATCCTCCGGAACCAGTTGACGAACCTCCGGATGAACCAAGGCGAGAAGGTAGCGCAACTCCAAGCGAGAATCAAGGAGCTGATAATGCAACTAACGAACCTTGGAGAAGAGGTAACCAACCGGGACTCTATCCGGTACGCGCTCAATGCCTTCCCGAGAACTCCAGAGTGGGCCTCCTTAGTAGATGCATACTACATCTCTAAGGACCTCGAGGTAAGTACGTTAGAACAGTTATTTTCGACTTTTGAACTTCACGAATCTCGAGTTTCAGAGCCAAATGGAGTAGAGAAGACCGGTCAGAACATAGCTCTAAAGGCAAAAGTAATCGGTTCTGACTCCGAAGTCTCGGTCGATGAATCCGAAGCAGCACTACTGGTAAAACGGTTCAATAAGTTTTTTAATTCTAATAAATTTAGACCGCAGAAAAAGAGGCATCAACAAAGAAAAAGGACGGTTCGCTGCTACAACTGCAACGAAGAAGGGCACATCAAGGATGACTGCCCGAAATTAAAGAGAAAGGAGAAAGAAAGGGAAAAATCAAAAAGCAAGAAACCAGAATCCTCCAAGCACAAGAACCTGAAGGCTACTTGGTCAGATTCATCATCCTCCGAGTCAGACATCGAAGAATTCTCGGGACTAGCACTGATGGCCAACCATCAGCTAGAAGAAACGTCTAGCTCAGAAATGAGCATAGATGAAGGGGGAGGAACATCAGAAGGAGAAAGCAATGATGAAGGGGGAACATCGCAAGATGAGGTAAGTAAGGTACGTGCCCTAAACTCTAAACAGTCTTTTGAGTTTATTAAAGCTTTGTCTAAAGAATTAGATCAATTAGAAAAAGAAAATAAAAATTTGAAATCTGAAAATAAAAATCTAAAATTAGAAATTGAGAAATTAAGAAATAGTACATGTTTAAATAGATTTCCAAATTCAAAAATTAAAGTTTATGGAAAATTGAACTGGTATATTAGAAACCATCAGGGCCAGCTTAGAAGGATACCCAAAAATTATGTACCCCCTAAGTATCTGAATAACCCTGTAGGTAGGAACCTCTATTGGGTTCCAAAATCTGTGCTTAATTAATTTTTCAAAAAAAAAAAAATTAAAAGCTTACAGTGAGAAAATTAAATATTGAAATTCTTTATGGAAGCTTTGTCTAAGGAAGTGGTTGTTGCTCCAATAACCAAGAAGGCCTAGTGCCTCGCCACGACCTGGAAGCTAAAATATTGAAAAAAAATGTTTAATTAACTTTCTGAAAAAGCATTAAACTAGAATTAAATAATGCTTTAAAAGTTCTTAAATCTTTTTAAAATTCTAAAAAGTCAGATTGTGAAAATTCAAAAATTTAAATTTGACTTAGAAATTTTTTTATTGACTTAGAATTTTTTTTTAAATTCAAAATTTTGACTTAGAAATTTTTTTTGGAAAAATTCATATTGACTTAGAAAATTTTTTTTGAAAATTCAAAATTTTGACTTAGAATTTTTTTTGGAAAAATTCGTTTTTGAATTAGAATTTTTTTAAAATTCTATACATTTCACTTAACTTAGGTTATTTTTTTAACCCCATTTTTGTTGTGATCAAAGGGGGAGAGAAAAATACAAGTTTAGGGGGAGTTAGAAAATTTTGAAATTTCTGTTATTATAAAAAGTGTTGCAATTTTACTAATTGCAAAAAATTATGCTTAACTTGTTAGTTTAGTAATTTTTTCTTTAAAATTACTTTTTATGTCTATTTTAACCCTAACTTGAACTTGGGTTGATGCACATCAAAAAGGGGGAGATTGTTGGACCCCGTAGTAGTTTTGATGTGATCAACCAAGTTGGTTAGGTCCTGCTGTGTTTGATCCCTGTGTCTGAGTGTGCAGGAGCTTAGGAACACAGGAAGTCGAGCGGAAGACGCAGCTAGCGAGAAGGACGGCACAGGAAGGGAGCCGACGAGCTCGGTGCGTCCGAAGGACGAGAGAGCTGCGGCGTTCGAGGGACGTTAAGCCGGGAGGAAGGCTGCTCGAGGAGAAGGCCGGAATTGGGTTCGGGTGAGCCCTATTCCGGTTGGTCGCAATCACCTAAAAGAACGGAGCTTCGGAACCTAAAGAGGAGAAGAAAAGAAGACAAAAGAGGCTGAAATTACTGTAGCAGAAATTACTGTAGCAGTAACCTTGAAGGCGCCTTAAACACATTGAAGGCGCCTTGAACACATTGAAGGCGCCTTGAATGATTGTTTAAGGCGCCTTGAGCAGTCCAGTTTGACCGTTTGCGCTGCGGATAAAGTTTTATCCGCAGATCGAGTTGGAGGCGCCTTAAACCTTGTTGGAGGCGCCTTGGACCCTCGAGATAGACTTTCCAGGAGCTATAAAAAGGCCCCTGGAGCTAGGAATTCAACAATAACTCAAGCAATCATTGTGTAGCCATTCCTAGCAATAGTTCTAAGCTTCCAAAGTGTAAAAGGCTTCTCCGCCTTCAGCAAAGGAGATTTTTCTACTGAGCTTTTTCTTACTGCCCTGGATTAACAACCTCCTTGGTTGTAACCAGGTTAAATCCTGTTTTCTACTTAATTTCTATTTCCTTGCTTGGTTTAATTTTATTTCTGCCTTTACTTTATTTACTATTGCATTAATTGAGTTGAAATCCGAGGAGGGTATTTTTATTTTGTGTTTTCAGCAATTCACCCCCTCTTGCCGGCCTCCGCTGCACCAACACAATTAACTAATTAATCTATTTGTGATTTAGTCATGGCCCCACTATGATCTTCTCAAGCCAATGAGAAGATCGAATGGTCAACCTAGGGTCAACAGCTTCTCCAAGCTCCTCCCTTTGACCACCTTGTGTTGCTCGTGCCCGCCTCGGAACTCCGTCTCGTGTGGACCCTCCACCGCTTCAATTTGTACATTACAATTTGAAACTCGAGTTACATTCGAGTCTAAATCTAATTTACAACCAGAATATATGAGAAAGGCACGATGCGCAGGTCGCGGAAAAATAAAAATATACAACACGCGCAAACACATAACGGCACGCAGACCGTATTATGAATTACAACACAATCCAATCATATTGGGTTTTTGGGCCATGACTATCACAAAATTAATATATAATTCAAAATTATATATTTTCATAATTTTCTATAATTTTAAAATTAATTTTTTACAATTTTTACGAGTAAAATTTCCCGGCGGTCCCGTTTAGCAGTTTCGGGCGCAATCGCGGAACGGATCCCCTTGCGGGGCCAGGGGCAGCGCCCCTACCCATTATCTAACCATCACGAGGGTTCCTTTGCAATCCAACAGCGCCTAAACTCGCTGTCCCAAAACGATTTGGGTCGAGACATTGCCGTTTCGGAAAAATCTTCCCGGCAGGTTCGTTTTTAGTGATTTCGGGTGCAATCGCGGAGCAAATCCCCTTGCGGGGTTAGGGGCAGTACCCCTACCCACGATCTAACCATCGTGAGTTGCTCCTTTGCGATCTAATGGCACCCAAGCCCGCTGTCCCAAATAGATTTGGGGCAAAACGAAGCCGTTTAAGGAAAAACTTCCCGATAGCCGAAGCCTACAAGTGCCGAGATACTTGTGCTTCGCTTCTATGGAAAAATTACCCATAAAAACTTAAAAAAACTAAATTTTACAGAAAATAACAGAAGGTTTAGTTTTGATAAAACCAAAAAATTAAACTCGTACAGCCTTGCACGTGGCTCTGATACCACTGTTGGGTTTTTCGGGCCGCGAAAATTGCTTTTCGCGTCGTGGAAACCCCGAATCACCCAAAGCCGTAGATCCGTGCAAGGAAAAACCGAATGAAATACAAGTACGAGTTTCAAAAACTTTAGATCTACTCCTAGATCTATGTGTTGAGAGCTTTTACCTTTGAAGCGTGCCCTCGCAAAATTCCCGCTCGTCCAAGGTACGTGTCGGATCTCCAAAGTATCAAGGTAGATACTTCTCTAGTGATATCCACACGAACAAGGAGTGCTCTCTAGCACTCAAGGATGGAGAAGAGAGCCCCAAGTGTGCTAGCACTTTCTAGAGCTCTCGGATAGAATTTGGAAAGGGAGAAAAGAGAGAAAAACAAGAAGACTCTCACATACTCAACTAGTAGTATCCTCTTCTTGTGTCCTTCACACTCTCTTATCTTTTTCTTGGATGAAACTCAACACCTTCTCCTCACCATAGAAGTCACGGCAACAGCAAGAGGGAGAGAAGGAAGAAGCATCAATTGAATGCACCATAATGCCACACAACCAAAAACTCCACCACTAATGTGTGGCCGGCCACATCTTGTAACCTCCCCATTAATGTGGCCGGCCACATTAAAGCCAAGGGGAGGGTGTAACCCCCATGAGGTGGCATGCCTCATGAGGTGGAGGTGATGTGGCAAGGATGAATCATCCTTATGATGTGGCAATACATCAAGTCAAACTTGATGTTTCAACTTCTACTTGGTCAAGTCAAACTTGACCAATTGTCTTCCTTGTTGAGTTAAATTCAACCTTTGATTCAAGTCAATTTTAATTTAATGAATCTCAATTCATTAATATAAATTGACTCAATGAATCAAATCTAAATTAGACTCATTCAACAATTGAATCTAATTGAGTCTAACTCAATAAGTCTAATTTGAATCCAATCTTTGGTGCATCATATGAACCTAATCCAATTGGTTCATCATATGAACCTAATCTCCATCCACTTGTTCTTTGTGTGTGACCCAATAGGTTCTTGTAACGTTGGCAATGTTTCTAAACTCCTTTAGAAACATAAGCAATGAGCGGCATCTAGCAATACATCATTGCTACCCAAGTTACAAGAATATTGAGATCCAACATCACCTTGTGACTACTAATTGCGACTCCTCACAATATGTGACATTGTCCTTCTATCCTAGACATCTAGATTGATCAATATGAGGCATAGACCGTGTCATCCTCTAATCAATCTAAATCTTGAACTCCAAGTAGACTCACTCGATCAAATGAGCTCAACATCTAATGTTGACTCATTTGGGCATGACCATGCACTTAGTGGTCTCACTCTATCAAGAATACCGATGTCGCTCCCGTCATATGGGAGGGATAGATCCCATCTACATCACTCACATCCCTCTACATAATTCGTTATATACCCAGTAATTGCCTTTATAGTCCACCCAGTTACGGGTGACGTTTGATGAAACCAAAGTACATAACTCCTTATGTAGGGATCCATGGTGACTTCAGGTCTAAGGACTAATAGTCATACTAATAGCCACATGAGAAAGTATATGACACTCATATAACGATCCATGATACTTTCTCATGGCGGGTCATTCAGTATACATTCTCCAATGCATACCCATGTGTCAACTTGATATCTCCATATCCATGACTTGTGAGATCAAGTCATCGAGTTGACCTACATGCTAATCTTATTGCATTAACATTGTCCCTGAATGTTAATACTCGATTAGGAATAATTTAGAGTAGTGTTCCCTATATCATCTCACTATCGGTTCAACTAACCGATTGATATAGGTGAGAACCATCTACTCAAGGACATTATTATACTTAGTTTATTTGGCACCAATACAAGTAAGTATAATAACCAAAATCCAAATGCCTTTATTTATATAGAATATGATACAATAAGTTCAAAATACAATCATCAAATGATTGGCTCTAGGGCTCTAGCTAACATCCCTAAGTATCGTATAGAGGCAATTCCTGTGAAATCCTGTAACGGTTAACCCCCCTGTCACGAGGGCGCTTTGGTAGATCACAAGGATACGTGTCTAGTAGATAACAATAAGGATAAAGGGTGTGATTTGGCATGGTTTCCTACTTCCTTATGGAGGAATTGCCTCTCCTTTCGAGAGAATGTCCTAGAGTTCCGTGAACGGGTTACCCTTGTCACTAGGGTCCCTCAGGTATACGATCTAGAGCACTCTTTCTACGAGAGCAGCAGATTCCTAGGGGATTGTTTCTCCTTTTAAGGAAACACCCTAGACGTCTGGAAAGGGTCACCCCTGTCACTAGGGCACCTTGGTCAATACGCTCTAGGGTATCCCCTTTGCGGGATTAACAATCCTCCACATCAAACAATCAAAGCATAGAAATATAAACATATCACACATGCATGAACAAGACATTGACAAGTCATCGAATAGAAACAGGATGAATCTATATAGTTCTACATCTCCATCGCATTACAAATACTCCCTAATCCTAGAAGAGGGCGTCTACTCCATGTGGGGGAAGAACAACCCCAGAATATAAAGAAAGACATACTTATAACCCTAGAAGAAAAGGAAGAAGAGATGCTTGATGATTCCGATGTCTTGGGGGATGCTTCCTTGCTCCGGAGATGGACGGATCACGAAGGGACAGCGGTGGATGAAGCTCTACGGCTTTCCTCGAGGGGAGGGATGAAGTACCGAACCAAAGATCCCCCTCCGAATAGGTTTCTTGACCCTTTTATAAGCTAGGGTATGGGCGCCGCACGACCCGTGGCACCACCGTGCAAGGTTGGCACGACCATGCCCATCCTCTCTTCTGGTGAAGCTGCACGGCCGTGCTGGTTGGCATGGCCATGTGGTCTCTAGCTTCTGCTCCCTGAGGAATGGCCGTGCAAGGATGCACGGTCGGGCATTCCTTTGTCTCGACCTAGGGTGGCACGGTCGTGCAATGATGTACGGTCGTGTGCTGCTTTGCCTCTGCTGTGGCTGCACGGCCGTGCAAGGGTGCACGACCATGCACTGCTTCGCCTCTGCCATGGTCGCACGGTCGTGCAAGGGTGCATGGACGTGCACTGCTCCCTTCTGTCTGGTCACACGACCATGTTCTTTGGCTTGTTTCGGTGCGTGGATAATCTTCATTTTTGCTCCAAAAGTCATCCCTGTCAACACAAAACCAAACAAAAAGTAGATATCCGAACAAAAGAATATATATAATGAATACAAGACGAAAGAGGCAATCATGCAACAAATATATATGAATAAAGTACGTGAATGTGCGCTAAAACATACATAAATGATCATAATATTTGCACACATCAGATATAAAGATAACTCAAACAACAAACCTTAACATGTCTTTATTGAGTCAAAATATTAGAAACAAAGTCCAAGCATGGTTTCCAAAAACTTATCTAACAAAGCAAGTAGGACCAAATCAATATTATGTACCTAAAAATAACATTCATTACTTAAACATAAAATATAAAATCTATGCTTCAGGGGGGAGGCGGCAAACTAGTTATGACCTCAATAACTTAACCCACCCACTTGGGTATTTAGGACTAGAGAAATTAGGGATAGTTCAAACCTATTAGATTAAAGTCTACTATTAAGTTCTCTAGGTGAGACTTGTTGGTACGGGAAGCATCCGACGATCGAACCTAAGTTTTGATAATGACAAAGGGTTCAAAGTTAAGGTTATTTGTTATCTAATGGCTTGAATGAGTTTGCAAGAAAGTCCTAAGTGTACTTAGGCAAAAGTCTTAGCTGCGATTAGGCAGGTGGAAAACCCTAGGAGGTAGTAACCCTAGGTCCTAGGGGGTGGTAACCCTAGGCGGAAAGTCTTGGCGGGCTGAGAGATTTGCGCAAAATCCTAGGGGGTGGAAACCCTAGGTTGAAATCTTGGTGTTACAAACCGGGTGGAAGACTGGACGGGTCGGGGAGAGGATGTCCAACATGAAGACCGGAAGCTTCGGACGCTGAGCAAAAGTCTAGTTGGTCTGGAGGATCAACTGGCAATAGGTAAACTCTCTTGACTTGAGTAGGTGAGGCGCGTTCCCCGAAGAGGGAACAGTAGACGTCGGTTTGACCTAGAGTTTCGACAAAACCCGAAGTCAGAACCGGACAGTCAGAGGTTGTCAAATCTTATATTAAATACATTGTTTTTGCCTGTACTAACTTTATTTTACAGAAAATAAAGGTGCTGGAGAAAACTGGTCCGGGCGCCTGAAACTAGTCTGGGCATTCGAAGTCGATCCGGGCGCCCAGAACCCAAAAGTTATTGGGAAGCTGACGTAGCGTGCGTGGAATTGCCGAGCCACGTGGTCCAGGCGCTCGTAGGGGTTCCGGGCACCCGGAACTGCCTATAAAAGCAGCCTTGACCAGAAGCTCTAGAACAACCAACGAACAACTTTCGCTTCATCGAGCTACTCAGAAAACACCTCCTTGAAGCTCAAAAGCTACTCCGATAACTATCGCGCTGAAGATTCATATTTCTGAGTTATTGGTATTGCTTAAAAGTTCTCTTATTACTTGTAGTCAATCATTATACTTGTACTTATTCCAGATTGATTAGTGATTTCCCATCGAATGCACTATTATGCGCGGGCCTTGGAGTAGGAGTCACCACAAGCTCCGAACCAAGTAAAAAAACTTTATGTTTACATTATGTGTTTTATTTTCCGCTGCATGTTTTACTTTGAAAATTTTGAAACGAACGAAATAGCCACGAGCGCTATTCACCCCCCTCTAGGGCTTTCGATCCAATAAGACTAACTAAAAATCTTTGTCTAAGGCACATAGTTACTTTAATAATATCCAAGTTACGCACCACAACCTTGAAGCTTATTCAGAAAAGCTTGCTTGGGATACCCAAAGATACACTTAAATCAAATACAAGTTAAAATAATCCCTGATAATTGAGCATAATTCATCTCACAAAAGCTATAAGATTACCTTGATTAATAACTTATACGGGGTGAGATGAATAAAATTAATTAAAATATTGAATTAATTGAAACTAAATTAAAATAATAAATTAATTAAAATCATAAAATTAACTAAAATAATAAATTAATTAAAATCATAAAATGGTAAATTAAAAAATAAATAAATAAAATTAAAATTTTAAATTAATTAAAACTAAATTAAAATCATAAAATTAATTAAAATCTTTAAACTTAATTCAAATCTTAAATTAAATTTAAAACATAAATTAAATTAAAATTAAACCTTATACTTAAATAAAAATAAAACTTAAATTAAAATTAAAATAAAATTAAAATAAAACTTAATTTTATGACTAAAATAAAACTTAATTTTAAAACAAAAATAAACTAAGTTTAATTAAATTTAAACACAAATTAAATTAAATTTAAATTAAAAATAAATCCATCAAACCAAAACTTTTCTCTAACTCCTAATTTGTATATAGGAACACAAAAACTTGGATAAATGGATATTAGACAGTAGATGCTCCAGACATATGATTGGAGATAGACAAAAATTCACGAACATAAAGTTTAAAAAATCTAAGATCAGTTGCCTTCGGTAATAATGTCAAACATAAGGTAATTGGAACACGTGATATTTAGTTAGCATTAAATTTATTAATTAGAAAATTTTTACTTGTTAAAAATTAACTTTAACCTGCACAATATTAGTCAACTTTGTGATGTTGGTTTTGTAGTTAAGTTCTTATCATCTGTATGTTTATTAAGTCACTTTGATTATTCAAACATAACCCTAAAAGGACTTAGATAAAGCAACATCTATTCTCACTTGACACAATAAAAAGAAACATAGTTATGGCATAGGAGATTAGCTCACATCTATATAAGAAATATACTAAATATAAATAAAGTTGAACTACTAAAAGGATTACCTAAACTAGGGGTCATATATAACAAAATTTGCAATACATGCCAAAAAGGTAAACTAACCAAGTCAACACACAAATCAACTAACCAAGGACAAACTAGTACAATACTTGAACTATATTACAGTTACACATACTTGACTCTCATGAAATAAAATCAATAAATGGATGTCTGTTTTGTCTAGTTATAATTGATGATATTCTAGGTATACCTAGGTAAAATTCTTAAAATCTAAAAATGAAACATTTGAAATATTTATTAATTTTTGTAAACAAATAGAAAATGAAAAGGACCTAAAAAATTTAGAAAATTAGAAGTGACAATGGTGGAGAATTTAAAAATTATAATTTTACAAATCTTTGTCTAGAAAATGGATATCATCATGAGTTCTCATGCCCTAAAACACCTAAACAAAATGGAATAATAGAAAGAAAAATTAGAACTTTACAAGCAACTAGTGTTGGGTTTTTCGGGCCGTAAAAACAACTTTTTGCATTGCGGAAACCCCGAAACCCATGCCACGGATCCGTGCAAAGTTTATAAAATTTTGAAAAACTTCATGTACGAGTTTCTAACCTGGATCTACACTAGATCTACAAGGAAGAAAAGAAATTTACCCTTGATGCGAAGCCCTTTGCGTATCCCGCTCGTCCAAGATTCGCCGGATCTCGAGAGTATCAAAATAGACACTCCTCTATGTGTATCCACACAAAAAAGAGATGGAGAAAACAACTAAAAGGTGTGCTAGCACCCTTAGATGGTCACGACAAGGAGGAGGAGAGGGAGAGAAGAAACCTTGAGAGGAGGAAGAAGAAATGAATTGCCTTGAATGAAAATCAATTCATTCCCCTCTAAAAGTGGCCGACCACTTCATGGCATGTAACCAGCATGGAATATCAAGAGTCAAGTCTCTTGATCTCCTCCATGAGGTGGCATTTGGTCAAGTCAAACTTGACCAAATGAAGAAGCCTTGATGATGTGGCATTGGTCAAGTCAAAGTCAAGTCAAAACTTGACTCTTCATCTTCCTATTTAAGTCAAGTCAAACTTGACCACTTCACTCCCTTGGTTGATCTAATCTAACCATTGGTTCAAGACAATTTTAATTTAATGAACCTCTATTCATTGAATTAAATTAATTAAATGAGTCTAAGTCCAAATTAGACTCACTTAACACATGAACCAAATTGAGTCCAAAATTAGCCTAATTTGGATTACTCTTAATCCAATTTGGTTCATCACATGGACCTAATTCGTTAGGTTCATCAAATGAACCTAATCTCCATCTAATTGCCCTTTGTGTGTGACCCTATAAGTTCTTATAACATTGGTAATGCTCCTAAATCCATTTAGAAGCATAAGTAATGAGCAGTATATAGCAACACATCATTACTACCCAAGTTATAAGAATGTTGAGATCCAACATCACCTTGTGACTACTAATTATGACTCTTCACAATATATGACAAGTGTCCTTCTATCCTTGACATCTAGATTGATCAATGTGAGGCATAGACCGCGTCATCCTCTAATCAATCTAAATCTTAAATCCCAAGTAGACTCACTCAATCAAATGAGCTCAATATCTCATATTGACTCATTTGGGCATGGCCATGCACTTCGTGATCTTACTCTATCAAGAATATCGATGTCACTCCCGTCATATAGGAGGGATTGATCCCATCTACATCACTCACATCCCTCTGCATAATTTGTTACATACCCAGTAATCGCCTTTATAGTCCACCCAGTTACGGGTGACGTTTGATGAAGCCAAAGTACGTAACTCCTTATGTAGGGAACCATGGTGACGTCAGGTCCAAGGACTAGTAGTCATACTAATAGCCACATGAGAAAGTATATGACACTCATATAACGATCCATGATATTTTCTCATGGCGAGTCATTCAGTATACATTCTCCAATGCATACCCATGTGTCAACTTGATATCTCCATATCCATGACTTGTGAGATCAAGTCATCGAGTTGACCTACATGCTAGTCTCGTCGCATTAACATTGTCCCTAAATGTTAATACTTGACTAGGTGTAAAATACCGGAAAAGGGTAGATAATAATAAGGGAATTTTTCAGAACTTTTGGAAATTTTTCGAGAATTTTTTGTAGAACGTATGGACGTGTTTACGGGGATAAAAATGGGGTCCGGAAAAGCCTGTTTAGGCTACCCCATTTAAGTGAGGAAAAGTTATTTTTCTTTTCCTTTCTTATTCTCTTTTTCTTTTATTTTTATTTTCCTTTTTCCTTAGTCGAACACCATTTTTTTGCCCGAGTCTTCTTCCCCGCGCCTTCTCCCCCTCGCGGTCGATCTGCCCTAACCGCAAGCAGGCGGTTTCCTTCTCCCTCGAGTACAAGCCGTGGCCAAGGGAAGTCTCCCCTCTTCTCATCGATTCTGCCCTAGGTGCCGGCGCCGAGTTGATCCTCTTCCCCTGCTTCCGTGCCCTAGCCTCTCTATTCGGCCCCGTCTCCTTCTCTCCTTCTCTGAGCCGCCAGCACAGTCGACACCGCACGGAATAGTGCCGACCAGCGCCGCCGAATTCATGTGCCCAAGCTGAATCCTTCCCACTGCCGGCACCAATTTCCTCCAACGCCGATGGTCGAAGCACCTCTTGAAGTTCATCCGGTGGCCACCCCGAGCATCACGGAGTTTCTTCTCCTCTGATTGCCACCAGATCCCATTCCTTCGGCCAAGCTTCAACTCCTGTGCCCTAGATCGCTGGAATCCAGAAGCTTGCGTTGGTCTTCGGTTAGGAGCAGCAACCCAAGCATTGGTGTCCCCTTCCGTGCCCTAATTCCACTGTTGGATCTACTTCAGCCACGTTGTGCCCTAGTCTGGATCAAATGCCCTGCAGTGAGGAAGAGGTCATCTTGATCTGGAGTCCAGCAAGTATTCTGGCTTCCAGCAGCTGCTCACCTCGTGTCTGGCAACGAGCAGCCGCTAATTGTGCCACAGCCCTTTGTCCAGCAGCACTTTGTCCAACAACAAACCCTTGAGTTCTAGCAGCGGCTGAATTAAGGTAAGGATTAGGTGTATTTGAATACTGTTGTAGATAATGTTCCTGTTGGAACCACAAGGTGTATTGATTTGATCAAACAAGCTAAGTTAGGTCCTGCGTTTGTTTAACCCTTGTGTCTAAGTGTGCAGGAGCTTAGGAACATAGGAAGTCGAGCGGAAGACGCGGCTAGCGAGAAGGACGACATGGGGAGAGAGCCGACGGGCTCGGTGCGTCCGAGGGACGAGGTGACCGCGGAAGAGTACACCGGTGGACGAGAAGAATGTGCCCGGCGTTCGAGGGACGAGAAACCGGGAAGGAAGGCTGCTCGAGGTGAGCCCTATTCCGGATAGCCGAGATCACCCAAGCTAGCGGAGCCGGAGCGAACAAGACCCGGACCGAGACGAGCTGAACCGGAGGTGAAAAAGTCAACATTGTTGACTTTGGGCTCCGGGGCGCCCGGAGCAGTCCGGGGCGCCCGGAACCCTTCCGGGCGCCCGGGCTTGGATTTTGACCAGGATCGCGTCAAACACGATCTAATCGTTGGGGGATAAAATTTTATCCCCCCTGGGCGCCCGGAATCCATTCGGGGCGCCCCGACCAGTGCTATAAATATAGCACTGATCTGCACAGTCAGAACAACTCACTTGTAATCAATTCTTTCTATGCTTTCAGTTGTGTTCTTTTCATTTGTACTGTCAACGTTGTAAAGAGGCTTCTCCGCCCAGAGGAGATCATAGTGCGCTTACTTTCCTTGGATTAGCAATCCTCTGATTTCAAACCAAGTAAATCTCTTGTGTATGATTTCTTTACTTAGTCTCCACTTTTTATTACAAGTGTTTATGATATAGTTGAAATCCGAGAAAGGTTTGAGTTTTATTTTGTAGGGCAATTCACCCCTCCCCTCTTGCCGGCCTCCAAAGGGACTAACAAGTGGTATCAGAGTAAGGTGCTTCAGGAGGACTAACCGCCGATCGAAGCAACAAGATGGCCGGACCAAGCATCGTCCCACCAAAATTTGAGGGGAACTTCGCAGACTGGAAGCGTCGTATGGAGGTATTCCTAAGAACTGATTTCGAAATTCAGTTTATAATGAAGTATGGTTTTTTAGCTCCGACGAATCAAGATGGAAAAGAAAAAGAAGAGAGCAATTGGACAAAGAAGGAGCAGAGTGAATCTGTAGCAAATTGCCGTGCGAAATATCACCTGCTGAGTGTGTTACCACCTCAAGAGGTCAACCGCATCGGAAGCTATTCATCTGCTAAAGAACTCTGGGAGAAGTTCCTGGAACTCCATGAAGGCACGTCTGAAGCAAAGCTCGCAAGAAGAGACATCCTCTGGAACAAGTTGATGAACATTCGTCTGGAAAAAGGTAAGAAGGTAGCCAATCTACACGCAAAGGTAAAAGAACTGATTACTGATCTCGAGAACCTCGGAGAAACGGTAACAAATCGGGACAGCATACGCTACGCACTCAACGCATTTCCCAGAACTCCGGAGTGGACATCAATCGTCGACGCCTACTATATTTCAAAAGACCTGGAGGTAAGTACTTTAGAAGAGTTGTTTTCTACTCTTGAGTTACATGAAACCAGGTGTGCAGCTACAACAAAAGACTCAAGTCAGATAATGGCGCTGAACGCAACCAAGAAGGATGAACCCGAATCAAACTCCGAAGAAGACCAAGAAGCATATATGGTAAGAAATTTTAAAAAGTTTTTTAGAGCTAATAAATTTAAAGAAATGCAGAATAAAAAGAATCCAAGAAATAGAAGAAAAGTGCGCTGCTACCAGTGTCAAAAGGAAGGACACTTAAGAGAGGATTGCCCAGAACTAAAGAAGGACAAAATGAAGACACCCAAGAAACACAAGAACCTAAAAGCCACTTGGGACGACACTTCCTCATCTGAGTCCGAGATTCAAGAATATGCGGGGATTGCACTGATGGCAAGCTACGAAGGATAAAGTACATCAGAACCCAGCATCGATGGAAGTAGCGAAGCAGGGGGAGATTCAGGCTTTAAGTCTGATATGGTAAGTGAGGTATGCCTCTTACCCCCTGATGAACTTTATTTTGGTATTAAGGCAATGGCTAAATCTATGTATAAATTAGAAAATAAAAATACCAAATTAGAAAATGAAATTCTAGAAACAAAAAGAATTTTGGCAAAATCATGTCTTATAGAGGATTTTGAAAAATTGAAAATTGAAAATGAAAAACTAAAAGAAGAAATAAAAATATTGAAAAAATCTAATGGTTCAAATATTTCTACTTTTAGAAATTATAGAGGTTTAAATTGGTATTATAGATTTCATCAAAGTCAAATTAGAAATATATCAAAAATCTATGTACCTAGGAAATACTTGGTTAATCCTGTAGGTAGGAACCTCTACTGGGTTCCAAAAACCTGTTTAATTTAAAATTAAAATCAGACTTAGCATTTTCAGCAAGGAAATTAAACAACTAATTTCTTTATGAAGCTTTGTCTAAGGAAGTGGTTGTTGCTCCAATAACCAAGAAGGCCTAGTGCCTCGCCATGACCTGGAAGCCAAGTATCGAAATGAAAAGTTTAATTGACTAACTGAAAAAATATTAATTTAAATTACTTAATGCTTTAAAAGAGTTATTCAATTTGTGTTAGAAAATATTTAAAAAAAAATTTTTTTTTGACTTAGAAATTTTTTATTATCTTAGAAATTTTTATGAAAATTGACGTAAATTTTTTTTTTCTTAGAAATTGTTATGAAAATTAACTTAGAATTTTTTTTTAAAGTTATCTTAGAATTTTTTATGATAATATTGCCTTATAATTTTTTTAAAAAATTGACTTAGAATTGTTTCTTATGAATATTAACTTAGAATTTTTTTAATTAGAATTTTTTTTTTGGAAATGTTGAGATAAGTTTCGAACTTAAAATTTTTTAACACTTATGACTGTTTTTATGTGAAAAATGTTTTTACTTAAATTTTTCTCGAAAGAAAAATTTTGAAGAGTGTCTTTACTTAGATATTTTTTTCACTCAAAGTTATTTTTGAATAAACCTTAGACTTGTTAATAACCCCAATTTTTATGTGATCAAAGGGGGAGAAGTATGTTAAGTCTAGGGGGATGTAATATAATTTTTCATTTGAAAAATATTTAGACTTATTTGAATATAAATTGTTTTTATTGCATATGTTTACCCTAACATAACTTGGGTTGCTCACATCAAAAAGGGGGAGATTATTGGAACCCCAAGGTGTTTTGATGTGATCAAACAAGCTAAGTTAGGTTATGTGTTTGTTTAACCCTTGTGTCTAAGTGTGCAGGAGCTTAGGAACATAGGAAGTCGAGCGGAAGACGCGGCTAGCGAGAAGGACGGCACGGGGAGAGAGCCGACGGGCTCGGTGCGTCCGAGGGACGAGGTGACCGCGGAAGAGTACACCGGTGGATGAGAAGAACGTGCGCGGCGTTCGAGGGACGAGAAATCGGGAAGGAAGGCTGCTCGAGGAGAAGGCCGAAACTTGGGTTCAGGTGAGCCCTATTCCGGATGACCGAGATCACCCAAGCTAGCGGAGCCGGAGCGAACAAGACCCGGACCGAGACGAGCTGAACTAGAGGCGAAAAAGTCAACATTGTTGACTTTGGGCTCCGGGGCACCCGGAGCAGTGCAGGGCGCCCGGAGCCCTCCGGCGCGCCCGGAACCCTTCCGGGTGCTCGGGCTTGAATTTTGACCAGGATCGCGTCAAACGTAATCTGATCATTGGGGGATAAAATTTTATTCCCCCTGGGCGCCCGGAACCCATTCGGGGCACCCTGACCAGTGCTATAAATATAGCACTGATCTGCCCAGTCAGAACAACTCACTTGTAATCAATTCTTTCTGTGCTTTCAGTTGTGTTCTTTTCATTTGTGCTGTCAACGTTGTAAAGAGGCTTCTCCGCCCAGAAGAGATCATAGTGCACTTCCTTTCCTTGGATTAGCAATCCTCTAATTTCAAACCAAGTAAATCTCTGGTGTATGATTTCTTTACTTAGTCTCCACTTTTTATTACAAGTGTTTATGATATAGTTGAAATCTGAGAAAGGTTCAAGTTTTATTTTGTAGGGCAATTCACCCCTCCCCTCTTGCCGGCCTCCAAAGGGACCAACAGTTCCGAATTGGAGGATTTGGTTAGATGATCATGTGAATCTAGGTAAGGAACATGATTATGATACATGTTGATTTAGGTAGGAATTGGTACTTACATAATTGCTTATGTGTTTGAATTAGGTGATTTATTATGCTTATTGCAAGTCCTAATTCGAATGGATTAGGTTTATGTTATTGTTGATTAGGGTTTTGCCCTAATTTAGTGTAAGAGATTTTATTTCGCCATTTATAGGAATGTAGTTAAATAAAATATATATTTATTGGTGACACAGGACTTTGATGCGAGACGAGTATCTCGATGTCGGATTTGAACCTTTCTATTGGAGGCGAGTACCTCTTGACTTATCTTTTATGATATTGTCAATTGGATATGTATAGTATTTTATAGCTACAAGCAATGATCATGTTTGTCTTTGGTATGTCACGGTTTGATACCCATAGCATGTTCTATTTTGTCGCTTGTTATGTATCCATGTTTATACCTCTTGATTATTGCCATGAGTACCTTAGTTCCTAGAGTAAGTGACATACCATGCTTTACTGAGTTTAGGACTAAATTCTGGATTTTTATTATCTCGCATGTGTACCTATATTTTTATATCATATCTGATCTGTGTACCTAGACCCTTTTGCTTTGATCCATGTATATTGTTGGTACATATTTTATGGAGATGGATATGTTCAGGACCTAGGTTGTTATGCCATAGAGGACATGTATACCATAGATCTGTGGATTTGACTTACTGGTACTAGGGTACACATTTTTATATATATATGGATTTGGTTCAGGATATTGCCATGCTTAGTGTTATGCACCATTCGCATGATTGCATGCTGTGCGATTGTCAGCTCCATTATTGTTGAGCACATCGCCAGTTACATGTATCTGCACACATGACCACTCATGGGTTAGTGGTATGTTCAGGCAGGGTGTGTTGCAGCAGGTGCTCTGTCAAGGGCTCCATTGGTCCACTCATGGGTTAGTGTGACGCAGCGTTGTAGCATGACAAGGATCCCTCCTTGTCATTGTGTACCGGGAGATGAGAGCATTGAGCTCCCCCATTTATGATTTGGGGTAGGAGGATAGGTGTACTCCGGCAGCATCCCGTCCACTCGGTCACTCATCAGGAGCAGTGACGGCAGAGTGCACGGTTGTCACATCCCTACCCACTCGGTTTCACCATTGTGTATGAGATGGCTGACTGGCGTCAGGGGTGACCATGTCATTGACATTATACGCATTGATGCATTTATTGCTTGTGCTTGCTGCATTTATTTGCTGCATTTGGTTGGATGCATATGTTTGACATGTATACAGGATTTATGACACTCTCGGTTTGACGACCCTTTTGTTCTGGATAGGAGTTCCTGGTGAGTACAGCTTCCTCAATTACCTTTCAGTTTTGCATTTTTCCTATATATGATTAGGAAGCTGTATTCCATGTTTATTGCTGTTAGATATATCTTACTAGACATGTCTATTGGTATTCGCTGAGTTGTTGACCTCACCCCCGTGGGCACTAACTTTTCTAGGTACCAGGTTGTTTATGGAGTCGCTTGGAGTATCCTGTCTACTGGTCCCCACGTCACATCAGAAGACCTGTCTCCGCTTGTGTTTATTTTGTTTTGCTATACGAAATTTGTGTATTTGTCTTTGTGTTCTGGTTTTGTTTACGTAGTGTTATGTTGTTGTGTGGTGTAAGCCTAGCCGGCTAGCAGTGTTTTGTTTTATTTTGTATGGGCTTGTATTTATGTTTTTTCGCTGTGTTGGTTTTGATTTCAGCCGAGTGGGCTGATAAAAATATATATAACTGCGTGGTTATTGTTATATTTATCCAGCCGTGCAGGCTGAGATTATTAACTGCGTGGTTGTGTATATATTCCAGCCACATGTGGCTGATGTATATTGTGTCTGTACAAATGCTTCAGATTGTCAGCTGTATAGGGGAGGTGCTGTCGAAATTTTCTTCGGACATGGACTTTCCCGGGGCGTGACAATTTAGTGGTATCATAGCAGGTTTACGATACTTGTTATGTGTTCTGGATTTTTGAGATTTATCTGATACCAATTTATTTGGTATCAGAGCATGGTTTACGAGTTTTATATCCCATGTTTTGGATTTCATGTTTTAGTTTTCTCGATGTGACTTTTCGGGTTTTGGGACCTGGCAGCAGTAGGAAATCTCCAAGCTATAGGAGGTATGTTGGTATACTGTTATTCTACCTTTTTGTTAGTATATGCACCGTTGACTATTACAGTTTATGACATGTATTAGCATTCTTTATTAGTACCTGTCTGGTTGTTGTAGCACATATTACATGTGATGAGTTAACTACTAATGATGATCGACCCTGTTAGACATCAAGGATTACAGTTTCTGGTGATTTTTCATATCATACACTAGTAGGTTTAGCTTCTGTTACTATTAATTGGTTAGAGGTTGGAGACACATACCAGTCTCTGTTGTTATTGGCTAGGTGCTAGGTAATGACTAGTAAGTACATATTTTGTTGACTCAGCTAGTAGAGTACTGATATACTTTAGTTAGTTTCATCAGTAAATGATTGATTTACTCTGGTTAGATTGGTCAATAGAAGATCGATTTACACTTGTTGATTTGGGTAGTCGTGGATTGATATACCTTAGTTGCTTGTGGAGGATTAAGGTATTCTTGATTAGTTAGCAGATGACTGATTTAGTTTATTGGTTCGATCAGTAGGGGATTATCATACTCTAATTTTAGAGGTTCGGATCTTTGGGTTATTCGTGCTTAGTTGGATATCTTGAGCACATTGGGTACATGGCTTGTACTGACGTGAAAAAGACTGAATTAGCCGTATACCATTTTCAGTTTGGTCAGTCTATAAAGGATCGATGTATCCTATTTCATGGGTATTTTAATTTTAGACTTTATGTACTTAGTTGGATAACTTAGAAGGTAGCATGGGGAATATCAGGTTGATTAGATTAAATATGTTGATTCATTATATTTATGTGGTGTGTACATATGATTATTATGTGTTGTAGGAGTGTTATGATGGATGGTCTAATTGCATGTAGTGGGTGTATACTGTTCCAATTATGATTATTGTGGGTTTCTAGTAGATTATACCTGAGTGGCCTGATTGGTTTATTGGAGGTATTTTGTCGATTAAATCTATGTTGTGAAATGTGCACATGTGTTTGAGTGTTTTATTGGAGGTATCTTATCAATTTAATCTGAGTTGTGATATGTGTAGATGTGTTTTGTGTAATATTTGAGGTATCTTGTTCATTATATTTGTTTTGTGTGTACACTCATGTCGATTATGATTTGTTGAAAGTATTATATTGATTATACTCTTGGCATAGGTGTATATATGTCATGTGAGTGTTGTTTGAGTTGTATTGTCGATTATTCCTATGTTAATATATGCACACGGGTTCGATATGCATTGTTGGAGGTGTCACGATGATTTATACCTATGTTGTGAGTATGTTTGGTGTGTACTAATTGGAGGATTATGTCGATCATACATATATTGTGTGTGCATGTGTGCCAGGTGTATGGTTGGTAGCATCATGATGATTCTACCTTTGTTGAATGTAGAATGTTGAGTGTCTATATTATATTATTGGATGTATTACCCTGTCAACTAATTCTCCTATTAGTGGGTGACCGACTCACTAGGATGATGATAGAGTTGACTATGGATTTGATTTGCTTACTGGGTTGTTATACCCTAGGCTACCCATAGTGATCTGTGGTAGAGAGATCTCGTGGAGTCTCTAGCTAGATAGTTAGGTGCCTTGGGCACTTATGTATTGGTTGTGGTGGAGCGTTGCTCCCACACATGTTATGGATTGTTTGTGGTGGAGCGTTGCTCCCACATGTTGTGGATTGCTTGTAGTGGAGTATTGCTCCTATATATATATTGTAGATACATATTTCGGATTACTTATGGTGGAGCGTTGCTCCCACATATGGAGGATTTCTTGTGGTAGAGCGTTGCTCCCACATATGTGGTATTTCATGTGATGGAGTGTCGCTCTCACACTGGAGGATCTATTCTTTGGTGATTTATATCATTGATGATCAGATTTCCTTACTTGTTGTCGGGATCTTATGGTTAGGAATGTCTGTGATACAGACATTATGTGTCTTGGTTTTTGTCACGCCCCAGAGGAGTCCCTGTCCGAGAAAATTTCGGCAGCATCTCCCCTGTACGGTGGACAATCTGAAACTTTTCTACATCCTCATATACCTCAGCCACATGCGGCTGAAATAATAACAATAAATAAAAACAATCACCACGCAGTTTATATAGATATTCAGCCCCTGGCTGTCACAACCACGCAGTTAATAATAGTAATCACAACTATAGTACCCTGACTCGAAATCCACCCTACTCAACTACACTCGTAAAGCTCAAATCCGACGAAACTCACCTTTTCTGCCGTCAAGGCAGGCATGTAGTAAAAACATATCGAATAGAACATCCATCAATATCAAAAGAAAAACATACGATGTCCAGGTATCCAAATAACCAAGTACACACATAAGCAAATAAAAACCAAACCAAATGGTAAATAAATCCTCGAGGTCTGCAGGGATCTAGCACTACGTGCAGTGAGGACTAGCGACTGGAACTCCCTCCTGACAACATCAACCTGAAAATAACAACAATGGAGGCGGGGTGAGTCCAACACTCAGCAGGTACAATTGATATGCAAAGTAAAGAAATAACACCTAACACTAATCATGCGTACAGTCTCCTGATATAAGAAAGATAAAAATATGCATCTGAAGTAAACAGGAGAGGAACTGTACTAACCAGGACCTGAGTATAAGGACAAACAGTCCGAGTGGTATAGGAATCCTGTATGCATGTCAAACATAGGTATCCAAACAATATGCAGCATACACAAACACAAGCAATAAATGCATCATGCATATGATGCCAATGATGCGTCCTGGTCACCCCTGACGCCAGTCGATCATCTCACACACAATAGTGAGGCCGAGTGGGTAGGGCTGTGACAACCGTGCACTCTGTCGTCACTACTCCTGATGAGTGACCGAGTGGACGGGATGCTGTCGGAGTACACCTATCCTCCTACCCCAAATCATAAATGGGGGAGCGCAATGCTCTCATCTCCCGATACTCAAAGACGGGGAGGAATCCCTGCCGGATAACACGTTGTGTCACACTACCCATGAGCGGACCAACGGTGCCTAACAGAGTCCCTGTTGCAACACACTCAGCCTGAATCGACCACTAACCCATGAGTGGTGGTGTGTGCAGATCCATGTAACTGGCTATGAGCTCAACAATAATGGAGCGGACTATCGCACAGCATGCAATCATGCAAATGGTGCATGACACTAACCACAAAATATCCTGACCTAATCCACATGTATATAAAAGTGCATCATAGGTCAACGAATCAAAATAATCCAAAGGTACACAGAAGGTATAAAACCTAGGTCCTGAACATGGTAAAGCATGGTATATCACTACCCCTATAAGCATTTATAAACAGGTAAAATATACATGAGATGCAAACCAATCAATCAATCAAGCATGTACCAAGATTTGGGTAGTGATTAACCGAAACAGATAAGAAACACAATTAATGCAACATGTTAATTTCATTACTAAGCATATCAAAGACAAAAAGTCAAAAGTACCCGCCTCCAAAAGAAAGGTCCAATCCGGTAATCGAGATACTCGTCTCGTATCAATGTCCTGTAATAAATCGTACAATTTAGCTAAGTTTAATTATAACTCAAATAGTTAAACCAAAACTATTTTCCTTCAAGAACCCTAATTAAATAGTTAATCACAATTAACCATCCCTAATCCAAAGCTTAGGGTTCCATTCCTAACAAAACAGATCAGAAGAAACACACTTATCCTAGTGTGCGAACAGCGATCAGATGCCTATCTCTCAACCAAACATTGTTCTGTTGAAATCAACCCTAGCAAAGATTCAATTCCTTCTAAGAATCAATCTAATTATACATTAATCATCTCATTACCCTACTTCTTACCTTAATCCATAGCCCAACAAATCCATAGCAAAGACAACTTGCTGTAAGGACAGAGATAGCCGTTGGAAATCAAGAAACGCCCTGCAATGCACTGTCTGGATCAAAATGAAGCTCAAGAAATCGACATCCAAACAACAACCAAATTTCCAGAACAACCTGAGCACCTTACCTCTTCCTCTAACTGCCCGTGAGGAACAAGAATTCGACGAGTTGCTGTTGGAACCTCGTGACCTCTATGGAAGCAGCCAAAACAATTTGCCAAGGAATATTTGCAAACCACCGAGGTGAAATCTGGTGCAGCCAAAAACACAACGAACCTTCCCGATAAAATCATAAGAAAATATTAAAATTTCCTGTAATATCTATTCCCATTACCTCTTCTTCGGTGATGCCAGAGGGTAAGGGAAAGGAGAAACCGACCGAGGCAAAATATCCAGTGGTTGTGGCAAATAGCTAGGGTTCCTTGCAGTCCTGACCAGGAGTTAGGAGAGGAAGTCGCGCCCGACAGCAGGGGCTCATAGCGTCCGGCGCGGCCACGACAGCTTCAGAGTAGGGCACAAGCACAGAGGAGAATCGGTGTGGTGAAACACCTCCGTGACCAGGAGGTGCTACTAGGGCTCGGGTGCCGGCGGCTAGGGCACAAGAGGATACCGGTGGCACTTCCGTGCGGCAGCGACGCGGTGTAGGAATCGGCTCCGGCGCTCGTTCTAGAGTACTGCTAGGCGGAGGAGAAGTGGAGTTCGGCTCGGGAGAGAAGAGAAGGAAGAGAAGAGGACTAGGGCTCGGCGACAAGGAGAAGAGGAAGGGGTCAGTGAGGCTTTAATCGCTAGGGAGAGGGCGGCGGTTAGGGCAGGGGGAAGAAGTCGCGCGGGTTCAGCGTCGGCGTGCGGGGGAGGAAGCACAGTGACGAGAGAAAATAAATAAGAAAAGTAAAATAAAAAATAAAACTTTTCCTCTTTAAAGCGGGGTAGCCTAAACAGGCTTTTCCGGACTCTGTTTTTATCCCCGTTAACTCGACCATACGAGCTCCGAAAAATTCCCGAAAAATTTCCAAAAATTCTGGAAAATTCCCTTATTAATATTCGCCTATTTTCCGGTATTTTACATTCTCCCTCACTAATAAAAATTTGGTCCCCAAATTTCGTTATCTACCATCAGCAAGTACTAACAACATATATAAAGTATATAAATGCTGAACGGTAAATTAAATCACATACCTCAAGTGAAAAGATGGGGATATCAAGCTCGGATAATATCCTCGAGCTCCCAAGTAGCCTCCTCGTCCGAATGATACTACCATCTAACCTTAACAAGCCGGATAGTCTTGTTCCACAACTGACTCTCCTTCCGGTCTAAAATCCGTATCGGAATCTCCTCATAAGTGACGTCAGGCTGTACTGAAACTAAGATATCTGTCAGCACATGTGTCAGTTCGGGTACGTATCTCCTCAGCATAGATATGTGGAATACATCGTGCACTCCTGCCAAAGACGGTGGTAGTGCCAACCGGTAAGCTACCGCTCCAATCCTTTCCGAGATCTAGAAAGGTCCAATGTATCATGGAACTAGCTTACCTCTGAAGCCAAATCTCTTCACCCCTTTCGCGGGTGAAACTCGCAGAAATACATGGTCGCCAACAGAGAACTCTAGTGGTCTGCGTCTCCGATCAGCATAACTCTTCTGGCGATCCTCCGCCTCTAACATCATCCGTCTGATAATACGGACCAACTCTGCCTCATGCTAGGCTCTATGAGGTCCCAACAACTGAGCCTTCCCAACCTCATCCAGAGGGTGGGTGTCCGACAAGGCCTATACAACCCTTCAACGGTGGCATTTGGATAGTCGAATGCAAACCGTTGTTGTAGGCGAACTCTACCAATGGCAAATGGTCCTCCCAACTGCCTCCGAAAATCCAATACACAAGACCTCAGCAAGTCCTCTAGAGTCTGAAAGGTCCGCTCTAACGGTCCATCTGTCTGCGGATGGAAAGTTGTACTGAAACAGAGCTGCGTGCCCAAGGCCTGCTGCAGACTCTGTCAAAAACGAGACGTGAACTGGGGGTCTCTATCTGAAATAATAGTCAAAGAAACACCATGTAATCTGATGATCTCTCAACAATACACAAGACCTCAGCAAGTCCTCTAGAGTCTGAAAGGTCCGCTCTAACGGTCCATCTGTCTGCGGATGGAAAGTTGTACTGAAACAGAGCTGCGTGCCCAAGGCCTGCTGCAGACTCTGTCAAAAACGAGACGTGAACTGGGGGTCTCTATCTGAAATAATAGTCAAAGAAACACCATGTAATCTGATGATCTCTCAACAATACAAATCTACCAATTGATCCAGGAAATCAGTCTTCCGAATCGCTAACGAGTGCGTGGATTTGGTTAATCGATCAACGATTACCCAAATCGCGTCATGACCTCGTTGTGTTCTCGGCAAACCTACCACAAAGTCCATGGTAATATGTTCTCATTTCCACTCAAAAATAGGAATCTGCTGAAGTAAGCCGGCAGATCTCTGGTGCTCGGCCTTCACTTGCTAACAGACAAGACATCTAGCTACAAAATCCGCGATGTCTTCCTTCATGTCGTCCTTCATGTCGTTCCACCAATAGAAACACCTCAAATCTTGGTACATATGGGTACCGCCTAGGTGGACAGCAAATCGAGAGCGATGAGCTTCCTGAAGTAGCTCCTGTAAGACCGGATGAGACTGAGGTACGCACAATCTGCCTCGGAAGTATATAATACCTTCCTCGTCTCGTGCAAACTCGGTCTGATGCCAGAAGCTATTTGGCTGCAAATGGACCGTAAATACTGATCTCCAACCTAGGCCTTCTGAATCCTCATCCTGATCAAGGATTGAGCAACCATGGTAACCAGAATACCCTGCTCTGTCTGTCCCTGCTTCGCAAGGCCTAACCCGGAGAAATCCTGAATCAAATCTGTGACCACAACTCGGTGGCAAGCTAAAGTCTCTCTAGACTTCTAGCTGAGTGCGTCGGTAACCGTATTAGTTTTCCCCGGGTGATAGTCAATCGTACAGTCATAATCCTTCAGGAACTCCATCCATCTCCTCTGTCGGAGATTAAATTCCTTCTGGGTAAAAATATATATTTGAGACTCTTATGATCAGTGAGAATCTCCAATGTAATACCGAGCAGATGCTGCTGCCAAATCTTCAAGGCAAAATAATGGCAGCCAGCCACAAGTCATGTACTAAGTAGTTCTCCTCATGCTCCTTCAACTGCCGAGAAGTAGGAGACTACCCTGCCGTGCTGCATCAAAACAGTGCACAAACCCTGTAGAGATGTGTCGATATAGAGCACGAATTCGTCCTCTTCAAAAGGTTAAAACCAAAATCAGAGCTGACACTAGTCTCCGCTTCAGCTCTTGAAAGCTGATCTCACAATCCTCAGTCCAAGTGAACTTCACGCCTTTCCTGGTCAAGCGTGTAAGTGACATAGCAAACCGAGAGAAACCTTCAACGTATCTCCGGAAATATCGAGCCAAACAAAGGAAGTTGCGAGCCTTCTTAATAGACTCCGTCTACTCCCAATGGTAACAACCTCTATCTCCTGTGGAACCACGGTATACTCCTACTGGTGACCGTGTGTCTCAAACATCTCACAAAAAGACAACCAAAATACGCACTATTGATCTTCACATCTAGACGTTTCCATCGAAACATCTCTAGAACTATACAAAGATGAAGTGCGTAACTCACCGTGGATCCGAAATAGATCACAACACCGTCAACAAAGACAATGAAAACCGATCCAAACATCCTGGGAATACCAAAATCATCAAGTCTCTGAAAACCTCTAAGGCTCCCCAAACCCTAATGGTAAAATCATGACACATAATGTCCATATCACAGACATTTCTAACCATAAGATCCCTGACAATAAGTCTGAAATATAATCACCAACAATACAAATCACCAAGAATAGATCCACCCGTGTGAGAGCAACGCTCCATCACAGAAAACACCACATATGTGGGAGCAACGCTCTACCACAAGAAATCCTCAATATGTAGGAATAACACTCCACTACAATAATCCATAACATGTATCTGCAATAGATATGGGAGCAATGCTCCACTACAAGCAATCCGAAATATGTATATGTGGGAGCTCCGCTCCACCACAAACGATCCATAAGTGTCCAAGGCACCTAACTATCCAACTAGAGGCTGCACGAGATCACTCAACCACATATCACTGTAGGCAGCCAAAGGTATAAACAACCTAGCAAACAAATCAAATCCATAGTCAACTCTATCATCATGCTAGTGGGTTGGTCACCCACTAATAGAAGAATTAGTTGACAGGGTTATACAACCAATAACATAATGTAGACACTCAGCATTCTACATTCAACATAGGTAGAATCATCATGATGCTACCCACCATACACCTAGTACACATGCACACACAACATATGTATAATCGACATAATCCTCCAATTTGTACACACCAAACACACTCATAGCACAGGTATAAATCAGTGTGATACCTCCAACAATACCTGTCAAACTCGTGTGCATATATCAACATAGGTATAATCAACAATACACCTCAACAACACTCACATGACATATGTACACCTATGCCAAGAGTATAATCAACGTAATACTTCCAACAAATCATAATCGACACGAGTATACTCTCAAAACAATCATATAATAAACGAGATACCTCAAATATTACACCCAACACATCTACACATATCACAACTCAAATTAAATCAATAAGATACATCCAATAAAACACTCAAACATATGTACACATTTCACAACATAGTTTTTAACTGACAAATACCTCCAATAAACAATCAAACATGTATATCTAACCACTCGGGTATAATCTACTAGACACCCTCAAAAATCATATGTATAAATGTGTACGACCCAAAAGACAAAGTCATAATTCGAGAACATCAAGACACTCTCATTTTTATCCTCAAAAATATCAGCCCACATAATATCAGATGAATCAGTCTCTACTCCCCATGAGAGCAAGTTAACATTCAAAACATCAAATCACTATTTATCAACAAAGTCCAAATCAGAGATAGCAAATATCAACTTTATCATCCTGTTAAACTAATCACAACTAACCAGATTTTATTAAAAATCCATTAGTACACTCAACCGTAAACTCTCTAGCACCCGATTATAATCTGATCACCAACTATAATCATCAAACCTGTGAATATCATACATGACACTCACTATGTCACCATCAACGACAACCCAAATAATAGATCATCAAAATAATTATCTAGTAATAGATCATCAGATAATCACATAACATTTACTCTCATAAATCATTAAAAATCAACATATCACAATATCTGATCTCACAATATTCCTCAACCTCAAATCATTCTCAACAATGATCAAACATGATAACTCTCCAATGACCAATTTTCATCGTATCGGATACCCTAATATCCAAAAGATACGAGTATAAAAACTCTACTGGCTAAGTCCACAGGAATATATAGGTATCATCCATTACCCAGCTAACAATAGCAGAGGCTGATATGTGCCTCCATCTCCTAATAGTAGTAACAGAAGCTAAAACTACTGATGGTATGATATGAAAAATCACCAGAGACTATAATCCTTGATCTCTATTAGGGTCGACCAAGATCAGTGGCTAACCCATCACATGTAATATGGCTACAACAACCAGACAGGTAATAAAGATAAAGTGCTAATAGATGTCCTAACTATCATAAAATAAACATCATACCTATTTGCCGTCTGGAGATGTTCCATCGCTGTCCAGTCCCCAACTTCTGACCTCAAAATTCCGAACGAGAAAATCACCGGAAATCCATATAATCCGCAACGGAAGTCCGAAACATAACCATAACGAAAATCCGTACAAACCGAAATAGACATCCAAAAATCCAGAACTCCAAAAGAAGGTATCCATAACCTGCTCTGATATCAATAAATTGGTATCAGATAAATCTTGAAAATCCAAAACACGGAAATCCAACAAGCGTCGCCGAACACTGGCGCTCTGATACCAAGTAAATAAATTGGTATCAGGTTATCCCAAACATCAAAAATACGAAAACAAAAGATCGTATAACTTGGCTCTGATACCACTAAATTGTCACGCCCCAGAGGAGTCCCTGTCCGAGAAAATTTCGGCAGCATCTCCCCTGTACGGTGGACAATCTGAAAATTTTCTACATCCTCATATACCTCAGCCACATGCGGCTGGAATAATAACAATAAATAAAAACAATCACCACGCAGTTTATATAGATATTCAGCCTCTGGCTGTCACAACCACGCAGTTAATAATAGTAATCACAACTATAGTACCCTGACTCGAAATCCGCCCTACTCAACTACACTCGTAAAGCTCAAATCCGACGAAACTCACCTTTTCTGCCGTCCAGGCAGGCATGTAGTAAAAACATATCGAATAGAACATCCATCAATATCAAAAGAAAAACATACGATGTCCAGGTATCCAAATAACCAAGTACACACATAAGCAAATAAAAACCAAACCAAATGGTAAATAAATCCTCGAGGTCTACAGGGATCTAGAACTACGTGCAGTGAGGACTAGCGACTGGAACTCCCTCCGGACAACATCAACCTGAAAATAACAACAATGGAGGTGGGGTGAGTCCAACACTCAGCAGGTACAATTGATATGCAAAGTAAAGAAATAACACCTAACACTAATCATGCGTACAGTCTCCTGATATAAGAAAGATAAAAAATATGCATCTGAAGTAAACAGGAGAGGAACTGTACTAACCAGAACCTGAGTATAAGGACAAACAGTCCGAGTGGTATAGGAATCCTGTATACATGTCAAACATAGGTATCCAAACAATATGCAGCATATAAATACAGCAAGCACAAACACAAGCAATAAATGCATCACGCATATGATGCCAATGATGCGTCCTGGTCACCCCTGACGCCAGTCGATCATCTCACACACAATAGTGAGGCCGAGTGGGTAGGGCTGTGACAACCGTGCACTCTGTCGTCACTACTCCTGATGAGTGACCGAGTGGACGGGATGCTGTCGGAGTACACCTATCCTCCTACCCCAAATCATAAATGGGGGAGCGCAATGCTCTCATCTCCCGGTACTCAAAGACGGGGAGGAATCCCTGCCGGATAACACGTTGTGTCACACTACCTATGAGCGGACCAACGGTGCCTAACAGAGTCCCTGTTGCAACACACTCAGCCTGAATCGACCACTAACCCATGAGTGGTGGTGTGTGCAGATCCATGTAACTGGCGATGTGCTCAACAATAATGGAGCGGACTATCACACAGCATGCAATCATGCAAATGGTGCATGACACTAACCACAAAATATCCTGACCTAATCCACATGTATATAAAAGTGCATCATAGGTCAACGAATCAAAACAATCCAAAGGTACACAGAAGGTATAAAACCTAGGTCCTGAACATGGTAAAGCATGGTATATCACTACCCCTATAAGCATGTATAAACAGGTAAAATATACATGAGATGCAAACCAATCAATCAATCAAGCATGTACCAAGATTTGGGTAGTGATTAACCGAAACAGATAAGAAATACAATTAATGCAACATGTTAATTTCATTACTAAGCATATCAAAGACAAAAAGTCAAAAGTACCCGCCTCTAAAAGAAAGGTCCAATCCGGTAATCGAGATACTCGTCTCGTATCAATGTCCTGTAATAAATCGTACAATTTAGCTAAGTTTAATTATAACTCAAATAGTTAAACCAAAACTATTTTCCTTCAAGAACCCTAATTAAATAGTTAATCACAATTAACCATCCCTAATCCAAAGCTTAGGGTTCCATTCCTAACAAAACAGATCAGAAGAAACACACTTACCCTAATGTGCGAACAGCGATCAGATGCCTATCTCTCAACCAAACATTGTTCTGTTGAAATCAACCCTAGCAAAGATTCAATTCCTTCTAAGAATCAATCTAATTATACATTAATCATCTCATTACCCTACTTCTTACCTTAATCCATAGCCCAACAAATCCATAGCAAAGACAACTTGCTGTCGGGACAGAGATAGCCGTTGGAAATCAAGAAATGCCCTGCAATGCACTGTCTGGATCAAAATGAAGCTCAAGAAATCGACATCCAAACAACAACCAAATTTCCAGAACAACCTGAGCACCTTACCTCTTCCTCTAACTGCCCGTGAGGAACAAGAATTCGACGAGTTGCTGTTGGAACCTCGTGACCTCTATGGAAGCAGCCAAAACAATTTGCCAAGGAATATTTGCAAACCACCGAGGTGAAATCTGGTGCAGCCAAAAACACAACGAACCTTCCCGATAAAATCATAAGAAAACCTATTAAAATTTCCTGTAATATCTATTCCCATTACCTCTTCTTCGGTGATGCTAGAGGGTAAGGGAAAGGAGAAACCGACCGAGGCAAAATATCCAGTGGTTGTGGCAAATAGCTAGGGTTCCTTGCAGTGCTGACCAGGAGTTAGGAGAGGAAGTCGCGCCCGACAGCAGGGGCTCATAGCGTCCGGCGCGGCCACAACAGCTTCAGAGTAGGGCACAAGCACAGAGGAGAATCGGTGTGGTGAAACACCTCCGTGACCAGGAGGTGCTACTAGGGCTCGGGTGCCGGCGGCTAGGGCACAAGAGGATGCCGGTGGCACTTCCGTACGGCAGCGACGCGGTGTAGGAATCGGCTCCGGCGCTCGTTCTAGGGCACTGCTGGGCGGAGGAGAAGTGGGGTTCAGCTCGGGAGAGAAGAGAAGGAAGAGAAGAGGACTAGGGCTCTGCGACAAGGAGAAGAGGAAGGGGTCGGTGAGGCTTTAATCGCTAGGGAGAGGGCGGCGGTTAGGGCAGGGGGAAGAAGTCGCGCGGGTTCAGCGTCGGCGTGCGGGGGAGGAAGCACAGTGACGAGAGAAAATAAATAAGAAAAGGAAAATAAAAAATAAAACTTTTCCTCTTTAAAACGGGGTAGCCTAAACAGGCTTTTCCGGACTCTATTTTTATCCCCGTTAACTCGACCATACGAGCTCCGAAAAATTCCCGAAAAATTTCCAAAAATTCTGGAAAATTCCCTTATTAATATTCGCCTATTTTCCGGTATTTTATAGTTTTACCATTAGGGCTTGCGGAGCCTTAGATGTTTTCAGGGACACGATGAATTTGGTATTCCTATGATGTTTGGATCGAATTCAATTGTCTTTGTTGATGATGTTGTGATCTATTTCAGATCTGAGGTGAGTCACGTACACCATCTTCACATAGTTCTTGAGATGTTTTGACGGAAACATTATATGTGAATACAGTAGTGCGTATTTTGGTTGTCTTCTGTGAGATGTTTGAGACACACGGTCACCAGTAGGAGTATACCGTGGTTCCACAGGAGATTGAGGTTATTACCATTGGAAGTAGACGGAGTCTATAGAGGAGACTCGCAACTTCCTTTGTTTGGCTCGATATTTCCGGAGATACGTTGAGGGTTTCTCTCAGATTGCTATGCCACTTACACGCCTGACCAGGAAAGGTGTGAAGTTCTCTTGGACTGAGGATTGCGAGACCAGCTTCCAGGAGTTAAAGCGGAGACTAGTGTCCGCTTCGATTTTGGTTTTACCTTCTGAAGAGGACGGATTCGTGCTCTATACCGACGCGTCTCTTCAGGTTTGGGCGCTGTTTTGATGCAGCACGGTAGGGTAGTCTCCTACTTCTCGGCAGTTGAAGGAGCATGAGGAGAACTACCCAGTACATGACTTGTGGCTGACCGCCATTATTTTATCTTGAAGATTTGGCAACAACATCTATTCGATATTACATTTGAGATTCTTACTGACCATAGGAGAAGGATGGAATTTCTAAAAGATTACGATTTGTACCATTAGCTATTACCAGGGGAAAGCTAATGTGTTTGCCGATGCACTCAGCAGGAAGTCCAGAGGGACTTTAGCTTGCCACCGAGTTTCAGTTACAGACTTGGTTCAGGGTTTCTCCGTGTTAGACCTTGAGGAGCAGGGACAGACAAAGCAGGGTATTCTGGTTACCATGGTTGCTCAGTCGTCGATCAGGATGAGGATCCGAGAGGCTCAGGCTGGTGATTAACATTTGTAGTTCATTGGCAGTTAGATAGTTTCCGGGCAGCAGACCGAGTTTACCCGAGATGAAGCGGGTATTATTTATTTCCGAGGCAGATTATGCGTACCTCAGTCTCACCCGGTCTTACAGGATCTACTCCAGGAGGTTCATCGCTCTCGATTTACGATCCATCTAGGTGGGACCTGCATGTATCGAGATTTGAGGTGTTCCTATTGGTGGAACGGTATGAAGAAAGGCATCGCGGAATTTGTAGCTAGATGTCTTGTCTGTCAGCAGGTGAAGTCCGAGCACCAGATACCTACCGGATTATTTCAGCGGATTCCTATTCCTGAGTGGAAATGGGAACACATTACCATGGACTTTGTGGTGGATTTGCCGAGGACACGACGAGGCCATGACGCGATTTGGGTAATCGTTGATCGATTAACCAAATCCGCACACTCGTTAGTGATCCGGAAGACTAATTTCCTGGATCGATTGGTAGATCTATTTTGCCGGGAGATCATCAGATCACGTGGTGTCCCGTTGACTATTATTTCAGATAGAGACCCCCGGTTCACGTCTCGTTTCTGATAGAGTCTGCAGCAGGCCTTGGGCACTCAACTCCATTTCGGTACAGCTTTCCATCCGCAGACAGATGGACAGTCAGAACGGACCATTCAGACTTTAGAGGACTTGTTGAGATCTTGTGTTATGGATTTTGGAGGCAGTTGGGAGGACTACTTGCCCTTGGTAGAGTTCGCCTACAACAATAGCTTTCATTCGGCTATCCAGATGGCACCGTTTGAAGCGTTGTATGGTAGGCCTTGTTGGACACCCACCCTCTGGGATGAGGTTTGGGAGGCCCAGTGGTTGGGACCTCATAGTGCTCAGCATGAGGCAGAGTTGGTCCGTACTATCTGACGGAGGATGACAAAGGCGCAGGACCGCCAAAAGAGTTATGCTGATTGGAGACGCAGACCCCTGGAGTTTTCGATGGCGACCATGTTTTTCTGCGAGTTTCACCCATGAAAGGGGTGAAGAGATTTGACTTCAGAGGTAAGCTAGCACCGCGATACATTGGACTTTTCCAAATCTTGGAAAGGGTTGGAGCGGTAGCTTATCGTTTAGCACTACCACTAGCTTTGGCGGGCGTTCACGACGTATTCCATGTATCTATGCTGAGGAGATACATACCCGACCCGACACATGTGCTGACAGATATCTAAGTTCCCGTTTAGCCTGACGTCACTTATGAGGAGGTTCCGGTACGAATTCTAGACCGGAAAGAGCGTCAGCTGCGGGACAAGACTATCTGACTGGTTAAAGTCGGATGGCAACATCATTTCAACAAGGAGGCTACTTGGGAGCTCGAGAATACTATCCGAGCTCGATACCCCCATCTTTTCACTTAAGGTATGTGATTTAATTTACCGTTCAACATTTATACGCTTTACTTGTTGTTAGTATTTGCTGATGGTAGATAACGAAATTAGGGGACCAAATTTTATTAGTGGAGGAGAATGTAAAATACCGGAAAAGGGTAGATAATAATAAGGGAATTTTTCAGAATTTTTTGAAATTTTTCGGGAATTTTTCGGAGACCGTATGGACGTGTTTATGGGGATAAAAATGGGGCCTGGAAAAGCCTGTTTAGGCTACCCCATTTAAGCGAGGAAAAATTATTCTTCTTTTCATTTCTTATTCTCTTTTTCTTTTATTTTTATTTTCCTTTTTCCTCATCCGAACGCCATTTTTTTGCCCGAGTCTTCTTCCCCGCGCCTTCTCCCCCTCGCGGTCGATCTACCCTAACCGCAAGCAGGCGGTTTCCTTCTCCCTCGAGTACAAGCCGTGGCCAAGGGAAGTCTCCCCTCTTCTCATCGATTTTGCCCTAGGTGCCGGCGCCGAGCCGATCCTCTTCCCCTACTTCCGTGCCCTAGCCTCTCTACTCGGCCCTGTCTCCTTCTGTCCTTCTCTGAGCCGCTAGCACAGTCGACACGACATGGAATAGTGCCGACCAGCGCCGCCGAATTCATGTGCCCTAGCCGAATCCTTCCCACTGTCGGCACCAATTTCCTCCAACGCCGATGGTAGAAGCACCTCTTGAAGTTCATCCGGTGGCCACCCCGAGCATCACAGAGTTTCTTCTCCTCTGATTGCCACCAGATCCCATTCCTTCGGCCAAGCTTCAACTCCTGTGCCCTAGATCGTCGGGATCCAGAAGCTTGTGTTGGTCTTCAGTTAGGAGCAGCAACCCAAGCATTGGTGTCCCCTTCCGTGCCCTAATTCCACTGTTGGATCTACTTCAGCCACGTTGTGCCCTAGTCTAGATCAAATGCCCTGCAGTGAGGAAGAGGTCATCTTGATCTGGAGTCCAGCAGGTATTCTGGCTTCCAGCAGCTGCTCACCTCGTGTCCGGCAACGATCAGCCGCTAATTGTGCTGCAACCCTTTGTCCAGCAGCACTTTGTCCAACAACAAACCCTTGAGTTCTAGCAGCGGCTGAATTAAGGTAAGGATTAGGTGTATTTGAATACTGTTGTAGATTATATTCCGAATTAGAGGATTTGGTTAGATGATCATGTGAATCTAGGTAAGGAACATGATTATGATACATGTTGATTTAGGTAGGAATTGGTACTTACATAATTGCTTATGTGTTTGAATTAGGTGATTTATTATGCTTATTGCAAGTCCTAATTCGAATGGATTAGGTTTATGTTATTGTTGATTAGGGTTTTGCCCTAATTTAGTGTAAGAGATTTTATTTCGCCATTTATAGGAATGTAGTTAAATAATATATATATTTATTGGTGACACAGGACTTTGACGCGAGACGAGTATCTCGATGTCGGATTTGGACCTTTCTATTGGAGGCGGGTACCTCTTGACTTATCTTTTATGATATTGCCAATTGGATATGTATAGTATTTTATAGCTACAAGCAATGATCATGTTTGTCTTTAGTATGTCACGGTTTGATACCCATAGCATGTTCTATTTTGTCGCTCGTTATGTATCCATGTTTATACCTCTTATTATTTCCATGAGTACCTTAGTTCCTAGAGTAAGTGACATAATATGCTTTACTGAGTCTAGGACTAGATTATGGATTTTTATTATCTGGCATGTGTACCTATATTTTTATATCATATCTGATCTGTGTACCTAGACCCTTTTGCTTTGATCCATGTATATTATTGGTACATATTTTATGGAGATGGATATGTTCAGGACCTAGGTTGTTATGCCATAGAGGACATGTATACCCTAGATCTGTGGATTTGACTTATTGGTACTAGGGTACACATTTTTATATATATATGGATTTGGTTCAGGATATTGCCATGCTTAGTGTCATGCACCATTCGCATGATTGCATGCTGTGCGATTGTCAGCTCCATTATTGTTGAGCACATCGCCAGTTACATGTATCTGCACACACGACCACTCATGGGTTAGTGGTATGTTCAGGCAGGGTGTGTTTGTAATACCCACTAAGCTTGTAAGATAAATATATGAATGTGGGATTTTTCCTTAGAAAAATAATAGGAAGTGAGTTGAAGCAAAAAAGAAATAAAATGAAATAAAAAGAAGAGGAGGTCAAGGATTGAACCATGAACCTTTTATATTATATTTCATAGAATTAATTAGTAGAAACCAATTGGGATAGAGAGAGGATGTTGATAACAAAGGAGGGAAACTCATGATAAAGGTAAGAGTAAAAGCTAGCCAAAAGAAAACAAGAAAGGAGCAAGAGAAAGACAACTTGCCTTCCTCCCTTTCTCTCCTTCTTCCTCTTTGTTTTTGCCGAAAATTTAAAGAGGGAATTAAGAGGATTCAATCCCCCTTATTTCATCATGAATGGTAAGAATAAATGAATAAATAAAATAAATAGGAAATAGAAAAAAAAAAGAGGCTAAGGGAGAAGGAAAGCAAAAATCAATTTTGCTACCTCTTCCCCCTTAACATAAAAGGGAGCAAGAAAAGAGAAGTTTATTTTTCTCTCATTTTCTCTCATTCTTCCTCTCCCTCACCGAAACCATCAGTCCCCTCTCCTCCATCTTCGGCCCCAAAGCCAAGGTTTTTCCCCTAAGAAGCCTAAGATACAAGGAGGACTTAGCAAGGGAATCAAGGGAAAGGAACTAGAAGGAGAGACTACTTCTTTCATCACCATACCTTAGATCCACAAGCGAAAAGGATGTAAGCTTCCCCTCACCTATGGTACAAGGCTTTTTATGTGATTTTCAGATTTTATAAGGATTAGAAAACCTAGGAAAGAATTTAAGAAAACTTCGGCCAAAGAAAGGGTTTTCAAATCTAGGAAGGTTTAAACAAGTCCTTATTTCATGATATTTTTTCTATGCTATGTAGGAAGGATTTTCTTCATGTTTTTATACCTAAATGATGCTTGATCAGAGGAGTACCTAACCTTAGAATTTCGGCCAAAAATATTTTAAAGAGGTTAGGGAAAATATTGTGTAACCAAACTAATGCAAGATTCTCTCCATGAACTATTAAGGATCTTTTATTGGTTTTCTTGCTTAAAAGTTACTTGGAACCAAAAGAAATCCATTTATATGTTTCGGCCAAGAAAAGGGCTTAGGGTTAGGAAGACCTTTAAATTTAAGTAACCATGATTGTATGATAGAATATAGAGTTTTCTTAAAGAATTGCATGTTGAACATTGGTAGAAATTCATGAACTCTTATTTTAGATTTTCGGCCATGATAAGATGGATAGTTTAGAAAAGCTTAAAAAAAATTCTAATATGCTCAAGACCTCTGTGATATTATGAATGAAAGTTGTTTAATGTTCTTATGTTTAAATTGAGTATAGGAAAATTAGTTACATGATATATGACATGTAAGATCACAAGGGTCCTAGCTTGTTTATGAACCAACTTTGTATATGATGTTCTTAGTAATTTTTGCCATGAAACTTACTTAGGTTTTCCATGCTTTAGGCCACTTAAAACCTAGTTTAAAGAATGGTAGGTTTAGGCCATGAGGAAAAATAAAAGAAAAAGGGAAAGAAACCTAGGAAGCCTAAGACACAATTCACATGTATGTTTATTATGCTTGTCTTTATACATGCTATGAAACTTGTATGATTTCTTATGCTTTTAGGTTATTTGAAGCAAGTTTATATACTGTTGAGTTTCGGCCAAGTAGGGTTTAAAAGACCTAGAGGCCTTAGAAATGAAACCAAATGTGTTAAAAGTGCTTCTTATGAAAATAGGATAATGTGTTGATTGTGTCACATGCTTGTATAATTTTTCCATGACCTAAATGGACCATTGTATGTTTCGGCCATGAAGGAATAGATGCCCTAGAAACCCTAGAACAAGAATTAAATATGCTTATGTCACTTTACATGGAATATGATAAGTAGAAAGACAAAGTTCACATGCTATATGTTGTTTAATGACCTAATTGAGGCTAGGGTAAGTTTCAGCCATACATGTTGTATAATGTTTTGTTAAGAATTTATACATGATGTTAGTTCAAGTTCACATGCTTGTATGTTTGTTTTTAGCCCTAATGAACACTTGTTAAAAGTTTGACTATGACATATGTTAAGGGCTTAAAGGACTTAGGAACTAGCTCAATATGCTTACTATGTTATTTGAAAAAAAATGATATAAATATGGTTTAAGGTTTCCATGGTTTCATGACATTTGGGACCTTATTTATATACTGATAGGGTTCGGCCACATGAGTTTAAGGACTTGGAGAACTTAGAAACCAAGTAAATCATACTTATAATGCTTCCTATGAAATTCATGTAATGATAATTTAGGTTTCACATGCTTGGAGGTTGTTTTTACCTAAATTGAGACCTAAGGGGGTTCGGCCATGATAGGAACCCAAGGGTTTAGGAAGCTTAGAACCCAAGTTAACTATGTTACCATGTTTCTTATGATAGTATAATCACATGATACACCCTTATGCTTAACCATGTATGCTTGTGATTTATACCTTTTTATGATATGATATGTGGATAGAGATATGCATGTTTTAACGATATGTTATGTGCTTAGAAATATGCATGCTTTAATGATATGCTATGTGCTTAGAATATGCATACTTTTATGATATGCTATGTGAGTAGAAATATGCATGCTTTAATGATATGCTATGTGCTTGGAATATGCTTGTTTTTATGATATGCTATGTGGATAGAAATATGCATGCTTTCTTAAGACATGATGTATGCCTAAGTGATGCATACTTTTTATGATATGATGTATGCCTAAGTGATGCATACTTTCTCAAGACATGATGTATGCCTAAGTGATGCATACTTTTTATGATATGATGTATGCCTAAGTGATGCATACTTTCTCAAGACATGATGTATGCCTAAGTGATGCATACTTTTTATGATATGATGTATGCCTAAGTGATGCATACTTTTATGACATAATGTATGCCTAAGTGATGCATACTTTTATGCTATGCTATGTGACTAAATGATGCATTTTTATACATGCTACTTTACTTTGTAAGGCTTGTACCAAGGGTGGACTCCTAATCAGTCTATAGGCCTTGCTTTGTGATCTAGGCTAATAAGGGATGGGCTCCTTAGTACGCCCTAAGCCTTGCTTTGTGATCTAGGCTAATAAGGGATGGGCTCCTTAGTACGTCCCTAGGCCTTGCTTTGTGATCTAGGCTGATAAGGGATGGACTCTTTAAGTATGCCCCTAGGCCATGCTTTGTGATCTTGACCTAGTTCCTAGTATGATTCAAGACTTGCTACCTTGGATATACTTAGGACACGCGCATTTATGTTATGTATGTATGGTACAAGCCGGGGCCCTGAATATGTTGATATTATGTTCAAGTATATATGTAAGAAGAAATAGTTTTAAAGATCATGAGACATACACATGTTTTTCGGATACATGTTTTCAAAATCATATTGCATATACTTTATGATCATGTTGTGATAATGCTATGATTTATGATATGCCATGATTAGATATGACTATGATATGTTTCATGCTATGCTTTAAGGGATGAGATGCCATGATTAGATATGATTATGTTATATTTCATGCTATGCTTTAAGAGATGATATGCCATGACTAATTATGATTTTGTTATGTTGCATGATATGCTTAAAGAGTATGATATGTTATGCCATGACTAGTTGAGATCATGTTATGTTGATATATTCTTTGATTATGTAATGATTTTTGATTTTAGTGAGTTGGAAAGGAACTTACTGAGCCATGAGTGCTCATAGCTTACTTTCCTTGTATCACAGATAAGGGAAAAAGCTGGATGAGCTAAAGGAGCAGCAGGAGAGGCAAAGAGATGTGTGTGGCGGTGGCTAGGCAACAAAATAAGAACCTGCTTTAAGAACTTTTAGGAATTACACTTTGGTTTCATAAATTGTAGTACTACATGGTTGACTTGATGTTATGTTTTTATTTAACTTGTTATCATGTTATGGAAACCATATTAGTGTAGTTCGGTTTTTATTAAACCAAGAACAAAATGATTTTAAGTCTTCCGCTGTAATATGTACGTTGAGTATCGTAGCCCCGTCCCTTAGGGTTAGCAGGGAGGGCGGGCGTTACAGGTTGGTATCAGAGCCAAGTTATTGCCAGCTCACTACACACACATCAAGCCTCCTACCTGCCGCTCCATGTAAGAATGTTTATGCTAAATTTACTTGTTATATGCTTATGTTTAATTTTCTTGTTACATGTTTATGCTTAATTTTCATGATTATATGACTTATGCTTTATTTTTTTTTCTTTCTTGTTATATTGCCTATGCTTCATTTTCTTTACTACATTGCTTATGCTTTATTTTCTTATGTTACATTGTTTGTCATTATATTCCTTATTTTTTCTTATGTTGTTTATGCTTTAGTTTCATGTTCTACTTGCTTATGCTTTATTCTATACTTTTAGTTATAAATTAGATTAGGATTACATATTGGTAGGTTAGGAATAATACCAGAACAAATAGATAGAAACAAAACAATAGGTTAGATTGGCTAAAAACGATAACCACTTACACTAGTCTGCTTGTCCTTATTTAGATAAACATGGTTAGGACACGCAATGCCCGAACCGGAGGAACAGTGACTCCACCAGATCTGACACAGGTAGTTGCAGACCTCCAGCATCAGATCGCAGAGCAACAGCAGCTGATCACTACCTTGATGGGTCAGCAAGGCAACCCAGTCACCCCACCGGTGAATCCACTACCTGTTGTACCTACAGCCGCACCAGTGCCCCCGGCAGCCCCTACTCCGATGGTCCGACAAGAGGCCTATCTGATTCAGTGGCAAAGGCTTAAGCCGGAAGCATTCTCGGGAAACTGTGAACCATGGGATGCGCAAGCCTGGCTCAAAACCGTGGAGAACATAATGGAATTATTGGATTGGCCTGAACACGAGAAGGTCAAATGCGCGTCGTTCTGTCTTACCAGAGATGCTCGGATGTGGTGGGACAGAGTAAAGGCGAAAAGACAAATAAACCAAATGCAGTGGACAGATTTTGAGACAGAGTTCTTAGAGGAATTCTTCCATATGCGAGTGACCAACAAGCACTATGACGAGTTCACTGAGTTCCGGCAAGGTGATCTGTCAGTTAATGAAGCCGTTAAGAGGTTCAACCGCCTAGCCCGACTGTGCCCAGAACTGGTCCGAACTGAAAAAGAAAGGGTCCGGTTAATGTTAAAGATGCTCCGACCCGAGATAGCTCTGAACGTAGCCGGCGGAGTTAATAGACCGCAGACTGCAGAGGAGCTAGTCAGCAGTGCCCTGGTTACCGAGCACTATCAGGAAGCAATGAACAAGGGCAAGAACCAAGCATTGACCGGAGCACAAAAATCGCACAATACCAGAACCGACTGGAAAGGAAACTCAGGTGGAAAGAGGAAACAGTGGAATAAAACGAAAGGTGGTCCGACCAATAAGCAGACCAAGTACCCTCAGTGTGCCACATGTGGGAAGATGCATTCTGGAGTATGTCGTCTGAGCACCAGAAAGTGCTACAACTGCGGAAAGGAAGGTCATTTGATAAGAGATTGCCCTACTCAGCCTCAGGCACCACCTTCGCAGAACTTCCAGAACAGGAGTGCCCCCGCACAGCTTCACCAGATGCAAGCTGCCATAGAAGGGACTTCAATCAGCCAAGGAAGATTGGAGGCCCCTCCCACTATGACCAATGCCAGAGTCTACTCTCTCGCTTAGGACGACGTGGCGAACGCCTCTACTGCTGTCACAGGTCAGCTATCTAATTTCAGTTAGTATGCTAGAATTTTTATTCAATGCTGAAAGCAAACTGATGAGGGAATCCATCGAGAAACTGAAACATGTCTCGTATCCATTAGTTGAAACCATGTCCGGACGACTCTCTGCCCTCACCATAACGCCAACATTATTCGAGAACATGTTAGAGAAGCAAACCAGGGACCCGAGCCTTCAAAGAATTAAACAAGAGACCACAGAAGGAAAGAATGACGGGTTCCGTATCGCAGACGATGGAATATTATACCTCAGGGATCGATTATGTATTCCGGAGGATCCAGAGTTGCGAAAGAAGATACTGGAAGAAGCCCATACAACGCCTTATGCAATGCACCCGGGTTCCACTAAGATGTACCAGGACCTGAAAAAGAAATTTTGGTGGTCCGGTATGAAAAGAGAAGTGGCTCAGTACGTCAGTACTTGTCTGACATGCCAAAGGGTAAAAGCTGAACACCAGAGACCCGGCGGATTATTACAACTTCCAGAATGGAAATGGGAAGAAATCTCCATGGATTTCATTTCAGGTCTACCCAAGATGACAAACGGGTATGATGCTATATGGGTGATCGTGGACAGACTGACAAAGTCTGCACACTTTTTGGCGATCAAGATGACTTATTCAACTGAACAACTAGCTCAACTATATGTTAAGGAAATCGTCAGATTACATGGTATCCCTAAGACCATTATTTCCGATAGAGACGGACGTTTTGTCTCGCACTTTTGGGAGTGCGTTCAGAAGGCCCTCGGCACAAAGTTGTTGTTTAGCACAGCCTTCCACCCACAGACTGATGGGCAGACTGAAAGAGTAAATCAAATATTGGAGGATATGTTAAGAGCTTGTGCCCTGGACTTCAAGGGGAGCTGGTGCCGATATTTATACCTGGCAGAATTCACCTACAATAATAGCTACCAAGCTACTATTGGAATGACACCTTACGAAGCTCTATATGGGAGGAAGTGTAGATCTCCTATATGCTGGTATGAAAGTGGTGAAAAGAAGGAGATGGGGTTCCGAACGGAACTTATTGATGACACCACCCGAGCTATACAAAAGATCCATCAACGAATAGAAACTGCTCAGAGTCGGCAGAAGAATTATGCCGATAAACGGCGCAGACTGCTAGAATTCAACATCGGAGACTTGGTATTCCTTAAAGTATCCCCCATGAAAGGGATAATGAGGTTCGGAAAGAGGAGCAAGTTAAGCCCACGATACGTAGGACCGTATCGGATTTTGGAAAGAGTGGGCCAAGTCGCATACAGACTAGAACTACCTCTAGACATGGCAGCCATTCACAATGTGTTCCATGTATCGATGCTCAAGAAGTGTACTCCCAGCACAGATCAAGTAATTGAACCATAGTCGGTACAGGTTCAAGAGGACCTAAGTTACGAAAGTAGACCTATCCAGATCTTGGACCGAGAAGTCAAGAGGTTAAGGAACAAAGAAATACCCTTGGTAAAGGTTCTATGGCGGAATCAACGATTTGAAGAAGCCACATGGGAACGTGAGGACGATATGAAACAAAAGTACCCGGAGCTATTTTAAAGTTCGAGGACGAACTTTTTAAGAGGTACGGGGTACTGTAATACCCACTAAGCTTGTAAGATAAATATATGAATGTGGGATTTTTCCTTAGAAAAATAATAGGAAGTGAGTTGAAGCAAAAAGAAATAAAATGAAATAAAAAGAAGAGGAGGTCAAGGATTGAACCATGAACCTCTTATATTATATTTCATAGAATTAATTAGTAGAAACCAATTGGGATAGAGAGAGGATGTTGATAACAAAGGAGGGAAACTCATGATAAAGGTAAGAGTAAAAGCTAGCCAAAAGAAAACAAGAAAGGAGCAAGAGAAAGGCAACTTGCCTTCCTCCCTTTCTCTCCTTCTTCCTCTTTGTTTTTGCCAAAAATTTAAAGAGGGAATTAAGAGGATTCAATCCCCCTTATTTCATCATGAATGGTAAGAATAAATGAATAAATAAAATAAATAGGAAATAGAAAAAAAAAAAAGAGGCTAAGGGAGAAGGAAAGCAAAAATCAATTTTGCTACCTCTTCCCCCTTAACATAAAAGGGAGCAAGAAAAGAGAAGTTTATTTTTCTCTCATTTTCTCTCATTCTTCCTCTCCCTCACCGAAACCATCAGTCCCCTCTCCTCCATCTTCGGCCCCAAAGCCAAGGTTTTTCCCCTAAGAAGCCTAAGATACAAGGAGGACTTAGCAAGGGAATCAAGGGAAAGGAACTAGAAGGAGAGGCTACTTCTTTCATCACCATACCTTAGATCCACAAGCGAAAAGGATGTAAGCTTCCCCTCACCTGTGGTACAAGGATTTTTATGTGATTTTCGGATTTTATAAGGATTAGAAAACCTAGGAAAGAATTTAATAAAAATTCGGCCAAAGAAAGGGTTTTCAAATCTAGGAAGGTTTAAACAAGTCCTTATTTCATGATATTTTTTCTATGCTATGTAAGAAGGATTTTCTTCATGTTTTTATACCTAAATGATGCTTGATCAGAGGAGTACCTAACCCTAGAATTTTGGCCAAAAATATTTTAAAGAGGTTAGGAAAAATATTGTGTAACCAAACTAATGCAAGATTCTCTCCATGAACTATTAAGGATCTTTTATTGGTTTTCTTGCTTAAAAGTTACTTGGAACCAAAAGAAATCCATTTATATGTTTCGGCCAAGAAAAGGGCTTAGGGTTAGGAAGACCTTTAAATTTAAGTAACCATGTTTGTATGATAGAATACAGAGTTTTCTTAAAGAATTGCATGTTGAACATTGCTAGAAATTCATGAACTCTTATTTTAGATTTTCGGCCATGATAAGATGGATAGTTTAGAAAAGCTTAAACAAAATTCTAATATGCTCAAGACCTCTGTGATATTATGATATGAAAGTTGTTTAATGTTCTTATGTTTAAATTGAGTATAGGAAAATTAGTTACATGATATATGACATGTAAGATCACAAGGGTCCTAGCTTGTTTATGAACCAACTTTGTATATGATGTTCTTAGTAATTTTTGCCATAAAACTTACTTAGGTTTTCCATGCTTTAGGCCACTTAAAACCTAGTTTAAAGAATGGTAGGTTTCGGCCATGAGGAAAAATAAAAGAAAAAGGGAAAGAAACCTAGGAAGCCTAAGACACAATTCACATGTATGTTTATTATGCTTGTCTTTATACATGCTATGAAACTTGTATGATTTCTTATGCTTTTAGACTATTTGAAGCAAGTTTATATACTGTTGAGTTTCGGCCAAGTAGGGTTTAAAAGACCTAGAGACCTTAGAAATGAAACCAAATGTGTTAAAAGTGCTTCTTATGAAAATAGGATAATGTGTTGATTGTGTCACATGCTTGTATAATTTTTCCATGACCTAAATGGACCATTGTATGTTTCGGCCATGAAGGAATAGATGCCCTAGAAACCCTAGAACAAGAATTAAATATGCTTATGTCACTTTACATGGAATATGATAAGTAGAAAGACAAAGTTCACATTCTATATGTTGTTTAATGACCTAATTGAGGCTAGGGTAAGTTTCGGCCATACATGTTGTATAATGTTTTGTTAAGAATTTATACATGATGTTAGTTCAAGTTCACATGCTTGTATGTTTGTTTTTAGCCCTAATGAACACTTGTTAAAAGTTTGACTATGACATATGTTAAGGGCTTGAAGGACTTAGGAACTAGCTCAATATGCTTACTATGTTACTTGAAAAAAAATGCTATAAATATGGTTTAAGGTTTCCATGGTTTCATGACATTTGGGACCTTGTTTATATACTGATAGGGTTCGGCCACATGAGTTTAAGGACTTGGAGAACTTAGAAACCAAGTAAATCATACTTATAATGCTTCCTATGAAATTCATGTAATGATAATTTAGGTTTCACATGCTTGGAGGTTGTTTTTACCTAAATTGAGACCTAAGGGGGTTCGGCCATGATAGGAACCCAAGGGTTTAGGAAGCTTAGAACCCAAGTTAACTATGTTACCATGTTTCTTATGATAGTATAATCACATGATACACCCTTATGCTTAACCATGTATGCTTGTGATTTATACCTTTTATGATATGATATGTGGATAGAGATATGCATGTTTTAATGATATGTTATGTGCTTAGAAATATGCATGCTTTAATGATATGCTATGTGCTTAGAATATGCATACTTTTATGATATGCTATGTGAGTAGAAATATGCATGCTTTAATGATATGCTATGTGCTTGGAATATGCTTGTTTTTATGATATGCTATGTGGATAGAAATATGCATGCTTTCTTAAGACATGATGTATGCCTAAGTGATGCATACTTTTTATGATATGATGTATGCCTAAGTGATGCATACTTTCTCAAGACATGATGTATGCCTAAGTGATGCATACTTTTTATGATATGATGTATGCCTAAGTGATGCATACTTTTATGACATAATGTATGCCTAATTGATGCATACTTTTATGCTATGCTATGTGACTAAATGATGCATTTTTATACATGCTACTTTACTTTGTAAGGCTTGTACCAAGGGTGGACTCCTAATCAGTCTATAGGCCTTGCTTTGTGATCTAGGCTAATAAGGGATGGGCTCCTTAGTACGCCCCTAAGCCTTGCTTTGTGATATAGGCTAATAAGGGATGGGCTCCTTAGTACGTCCCTAGGCCTTGCTTTGTGATCTAGGCTGATAAGGGATGGACTCTTTAAGTATGCCCCTAGGCCATGCTTTGTGATCTTGACCTAGTTCCTAGTATGATTCAAGACTTGCTACCTTGGATATACTTAGGACGCGCGCATTTATATTATGTATGTATGGTACAAGCCGCGGCCCTGAATATGTTGATATTATGTTCAAGTATATATGTAAGAAGAAATGGTTTTAAAGATCATGAGACATACACATGTTTTTCGGATACATGTTTTCAAAATCATATTGCATATACTTTATGATCATGTTGTGATAATGCTATGATTTATGATATGCCATGATTAGATATGACTATGATATGTTTCATGCTATGCTTTAAGGGATGAGATGCCATGATTAGATATGATTATGTTATATTTCATGCTATGCTTTAAGAGATGATATGCCATGACTAATTATGATTTTGTTATGTTGCATGATATGCTTAAAGAGTATGATATGTTATGCCATGACTAGTTGAGATCATGTTATGTTGATATATTCTTTGATTATGTAATGATTTTTGGTTTTAGTGAGTTGGAAAGGAACTTACTGAGCCATGAGTGCTCATAGCTTACTTTCCTTGTACCACAGAAATGGGAAAAAGCTGGATGAGCTAAAGGAGCAGCAGGAGAGGCAAACAGATGTGTGTGGCGGTGGCTAGGCAACCAAATAAGAACCTGCTTTAAGAACTTTTAGGAATTACACTTTGGTTTCATAAATTGTAGTACTACATGGTTGACTTGATGTTATGTTTTTATTTAACTTGTTATCATGTTATGGAAACCATATTAGTGTAGTTCGGTTTTTATTAAACTAAAAACAAAATGATTTTAAGTCTTCCGCTGTAATATGTACGTTGAGTATCGTAGCCCCGTCCCTTAGGGTTAGCAGGGAGGGCGGGCGTTACAGTGTTGCAGCAGGTGCTCTATCAAGGGCTCCGTTGGTCCACTCATGGGTTAGTGTGACGCAGCGTTATAGCAGGACAGGGATCCCTCCCCGTCATTGTGTACCAGGAGATGAGATCATTGAGCTCCCCCATTTATGATTTGGGGCAGGAGGATAGGTGTACTCCGACAACATTCCATCCACTCGGTCACTCATCAGGAGCAGTGACGGCAGAGTGCACGGTTGTCACAGCCCTACCCACTCGGTTTCACCATTGTATGTGAGATGGCTGACTGGCATCAGGGGTGACCATGTCATTGGCATTATACGCATTGATGCATTTATTGCTTGTTTGTTGCATTTATTTGCTGCATTTGGTTGGATGCATATGTTTGACATGCATACAGGATTTATGACACTCTCGGTTTGACGACCCTTTTGTTCCGGATAGGAGTTCCTGGTGAGTAGAGGTTCCTCAGTTACCTTTCAGTTTTACATTTTTCATATATATGATTAGGAAGCTATATTCCATGTTTATTGCTGTTAGATATATCTTACTAGACATGTCTATTGGTATTCGCTGAGTTGTTGAACTCACCCCCGTGGACACTATCTTTTCCGGGTACCAGGTTGTTTATGGAGTCGCTTCGAGTATCCTGTCTGTTGGTCTCCACGTCACATCAGAAGACCTGTCTCCGCTTGTGTTTATTTTGTTTTGCTATACGAAATTTGTGTATTTGGCTTTGTGTTCCGGTTTTGTTTACGTAGTGTTATGTTGTTGTGTGGTGTAAGCCTAGCCGGCTAGCAGTGTTTTGTTTTGTTTTGTATGAGCTTGTATTTATGTTTTTCCACTGTGTTGGTTTTGATTTCAGCCGAGTGGGCTGATAAAAATATATATAACTGCATGGTTCTTGTTATATTTATCCAGCCGTGTAGGCTGAGATTATTAACTGCGTGGTTATGTATATATTCCAACCGCATCTGGCTGATGTATATTGTGTATGTAGAAATGCTTCAGATTGTCAGTCGTACAGGGGAGGTGCTGTCGAAATTTCTTGGGACAGGGACTTTCTCGGGGCATGACACTAGGAATGATTAAGAGTAGTGTTCCCTATATCATCTTACTATCGATTCAACTAACCGATTGATATAAGTAAGAACCTTCTTCTAAATGAAGCTATTATACTTAGTTTTTTGACACCAATACAAGTAAGCATAATAACCATAAACAAATGCCTTTATTTATATACAAGAATATGATACAATGAGTCCATACAACAACCATCAAATGATTGGCTCTAGGGCTCTAACTAACAATCTCCCACTAACACTAGTGCCAATTTGTGTAGGCTCTGAGGCCTAATGACCTAGTGTGACCATCATGCTTTCACTGTGCCAAAGCCTTGGTCAAGGGATCTGTGATGTTAGCCTCTGTGGGTACTCTGCAAATCATCACATCTCCTCTCTCGATAATCTCTCGAATGAGATGGAAGCGCCGTAGTATGTGTTTGGTCCGCTGGTGTGAGTGAGGTTCCTTAGCCTGTGCTATTGCTCCATTGTTGTCACAATAGAGCTCTATGGGATCAGTTATGCTAGAAACCACCCCAAGCTCAGTAATAAACTTGTGGATCCAAACTGCCTCCTTTGCTGCTTCTGATGCAGCAATATACTCGGCTTCTGTTGTAGAATCAGCAACTGTGTCCTGCTTCGAACTCTTCCAGCTCTCAGCACCACCATTTATGCAAAACACGAACCCTGACTGTGATCGATAATCATCTTGGTCGGTCTGGAAGCTGGCATCACTGTAACCCTTTACAGCTTGCTCATCATCACCTCCATATATCAAGAAATATTCTTTAGTCTTTCTCAAGTACTTAAGAATATTCTTGACCGCTATCCAGTGACTTTCACCTGGATCTGACTGGTATCTACTCGTCATGCTCAAAGCATACGCGACATCAGGACGAGTACATAGCATGTCGTATATGATAGATCCTATGGCTGAGGCATAAGGGATCTGATCCATGCGGTCTCTCTCCTCTCTAGAAGAGGGACCTTGAGTCTTCGAAAGACTCACACCATGTGACATCGGTAGAAATCCCTTCTTGTAGTTCTGCATGGCAAACCGAAGGAGTATCTTGTCAATGTATGTACTATGACTTAGGCCAAGCAATCTCTTAGATCTATCTCTATAGATCTGTATGCCTAGAATGCGGGATGCTTCACCAAAGTCCTTCATTGAGAAACAAGTCCCTAGCCAAGTCTTGACAGACTATAGCAAAGGGATGTCTTTCCCAATGAGTAGTATGTCATCCACATACAATATAAGGAAGACAACAGTGCTTCCAACAACCTTCTTGTAGACACAAGGTTCATCTTCATTCTTGATGAAACCAAACTATTTGATTGCATCATCAAATCGAAGATTCTAGCTCTGAGAAGCTTGCTTTAGTCCATAAATGGACCTATGCAGCTTGCATACTCTGCTAGTATGCCGTGGATCTACAAAACCCTCAGGTTGTGTCATGTACACATCCTCTGTAACTCCCACCCCTCCTGCTAGTAGGGCGGGGTTACTTACTTGCAAGGGGAACATACATGCATATTAAAATTTCTTTTCTAAAGTAAAACAGCGGAATAACTTATTATGAAATCATGAAATCATGCGGAACATTAACATAAATAGACTTAGTTCATGTCAACATAAAATAACATAAGCAGGTCTTTTTTTTTTCTCTTAGCCGAGCCACCACCACACACATCTCTTGCCTCTCCTGCGGCTACCCTAGTTTATCCATTATTTGCCTTTATCTGCTGTACAAGGAAAGTAAGCTATAAGCACACATGCTTAGTAAGATTCTTTCCTACTCACAAAAACGTAGTTCATATCATATTCACATAAGCATATAACAATGGAGACATAATCACCTAAACATCATATCATGAAATACATAGCATCATAACATATCATTATAAAGAACATCATGCCATATCATATCATAAATCATAAGAGCATCATGTCATATAAATCATTGGAGCATATCATATCTTAAAGAAATATCATGATGTATCATATCATAAATAAAAGAGCATCATGTCATATAAATCATAAGAGCATATCATGTCATAAAGAAATATCATGATGTATCATATCATAAATAAAAGAACATCATGTCATATAAATCATAAGAGCATATCATATCATAAAGAAATATCATGATGTATCATATCATAAATAAAAGAGCATCATGTCATATAAATCATAAGAGCATATCATATCATAAAGAAATATCATGCAAGATGTCTTTTAAAACATGTGTCATGTCATGTGCAAGATGTCTTAAAACATATCATATAGTACTTGAACATAATATCATCATGAGGGTCCAGCTTGTACCACATACATACATAAATGCGCCCAATCCCTAGGACAGGGTAGCTAGCCCCAAACCTACTAGGGAACTAGGTCCGTACTACGACCATCGACCTAGAGGCATACTAAGGAGCCCATCCTTTTTTACTAGACTCGTTCATAGTCCGTCGGCCTAGGGGCGCTTATGGAGCTCACCCTTGGTACAAGCCATACAAAGTAAAATAACATGTCATAGTTACTTATCATATCATGAAGAGTGCTCTTAGTCCCACTTCACAGGGAAGCAACTCTTAGGCCTTTACTTATCATATCATAAAGAGTGCTCTTAGTTCCACTTAATAGGGAAGCAACTCTTAGGCCATTACTTATCATATCATAAAGCATGCATACTTGAGCATATAGCCCATCATAAGAGTCATCATAATGCATGATTCATAAGCATACATAAATGAGCATATTACTTGTCATATCATAACTACTTGAACATAAACCACATCATAAGAGTCATTATCATGCATGGTTCACAAGCATACAAAAATGAGCATTTTACTTGTCATATCATAAAGCATGCATACTTGAGCATAAATCACATCATAAAAGTCATCATAATGCATGATTCATAAGCATACATAAATGAGCATAAAATGCATCATAGGAAACATAATCATGCATGGAAAACCTTAACTAGCATCTCTTCATTCATATCGTAGCATGTGAGACACATAGTGAAATCATAATTGGGTCTCTAACCCTAATTCCATGTAGTGGACGAAAGTTCCAATTCTAGCCCTAGGTTTTAAACAACATAAAAGCATGTGAAACCTAAACCAATTTCATATCATAAATCATTAAGAACATAATGAGCATATTTGGTTTAGGTTCTAAGCTCCCTAGGTTCTTGATCTTGTTGTGGCCGAAAGTCACCATGCCTAGTTCTAGGTTTTAAACAACATAAAAGCATGTGAACCCTAAACCAATTTCATATCATAAATCATTAAGAACATAATGAGCATATTTGGTTTAGGTTCTAAGCTCCCTAGGTTCTTGGTCTTGTTGTGGCCGAAAGTCACCACACCTAGTTCTAAGTTTTAAACAACATAAAAGCATGTGAACATCAAGCTAACTTCATGTCATATCATAAGGAAATTTATGAGCATGCTAGATTACATTTTAAGCTTCCTTGGACCCTAAAATTTATCATGGCTGAAACATAAAGAGGCATGCATCTAGATTTCAAGCAACATTCAAACATGATAACCCTAAGTTAGCTTTATATCATGTAATAAGAAGAGTCATGAGCATGTTGGAGTAAGTCTTAAGCTCTCCTAGGTCTTAATTCTCATCATGGCCGAAGTCCTAAGGTGCAACATATCAAGGTTCCAAACAACCTACAAGCATGAAACCCTAAGAAATCTTCTTACCTTTTCATAAGGAAAGTCATGAGCATAATAGCTTAAATTTTTACACACTTCTAGGTCTTCATTTCTATCATGGTCGAAACCCTAATTCCCTAAGGTGGCATGCATTTACGTTCCAATCAACATACAAGTGTGAAAACACTAAGTACTCTTCATAACATATTAATAAGCAAGTCATGATCATGGTAGACTAAATTTTTAACCTCTCCTAGTCAAGTTTTCTATCATGGACGAACACTACATGAGCATGAATTTAGGTTTAAAGCAACATACAAGCATAAAAAAACCAAACTAATCTCTTATCATAGGTTACATATCATGAGGACATAGTGAGCATGTTTAGTTTAGGTCTTAAGCCTTCCTAATCTTTTATTCACACTTTGGCCGAAAGTTCAAGAGCATGGATCTAAGTTTTAGGTAAGCACACAAGCATAAGAAACATTAACTACTTCCTATACTAGGGTACATATCATAAGAACATAGTGACCATGCTTAGTTAGGTCTTAAACTTCTCTAAATCCTCTATTCAAGTCTTGGCCGAAAGTTTCAAGAGCATGGATCTAAGTTTTAGGTAAGCATACAAGCATAAGAAACATTAACTACTTCCTATACTAGGGTACATATCATAAGAACATAGTGAGCATGCTTAGTTAGGTCTTAAACTTCTCTAAATCCTCTATTCAAGTCTTGGCCGAAAGTTTCAAGAGCATGGATCTAAGTTTTAGGTAAGCATACAAGCATAAGAAACATTAACTACTTCCTATACTAGGGTATATATCATAAGAACATAGTGAGCATGCTTAGTTAGGCCTTAAACTTCTCTAAATCCTTTATTCAAGTCTTGGCCGAAAGTTTCAAGAAATGATCCTAGGTTTTTAAGCATTCTAACCTCATGGAAAACACATAAACAACTTGTACCACAGGTCAGGGGATACTTACATCCTCTTGCTTGTTTTTCCTAAGGAAGATGGTACCCTTGTGAAGAGGAAGAAGAAACTTCTCTTCCTAGTTCTCTCTTTTCTTCTCTTGCTTGTAAGGAGTAGATCTTGAGGACTCCTTCTTGTGAATTAGTTTTTCTTAGCAAGAAAAACCTTAGCTTGGATTTTCGGAAATGAGAGATGGAGAGGTTTTGGTTTCGGTGGAGAAGGAAGAAGGAGAAAGAAGGAGGAGGAAGAATTAACCAACTTTCTTTCCCTTTTCTTCTCTCATTCCTATTTATTCCCAATGAGGATGAAAAGTGTCCCAATTCATCCCCTTGCCTTCTCTATCTTCTCACTCTCTTAATTCCCATGAAAATAGAGAAAAGAAGGAAGAAAGGCAACTTGTCTTTTGCATGCTTCTTTTCTTAGCCAAGAGGAAGAGGTGGAAAGTTACTTGCTTTTCTCTTGTTCCCTTACTTAATTGTACTCTTACTTTTAACTAGAATTTCCATTCTTTTCTATTCATATATCATTCATTACTCTAGTGGTTACCATACTTCAATTTAACTCTATCATTTGTGGGAGGTTCAAGGTTCAAATCTTAACCTCTCTTTCTTTTTATTTCTTTTTGGTTCTATTTTCATTTCCCTTTTATTTTAAAAGAAAAATACCATAGGTATAGCTTATTATTTCGTGGGTGTTACAGTACCTCATACCTCATAGAAAGTTCATCCTCAAACTTAAAATAGTGACATCAGGTGGCACAGGTCTTCCTGCTGAGTGCATCGACCACTTTGTTCGCTTTTCCGGGATGATAAAAGATCTCGCAGTCATAATCCTTAACTAACTTGAGCCATCTGCGTTGTCTCATATTCAGATCTTTCTGGGTGAAGAAATATTTCAGACTCTGGTGGTCGGTATAAATCTTACACCGGACTCCATATAAATAATGTCTCCATGTTTTGAGAGCAAAGACCACGGCTGCTAGTTCTAGGTCATGAGTGGGGTAATTCTTTTCATGCTCTTTGAGTTGTCTAGAGGCGTAGGCAATGACCTTGCCGTCTTGCATGAGTACAGCTCCAAGTCCTAATTTAGAAGCGTCGCTGTACATATCGAAGCCTTTGTTACTTTCCGGAAGAGTAAGGATTGGAGCACTGGTCAGTCTCCTTTTTAATTCCGTGAAACTCTTCTCACAGTCATCCGTCCATTCATACTTTCTGTTCTTCTTGGTGAGAACTGTCATAGGGGCTGCAATTTTAGAGAAGTCCTCTACAAACTTCCGGTAGTAGCCTGCTAGCCCGAGAAAACTTCTGATTTCGCTGACATTCTTTGGCCTGTTCCAGTTACTTACATCTTCGATCTTATTTGGATCTACCATTACTCCATCCTTGGAGATGACATGACCCAAGAATGATATTCGATCGAGCCAAAACTCGCATTTGGAGAACTTTGCATATAGTTGTTTCTCTCGAAGAATCTGTAGTACGGTATTCAGGTGTTCAGCATGCTCTTCTTGGGTTCTCGAATAGATGAGAATATCGTCAATGACGACGATGACAAATTTGTCGAGATATGCCGTAAACACCCGATTCATCAGATCCATAAATACAGCCGGAGCATTTGTCACTCCGAAAGGCATAACTATGAACTCATAGTGTCTGTATCTCGTTCGAAATGTCGTCTTTGGTATATCATCCTGCTTCACTTTCACTTGATGATAGCCTTAGGTCAATCTTTGAGAAAATGATTGCACCCTTTAGTTGGTTGAACAGGTCGTCGATCCGTGGAAGAGGGTACCTGTTCTTGACTGTCACATAATTCAGCGCTCGGTAGTCTATACACATTCGCATAGACCCATCCTTCTTTTTCACGAACAATACCGGAGCTCCCCAAGGAGAGTGACTCGGGCGAATAAGTCCCTTGTCAAGTAACTCTAGTAGTTGTCCCTGAAGTTCCTTCAACTCAGCCGGCACCATACGATAAGGTGCTTTAGAGATCGGTTTAGTATCAGGAATCAATTCGATCTCAAATTCTATTTCTCTATCGGGGGCTAACCCTGGTAGTTCATCGGGAAACACTTACGGATAGTTGCATACTACTCTGACATTTTCTAGTTTCTGGTTTTCAGCTTGACTTGTGTTGACCACGTGTGCTAAAACCCCAGTACATCCCTTATTTAACATCTTTTGTGCCTTTATGGCTGATAAGAATCTCCCAGTTTCTTTCCTTGGTTCCCCAATAAATTCGAATTTCGATTCAGCTTCAGGTTGGAAAACTACTTTTCTTTTACGACAATCGATTGAAGCACCATACTTGCTTAGGAAATCCATGCCCAATATACTATCATAATCCTGCATGTCAAGCACTATCAGATCACAGTAGAGTTCTTTGCCTGTGATTCTGATAGGCGTGGCCCGCAACATATGAGTAGATGACATTACTTCTCCTGAAGGCAGGGTTGTTAAGAATTTGCCATTTAAGGCTCGTGGTGGTATCTCTAACTTCTCCATGAAGGGTGTAGAGACAAACGAGTGTGTCGCCCCAGTATCAAATAACACATTAACATACTGACTAAAAATAGGCAGCTGACCTATGACAACTGTAGAGGCACTCGCCACATCATCTTTGGTAAGAGAGAAAACCCTGGCGTTCGTCGTAGCTGGCGGGGCTTCCAGTCTCCCTTGACTAATTGGAGTTCCTTCAATGGCAGCTTGCATCTGGTGTAGCTGTGAGGGGGCACTCCTGTTCTGGTTATACTGCTGGGATGGTGTCTGGGACTGGATAGGGCAGTCCCTGGCCATATGTCCTTCCCGTCCATAACTGTAACACTTTCTTGTATCCTTGTGGCATACTCCGGAATGCTGCTTCCCACAAATAGTACACTGAGGGTATTTAGGTTGCTTATTTGCTGGTCCTCCTTTAATGTTGTTCCATTGCTTCCTTTTTCCATTAGAGTTTCCTTTCCATCTTGTTTTAGTACCTTGAGGTTTCTGTCCTCCTGTCTGTGCCTGATTCTTACTCTCGTTCATCGCCTTCTGATAATGTTTGGTGATCAGGGCATTGCTGACCAGTTCTTCTGTAGTCTGCGGTCTATTAATTCCGCCGGCCACATTCAAAGCTATCTCGGGTCGGAGCATTTTCAGCATCAGTCTAACCCTTCCTCTTTCCGTGCTGACCAATTCTGGGCAGAGGCGTGCGAGACGGTTGAAGCGCTTCATTGCTTCGTTAACTGATAAGTCACCTTGCCGGAACTCGGTGAACTCGTCGTAATGCCGGTTTGTTACCTGCATATGGAAGAATTCCTTGAAGAACTCTGCTTCGAAGTCCGTCCAGTTCATCTGATTAACTTGTCTCTTGGCCTTAACTCTTTCCCACCACATTCTTGCATCTCCATAGAAGCAAAATGATACGCACTTGATCTTTTCTGGTACAGGCCAGTCCAGTAGTTCTACTATACTTTCCACTGTCTTGAACCAGGCCTGGGCATCCCATGGTTCACAAGTACCCGAGAAGTTCTCCGGCTTCAGCCTTAGCCACTGTATCAAGTAGGTCTCCTGTCGGACCACTGGGGCAGAGGCTACCGGTGGTACTGGTGCAGCTATTGGTATGACGAGCACTGCATTCTGATTTGCTGGTGGGGTGACAGGATTTCCTTGCTGACCCATCAAAGCAGTGATCACTTGTTGTTGTTCCATGATCTGACGCTGGAGGTCTGTAACAACTTGGGTCAGATCTGGTGGAGTCACTGTCTCCTCGGTCCTGTTACCGCGTCTTCTAGCCATATCTATTTCCATAAATAATAATAAGGCTAGCATAAGTCTAGAGTTATCCCTACTTATATTCGTGCATATTTAACATCGCTTATCATACATAAAGGAAATCCCTATCAGTCATACTTAGGTTCATGGATACTAAAAACATTTCTTATCATGCATAACAAGAATAGAGTAAGTACAGAAAGTCTTACTTGGAGCGGCAGGATGGAGGCTTGATGTGTGTGTAGCGGAAAGGCTAACTTGGCTCTGATACCAACTTGTAATGCCCGCCCCTCTTGCTAGTAGGGCGGGGTTACTTACTTGCAAGGGGAACATACATGCATATTAAAATTTCTTTTCTAAAGTAAAACAGTGGAAGAACTTATTATGAAATCATGAAATCATGCGGAACATTAACATAAATAGACTTAGTTCATGTCAACATAAAATAACATAAGCAGGTCTTTTTGTTTTCTCTTAGCCGAGTCACCACCACACACATCTCTTGCCTCTCCTGCGGCTCCCCTAATTTATCCATTCTTTGCCTTTATCTGCGGTACAAGGAAAGTAAGCTATAAGCACACAGGCTTAGTAAGATCCTTTCCTACTCACAAAAACGTATTTCATATCATAATCACATAACCATATAACAATGGAGACATAATCATCTAAACATCATATCATGAAATACATAGCATCATAACATATCATCATAAAGAACATCATGTCATATCATATCATAAATCATAAGATCATCATGCCATATAAATCATAGGAGCATACCATATCATAAAGAAATATCATGATGTATTATATCATAAATAAAAGAGCATCATGTCATATAAATCATAAGAGCATATCATGTCATAAAGAAATATCATGATGTATCATATCATAAATAAAAGAGCATCATGTCATATAAATCATAAGAGCATATCATATCATAAAGAAATATCATGATGTATCATATCATAAATAAAAGAGCATCATGTCATATAAATCATAAGAGCGTATCATATCATAAAGAAATATCATGCAAGATGTCTTTTAAAACATGTGTCATGTCATGTGCAAGATATCTTAAAACATATCATATAGTACTTGAACATAATATCATCATGAGGGCCCGACTTGTACCACATACATATATAAATGCGCGCAATCCCTAGGACAGGGTAGCTAGCCCCGAACCTACTAGGGAACTAGGTTCATACTACGATCGTCAACCTAGGGGCGTACTAAGGAGCCCATCCCTTTTTACTAGATCCGTTCATAGTCCGTCGGCCTAGGGGCGCTTATGGAGCCCACCCTTGGTACAAGCCATACAAAGTAAAATAACATGTCATAGTTACTTATCATATCATGAAGAGTGCTCTTAGTCCCACTTCACAAGGAAGCAACTCTTAGGCCTTTACTTATCATATCATAAAGAGTGCTCTTAGTTCCACTTAATAGGGAAGCAACTCTTAGGCCTTTACTTATCATATCATAAAGCATGCATACTTGAGCATATTGTAGGACCGTTGCGGCCGACTAGAAGGGGGTTGTTGGATAGTCCTATAAAATAAAAAACAAAACAACCCTTCCTCGAACTCTTTAAACTAACACTTGCATAAATAATAAAGTAAGCTGATAAATTAAAAGCATAAAGAAAAAGCGAGGCACAAAAGGTTTACTTGGTTACAACCGATGTGGTTGTTAATCCAAGGAAGATTAAGCTCACTAAAAATCTCCTTCAGGCGGAGAAGCCTCGTACAACAATGTAGCGCAGAAAACAGAAGCTAAACTAGAACAGAAGCGCACAAGTGTTTGGAATTACAATTTTTAGTTCTTTGAAAAGCTTCTGGACCAAGGCTATATTTCGGGACGCCTGGAAGGGTTCCGGGCGCCCTGGGGGGATAAAACTTATCCCCCAACGTTCAGATTGAGTCAAAAATCGATCTGGTCAATTTTACTGCTCAGGGCACCCCGGAGAATTCCGGGTGCCCCAGAGGACTCCGGGCGCCCCGGACTGCTCCGGGCACCCCGGAGGACTCCGGGCGCCCCGGACTGCTCCGGGCACCCCGGAGCCCAAAGTCAATAGTTGTTGACTTTTTCGTCCAGGACTTCTTCTCTGGTTCAGTCCCGCCTCGGTCCGGTTCTTCTCCTCCGGATCCGCTCGCTTGGGTGATCTCTGCCATCCGGAAAAGGGCTCACCCGAACCCAACTTCCGGTCTTCTCGAGCAGCCTTCCGCTCCGGCTTCTCGTCCCTCGGAATCGTTGCGTGTTTCCTTCTCGTCCACCAGCGTACTCATCCGCAGTGTTCGTCCCTCGGTCGTACCGCGTGCTGACCTTCTCTCTAGCTGCGTCTCTTGCTCCTCGAGCAATCTTCCGCTCCGGCTTTCGTCCCTCGGAACCACCGCACGCTTCCTTCTCGTCCACCGGGGTACTCTTTCGCAGCACCTCGTCCCTCGGACTGCCGTTCTTCTCGCTAGCTGCGTCTTCCGCTCGACTACCTGTGTTCCTAAGCTCCTGCACACTTAGACACAAGGTTAGAAACAAACAGGACCTAACTTAACTTGTTGATCACACCAAAACAACCTTGGGGTTCCAACAATCTCTCCCTTTTTGGTGTGATCAACCCAAGTTAAGCTAGGGTCAAAAATAGATATGAAATTAAAAAATTTATTGCAATAACATGCAACATGATAGAAAAAATTAAATTTCAACCATTCCAAATTTTAATTTTCAATTTTCTACCTCCCCCTAGACTTATACTTCCCCTTCTCCCCCTTTGATCACAATAAAAATGGGGTACAAAAAGAATCTAAGGGTTAATATAATGAAAATGTATATCAATGATTTTCAAGGAAAATATTTCCAAGTCAAGGAAAATTTCTAAGTCAAGAAATAACTTTTGAAAAAAAATTTCAAGTATTTGTCATCAAAAAACTTTCTAAGCTGAAAAGTTTATGCAAGAAAATTTAAGAGAATTGATAACATTAAAAGAAATTTTCTATGCATTTATTTATTTATATATTCTAATGATTTTATCAGAAAATTTTAAATTTCTATTTTAATTTATCATAATTTCTTAACTTTGAAGCAAGAAACTTTGAGCATGTAGAAATTTGTACAAATTGTAACATGTCATTTTCTATTGTATTTTGAATTCCTAATTTGCAAAGATACTTCGATAATATAAACTTGATAAAGTTTTTCAACAATACTTCTGATTTGCAAACTTCGTTCGACAAAATATTTTGTAATTTACAAAAGTATTTTGACAACATAAATTTGCAACAATCTGTGGATAATAGATTTACTACTCCGAAAAACTCTTTCGATAATATCTCTAATTTGCAAACTTTGTTCGAAAAAATGTTTCGTAATTTGTAAGATTCTTTTGTCAAATCATTTTGCGATTCGAAAAACTCTTTCAACGAGATAATTTGTACTTCGGAAAAATTTTTAGATCCGGAAAAAGTTTTCGAAAAAATACTTTGTGATTCGCAAGAATCTTTTGTCAAAACATTTTGTAATTCGAAAAATTATTTCGATGATTCAATTTTTGATTCGCAAAAATCTTCAGGTAATTTGATTAATTGAACCAGTTGTTCAGAGGTTCGAGTCCATACCTTACTTACCTCGTCGGCCGTTGGTTCTCCCCCTGTTGAATTACTTTGTTCCGAAGATTCTCCCCCTTCATTGATCTCGGGATGTACTTTGGTTGTTGGGGCTGTCTCGGTAATTTCTTCCATCTCGGATTTTGATGAGGCTTGATGTCTATTGAGGGGATGGCTTCAATCGGTTCTTCGTAGAGTTTTAAGAACTTTTCCCAAAGTTCTTTTGCGCTGTTGTATTCACCAACTCTATCAAAGTCTTTGTTTGGTATTGCGATTAAAATGTGAAACTCTGCCCGACCGTTTGCCATTGACTCGTCACGTTGCTTCTTGTTCCATAGGCGTAGATCGAGTTCTTCTCCATTCGTTGTCTTTGGTGCTTCATAACCTGTTTTCATTATTAGAGAAATACCAATATCAGAGTTAAGAAATACCGTCATTTGTTGCTTCCAAGAAGCAAGCTCCCCCTCGAATGCTGGTGGGTAGTCGCTAGCTCCGACCATTGTTTTGTTGCTTCAGACGGCGATTAGTCCTTCTAAGGCGTACTCGGCTCTGATACCACTTGTAGGACCATTGCGGCCGGCTAGAAGGGGGTTGTTGGATAGTCCTATAAAATAAAAAATAAAACAACCCTTCCTCGAACTCTTTAAACTAACACTTGCATAAATAATAAAGTAAGCTGATAAATTAAAAGCATAAAGAAAAAGCGAGGCACAAAAGGTTTACTTGGTTACAACCGATGTGGTTGTTAATCCAAGAAAGATTAAGCGCACTAAAAATCTCCTTCATGCGGAGAAGCCTCGTACAACAATGTAGCGCAGAAAACAGAAGCTAAACTAGAACAGAAGCACACAAGTATTTGGAATTATAATTTTTAGTTCTTTGAAAAGCTTCTGGACCAAGGCTATATTTATAGCCTTGGTCGGGGCGCCTGGAAGGGTTCCGGGCGCCCTGGGGGGGGATAAAACTTATCCCCAACGTTCAGATCGAGTCAAAACTCGATCTGGTCAATTTTACTGCTCAGGGCGCCCCGGACTGCTCCGGGCGCCCCGGACTCCAAAGTCAACAGTTGTTGACTTTTTCATCCAGGACTTCTTCTCTGGTTCAGTCCCGCCTCGGGTCCGGTTCTTCTCCTCCGGTTCCGCTCGCTTGGATGATCTCTGCCATCCGGAAAAGGGCTCACCCGAACCCAACTTCCGGTCTTCTCGAGCAGCCTTCCGCTCCGGCTTCTCGTCCCTCGGAATCGTTGCGTGTTTCCTTCTCGTCCACCAGCGTACTCATCCGCAGTCTTCGTCCCTCGGTCACACCGCGTGCCGACCTTCTTGCTAGCTGTGTCTCTTGCTCCTCGAGCAATCTTCCGCTCTGACTTTCGTCCCTTGGAACTACCGCACGCTTCCTTCTCGTCCACTGGGGTACTCTTCCGCATCACCTCGTCCCTCGGACTGCTGTCCTTCTCGATAGCTGCGTCTTCCGCTCGTCTACCTGTGTTCCTAAGCTCCTGCACACTTAGACACAAAGTTAGAAACAAACAAGACCTAACTTAACTTGTTGATCACACCAAAACAACCTTGGGGTTCCAACACATATAGTCCATCATAAGAGTCATCATAATGCATGATTCATAAGCATACATAAATGAGCATATTACTTGTCATATCATAAAGCATGCATACTTGAGCATAAACCACATCATAAGAGTCATTATCATGCATGGTTCACTAGCATACATAAATGAGCATTTTACTTGTCATATCATAAAGCATGCATACTTGAGCATAAATCACATCATAAGAGTCATCATAATGCATGATTCATAAGCATACATAAATGAGCATAAAATGCATCATAGGAAACATAATCATGCATGGAAAACCTTAACTAGCATCTCTTCATTCATATCGTAGCATGTGAGACACATAGTGAAATCATAATTGGGTCTCTAACCCTAATTCCATGTAGTGGCCGAAAGTTCCAAGTCTAGCCCTAGGTTTTAAACAACATAAAAGCATGTGAACCCTAAACCAATTTCATATCATAAATCATTAAGAACATAATGAGCATATTTGGTTTAGGTTCTAAGCTCCCTAGGTTCTTGGTCTTGTTGTGGCCGAAAGTCACCATGCCTAGTTCTAGGTTTTAAACAACATAAAAGCATGTGAACCCTAAACCAATTTCATATCATAAATCATTAAGAACATAATGAGCATATTTGGTTTTGGTTCTAAGCTCCCTAGGTTCTTGGTCTTGTTGTGGCCGAAAGTCACCATGCCTAGTTATAAGTTTTAAACAACATAAAAGCATGTGAACATCAAGCTAACTTCATATCATATCATAAGGGAATTCATGAGCATGCTAGATTACATTTTAAGCTTCCTTGGACCCTAAAATTTATCATGGACGAAACATAAAGAGGCATGCATCTAGATTTCAAGCAACATTCAAACATGATAACCCTAAGTTAGCTTTATATCATGTCATAAGAAGAGTCATGAGCATGTTGGAGTAAGTCTTAAGCTCTCCTAGGTCTTAATTCTCATAATGGCCGAAGCCCTAAGGTGCAACATATCAAGGTTCCAAACAACCTACAAGCATGAAACCCTAAGCAATCTTCCTACCTTTTCATAAGGAAAGTCATGAGCATAATAGCTTAAATTTTTAAACACTTCTAGGTCTTCATTTCTATCATGGCCGAAACCCTAATTCCCTAAGGTGGCATGCATTTAGGTTCCAATCAACATACAAGTGTGAAAACACTAAGTACTCTTCATAACATATTAATAAGCAAGTCATGATCATGGTAGACTAAATTTTTAACCTCTCCTAGTCAACTTCTCTATCATGGCCGAACACTACATGAGCATGAATTTAGGTTTAAAGCAACATACAAGCATAAAAACACCAAACTAATCTCTTATCATAGGTTACATATCATGAGGACATAGTGAGCATGTTTAGTTTAGGTCTTAAGCCTTCCTAATCTTTTATTCACACTTTGGCCGAAAGTTGAAGAGCATGGATCTAAGTTTTAGGTAAGCATACAAGCATAAGAAACATTAACTACTTCCTATACTAGGGTACATATCATAAGAACATAGTGACCATGCTTAGTTAGGTCTTAAACTTCTCTAAATCCTCTATTCAAGTCTTGGCCGAAAGTTTCAAGAGCATGGATCTAAGTTTTAGGTAAGCATACAAGCATAAGAAACATTAACTACTTCCTATACTAGGGTACATATCATAAGAACATAGTGAGCATGCTTAGTTAGGTCTTAAACTTCTCTAAATCCTCTATTCAAGTCTTGGACGAAAGTTTCAAGAGCATGGATCTAAGTTTTAGGTAAGCATACAAGCATAAGAAACATTAACTACTTCCTATACTAGGGTATATATCATAAGAACATAGTGAGCATGCTTAGTTAGGTCTTAAACTTCTCTAAATCCTTTATTCAAGTCTTGGCTGAAAGTTTCAAGAAATGATCCTAGGTTTTTAAGCATTCTAACCTCATGGAAAACACATAAACAACTTGTACCACAGGTCAGGGGATACTTACATCCTCTTGCTTGTTTTTCCTAAGGAAGATGGTACCCTTGTGAAGAGGAAAAAGAAACTTCTCTTCTTAGTTCTCTCTTTTCTTCTCTTGCTTGTAAGAAGTAGATCTTGAGGACTCCTTGTGAATTAGTTTTTCTTAGCAAGAAAAACCTTAGCTTGGATTTTCGGAAATGAGAGAGGGAGAGGTTTAGGTTTCGGTGGAGAAGGAAGAAGGAGAAAGAAGGAGGAGGAAGAAGAAGGAGGAAGAATTAACCAACTTTCTTTCCCTTTTCTTCTTTCATTCCTATTTATTCCCAATGAGGATGAAAAGTGTCCCAATTCATCCCCTTGCCTTCTCTATCTTCTCACTCTCTTAATTCCCACGAAAATAGAGAAAAGAAGGAAGAAAGGCAACTTGTCTTTTGCTTGCTTCTTTTCTTAACCAAGAGGAAGAGGAGGAAAGCTACTTGCTTTTCTCTTGTTCCCTTACTTAATTGTACTATTACTTTTGACTACAATTTCCATTCTTTTCTATTCATATTTCATTCATTACTCTAGTGGTTACCATACACCAATTTAACTCTATCATTTGTGGGAGGTTCAAGGTTCAAATGTTAACCTCTCTTTCTTTTTATTTCTTTTTGGTTCTATTTTCATTTCCCTTTTATTCTAAAAGAAAAATACCCATAGGTATTGCTTATTATTTCGTGGGTGTTACATCCTGGAGTAGGTTTCCATTCAGAAATATGGTTTTGACATCCATCTGTCAGATCTCATAATCGTGGTATGCTGCAATATCAAACATGATCCGAATGGACTTAAACATCGCTACTAGAGAAAAGGTTTCATCATAGTCAATACCATGAATTTGCTTGAAACCTTTAGCTACCAAGCGACCCTTATAGATAAGTCCTTCCATGTCAGTCTTTCTCTTAAAGACCCACTTACACCCAATGGGTTTTACCCCTTCAGGTGGATCAACCAAAGTCCATACTTGGTTGGTGTGCATGGACTCCATCTCGGATCTCATGGCCTCTAGCCATTTCTCAGAATCTGGGCTCATCACAGCTTCCTGATAGGAGGTGGGCTCATCCTCTATGAGCACAACGTCATCATGGCCAGATAAGAGAAATGAGTATCTCTCAGGCCGACGACGTATCCTATCAGACCTGCGAAGAGGTAGGTCTACTTGAACTGGTTATTGTTCCTCAACTCTTTGTGGAACAACATCATCCACAACACTTTGTGGTTTCAATTCAACTTCCATCAAGGCTTCAGTGCTATTGTTCACATCTTGAACTTCTTCAAGATCGAACGTACTCCCACTAGTCTATCTAGAAACAAAGCCCCTTTCTAGAAATACCCCAGTCTTAGCCACAACTACCTTGTGTTGACTGGGAATGTAGAAGTAATATCCCTTCGTTTCCTTGGGATATCCAATGAAATAGTACTTGTCAGATTTGGGTCCTAGTTTGTCCGAGACTTGACGTCTAACGTAAGCCTCACAACCCCAAATCCTCATAAAAGACACCTGGGCATCTCTCCCAGTCCATATCCTATATGATGTCTTTATTACAACCTTAGATGGAACTCGATTGAGAATGAAGGCTGCTGTGTCTAGAGCATAGCCCCAAAGATACATAAGAAGAACTGTGTGACTCATCATAGATTGTACCATATCTAATAAGGTACGATTCCTCCTTTCGGATACACCATTCCATTGTGGTGTTCCAGGAGGAGTGAGTTGAGATAGGATCCCACACTCAGCTAGATAGTCACGAAACTCATGGCTAAGGTATTCACCACCTCGATTTGATCGAAGTATCTTAATACTCTTGCCAAGCTAGTTTTGTACTTCATTCTTGAATTCTTTGAACTTTTCAAAGGATTCTGACTTATGTGTCATCAGGTACACATAACCATATCTACTGAAGTCATCAGTAAATGTAATGAAGTACCTATAACCACTTCTAGCAGTGACATTGAAAGGACCACATACATCACTATGTATAAGACCTAACAAGTCAGTCGCTCTCTCACTGTGTCCACTAAAGAGAGTCTTGGTCATCTTGCCTAGAAGGCATGACTCACATGTCTCATATGAATCAAAATCAAATGAGTCCAGCAAACCATTATTATGGAGCTGGGATAAGCGTTTGTCATTTATATGACCTAAGCGACAGTGCCAGATATAGGTTTGGTTCATGTCATTTGACTTGAACCTCTTGGTACTAATGTTATAGATAGGCCTCTCAAGGTCTAGAATATAGAGTCTGTTTATCAGAGGTGCACTACAATAGAACATGTCATTTAAATAAACTGAACAACATTTGTTCTTTATTATAAATGAAAAACCTTTCTTGTCCAAACAAGAAACTGAAATTATGTTCTTAGTTAAAGCAAGCACATAACAACATTCATCTAATTCTAATACAAGCCCAGAGGGCAGAGATAGAGAATAAGTTCCTACAGCAACAGCAGCAACCCGTGCTCTATTGCCTACGCGTAGGTTCACCTCGCCCTTCGTCAATTCCCTGCTATTTCTCAGTGCCTGCACATTAGTACAAATGTGGGAAGCACATCCGGTATCTAATACCCATGATGAAGAAATAGATAGATTGACATCTATAACATAGATACCTGAAGTGGAAGTCTCACTTCTCTTCTTCTTAAGATCTTCTAAGTACACTTTGCAGTTCCTCTTCCAGTGCCCGGTCTGACCGTAGTGGAAGCAGGTAGCATCCTTGGCGACCCCTCCTTTGGGTTTCAGTGCCTTGCCTTTGCCCTTGGCTTGGGACTTTCCCTTACCTTTAGGCTTGCCCTTGCCTTTGCCCTTTTGCACCATCAAAATGGAGTTGGGCTTAACCTTCTTAAGGTTAATCTCAGCAGTTCTCAACATACTCAGAAGCTCAGGCAGTGGCTTGTTGTAGTTCATGACAAACTGACTGTAGCTCTCTGGCAAGGATTGCAAGACCAAATCAGTGGCCAGCTCTTGGCCATGGGGGAATCCCAACCTCTGTAGGTTTTCTATGTACCCTATCATCTTGAGTACATATGGACCTACGGGAGTCCCGTCTTGCATCTTACACTGAAATAGTGCCTTAGAGATCTCGAATCTCTCGTGCCTAGCTTGTCCTTGATATAGTTGACGAAGATGTTCAACCATATCATAAGCTCCCATCAACTCGTGTTGCTTCTAAAGCTCAGAGTTCATGGTCGCGAGCATAAGACATGACACATCTAATGTGTCATCTTGATGCTTCTTGTAAGCAATACGGTCAGCTCGCGTGGCAGTGGCAGGAGGTGCCTCCGGAATGGGCTGCTCCAAAACGTACAATTTACGTTCTTGTGTGAGAACGATTCTCAGGTTCCTATACCAGTCCAGGAAATTTGCTCCGTTGAGCTTGCCCTTCTCAAGGACGGAATGCAGGGAGAAAGAGTTCGTATTTGACGTCATGGTTATCTATAACAGAAAAATGTAGAAAATAAATAAACATCATATTCTATTAATCATTTAATTAGGCCTTTTAATTAAATGATGCTCCCACTAAATTCTATAATTCATGTGGGACAAGATCCACATCATACTACGTCTTGAGTTAGCTTTGGCTAAATCACCCAAGACTTAATATGATCAGTAGGTAACTAATTACCAATTACATCTCTATGCAACTCTTGTTTATAGGATCAAGATCCGCATTTTATATTAAAACTCGAGTTAACATTGGTTAATACACCCAAGAGTTAATATAAATGTGATTTTGACCTATCTACCAACCATTGGAAAATGCCTATAGTTAAACTCGATCCAATTGAGTTAACTAGTTGCTCAAACTAATTGAGTTGTACTTACCCATGCGTTGATAGGCGAGACCAAGATTGTCCCTCCGTACCCTACCAAGATAATATGTGTTGCTCTGCTTTGGTAGATTCAACAACAACATGTGATCGAGGTAGTGATAGGTATCACGGCATGGTAGGCATTATGAGTTGACGCGATTGAGATCTAATCTAATCGATGAGGTGTATCATATACGCGATTTAGATCTACTCTAATCGTTAGGGCGCATCATGTACGCGATTTAGATCTAATCTAATCGTCAAGGCGCTAATTAATTACTATTCTAGCATGCATCACATATACACACACAAGTAATTAATTAAATATTTTTGTGATTAGTCATGACCCTACTACGATCTTCTCAAGCCAATGAGAAGATCTGATGGTCAACCTAAGGTCAACAGCTTCTCAAGCTCCTTCCTTTGACCACCTTGTGTTGCTCGCGCCCTCCTCGTAACTCCGTCTCAAGTGGACCTTCCACCGCTCCATTTTGTACATTACAAAAGTGAAACTTGAGTTACATTCGAGTCTAAACTATTTACAACAGGAATATAAATTAAAGAAGGCACGACGCGTAGGTCGCGAATCAAATATACAACACGCACAATCACATGACGGCACGCAGGCCGTATTATGAATTACAACACAATTTTTCCAATCTTATTGGGTCTTTTGGGCCATGACCATCACAAAATAATACATAATTCTAAATTATGTAATTTCTATAAATTTCTTTAATTTTTCTTACACTTTTACAATTTTTATGAGTAAAAATTCCAGGCGGTCCCGTTTAGCGTTTTTTGGGCCAATCGCAGAACGAATCCCCTTGCGGGGTCAGGGGCAGCACCCCTACCCATGATATAACCATCGCAAGTGTTCCTTAGCGATCCTACAGTGCCTTAGCCCACTGTTCCAAAATGATTTGGGGTGAAACCTTGCTGTTTCGGAAAGATCTTCTCAGTAGTCGAAGCCTACAAGTGTCTAAACACTCGTGCTTCGCTTGTACGAGAAAAATACCCATAAAATATATAAAAATAAAAAAATATACAGAAACTTACAGATCTGAATTTTTTGTCATAAAAACAAAAACAAAACTCGTACACGCTTTGCACGTGGCTCTAATACCACTGTTGGATTTTTTGGGCCGTAAAAACCGCTTTTTGCGTTGCGGAAACCCCACAACTCATGCCACGGATCCGTGCAAAGTTTATAAAATTTTGAAAAACTTCATGTACGAGTTTCTAACCTAGATCTACAATAGATCTACAAGGAAGAAAAGAAATTTACCCTTGATGCGAAGCCCTTCACGTATCCCGCTTGTCCAAGGTTTGCCGGATCTCGAGAGTATCAAAATAGACACTCCTCTATGTGCATCCACACAAACAAGAGATGGAGAGAACAACTAAAAGGTGTGCTAGCACCCTTAGATGGTCACGACAAGGAGGAGGAGAGGGAGAGAAGAAACCTTGAGAGGAGGAAGAAGAAATGAATTGCCTTGAATGAAAATCAATTCATTCCCCTCTAAAAGTGGTCGACCACTTCATGGCTTGTAACCCCCATGGAATATCAAGAGTCAAGTCTCTTGATCTCCTCCATGAGGTGGCATTTGGTCAAGCCAAACTTGACCAAATGAAGAAGTCTTGATGATGTGGCATTGGTCAAGTCAAAGTCAAGTCAAAACTTGACTCTTCATCTTCCTACTTAAGTCAAGTCAAACTTGACCACTTCTCTCCTTTGGTTGATCTAATCTAACCATTGGTTCAAGTCAATTTTAATTTAATGAATCTCTATTCATTGAATTAAATTAATTAAATGAGTCTAAGTCCAAATTAGACTCACTTAGCACATGAACCAAATTGAGTCCAACTCAATTAGCCTAATTTGGATTACTCTTAATCCAATTTGGTTCATCACATGGACCTAATCCTTTAAGTTCATCAAATGAACCTAATCTCCATCTAATTGCCCTTTATGTGTGACCCTATAGGTTCTTATAACATTGGCAATGCTCCTAAACCCATTTAGAAGCATAAGTAATGAGCGGTATCTAGCAACACATCATTACTACCCAAGTTATAAGAATGTTGAGATCCAACATCACCTTATGACTACTAATTGCGACTCTTCACAATATATGACAAGTGTCCTTCTATCCTTGACATCTAGATTGATCAATGTGAGGCATAGACCGTGTCATCCTCTAATCAATCTAAATCTTGAATCCTAAGTAGACTCACTCAATCAAATGAGCTCAATATCTCATATTGACTCATTTGGGCATGGTCATGCACTTCATGGTCTCACTCTGTCAAGAATATCGATGCCACTCCCATTATATAGGAGGGATAGATCCCATCTACATCAATCACATCCCTTTGCATAATTTGTTACATACCCAATAATCGCCTTTATAGTCCACCCAGTTACGGGTGACGTTTGACAAAGCCAAAGTACGTAACTCCTTATGTTGGGAACCATGGTGACTTCAGGTCCAAGGACTAGTAGTCATACTAATAGCCACATGAGAAAGTATATGACACTCATATAATGATCCATGATACTTTCTCATGATGGGTCATTCAGTATACATTCTCCAATGCATACCCATGTGTCAACTTGATATCTCCATATCCATGACTTGTGAGATCAAGTCATCGAGTTGACCTACATGCTAGTCTCATCGCATTAACATGGTCCCTGAATGTTAATACTTGACTAGGAATGATTAAGAGTATTGTTCCCTATATCATCTCACTATCGATTCAACTAACCGATTGATATAGGTAAGGACCTTCTACTCAAGGACGCTATTATACTTAGTTATTTGACACCAATACAAGTAAGCATAATAACCATAAACAAATGCCTTTATTTATATACAAGAATATGATACAATGAGTTCATACAACAACCATCAAATGATTGGCTCTAGGGCTCTAACTAACAACTAGGTCAATGCTAAATGAATACAATTATCTAAATATTTTTTAACTGAAGTCATGAATACATCATGCTACATTCAAAATAGAGTTATAATTATTGGTGTGGGAAAGCATCCGACGATAGAACCTGTGTTTTGATTATGTCAAAGGGTTTAAGTTGTCTTGTTATCTAACAAGGTTTGCTGAGTTTGCAAGAAAGTCCTATGTTATCTTAGGCAAAAGTCCTAGTGGATTCTAGGCAGGTAGAAAACCCTAGGTGGTGGAAAGTCTTAGCTGTAGTTAGACAGGTGAAAAACCCTAAGGGGTGGTAACCCTAGGTCCTAGGGGCGGTAACCCTAGGTGGTAGAAAGTCCTAGCTGCGGTTAGGCAGGTGGAAAACCCTAGGGGGTGGTAACCCTAGGTCCTAGGAGGTGGTAACCCTAGGCTGGAGAAAACCCTAAGGGGTGGTAACCCTAGGCCCTAGGGGATGGTAACCCGAGGCCGAGAAAAACCCTAGGGGGTGGTAACCCTAGGTCCTAGAGGTGGTAACCCTAGGTAGAAAGTCCAGTCGGTCTGGAGGATCGGACTGGCAACAGGTTAATTCTCCTAGGAGGAGTAGGTGAGGACACGTTCCCCAGCGAGGGAATAGTAGGCGTCGGTTCGACCTAGAGTTTCGACGAAACTCAAAGTCAGAACTAAATAGTCAGAGGCTATCAGAATTTCAGTTTATATATATATATATGCTTGGACTAACTTTATTTTGCAGAAAATAAAGGTGCTAGAAAAAGTTGGTCCGGGTGCCCGGAAGGGGTCTGGGTGCTCGGAAGGGGTCCGGGCGCCCGGAATTGGTCCGGGTGCCCGGAAGGTGTCCGGGGGCCCTGAGCTGGTCAGGGCACCCGAAGTCGGTCAAGGCGCCCAGAATCCAAAAGTTATTTATAAGCTGATGTGGCACACGCAGAGTGACTGAGCCACGTGGTCCAGACACTCGGAGGGGTTATGGGCGCCCAGAACAGCCTATAAAGGCAGCTTCGACTAGGAGCTTCGGAACAACATTCAGAACGACTTCATCTCTTGCGCACTGTCGAGAAAACACTTTCACGATGCCCTGAAGCTCCGACGACAACCGAGAACAATAATCTTCTGATCTGTAGTCGTTGGTATTCTTTACTTTGGAGTTGTTTTTAATATTGTAATCACTTACTTGTACTTATTCAAAATTGACAGTGGATTGTCTATTGAAAGCACTTTTACGTGAGGACCTTGGAGTAGGATTCGACACAGGCTTCAAACTAAGTAACCAAAAGTGTTAGCGATTGCTTTTAAATTATTTCTATATTCCACTGCGTATTTTCTTTGAGTTTTCCGAAATGAATGAATTAGCCACGAGCGTTATTCACCCCTCCCCCCTCTAGCGCTTTTCGATCCTACAATAATAATCAAAATACATATTAAAACACCCTATGAAATTTATTTTAATAAGAAACTAAGTATAAAATACTTAAGCATATTTGGGTATAAGATACACATTTTAAATACTAAGGACTATCTTGGAAAATTTGCATTAAAAACTTAACAGGGAATATTTTATGTTATTAATCAATGTAGCACCCCACCCTAAAATAGCCTTACCTTACAGGAGGGACATTACTCTTATTCTTATATATATTTTTTGACATTCTTACATATTATATATTGCTCAGTCCATAGATCTACTCTAAACTTATTTAGAGTAATAGGACGTGATTCAAAGCCAAACAGAGCTGGAAGGGAGTCTAGAGCCTCTAGCGGGTCTGGGTCGTGTGGCCCTGACTGACCGTGTAGCCTTGTCCGAGAAGGAACAAGACATGGCCGTGTGGCGATGACCGACCGTGTAGCCTTGCCCGAGAAGGAGCAAGACATGACCGTGTGGGAGAGATGCATGGCTGTGTGAGTTCACACGGTCGTGTCACCTTGGCCAAGAGGGAGAGGTTCACGGCCGTGTGAATCCACACGGCCGTGACAACTTGGCCGAGAGGGAGAGGTGCACGGCCGTGTGAATTCACACGACTGTGTCACCTTGGTCGAGAGGGAGAGGTGCACGACCGTGTGAATCCACACGACCGTGTCACCTTGGCCGAGAGGGAGAGGTCTGAGGCTGTGTAAATCCACACGGCTGTGTCATGGCCCGTGTGGGGGGGGGGCACACCCTGCTCTATAAAAGGTTTATTCTCCCCTTTGTACTTATCTTTGCCACTCCAATTACTTCCAAATCGATAAATTCATCCTAAGCAACTAGTGATTGTATTTTATATAAAGCAGAAAGAACAAAATACTTTAGCATCAGTTCTAACATATTCCAAACATTCACAAGTTCCCAGATCTTCTTCCAAGGTTCCATCACACACACACAAAACACCACTCCTGTCGCCTCCTCTTACTCGAGCTTTCCTTTACCTTTATATGCAGTATAAGGAAATGCAAATCTATAAGTGAATGTTTAGTAAGTACCATCTACTCACAAAACAAGCATTAAAACAAGAATAGGCTTTTCAAAGACTGCTTATGACAAACACAAAACTCACACTTGACAATAATTCATGCTAAAACACATCATTCAGAAAATGTACATGACATGCATTTTTAAATAGATATATCATGCAGAACATCAACTTAAGACTATGCTAGCAATGTAAACATGTAATGGAAACATAAGTCTTGCCATACTATAGAGTTCATCCATGCTACACTTCATAACTCAAATTCTCAAGCTTAAGAAGGCTTCTACTAAGGCAAATAATGAAGTTTGAAAACTTTATATTACATAACTAGTGAACATAAAAATAAACTTGCTTGGGCCCGACATTATACCACTTTGCGTGCATCCTTAATAAGATCTGAGGTAGCTTATCCCGAACCTATCAAGGTACTACTAGGCGATCTAGAAGCCTAGGGGTGATCTAGGAGCCCACCCATGGACCTTGTGTCCAGTACATGCCACTTTAAAGTAAAATACTTTCTTTTACATATCACTTTTTATATTTGCGCTTACTTGTCATTTAAACAAGAACCTTATGCGCGCTTAATCCTCTACACTTATAGGGAATCACTTTAGGACACTTTGAATATGCTTCTTGGCCCTAAATGTAAAGACCACCCTTCTTACTACTACTACTCTCTAAGGATGACCGTTACTTATCTACTAACTCTACTTAACCGGTATAATTAACATCCTCGAAGAAACCCTACCGAAAAATTCCGGCAGAGTCTCCCCTGTACCGGTGACCATAATCATTAATACATGACATAATATACACAGCCACAAGCGGCTGGAACACATATCAATCAACCACGCAGTTTATATATCAAAAAGAAGCACAATACCAAGGAAAAATCAACTCTAATGAATGCACGACAAAACAAACCAAACAATAACATGCACAAGTTCTAAATACGTTAAACACTTAAACCAAAACATTCTAAATAAATTCTGGTTCAATCTCTTAGTCTACTCCATAGTCCAAACATTACACACCATCCGCGCCACCTTGTCGCCTTCCTTGCTATATCTTTTCCTTTCCTATATCTGCAGTAAGAGAAAGTGCAATCTATAAGCAAAATTTGCTTAGTAAGCGCTATCTAACTCACAAAAACACGAATATGCATGTATACAGAAAGTACTAGAAACTATATGCTCTAAAAAAAAATAATGCATAAACATAACTGCTCATGTCAAACTAATAGCAAAGAAAAGCTAAGGAATCAACTCATGTAATTCTAATAGCTAATCATGCTACTCATCTAATAGGTAAACATGAAAACTACTCATCAACTAGATAAACATGGTAGAATAAAGAACTAAACTTACTGATTTTTTAGAACTATATGAAACTTTATTTCATTTGTTCTAACTTCATCTTTAATACTTTATGTTTATGTAAAACTCGTTTTACTTGTTCAAAAACTTATACTTATAATACTTCAAAATAGTAATCAACTTCTCTTGGGCCCGGCAACTGTGCTTTTACTTTTGTAACGACTCGACCCATTTGGCGGCCCATTTGGCGACCCTTGGGTCGTCGACCGTCGACCGTCGGCCGTGCCGTTACTAATAGGTTATCTAAACCTAGGGACGACTATGGGAGCCCAACCCAAGGACAACTGAGAGTCCAGTACAGTGCCACTGATAAAAGTAAAATACTTGTTATCTTTTAATACATCTAATATATAATGCCTTGGCATTTTAATAAGCACCTTGTGTGCCAAAATTCCTAAATTCTTGACTTTGGGATCTACTTAAGGCTTTGGCCTTTTTCTTTCTTTTCTTTATCTTTCTTATACTTGTTAATACTTTTAAAAGAATACTTCTTTAAAAAGAAACTGAAATGTTTAAGCGTATTCTAACTTTGAAATGCTTAGGTAAACTGAAATTCCACACTTAAACATACTAAGAGTGAATGCTTAAACAAACTGAAAGGGAATACTTAAACAAACTAAGATTAGATGCTATAACAACTGAAACTGCTGTACTTGAGAAGTTCTAAAACTGTAGTTTAAACAGGAATAAATCTACATGTCATCTTAACAAAATAATCTGCATACAAAGCTTAACATAAATCTGCATGCTAAGCTTAACTAAAATCTGCATATTAAGCTTATCTAAAATCTGCATACTAAGCTTAACAAAATCTGCATACTATGCTTATCTAAAATTTGCATACTAAGCTTATCTAAAATCTGCACTACTAAAGAAACTAAAAATCTGTACTACAATGAGATCTAAACTGCACTAAAATTCTGTACTACAAGGAGATCTAAACTTCATTAAAACTTCCAAATTGATTTCAATCATTTCAGTTCTCCCACTCATCTAGTATCAACGCCTGCCTTCTAAACTTCTGTTTGATCATCAACATGATATATCTTACAGTCATCTGATTTTATGTAGCGAAACCCCATTGAAATAGATCATATAATCTTCTACCCAGCAACTCTAATGCAGGGACTCTTAGACCTTTAATATCTGAATCATATATTGAGATTTTGAGTGGACACTTAACATCCACTAGAGCCTGCGTTAAAATAGTTGTACCAACACTTACATTAATACTGTGATTGTATAAAACTTATCCACTATTCCTATCACTGAAATCAACCATAGCTGCCAAGATACTCCAAGGCATTTTAAGTAACAAACTCATGGGTGTCTTGGATTGGGAGTCTGCTTATCTTTCTTATATAAACTGAAGGCAACAAATATAAAATCAGATCAATAATCAATGAGGTGGCAAAGAACTAAAATTTGCAGTGCTAAATACAAGATTGCTCAAGCTTACCGAATCATTAACAAAGGGAATCTAAACAGCAAGTATCTAAAGCTAACACTGCATGCTTTAAACTAAACAAATCTAAAATCATTCATAAACCTTCTTTGAAACCCACGGCAGCAAGCCCTTTAGACTAAACTAACCTCAAAAATCTGTACAAGAATTATCTTCCTAAATATAGAACTCAAGCTTACATCAAACCAATTCTTTATCTTTGAGTCTCACGGCAGCAAACCCTAAACCGAACTCAACAACTCTTCCTTATCCTTTCTTTGAGTCTCACGACATCAAGCCCTAAACCCAATCTTCACAGCAAAAATTCTAAAACAAGAAGAAACAAAATCCCTAGAAATTTCAAATTCTTTACAACAAAATCTGAAAGCCTAAAAGGGAAGAACAATCTTCTTTATAAAACTCACGGAAACCTCAAATTGAACCTATACAAATTCTCCTCTTGTAGCCTTAATGAAACTCACGGCAGCATACATGGCAACAAGCTTCAAAACATGCTTCAACAATCAAAAGACGCAAGGAAACATCAATCGAATTCGCAACTACTCTTACCGCAGGTGAGTAAGCGACTTACCTTGCGTTCTTAGACCCTCTACTGAAGGAGGAAAGGGCTTCTAGGGTTGCTGAGATGCTTGAGTTCCTGACCTCTTCTTGTGCCTATGCGTCCACCTCGCCGAGAGGATCGTGAAGAAGCGAAAAGCTCTCGGATTGAACCCTCGCCAGCCGCCGGAAACACCCCAGCTTCCTGCTGCGGTTTCACCGAAGAGAGATCGACGCCGTCGCGAGAAGAGAAGAGATGAGAAGAAATTTTAGTCTCGGGAAGAAAAATAAGCCCTTTTTTATAACTAGGGTTTTTTTTTGTTAAATACTATACCTTAAATATTTGTCGCTGCATATTTGATTGGCATCAACCGCTGGCGCAGTTGGTTGGCTGCATTTTGCTTAAGGCCCGGCTCGTGGGTTAGAGTCTCGGCTGCAACCATTTTATTTCGTATTTATTCTCTATTTCCTAACTACTGCTCAAATAGAATATTTCTCCTTCTTTAATATGAAACGCCCGCTAGAAGAGTTGGTTGGCTGTGTTTAATCGAAACCTTTGGTCACGGTTTCGAAACCTCAGCCGAGCGTTTAATTTCCCTTTTATTTTAACTGTTCTTAACTACTGCTTAAATGTATTTCGTCCCATATATGTTCACAAAAAGGTTGTAGACCAGTTGGTTGGCTGAGCTCGATAAAAACCTGATTCAGGTTCGAAGTCCTAGGTTCAAAACCCGGCTTCAACATATATATTTATTATTATAATTTTTTATTTTTTTAAACTTCTTCCTCTTGGTAAAAATACCAAACGAACTCCAAAAATTACGTAAAAATACTCTAAAAATTTCTAGAATTTTTCTATAGCATTTAAAAATATTTTTGAATTATTTTTGGGGCTCAAAATGAGGAAATTTGGGTCGTTACAATTCCCCATACCTTATAAAAAGTTTGTCCTCGAACTTAGAATAATTCTAGATCTCTCTGTCTCATACTGTCCTTACACTCCTAAATAATTTCCTCGTGCTTCTGGTTCTAAATAACTTTCACTAATGGTACTCTTTGTTCCTTAGTCTCTTAACTTCTCGGTCCTCTATCATTCATTTCGAATCATATTCATTAATGGTCCTTGAAAGGCTTGTTATAAGGTCTTTGGAGACCATAGGTGCATTAGTCACACCAAATGGCATGACTACAAATTCATAGTGTCCATTTCTGGTCCTGGAAACTATTCTGGGTGTATCACTTCCTTTCACTTTCAACTGATGGTTCCCCAAAACGCAGGTCTGTTTTAGAGAACATTATTGCCCTCTTTAGCTAATCCAATAGATCATCTATTCTGGGAAGAGGGTATTTGTCCTTAACTGCTACTTTGCTCAGCGCTCTAAAATCTATGCACATCCTCATAGATCTGTCTTTCTCCTTAACGAACAACTCTGGGGCTCTCCGGGGTGACTAGGGCGGATAAAACCCTTGTCAAGTAGCTCCTAAAATTGTTCTTGTAACTCTCTTAGCTCTGCTAGAAAAATTCGATACAGAGCTTTTGAAATTGAACTGGTATCAGGAAACAACTCAATTTCAAACTCTACTTCTCTGTTGAAAGGTAGTCCAGGTAGCTCTTCTAGAAATACCTTTGGGTATTCGCAGACTACCCGAATGTCTTCCTACTTGGGTCTTTCTTGTTATCATTGTCCTTCTAGTTCTAATTACTTAACTGGGGTTTCTGACTCCCCACTGTCTTGTCCTCTATCTGAACATCTAACTATGCCAAGAATAATATTTGACATCTTCTCTATCCTTTCTAAACAAACTTATGTATATGAACATAAGAGAAACAAAACTAAAATTGTCTCTATTTTTTTCTAAGCATATGTATCAAAACATAGAAAATTAAAACATGAATTTTCTTCTTTCCTAAGCACATATAAGCAGATACTCTATACTGCAAATAATAAAGAAAGCATAAAAGAAAATTAAATACTTTCTTACTTGAAGACGGCAAGGATGGTGCTGATGTGTGATGCTGGAGAATGGGACCTGCTCTGATACCAACTGTAAAGACCACCCTTCTTACTACTACTACTCTCTAAGGATGACCGTTACTTATCTACTAACTCTACTTAAACGGTATAATTAACATCCTCGAAGAAACCCTACCGAAAAATTCCGACAGAATCTCCCCTGTACCGGTGACCATAATCATTAATACATGACATAATATACACAGCCACAAGCGGCTGGAACACATATCAATCAACCACGCAGTTTATATATCAAAAAGAAGCACAATACCAAGGAAAAATCAACTCTAACGAATGCACGATAAAACAAACCAAACAATAACATGCACAAGTTCTAAATACGTTAAACACTTAAACCAAAACATTCTAAATAAATTCTGGTTCAATCTCTTAGTCTACTCCATAGTCCAAACATCACACACCATCCGCGCCACCTTGTCGCCTTCCTTGCTATATCTTTTCCTTTCCTATATCTGCAGTAAGAGGAAGTGCAATCTATAAGCAAAATTTGCTTAGTAAGCGCTATCTAACTTACAAAAACACGAATATGCATGTATACAGAAAGAACTAGAAACTATATGCTCTAAAAAGAAATAAAGCATAAACATAACTGCTCATGTCAAACTAATAGCAAAGACAAGCTAAGGAATCTACTCATATAATTCTAATAGCTAATCATGCTACTCATCTAATAGGTAAACATGAAAACTACTCATCCACTAGATAAACATGGTAGAATGAAGAACTAAACTTACTGATTTTTTAGAACTATATGAAACTTTATTTCATTTGTTCTAACTTCATCTTTAATACTTTATGTTTATGTAAAACTCGTTTTACTTGTTCAAAAACTTATACTTATAATACTTCAAAATAGTAATCAACTTCTCTTGGGCCCGGCAACTGTGCTTTTACTTTTGTAACGACCCGACCCATTTGGCGGCCCAATTGGCGGCCCATTTGGCGACCCATGGGTCGTCGACCGTCGACCGTCGGCCGTGCCATTACTACTAGGTTATCTAAACCTAGGGACGACTATGGGAGCCCAACCCAAGGACAACTGAGAGTCCAGTACAGTGCCACTGATAAAAGTAAAATACTTGTTATCTTTTAATACTTCTAATATATAATTCCTTGGCATTTTAATAAGCACCTTGTGTGCCAAAATTCCTAAATTCTTGACTTTGGGATCTACTTAAGGCTTTGGCATTTTTCTTTCTTTTCTTTATCTTTCTTATACTTGTTAATACTTCTAAAAGAATACTTCTTTAAAAAGAAACTGAAATGTTTAAGCGTATTCTAACTTTGAAATGCTTAGGTAAACTGAAATTCCACACTTAAACATACTAAGAGTGAATGCTTAAACAAACTGAAAGGGAATACTTAAACAAACTAAGATTAGATGCTATAACAACTGAAACTGCTGTACTTGAGAAGTTCTAAAACTGTAGTTTAAACAGGAATAAATCTACATGTCATCTTAACAAAATAATCTGCATACAAAGCTTAACATAAATCTGCATGCTAAGCTTAACTAAAATCTGCATATTAAGCTTATCTAAAATCTGCATACTAAGCTTAACAAAATCTGCATACTATGCTTATCTAAAATTTGCATACTAAGCTTATCTAAAATCTGCACTACTAAAGAAACTAAAAATCTGTACTACAATGAGATCTAAATTGCACTAAAATTCTGTACTACAAGGAGATCTAAACTTCATTAAAACTTCCAAATTGATTTCAATCATTTCAGTTCTCCCACTCATCTAGTATCAACGCCTGCCTTCTAAACTTTCTGTTTGATCATCAACATGATATATCTTACAGTCATCTGATTTTATGTAGTGAAACCCTATTGAAATAGATCATATAATCTTCTACCCAGCAGCTCTAATGCAGGGACTCTTAGACCTTTAATATCTGAATCATATATTGAGATTTTGAGTGGACACTTAACATCCAGTAGAGCCTGCGTTAAAATAGTTGTACCAACACTTACATTAATACTGTGATTATATAAAACTTATCCACTATTCCTATCACTGAAATCAACCATAGCTGCCAAGATACTCCAAGGCATTTTAAGTAACAAACTCATGGGTGTCTTGGATTGGGAGTCTGCTTATCTTTCTTATATAAACTGAAGGCAACAAATATAAAATCAGATCAATAATCAATGAGGTGGCAAAGAACTAAAATCTGCAGTGCTAAATACAAGATTGCTCAAGCTTACCGAATCATTAACAAAGGGAATCTAAACAGCAAGTATCTAAAGCTAACACTGCATGCTTTAAACTAAACAGATCTAAAATCATTTATAAACCTTCTTTGAAACCCACGGCAGCAAGCCCTTTAGACTAAACTAACCTCAAAAATCTGTACAAGAATTATCTTCCTAAATATAGAACTCAAGCTTACATCAAACCAATTCTTTATCTTTGAGTCTCACGGCAGCAAACCCTAAACCAAACTCAACAACTCTTCCTTATCCTTTCTTTGAGTCTCACGGCATCAAGCCCTAAACCCAATCTTCACAGCAAAAATTCTAAAACAAGAAGAAACAAAATCCCTTGAAATTTCAAATTCTTTACAACAAAATCTGAAAGCCTAAAAGGGAAGAACAATCTTCTTTATAAAACTCACGGAAACCTCAAATTGAACCTATACAAATTCTCCTCTTGTAGCCTTAATGAAACTCACGGCAGCATACATGGTAGCAAGCTTCAAAACATGCTTCAACAATCAAAAGACGCAAGGAAACATCAATCGAATTCGGAACTACTCTTACCGCAGGTGAGTAAGCGACTTATCTTGCGTTCTTAGACCCTCTACTGAAGGAGGAAAGGGCTTCTAGGGTTGCTGAGATGCTTGAGTTTCTGACCTCTTCTTGTGCCTATGCTTCCACCTCGCCGAGAGGATCATGAAGAAGCGAAAAGCTCTCGGATTGAACCCTCGCGCACCGCCAGAAACACCCCAGCTTCTTGCTGTGGTTTCACCTGAGAGAGATCGACGCCGTCGCGAGAAGAGAAGTGATGAGAAGAAATTTTAGTCTCGGGAAGAAAAATAAGCCCTCTTTTATAACTAGGGTTTTTTTTTGTTAAATACTATACCTTAAATATTTGTCGCTGCATATCTGATTGCCATCAACCGCTGGCGCAGTTGGTTGGCTGCGTTTTGCTTAAGGCCCGGCTCGTGGGTTCGAGTCTCGGCTGCAACCATTTTATTTCGTATTTATTCTCTATTTCCTAACTACTGCTCAAATAGAATATTTCTCCTTCTTTAATAAGAAACACCCTCTAGAAGAATTGGTTGGCTGTGTTTAACCGAAACCTTTGGTCACGGTTTCGAAACCTCAGCCGAGCGTTTAATTTCCCTTTTATTTTAACTATTCTTAACTTCTGCTTAAATGTATTTCGTCCCATATATGTTCACAAAAAGGTTGTAGACCAGTTGGTTGGCTGAGCTCGATAAAAACCTGATTTAGGTTCGAAGTCGTGGGTTCAAAACTCGTCTTCAACATATATATTTATTATTATTTTTTTTTATTTGTTTAAACTTCTTCCTCTTGGTAAAAATACCAAACGAACTCCAAAAATTACTCTAAAAATTTCTAAAAATCTCTAGAATTTTTCTATAGCATTTAAAAATATTTTTGAATTATTTTTGGGGCTCAAAATGAGGAAATTTGGGTCATTACACTAAAACTATATGGGAAGCAATTCAAGATACTCTAAACATGCTCTTAATCCCAAAACTTCAAAGGACATCTTACATATCATAACATATATCTTCTTTAAGATGCATAAAACATAACACAACATGTATCTTATTTACATGCATAAAAGCATATCACAATATGCATCATCGAAACAACTTATACTGCAGGTGAGTAGTACTTACATCCTTTCGCTAGATCTTACAATTATAGGGTGTAGGGGAAAACAATCCTCTCTTGTAACCTTAATCTCCAAGACACCCTTCCCGTGCATCCTAATCCTTGTGAAAACCCTCCTCTTAGATTCTCCCCTTGAAGAACTTAGAACCTTGGGAACCCTAGGGTTCTTGGCCGAAAACCAAAAAGAGAGAAAGAGGAGAAGAGAAAATGAAAAGTTAGGTTTTCGTCTCTTCTCTTCCCCTTTTATACTAAGTGGAAGTTGAAGCATCTCTTCACACAAATCAACATATAATGAATAGTTTCCTATTTATAATGCGATGCTTTACCACCACCTAATGGCTACTTGAACCAAATCTTAAATCAAAGGTCTAGGGTTCAAATCCCAGCTTGAGTCAACCACCTGATTTTTAAGAATTAGAATACCCAAATCATGTAGCTTGAGTCATATATATATATATATATATATATATATATATATATATATATATATATATATATATATATATATATATATTTATATTTCTTTTTTCTTCTTCTATTTCTTTTTACTCTTTTTTGGAGGAAAGGAAATTTACGGGTGTTACAATTAAATAGTAGGGCTTCAAGGTTTATAACAAAACAACACAAAAAATTGAAGAATCAACTAACATCATTATTGATGAAAATTCTCACCCAAATCAAGATCAACATAATATTGAGAAAATAATTGAATTACACAAGAATAATACAACTCAATAAGATGAAGATACATTAATTCAACAATAAGAAGAAAGTCAAAATAATCAAGAAATAGAATCTAATCATAGAACACTAGTTAAAAATACAAATCATCAAATAGAACAAATCATAGGTGACCCTGAATCAAGAGTTCAAACTCGATCAACATTCATAAATCTAATCCAAATAACCTTAATCTATAAAATTGAACCTAAAACTATAGGTGAAGCATTGTCCTGACTAGGTGATTACAATGTAAGAAGAGTTAGCTAAATTTTAAAGAAATGAAATTTGGGACTTAATACCTCCACCTAAAAATAAATCAATAATAGATACAAAATAGGTTTTTCAAAATAAATTAGATGAGAAAGGTGATATCACTAGAAACAAAGCATGTTTAGTAGTTAAAGGGTTTAGTCAAGTCGAAGGATTAGATTACGATGAGACATATGCCCCAATAACTAGACTCGAGTCCATAAGAATGTTACTAACCTATGTAGCATATAAAGGATTCAAACTATATCAAATGGATATAAAATCTATATTTTTAAATGGTCTTATTAAAGAAAAAGTTTATGTAAGTCAACCACCTGATTTTTAAGAATTAGAATACCCAAATCATGCCTACAAACTAAAAAAAGGCATTATATGGGTTAAAAAAATCTCCTAGAGCTTGGTATAAAAGACTATCTAGTTTTCTAAGTTCAAAAGGCTTTAAAGAAGGCCAAATCAATCTAACACTATTTATAAAAATTCTTGACTTAGATATATTCATAGCCCAAATATCTGTATATGATATAGTATTTGAGTCAGCTAATTCTAAATTTTTAAAATAATTTACAACCTTAATGGAAAATGAGTTTAAAATGAGCCTAGTCAGAGAATTAAATTTCTTCTAAGGATTACAAATAAAATAAACTTGAGAAGGAAACTATGCACATCAAACTAAATATACAAAAGAATTACTTAAGAAATTTGGAATGAAAAATACTAAAAATATAAAAACTCCAATGGCAACAAACCTAATATTAGATAAAGACCAAAATGGTAAGCCCATAGATCTAAAGTATTATAAAAGTGTGATAGGTAGTTTATTATACTTAACTGCAAGTAGACCTAATATATTATTTGTAGTAAGTATGTGTGCTAGATACCTAATTTTTATTAAAGAATCTCACTTAACACATGTTAAAAGAATTTTTAGGTATCTAAAAGGAACAATCAATGTAGGAATGTGGTATCCTAGAACTACAAGTTTTGAGTTAGTTAGTTATTCTGATTTATACTATGTTAGATGTAAGTTAGATAGAAAAAGTACAAGTGGAGGTTGCCAATTACTAGGATCCTTATTAGTAAGCTGGTTTAGTAGAAAGCAATAACTATGTTGCATTATCATCTACTAAAGCAGAATACATAGCCATAGGATAATATGTTGTACAACTATTATGGATGTCCCATACCTTAAAAGATTTTATATTAGATTATAAAAATATTAAACATTCATTGATAACATAAGTTCAATAAATCTAACTAAAAATCTTGTACAACACTCTATAACAAAACACAGGGAAGTTAAACATCATTTTATTAAGGATCATGTTATAAAAGGAAATATTAAACTTAACTACATAGAATGTAAGTCAAACTTAGTAGATATATTTACCAAATCTTTACCTTAATTAGAATTTAGTAGTATAAGATGGCAAAAAGGTATGTGCTTTGTAGAATAGGTATTTATTTTTGTGTCTTTTTTTAAATGATAGTTTTCGAAAACTTAGTTTCTTTTTACACCCATGATTTACAAAAGTTAGGCTTTCAAAAATAACAAGATGGAACTAGCCTAGGTCATACCGTACAAAGCACGATTCAATAGCTTTAGAAAACTTGCATCTCACAAGCACACTAGGGTTCCATGTTTGTGCATTGTGAAATATAGAATGGGGTGAGATGCTTAGACCTTAGTCTAGATTTTAGATGCTTTTATCAGTACATCAACATAAATCAGGGCTTTCAATATATATTGATCAAGTTGAGTGATCTTGTTTAGTCAAAACTAACCAGAACCCAAATACTCAACTTGACTAAATTTAGTCAAATAAGCCAAAATCTTGTGATAAATAGCTGAAAGCTAAAGTTAGACATTTCCAAATAAGGATAATTTTTTAGATGTTTCTTAAGTGATTTCAATCATGCTTGGACTTTAGGATATCTTGAATTAAGAGGGAGCATTAACATCATTTTTGGAAGAAACTTATTTTTTAATTTTAAATCTACTTCAAATTTTTTAGAAAATTTTTCAAACCTATGGATTTTTGAATATCATTACAAAATTTCCCTTAGAAATTTCAAAACTTACTTTTAAAAACTATTTCAAATTTTTTCTTAGAAAATTTCAAAACTTATTTTCAAAATCTATTTCAAATTTTTCTTAGAAAATTCTAAAACTTATCTTTAAAAATTAGTTCAAATTTTTCTTAAAGAATTTCAAACCTTATTTTTGAAACATATTTCAAATTTTTTCTTGGAAAAATTTCAAAATCTATTATTTCAAAACTTATTTGGTTCAATAGTTTTAAAATTCGGTAGATAGTTTTTCAAAACTAATTTTTAAAATTCTCAAGGTGAATTCTTGAAATTTTGAAGTAAAAAGAAAAAATGGGTTTTTCTTTTTTGACACAATTCGTATTTTCGTGGAATGATCATAAAAAAATTAATGTATCTAAGGAACAGTGACTTTGAAGTCACTATTCCTTAGATAGCTACATTATGGTATTTTAGGGTTGAATCAATTTAGAAAAGACCTAAATTTAGGGAAGTTATTTCAAGTTATTTCATTATCATATTATTTTAACTTAACTTTGAACCAAATTATTAAATATTAAAAAGGAGGAGATTGTTGGTACAGAGAGCACTATAATCGAACCTATATTTTAATATTGTCAAAAGTTCAAAGTTAAGTCTTGTTGTTGTTGGAACCCCAAGGTTGTTTTGGTGTGATCAACAAGTTAAGTTAGGTCCTGCGTTGTTTCTAACCTTGTGTCTAAGTGTGCAGGAGCTTAGGAACACAGGTAGTCGAGCGGAAGACGCAGCTAGCGAGAAGGACAGCTCCGAGGGATGAGGTGCTGCGGAAGAGTACACCGACGGACGAGAAGGAAGCGCGCGGTGTTTCCGAGGGACGAAAGCCGGAGCGGAAGATTGCTCGGGGAGCAAGAGACGCAGCTAGCGAGAAGGTCGACGACCGAGGGACGATGACTGTGGATGAGTACGCTGGCGGACGAGAAGGAAACACGCGGCAATTCCGAGGGACGAGAAGCCGGAGGGAAGCCCGCTTGAGAAGACCGGAAGTTGGGTTCGGGTGAGCCCTTTTCCGGATGGCAGAGATCACCCAAGTAAGCGGATCCGGAGCGGAAGACCCGGACCGAGGCGGGACTAAAACGGAGCAGAGGTCCCGGACGTAAAAGTCAACCAGAGTTGACTTTTTGCTCCGGGGCGCCCGGAACGTGAAGTTTGACCAGAACGCGTCTTTCGCGTTCTGGACGTTGGGGGATAAAGTTTTATCCCCCCAGGGCGCCCGGAACCCTTCCAGGCGCCCCGACCAAGACTATAAATATAGCCTTGGTCCAGAAGCTGTAAATCAACTGAGAACTCAAGCATTCTTTCTACACTTGTACGCTTTTCTGTTTTAAGCTTCTATTGTGCACTTCATTGCTGTAAAAGGCTTCTCCGCCTGAAGGAGATACTAGTGCTACGCTTTCTTGGATTAACAACCTTCCCGGTTGTAACCAAGTAAATCTCGGTGTGCCTTTTACTTTTCTGCTTTTATTTATTTCTCTTATTTTACAAGTGTTAGTTTAAGAGTTCGAGAAGGGTGTTTGCATTTTGATTTTTGCAGGGCTATTCAACCCCCCCTTCTAGCCGGCCCAACGGTCCTACAGTTGTTATCTGATGAATTAATCAAGTATGTAGGATGTTCAACTTGGAAAGTCCTAGTAGGTCAGCTGGACATGATACTAGGCAAGCGAAGTCTCATTAGATCATGGAACCAAGTAGGAAGTCCAAATGGGTCAAGTGGACCTGACATCTGACAGGCGGACTCGATAGGTCTGGAGGACCCGATATCGAGTCAAGTGGAAGCCCTGGCACACCGATCTGATGCTGAATGATTAAAGTCTAAATAGGTTTGGAGGACTCGATGTTTGGAAAGTAAGTTAAGGTAAGCTCCTAGAGGGAGTGCGGTGAGGTCGTGTACCAGAAGGGACAAACCTTAGGCATTAATCCAACTGAAGAAATCAAGACTATCCTTACTATCTTAATCATACATTTGTACCTATCTTATCTTGTAAGTTTATGTTCTAATTCTAGTTTGTAGGGTAACTATTATTTTTTTGTACAAATACTATTTTGCAGGAAATGGTTCTATCGATAGATAAGGTTGCTCAGTCGACAAAACCTTGGAAAATTAGAGCAGTGAGATTCAATCCAAAGAATAGATGGAATTATGGTTCCATCGACGGATCAAGGTGATTAGTCGATGGATCAGTAGATTTCCAAGATTAAATCAAGATTTGAATTTGAGTACAACGGGTAAAAAGAGGTTAAGTAGACGTAAAGACCTCGTTTAGTCATTAGAACAACATGATTTTTGTGATTGGATAGATTGGATCATAGTAAATTGTTGGTTGCTACTCGTAATACCGTCCTAGTTCCCCTGTATAAAAATTTTTACAAGCATAGAACTATCCTAGATACCCATGTGTTCTACTAAAGTTAAATTTAGATTGCAAACGATACTTAACATTATTAATCCAAATTTTCCCTTTAGAAGTTAAACTTGAATTGAGAACAAAACTTAACATTCTTACTTCAAGTTCAACCGATGTGATCTTCTTAAGTTAAACTATATTACAGAAGTTGATCAAATATCTATTTCAAGGATCGGTTTCCAGGCCAAACGTGGTGAGGCACTAGGCCTTCTTGGGTATGAGATCATCGACCACTGCCTAGACAAAGCCTTTCAAAGAAATCGAATATTTAAACTTCTCACAGTAAACTAGGTTTAACAATAGAGAACTCAATAAAAACACATTATCAAAACATGAAATCGAAAAAAATATTGAAAACAAAAATGATAATTAAAATTGATAACCTCCTGTGTTTGGTTTTACAAGATCTATACAAAAAGGATGCACTAGTTATGATGCGGAAATTTATAATTAGTTATACCTTTCATAGCTTATAGACCTTTTAATCTTCTATTGTATTCCTCTTCTTATCTCGGACGTCGTGAGGGCGATGATCTACCAAGACAAGAATCCACCCAAGCCTTCTTCTTCCTTCCATGTTTCGGCCACCAACTTTCTCCAAGAGATGATGAAGTTCGGCCACCAACTTTCCTCCAAGGGATGCTAGACAAGAGAACCTCCTTCTCTTCTTCTTCTCCTTCAAGCAACCGGCCATCAATGGATCTCCACACCAATATGCCGCCGGCCACCAAGAGGGAAAACAAAGGAGAAGAGAGAAAGAGTAAGGGCCAGCCACCACCAAGGAAGAGAGGAGAGGAATAGAAGATGTATTGTTGTGAGGTGAGGCACCTCTACCCTCTCTTTTATATTCCTTGGTCTTGGTAAATAAGGAAAGTTTTAAACATAATTAAAACTTCCTTATATTCCTTGCCAATGACTAAAAAGGAAAGTTTTAAAACAAAAAATTTAAACTTCCTTTTCTTCTTGTCATGGCCGGCCACATGCTTGTTCTTCAAGCAAGGAAAGATTTTAAACAAGAATTAAAATCTCTCTTTTAAAAATCCCTTTTGTGGATAATTCTAAAAGGAATGTTTTATAAATTAAAATATCTCTCTTTTAAATCCTTTTATGGATATCTATAAAAGATAAGATTTAAAATAAAACATGGTTTCAAGAAAGGAAAGTTTTATCAAAAAATTAAAATCTTTCTTTCACATTATAGATAACTACAAATAAGGAAAGATTTTAAATATCTCTTTTATTCCTTTGTAGAAAGCTATAAAAGGAATGATTTTAAAAATTTAAAACTCTCTTTTAAAACCAACATAAAAGGAAAGTTTTCAACAAAATAAAAACTTCCTTTTATTTCCTTTTATGACCGATCTAAAAAAGGAAAGTTTTATATTAAAGTCATCCTTTTAAATCCTTTTAATGGATCTCTATAAAAGGAAATATTTTACAAAATAAAACATTCTTTTGAATTCAATGTGGTCGGCCACCCTTACTTGGGCTCCAAGCTAGGGTCGGCCACAACTTGAACCCATCTAACCTTGGTTTGGATGGCCCTAGCTTGGGCTCCAAGCTTGGCTTAGCTGACCACCTTAAGGTGGGTAAGAAGTTGGTTTTGGGTGGATATAAGACTTTATAAATAAGAGGCTACAATAGGAACCGAGAGGAGGAATTGATTTTGGTCTCCCGATGAGCTTGAGCTTCCCGTGTTCACCCCGAACACCCAACTCAAGTTCATCAATAATATCTCATTCCACTAAAGAGTTATTATTGCACTACCGCACCAATCTCATATTACTATATGGGCTCATTTTTATCATGAGTGTGTTAGTCTCCCTGTGTTTAAGATATTAAATATCCATTAATTAAATGAGTTACTGACAACTCACTTAATTAATATCTAGCTCGAAGAGTAGTACCGCTCAACCTTATCGTCATGTTAGACTAATTCCACTTGCAGGGTTTACATGACAATCCTATAAGTTCCTCAAGGAGACACCATCAACCTAGATTACTAGGACACAGTTTCATTCTATAATCAACAACACACCATATAAATAATATCATTTCCCAACTTATGAGCTAAATCACAACCCTTTGATAAATTAAAGATATAAATACTAAGTATATGTGCTTGTTATTATATCATGATTAAGAGTACACACTTTCATAATAATAGAGGTATTGTTCTTTTATATAGTTAGTATAAAAAGATACTACCTCAATTGGTCCTGCTCAATACACTCATAGTGTACAAGTGCAATTTATTAGTCAAGATAAACTAATACATAATTACACTACAACCACTCCAATGGTTTGGCCCATTCCATCTTGGTTGTGATCAACTGTTTATAATTTATAAGGATCTGATAACTATTAGAGTGTATACTAAAAACCTAGCTTTTGTAAACATTTATTTTTGAAATAAAAGAATCACATTAATCAAATGTCTACATTTTATTTGTTAAGTGTAGTTGTTCAATTAATTTATATTATAGATAACATGGTGTGTGGTGTCACTCACAGAAGATCATGCTATCAATTCTTTATAAATTATAAACAGTTGCTCACGACCAAGATGGAAAGGAACACACCATTGAAATAGTCGTAGTGTAATTAGGTATTAGTTTATCTTGACTAATAAATTAAACTAGTACACTCTAAGTGTATTGAGTAGAACCATTTTAGGTAAGTTCTTTTTATACTGACTTAATAAAAGAACTAGACCTTAGTTATTATGGAAGTGTGTGCTCTTAATCCTAATATAATAGCAAGTACATATATTTAGTATTTATTTCTTTAACTTATTAAAGGGTGAGATTTAGCTCGATAAATCAACATGCCCAATAAGTTGGGAAATGATATTACTTATAGTGTGTGTTGTTGATTATAGAAGGAAACTGTGTCCTAGTTATCTAGGTTGAGAATGTCCCCAAGAGGAGCTCATAAGGATTGTCATGTTAAACCCTGCAGGTGGACTTAGTCCAAATATGACAGTGAAGTTGAGTGGTACTACTCTTGGAGCTAGATATTAATTAAGTGAAGTTGTCAGTAACTTATTTAATTAGTGGACATTCGTTATCTTAAACACATGGAGACTAACATACTCATATATGAAGGAGCCCAAAATGTAATTTGGGACTGGTGCAGTAGTGCAATAATAACTCTCTAGTGGAATGAGTTATTATTGATGAACTTGAGTTTGTGTTCGGGGCGAACACGGGATACTCAAGCTCATCGGAAGGTCAAAACCAATTTCTCCTCTAGGTCCCTGTCGTAGCCTCATTAAAGCCTCAAGTCCACCCATATAAAGCCCTTCTTGGCGTCCAAGAAGAGGCCGACCTATGGCTTGGTGAACAAGCCAAAGGGGCCGGCCAATCTCCTTCACAAAGGGGCCGACCCTTTGCTTGGTGTCCAAGCAAAGAGGGGCCGGCCATAATATGTTAAATAAGGAGGGGTGTTTTAAAAGAGAGTTTTTAAAATATAAAACTTTCCTTATTTGAATTAGGCCACATGGTTTAATAGAAAGTTTAAAAGTTTTAAAACTTTCCCTTTTTAACCATCCTCATGGTTTTTAGAAAAAAGGAAGAGAAGTTTTAAAATTAAATTTTTCTATTTTTGTTACCATGTTAAAAAAGGAAATTTTAGAAGAGAAGTTTTAAATTTTAAAACTTGGTTTTAATTTTTAAAACTTTCATTTTTTAACATCTACATTGGGAAATTAAAAAAAGAGCTAGTAAAATTTTATAAGAGATTTTTTCTTCTTTGCTTATAAAATTTTTACAAAAGTATTTCCTTCCTTGTGGTCGACCACCCTTGCTTGGTGCCCAAGCAAGGGGCCGGCCAATCAATAGATCATCCAATCATTGATTTGGTGATTAATTCAATCAAAAGGAAAGAAAAGGAAAAATAAAAAGGGAAAAGGAAAAATAAGAGGAAGATTTTAATTTTTGTAAAAAGTCTTTCCTTATTTGTCTTGGACAAGTAATATAAAAGAAGGGGAGGAGAGGCCTCATGACATAACAATTTTTATTCTCTTGTTGGTGATCCTCTTGTGGCTGACCCTCTCTCCTTCTCTTTTCTCTTTGCTCTCTTTTGCTCCTTGGTGGTGGTGGTGGCCGAAACATAGAGAAGAAGGAGAAGCTCTTTGGGTGGTGTTCATCTTGGAGGTTCGTCACCCACACGACGTCCAAGGTGAGGTGAGAAATACGGCAGAAGATCTCAAGGTCATTAGCATAAAAGAGAAGGTATAACTAGTAATTTTCTTCCGCATCATGTTAGTTATTTTACTTTGTATGAATTCCAAACACAAGAGGCATTAGATCCTAGTTTTTCGAATTTGCTATTCGAGTTTGTGTTTTTTGTTTTTCGAATTTGTGATTCGATTATTCCTTTTGGTTAAACCAAAAGTTATGTAACGGCCCAACTCCTGAGTACTAAACTGTGAGCCGGATCGCTACATTAACCATTGAAACTACTGTGCTGTACTGTGCGGAAACTGGGTAAAATAAAATTTTGCTAACTATTGTAGTTGCCTCTGTTAACTCTGTGAGAGTGAGATTTCATATCCAACTACCTTCTAGATATTCATAGCTATACTGAGGAGGAGGTGAAACTGGAGCTTTGGATCGGTCCGTGGAATGATCCACTGACCCCCACGCGAACACTGGCTGGATCGGTCTGGGGACCGATCCAGTAGAGGCTGGATCGGTCTGCGGACCGATCCAGGAGTGTCTGGATCGGTCTGCAGACCGATCCAGGCACCTGGAGACACGGGGATGCTCTCTGTTCAGTGCTGGATCGGTCGAACGACCGATCAGATAGCATACAGTAGCATACTGTATGCCTCTGGATCGGTCGGTTGACCGATCCAGGACCCTGATACTACAACGGATCGGTCGGCAGACCGATCCAACTCTGATATGAAATCAGAGTTTCTGATTTCAGAAATTTCAAGCACTGGAACGTACTACAACTCACAGACATTGGTTCTAGATATATGAAAAATAATCTAACATTAATCTACATGCGTCCTAAACTGGATGAACTGAATAGTGCATAGTTTTACTGGATTAAAACATTTAACTAGCTAAGGACTAAACCATAAATAAACTAACAATGTAAATGCTGAAATTAAACTGTTTCGACCCCTAGGATCTTTATTCCAAACCCCTTGCACACACACACCGCCATATCATTGTCCTCCAGCCTCCGTTAGTCCACTTTTCTTTTACCTGTATCTGCAGTATAAGAAAAGTAGTACCTGTAAGCTAAAGAGCTTAGTAAGAAACCATCTACCTCACAAAAACATGCAAGCGATGCAAATATGCTTTGGAAATCATGTTATTTGAAAACATGCATTGAGCTTATTAAAGCATGGCATACTGAAACATGGTATAAACACAGAAACATGGCATGCATCATAAACTAAGCATATAATCATATCATAGCATCAACTAGAATAAACTATGCTGAAAATCGAACTGAAACTGAAACTATACTTGAGCTAAACTAGTGCTGTTCTGATGCTGTAGTCACATATCTGAATAAACTTTGAAAGCTAATAGATATAAGTGAAAATACATAATCATGCTGTTTGGGTCCGGCAACTGTACTTGCTATGCGTGCATCCCTAACTAGACCCGGGTTTGCAAATCCCGAATTTAGTAGGGTTAACTAGGTTATCTAAACCTAGAACTAGGTTATCTAAACCTAGGGACCGACTATGGGAGCCCAGCCCAATGGATATCTAATTCAGTACAGTGCCCCTGAAAATAAAATACTGAATATAGCTACTAATTGCTTATTTTGCGGTTTCTAGGTTATCTGAACCTAGAGCTAGGTTATCTAAACCTAGATACGACTGTGGGAGCCCACCCATTGGATATCTGATCCATATAAGCTGTAATAAACTGAGAATACTGAATAGATACTTCTAATGTATCTAACTAAGCTGTTGAAGATGCATATGGTGCATTTTTACTAACTAGCTATTTTATCGAACACTTAGTGTGCCCTAACTCTCCTCTCTATTAGGGAGACCACCTCTAGGCACCCGACAACGTCTAACCTCCTATCTGAAGAGAGAAAACGTGTCCGGCCCATCTAAAGGTGTTCAACTAAATCCCTAATCTGCGAAAAGAATTAAATACACCCTAGATATCGATAAAAATCTGCATACATCCTAACTAAAACATAAAAAACTCAATCGGAAGCTATTATACTACAGGTGAGGGGTTTCTTACCTCAATCGTAAGGTTTTCTTACGATTCGATTCGCTAGAACTCCGGTGGAGATGATCTCCTCGACGATCCGCTCACGTCTTCGCGTTCCTCTCGCGGAGAAGAACCTTTTTCGTGTCGGAGTCGTCGCCGAAAGATGTTCCTAGGGACCTTGGGCTAGGGTGCCGAGAGAAGGAGAGGGAGAGGTGTGGGCGGCGGTGAGGTTTTGGAGAAGAAAAGTGGCGTGAGGTGAGGAGGTGCCGAACCAAATTCTAAAATAAACCAAACCCTCTTAAGTTCTTAATTAATATTAGTTGGATTATTGAACCCAACTCCAATATAAATATAATTGGTTCCTCTTTCTTTCAGCACGGCCCTGCTGGGTTCACCGGTTACTAACATTATCCCGTATACCATAGGTCTCGGGTTCGATTCCCGCCTAAGCTATTTTGCGGTTCTAATTATTTTTGCTACTTCCGATACTCGGAAAATTCCGGAAAAATATCTAAAAATTCCAGAAAAATCATAGAATATTTCTAAAAATAATTTGAGAATTTTCGGGCGTTACAACTCCCCATACCTTATAAAAAGTTCGTCCTCGAACTTAGAATAATTCTGGGTACTTCTGTCTCATGCTGGCTTCTGTCTCCCAAGTTGCCTCTTCTGCTGTGTGACTGTGCCAAATGACTTTGACTAATGGTACTTCCTTGTTCCGCAATTTCTTAACTGCTCGGTCTATTATCTGAATAGGCCGACTATCATAGCTAAGGTCTTCGCGGATCTGTACCGACTGGGGCTCAATCACCTGGGTGGCATCTGGGGTATGCTTCTTCAGCATAGAGACATGAAATACGTTGTGGACAGCTGACATTTCCTGGGGTAGCTCTAGCTCATATGCTACCTTGCCCACTCTTCTGCTGATAAGGTATGGTCCCACATATCTGGGACTTAGCTTGCCCTTCTTCCCAAAACGCATTACTCCCTTCATGGGAGCTACTCTGAGGAATACTGTATCCCCAACTGAAAACTCTAAGGGTCTGCGCCGTGTATCAGCATAGCTTTTCTGGCGGCTCTGAGCTGTCTCTATCCTCTGGCGGATCTGCTGTATAGCTGCTGTGGTATCTGCTACTAGATCTGTCTGAAGCTCTAGTTCCTTCTGTTCACCACTCTCATACCAGCAGATTGGAGATCTACACCTCCGCCCATAGAGAGCCTCATAAGGTGCCATGCCGATAGTGGCCTGATAGCTGTTGTTGTATGCAAATTCTGCTAGACTCAGATATTTGCACCAACTTCCTTTGAAATCTAGGGCACATGCTCGGAGCATATCTTCGAGTACTTGATTTACTCGCTCTGTCTGACCATCTGTCTGAGGATGGAATGCTGTGCTGAACTTTAACTTCGTGCCCAATGCTGACTGTACACACTCCCAGAAGTGTGATGTAAATCTGCTGTCTCTGTCTGAAATAATGGTACGTGGGACTCCATGAAGTCTGACGATCTCCTGGAGATACAACTGAGCTAGCTTCTCCATGGAGTAGGATATCTTGATAGCTACAAAGTGGGCTGATTTAGTCAACCTGTCGACTATTACCCAGATGGCATCAAAACCATTCGTGGTTCTGGGCAGTCCCACTATGAAATCCATAGAGATATCCTCCCACTTCCATTCTGGAATCTGTATAGGCTGCAGAACTCCTCCTGGCCGCTGATGTTCTGCCTTGACCCTCTGACAGGTGAGGCAGATGCTAACATATCTGGCGATGTCTCGCTTCATCCCGGGCCACCAAAAGTGTTTCTTCAGGTCTTGATACATTTTGGTGGAACCTGGATGCATCGCATAGGGAGTCTTGTGAGCCTCATCTAAAATCTGTCTCCGTAGCTCCTCCTGATCTGGAACACAGAGTCTTTCACCAAAATACAACACCCCGCTATCGGACACTCTGAATTCTCTACTCTCTGATTCTGCTAGCCCTTGCTTGATTTTCTGAATTTCAGGGTCCTGCTCCTGAGCTGACTGAATATCACCAAGCAAGGTGCACTCTAAGGTCATAGTAGAGAGCTGTCCAACGATGAGTTCGAGACCGAAATCTACAATCTCCTTCTGTAGGGGCGGTGACATGGCTGTAAGAGATAATAAGGTAGCACTGGATTTCTTGCTAAGTGCATCTGCTACCTTATTGGCTTTCCCTGGATGGTAGAGGATGTCTACATCATAGTCCTTGACCAGCTCAAGCCACCTGCGCTGTCGCATGTTCAGATCCTTCTGAGTGAAGAAATGCTTCAGACTCTGATGATCTGTATACACTCTGCACTGAGCTCCATATAAGTAATGTCTCCAAATTTTAAGGGCGAACACTACTGCTGCCAGCTCAAGGTCATGAGTAGGGTAATTCTTCTCATAATCCTTGAGTTGTCTGGAGGCATAGGTGATCACCTTGCCATTTTGCATCAGTACTGCTCCTAGTCCCAACTTAGAGGCATCACTATAGATGTCAAAGCTGCTGGTGTCGTCTGGTAGAGCCAAAATGGGAGCACTGGTCAACCTTCTTTTCAGCTCGCTGAAGCTGTTCTCACAGTCCTCTGTCCACTGAAATTTCTTGTTCTTTCTGGTAAGAGCTGTCAGTGGGGAGGCTACCCTGGAGAAGTCCTCTACAAACTTTCTGTAATATCCCGCTAATCCCAGAAAGCTCCTGATTTCGCTGGCGTTCTTAGGTCTCTTCCAGTCACTTACTGCTTCTATCTTGCTGGGATCTACCATAATACCATCCTTTGAGATGATGTGACCCAGGAAGGACACCTGATCTAACCAAAATTCACATTTCGTGAACTTGGCGTATAGCTGGTTCTGCTGAAGGGTCTGCAATACTAGTTTCAGGTGCTCTGAATGTTCTTCCTGAGTTCCTGAATAGATAAGAATGTCATCGATAAACACAATAACAAACTTATCTAAATACTCCCTGAATACTCTGTTCATGAGATCCATGAATGTAGCTGGAGCATTTGTCACGCCGAAAGGCATGACTACGAACTCGTAATGTCCGTATCTGGTCCTGAATGTTGTCTTCGGTATATCACCCTCCTTGACCCTGACTTGGTGATATCCTGATCTGAGGTCAATCTTAGAGAACACCGCTCCCTTTAGCGGTCGAGCAGTCATCTATTCGGGAAGAGGATACATTCTTGATCGTGACTGATTCTGCTCGTAGTCTATGCATAGCCGCATGCTTCCATCCTTCTTCTTCACGAACAAGACAGGCGCGCCCCATGGTGAGTGACTAGGGCGATGAAACCCTTGTCAAGCGGCTCCGAGTTGCTCATGATGTTCCTTGATTCTGCTGGAGCCATGCAGAAGGCGCCTTGGAAATAGGATTGGTGCCGGGAAAGCTCTATCTCAAATTCAATCTCCTGGTGCTAGGCCTGTAACTCTTCGGGAAGGCTGGTAGTCACATACCGACTCGGACCTCGCTGTTGGCCCTTGTCCGCTGGTATTGACTACATGTGCTAGGTACCCGTACATCCCGAATCCATCAACTTCTTCATTGCTGAGAGAAATTTTCTGGCTTTTCTCTTTGGTTCTCCGTGGTATTCAAACTGTATTTCTGCTTCGGGTTGGAATACGACTTTCTGTTTACGACACTCTATGGAAGCACCGTATCTGATCAGAAAGTCCATTCCAAGGATGATGTCATAGTCAGTCATTTCTAGCAGGATCAGATCGCAAAAGAGTTCCCTGTCTGCTATAATGACTGGCACTGCTCTGAGCCAGTGCGTGGATGCCATGACCTCTCCTGAAGGTAGTGCCGTCAGAAACTGACCACTGAGTACCTCTGGGGGTATTTCTAATTTTTCGGAGAACATCCTGGCTATATATGAATGGGTTGCCCCAGTATCAAATAGAACAGTAGCACTATACTGAAAAATGCTAATCTGACCTGTGACAACTGTCGAGGCATTGGCTACATCCTCTCTGGTGAGTGAGTAGATCCTCGCATTCGCCATAGCTGGAGGGGCTTCTAACCTGCCCTGGCTGATATGTGGACCCTCTAGAGCGGCCTGCATCTGGTATAACTGAGCTGGCTGGCCTGCATACTGAATCTGCTGTGGCTGAGGAAGACCGGTCTTGTTCGGGCACTGCTTGGCCATGTGCCCTTCTTGTCCACATTCAAAGCATCCTCGTGTGCCCTTGCGACAAACCCCTGGGTGGAATTTCCCACAAGTGGCACACTTTGGATAACTGGGTCGCTTGCTAGATGGTCCTCCTTTTGAGTCACTCCCTGATTTGCGCTTGCTGTTGGAGTTCCCTTTCCAGTTAGAGCTGTGGCCTTGCTGTTTCTGGGTGTGAGAGTTTCCTTGGCCTTTGGACTCTGAGGAGACTTGCTTCTGCTGCTTTATGTTGTTCTGGTAATGCTCTGTGGTCAAGGCACTGCTCACCAACTCCTCTGTGGTTTGTGGCCTATGTATGCCACCAGCCACGTTCACTGCTATCTCTGGCCTCAGCATCTTGAGCATCAACCGGATCCGTTCCTTCTCTGTGCTGACCAGCTCTGGGCATAGACGAGCTAACCTGTTGAATTTCTTCACGGCTTCCTCAACTGAAAGGTTGCCCTGACGAAACTCTGTGAACTCGTCGTAGTGGCGGTTTGTAACCCGCATATGAAAGAATTCCTCGAAGAACTCCTTCTCGAAGTCAGCCCATGTCATCTGGTTCACTGGGCGCTTCGTTCTGATTCTTTCCCACCACATGCGTGCGTCTCCTGTCAGGCAGAAGGAGGCACACTTCACCTTCTCGTGTTCTGGCCAGTCCAGAAGCTCCATCGTGCTCTCCAGTGTTTTGAACCAGGCTTGTGCATCCCATGGTTCATTAGTGCCTGAGAAGTTCTCTGGCTTAACCCGCTGCCACTGGATCAGATAGGCTTCCTTTCTTGGCTCAGCTGCTGGGGCTGCTGGTGCTGGTGCTGGTGCTGGTGCTGTAGGCTAAGCTGGTGGAACCTCCAAGACTACCGGAGTAGTCAAATTCGGTTCCGGGGTGACTGTGGGGGTACTCTGCTATTTCCTGTTGCTGTTCAGCTAGCTGTTGCTGTAACTGAGCCACTAGTGCTGTAAGGTCTGGAGGAGGCACTGAACTGCCTGCCTCTTGCTGGGGCTCAGTAGCTGGTGCCTTCTTAACTGGGCGTCCTCGTGCCATTTCTAAAGACATAGAGGATGTACATAACTAATATAATCACGTTTAACTAGCTACTATAAACATGTTAGAGGCTATCACAAATAAGCATGCTATAATTATTCCTAAACATGAAAGCAAGAAACAATAAAGAGAGTAGAGGTATCCTTACTTGGAAGCTGCAGGTACAATGCTGATGTGTGTGTAGGAAGTATGGAACACCGCTCTGATACCACTCTGTAACGGCCCAACTCCTGAGTACTAAACTGTGAGCCAGATCGCTACATTAACCATTGAAACTACTGTGCTGTACTGTGCGGAAACTGGGCAAAATAAAATTTTGCTAACTATTGTAGTTGCCTCTGTTAACTCTATGAGAGTGTGATTTCATATCCAACTACCTTCTAGATATTCATAGCTATACTGAGGAGGAGTTGAAACTGGAGCTTTGGATCGGTCCGTGGAACGATCCACTGACCCCCACGCGAACACTGGCTGGATCGGTCTGGGGACCGATCCAGTAGAGGCTGGATCGGTCTGCGGACCGATCCAGGTGTGTCTGGATCGGTCTGCAGACCGATCCAGGCACCTGGAGACACGGGGATGCTCTCTGTTCGGTGCTGGATCGGTCGAACGACCGATCAGATAGCATACAGTAGCATACTGTATGCCTCTGGATCGGTCGGACCCTGATACTGCAACGGATCGGTCGGCAGACCGATCCAACTCTGATATGAAATCAGAGTTTCTGATTTCAGAAATTTCAAGCACTGGAACGTACTACAACTCACAGACATAGGTTCTAGATATATGAAAAACAATCTAACATTAATCTACATGCGTCCTAAACTGGACGAACTGAATAGTGCATAGTTTTACTGGATTAAAACATTTAACTAGCTAAGAACTAAACCATAAATAAACTAACAACGTAAATGTTGAAATTAAACTGTTTCGACCCCTAGGATCTTTATTCCAAACCCCTTGCACACACACACCGCCATAGCATTGTCCTCCAGCCTCCGTTAGTCCACTTTTCTTTTACCTGTATCTGCAGTATAAGAAAAGTAGTACCTGTAAGCTAAAGAGCTTAGTAAGAAACCATCTACCTCACAAAAACATGCAAGCGATGCAAATATGCTTTGGAAATCATGTTATTTGAAAACATGCATTGAGCTTATTAAAGCATGGCATACTGAAACATGGTATAAACACAGAAACATGGCATGCATCATAAACTAAGCATATAATCATATCATAGCATCAACTAGAATAAACTATGCTAAAAATCGAACTGAAACTGAAACTATACTTGAGCTAAACTAGTGCTATTCTGATGCTGTAGTCACATATCTGAATAAACTTTGAAAGCTAATAGATATAAGTGAAAATACATAATCATGCTGTTTGGGCCCGACAACTGTACTTGCTATGCGCGCATCCCTAACTAGACCCGGGTTTGCAAATCCCGAATTTAGCAGGGTTAACTAGGTTATCTAAACCTAGAACTAGGTTATCTAAACCTAGGGACCGACTATGGGAGCCCAGCCCAATGGATATCTAATCCAGTACAGTGCCACTGAAAATAAAATACTGAATATAGCTACTAATTGCTTATTTTGCGGTTTCTAGGTTATCTGAACCTAGAGCTAGGTTATCTAAACCTAGAGGCGACTGTGGGAGCCCACCCATTGGATATCTGATCCATATAAGCTGTAATAAACTGAGAATACTGAATAGATACTTCTAATGTATCTAACTAAGCTGTTGAAGATGCATATGGTGCATTTTTACTAACTAGCTATTTTATCGAACACTTAGTGTGCCCTAACTCTCCTCTCTATTAGGGAGACCACCTCTAGGCACCCGACAACGTCTAACCTCCTATCTGAAGAGAGAAAACGTGTCCGGCCCATCTAAAGGTGTTCAACTAAATCCCTAATCTGCGAAAAGAATTAAATACACCCTAGATATCGATAAAAATCTGCATACATCCTAACTAAAACATAAAAAACTCAATCGGAAGCTATTATACTACAGGTGAGGGGTTTCTTACCTCAATCGTAAGGTTTTCTTACGATTCGATTCGCTAGAACTCCGGTGGAGATGATCTCCTCGACGATCCGCTCACGTCTTCGCGTTCCTCTCGCGGAGAAGAACCTTTTTCGTGTCGGAGTCATCGCCGAAAGATGTTCCTAGGGACCTTGGGCTAGGGTGCCGAGAGAAGGAGAGGGAGAGGTGTGGGCGGCGGTGAGGTTTTGGAGAAGAAAAGTGGCGTGAGGTGAGGAGGTGCCGAACCAAATTCTAAAATAAACCAAACCCTCTTAAGTTCTTAATTTATATTAGTTGGATTATTGAACCCAACTCCAATATAAATATAATTGGTTCCTCTTTCTTTCAGCACGGCCCTGCTGGGTTCACCGGTTACTAACATTATCCCGTATACCATAGGTCTCGGGTTCGATTCCCGCCTAAGCTATTTTGCGGTTCTAATTATTTTTGCTACTTCCGATACTCGGAAAATTCCGGAAAAATATCTAAAAATTCCAGAAAAATCATAGAATATTTCTAAAAATAATTTGAGAATTTTCGGGCGTTACAACTCCCCATACCTTATAAAAAGTTCGTCCTTGAACTTAGAATAATTCTGGGTACTTCTGTCTCATGCTGGCTTCTGTCTCCCAAGTTGCCTCTTCTGCTGTGTGACTGTGCCAAATGACTTTGACTAATGGTACTTCCTTGTTCCGCAATTTCTTAACTGCTCGGTCTATTATCTGAATAGGCCGACTATCATAGCTAAGGTCTTCGCGGATCTGTACCGACTGGGGCTCAATCACCTGGGTGGCATCTGGGGTATGCTTCTTCAGCATAGAGACATGAAATACGTTGTGGACAGCTGACATTTCCTGGGGTAGCTCTAGCTCATATGCTACCTTGCCCACTCTTCTGCTGATAAGGTATGGTCCCACATATCTGGGAGCTAGCTTGCCCTTCTTCCCAAAACGCATTACTCCCTTCATGGGAGCTACTCTGAGGAACACTGAGTCCCCAACTGAAAATTCTAAGGGTCTGCGCCGTGTATCAGCATAGCTCTTCTGGTGGCTCTGAGCTGTCTCTATCCTCTGGCGGATCTGCTGTATAGCTGCTGTGGTATCTGCTACTAGATCTGTCTGAAGCTCTAGTTCCTTCTGCTCACCACTCTCATACCAACAGATTGGTGATCTGCACCTCCGCCCATAGAGAGCCTCATAAGGTGCCATGCCGATAGTGGCCTGATAGCTGTTGTTGTATGCAAATTCTGCTAGACTCAGATATTTGCACCAACTTCCTTTGAAATCCAGGGCACATGCTCGGAGCATATCTTCGAGTACTTGATTTACTCGCTCTGTCTGACCATCTGTCTGAGGATGGAACGCTGTGCTGAACTTTAACTTCGTGCCCAATGCTGACTGTACACACTCCCAAAAGTGTGATGTAAATCTGCTGTCTCGGTCTGAAATAATGGTACGTGGGACTCCATGAAGTCTGACGATCTCCTGGAGATACAACTGAGCTAGCTTCTCCATGGAGTAGGATATCTTGATAGCTACAAAGTGGGCTGATTTAGTCAACCTGTCGACTATTACCCAGATGGCATCAAAACCATTCGTGGTTCTGGGCAGTCCCACTATGAAATCCATAGAGATATCCTCCCACTTCCATTCTGGAATCTGAACTCCTCCTGGTCGCTGATGTTCTGCCTTGACCCTCTGACAGGTGAGGCAGATGCTAACATATCTGGCGATGTCTCGCTTCATCCCGGGCCACCAAAAATGGTTCTTCAGGTCTTGATACATTTTGGTGGAACCTGGATGCATCGCATAGGGAGTCTTGTGAGCCTCATCTAAAATCTGTCTCCGTAGCTCCTCCTGATCTGGAACACAGAGTCTGTCACCAAAATACAACACCCCGCTATCGGACACTCTGAATTCTCTACTTTCTGATTCTGCTAGCCCTTGCTTGATTTTCTGAATTTCAGGGTCCTGCTCCTGAGCTGACTGAATATCACCAAGCAAGGTGCACTCTAAGGTCATAGTAGAGAGCTGTCCAACGATGAGTTCGAGACCGAAATCTACAATCTCCTTCTGTAGGGGCGGTGACATGGCTGTAAGAGATAATAAGGTAGCACTGGATTTCCTGCTAAGTGCATCTGCTACCTTATTGGCTTTCCCTGGATGGTAGAGGATGTCTACATCATAGTCCTTGACCAGCTCAAGCCACCTGCGCTGTCGCATGTTCAGATCCTTCTGAGTGAAGAAATACTTCAGACTCTGATGATCTGTATACACTCTGCACTGAGCTCCATATAAGTAATGTCTCCAAATTTTGAGGGCGAACACTACTGCTGCCAGCTCAAGGTCATGAGTAGGGTAATTCTTCTCATAATCCTTGAGTTGTCTGGAGGCATAGGTGATCACCTTGCCATTTTGCATCAGTACTACTCCTAGTCCCAACTTAGAGGCATCACTATAGATGTCAAAGCTGCTGGTGTCGTCTGGTAGAGCCAAAATGGGAGCACTGGTCAACCTTCTTTTCAGCTCGCTGAAGCTGTTCTCACAGTCCTCTGTCCACTGAAATTTCTTGTTCTTTCTGGTAAGAGCTGTCAGTGGGGAGGCTACCCTGGAGAAGTCCTCTACAAACTTTCTGTAATATCCCGCTAATCCCAGAAAGAGAATAGACTTACTGGTTCAAACTATATAGATTGGAAAAGAAACCTGGATATTGTCTTAACTGCTGAAAACTATAAGTTTGTACTGTCAGAGGTATGCCCAGATACACCTAATGGTGATTCTACCCCTGAGGAGATTTAGTATCATAAGAAATGGGTAAAAGCAGATGAGATGGCTCGGTGTTACATTTTGGCTTCAATGTCAAATGTATTGCAACATCAGCATCAAGATTTACCAACTGCTTATGATATAATGAACAATCTCAACGAACTCTTTAGGCACCAGAGTTGGACTACTAGGCAAGAGGCGATGAGAAAGTTAATGACAGCCACCATGTCGGAGGGGACACCCGTAAGGGATCATATCCTCAAAATGATGGCTTATCTGAACGAAATACAAGTCCTTGGAGGTGAAATCGATGGGGAAACCCAGGTCGATATAATTCTCCAAATGCTACCTAGAAGTTTTGAGCAGTTCCGCCTGAACTATAATATGAATAAAAGAGAGTATACGTTGGCGGAACTTCTGACAGAACTATAGGCAGCAGAAGGTATATTTCGTCACAGTTCTCAGATTCACTATGCTGAAAATGGTTCTACTTCTAAGTCGAAAGGCAAGAAGAAGAACAAACAGGTCTTTTAGCAAAGAAGGTGAATAAACCTCAGGGTACATGACAAAAAGCTGGAATGAAGAAGCCGAAGGGCAAGTGCTTCATCTGCAAGCAGTCAGGACATTGGAAGGTGGACTGTCCTTGTAGGAATCAGAACAATAAAGGAATATCTCATTCTCTAGTAGTTGAAACATGTTTAGCGGTGTTATCTACTAGCACCTGGTGTGTAGATACGGGAGCCACTGATCATGTCTGCAACTCTTTGCAGGGGTTCCAAGAAACTTGATGACTATTTGAAGGAGAGATAACCGTCTACATGGGCAATGCTACTAAGGTGGCGCCTGTTGCAGTGGGAGATGTCTACTTATCTTTTGATAGGAATAGAAGTTTGGCTTTAAGAAATTGTCCTTATGTGCCCAGTTTTAAAAAGAATTTAATTTCAGTTTCTAAACTGTATTTGGATGGATATTGTGTTTCTTTCAGTAAGAATGTAGTTATAAAGAGAAATAGAGTTATTATCTGTTCTGGTGCATTGGTTGGTAATTTATATATATTAAATCTAATTTCTCCCATAAAGCAACAATTGGAAATTAATAACACATCTTCTAACTCTAATAAGAGAAAAGAACCTTCGGAGATGAACCAAACATATCTTTGGCATCTAAGGCTTGGTTATATTAACTTAAGTAGGATTCAAAGGCTTATAGCTGATGGACTCTTGGGTACATTAGAGTTGGAAAACTTTCCAACCTGTGAATCTTGCTTGGAAGGTAAAATGACCAAGAGACCTTTTAAGGCCAAGGGGTATAGAGCCAAAGATGTGTTAGAACTGGTTTATTTTGATTTGTGTGGTCCTATGTCTATCTAGGTAAGAGGTGGTTTCAAATACTTTGTCTCTTTTATAGATGATTATTCGAGATACGGATACATTTACTTGATACGCCACAAGTCTGAGTGCTTTGATAAGTTCAAAGAGTACAAGGCTGATGTGGAGAAACGTCTTGGTAAAAGTATCAAAACACTACGGTCTGATCGTGGTGGCAAATACCTCTTAGGAGAGTTTAGGAATTACTTATCAGAAGCAGGGATTCAATCCTAATTGTCCACACCTGGTACACCCCAACAGAATGGTGTGGCAGAATGAATGACTAAGACTCTTATGGAAATGGTTAGATCGATGATGAGTTATTCAGAATTACCAAATTCATTTTGGGGATACGCTCTAGAAATAGCAGCGCATATTCTGAACTTAGTACCTTCTAAACCAGTACCCTCTACTCCCACAGAATTGTGGAATGGGTGAAAGCCCAGACTAAGACATTCGGATTTGGGGTAGTCCAGCATATGTGCTGAAAGCAGATGCTGATAAGTTAGAATCTCGTATAGAAATTCGTGTGTTTGTGGATTATCCTAGAGGAACGAAAGGTGGTTTATTTTATAGTCCTAAAGACCAGAAGGTCATTGTTAGCACCAATGTCCAATTTTTAGAAGAAGACTATATAATGGACCACAAGCCCAAAAGTAAAATTGTTCTAGCAAAAATGATAGAGGACATGTCCACTTCAGTACCAACAGTACAAGATAAAGTACCACAAGAGACTACAACACGTGTCATAAATGATACACAACCACAGACAGTGCCTCGTCGTAGTGGGAGGGTTGTGAGGCAACATGAGAGATTTATGTTTTTGGGAGAGTCTTCGGAGTTGATCCCGGGTAAACATGAACCTAATCCCTGGACATATGATGAAGCACTCCAAGATATAGATGCAGTATCTTGGCAAAAGGCAATGAATTCTAAAATAGAGTCTATGTATTCTAATAAGGTCTGGGAGCTTGTAGAACCACCAAATGGTGTAAAAGCCGTTGGATGCAAGTAGATCTACAAAAGGAAAAGAGGGATAGACGAGAAGGTAGAAACCTTCAAGGAAAGGCTTGTTGCGAAAGGGTACACTTAGAAAGAGGGAATTGACTATGAGGAGACCTTTTCGCCGGTAGCTATGTTAAAGTCTATCCGGATACTCTTATCCATTGCTGCTCATATGGATTATGAGATTTGGCAAATGGATGTCAAGACAGCTTTCCTTAACGGAAGTCTTGAAGAAAATATCTATATGAAGCAACCAGAGGGGTTCATTGAAAAGGGTAAGGAGCATCTAGTGTATAAGCTCAATCGGTCCATTTATGGACTAAAGCAAGCTTCAAGATCTTGGAACATCTGGTTTAATGAAGTAATCTAGTCATATGGATTTATTCAGTGTCCGGATGAGTCTTGTATATACAAGAAGTGTAACGGAAACATGGTGGTATTTCTTGTACTATACGTAGATGATATTTTGTTAATTGACAATAATGTCAAAGTGTTATCGGACGTAAGGGTATGGTTGTCTAAACAATTCAATATGAAGGACTTAGGAGAATGCACACACATCCTTGGGATCAATGTCATAAGGGATCGCAAGAAAAGGATGTTGTGTCTATCTCAAGCTTCATATATAGATACAATCCTTGCTTATTTTAGCATGCAGAACTCCAAGAAAGGTTTCTTACCATTTAGGCATGGAGTAGCTTTATCTAAAGAGATGTCTCCGAAAACATCAAAGGAGATAGACGACATGAAGGCAGTTCCTTATGCTTCGGATGTGGGAAGCCAAATGTATGCAATGCTGTGTACGAGACATGATATCTATTTTGCCGTGGGCATGGTTAGAAGATATCAGAGTAACCCTGGACAAGGACATTGGACTGCTATAAAGAATATATTGAAGTACCTTAAAAGGACTAGAGATTATATGCTAGTTCACCAAGCAGACGATTTGCTCCCTGTGGGTTACACGGATTCAGACTTCCAATCAAATAGGGACAACAGTAAGTCTACATCAGGCTATGTGTTTACTTTAGGAGGTGGAGCTATTGCATGGAGGAGTGTTAAGTAGAAATGCGTTTCTGACTCAACCATGGAAGCTGAGTATGTGGCAGCCTCTAAGGAAGCCAAAGAAGATGTATGACTCAGGAACTTCCTAATGGACTTAGATGTAATTCCTGGTTTGCCCAAAATCATCACTATTTATTGTGATAATAGCACTACAGTTGCAAACTCGAAGGAACCACGAGCCCATAAGGCGAGTAAACATATAGAGCGCAAGTACCTCCTGATACGAGACATTGTCAAGCGAGGAGAAGTTGTCGTCGCCAAGATTGCATCAGCAGATAACCTGACAGATCCTTTCACTAAGGCCCTTCCGGCGAATGCTTTTGATCGGCATGTGGAGGGGATGGGAATCAGATGTATGGTAGCAGATATGGCAGCTTAGTCTTTTAGTATAAGTGGGAGATTGTTAGAGTGTATACTAAAAGCCTAGCTTTTGTAAACATTTATTTTTGAAATAAACGAATCACATTAGTCAAATGTCTACATTTTATTTGTTAAGTGTAGTTGTTCAATTAATTTATATTGTAGATAACATGGTGTGTGGTGTCACTCACAGAAGATCATGTTATCAGTTCTTTATAAATTATAAATAGTTGCTCACGACTAAGATGGAAAGGAACAAACCATTGTAATAGTCGTAGTGTAATTAGGTATTAGTTTATCTTGACTAATAAATTACACTAGTACACTCTAAGTGTTAGTTAGAGCCCTAGAGACAATCATTTGATGATTGTATTATGGACTTGTTGTATCATATTCTTATATAAATAAAGGCATTTGTTTTGGTTATTATACTTACTTGTATTGGTGCCAAATAAACTAAGTATAATAGCGTCCTTGAGTAGAAGGTTCTCACCTATATCAATCGGTTAGTTGAACTGATAGTGAGATGATATAGGGAACACTACTCTTAATCATTCCTAGTCGAGTATTAACATTCAGGGACAATGTTAATGCAATAAGACTAGCATGTAGGTCAACTCGATGACTTGATCTTACAAGTCATTGATATAGAGATATCAAGTTGACACATGGGTATGCATTGGAGAATGTATACTGAATAACCCGCCATTCGAAAGTATCATGGATCGTTATATGAGTGTCATATACTTTCTCATGTGGCTATTAGTATGACTACTAGTCCTTAGACCTGAAGTCACCATAGTTCCCTACATAAGGAGTTATGTACTTTGATTTCGTCAAACGTCACCCGTAACTGGGTGGACTATAAAGGCGATTACTGGGTATGTAACGAATTATGCAGAAGGATGTGAGTGATGTAGATGTGATCTATCCCTCCTATATGACGGGAGAGACATTGATATTCTTGATAGAGTGAGACCACGAAGTGCATGGCCATGCCCAAATGAGTCAATATGAGATATTGAGCTTATTTGATTTAGTGAGTCTACTTGGAGTTCAAGATTTAGATTGGTCACAGAATGACACGGTCTATGCCTCATATTGATCAATCTAGATATCTAGGATAGAAGGACACTTGTCATATATTATGAGGAGTTACAATTAGTAGTCACAAGGTGATGTTGGATCTCAACATTCTTGTAATTTGGGTAGTAATGATGTGTTGCTAGATACCGCTCATTACTTATGCTCCTAAATGGGTTTGGGGCATTGCCAATGTTACAAGAACCTATAGGGTCACACAATAAGGACAATTAGATAGAGATTAGGTTCATATGATGAACCAAGAGGATTAGATTCATGTGATGAATCAAATTTGATTAAGAGTAATCCTAATTGAGCTAATTGAGTTAGACTCAAGTTGATTCATGTGTTCAATGAGTCTAATTTAGATTATGACTCATTGAATCAATTTAATTAAATGATTTAGATTCATTATATTAAATTGGCTTGAATTAAATGGTTGGATTAAATCAACCATGAGAGAGATTAAGTCAAGTTTGACTTGACTTGAGAGGAAGAGGAAGAGTCAAGTTTGACTTGACTTTATGCCACATCATTTGTGACTTGGCATTAAGTGGCCAATGATGATGTGCCACATCATCATAGTTGACACATGTGTGTGCCACCTAATGGAAGTTACAAATTCTCTTTGCTTTAATGTGGTCGGCCACATTAATGAGAGGAGTTACACTTTGTTGTGGCCGGCCACTAAGGGAATGAATTGTATTCATTTTCATTCAAGTGAATTTTGATTCCATCTTCTTCCTCCTAGAGCTCTCTCTTCTTGCTCCCCCTCTCCTCATCTTGCCGAGACCTTCTTGGAGTTCTAGCACACTCTAAGGTTCTCCCTCCATCGAGTTGTTCGTGTGGATACGCATAGAGAGTTGTCTACCTTGACAACTTGAGATCCGACACCTTGGACGAGCGGGATTCGCGAAAGGCACACATCAAGTGTAAAACTCATACTCTAATGTAGATCTAGAGTTTATAAACTCGTACTTGTAAGTTTTTCGAAAGTTTTATTCTTTGCACAGATCCGGTGGCGGGGGTTTCGGGGTTTCCGCGACACGAAAAAGCGGTTTTCGTGGCCCGAAAGACCCAACAGTGGTATCAGAGCCACGTGCCAAGCTTGTACGAGTTTAGTTTTTATTTTTATGACAAAAATTCAGTACTGTATTTTTCTGTAAATTTCTGATTTTTATGATTTTTATGGGTATTTTTCTCGTAGAAGCGACGCACAAGTGTTTCCACACTTGTAGGCTTCGACTACCGAGAAGTTTTTTCCGAAACGGCAAGGTTTCACCCCAAAACTTTTTGGGACAGCAGACTAAGGCGCTGTAGGATCACTTAGGGACACTCGCGATGGTTAGATCGTGGGTAGGGGTGCTTCCCCTGGCCCCGCAAGGGGATTCGTTCCGCGATTGCGCCCGAAAACCGCTAAACGGGACCGTCGGGAAATTGTACTCGTAAAAATTAGTATTAAAATTATAGAAAATTATGGAAATTACATAATTTAGAAATATGTATAATTTGTGATGGTCATGGCCCAAAAAGACCCAATTGGATTGGTATATTTGTGTTGTAATTCATATTACGGCCTGCGCGCCGTCATTTGTATTGTGTGTGCTGTATATTTGATATGCGACCTGCGCATCGTGCCTTTCTCCATTTATTCTTGTTGTAAATTAGTTTAGACTCGAATGGAACTCGAGTTTCAAAATTGTAAGGTAAAAAATTGGAGCCATGGAAGGTCCACTCGAGACGGAGTTACGAGGAGGGCGCGAGCAACACAAGGTGGTCAAAGGGAGGAGCTTGAGAAGCTGTTGACCCTAGGTTGACCATCCGATCTTCTCATTGTCTTGAGAAGATCGTAGTAGGGCCATGACTAATCACAAATTAATTTAATTAATTTTTTGTGTGTATGTGATGCATGATTAGTAATTAATTAATGTCTAACGATTAGATTAGATCTAAATCATGTACAAGATGCACCCTCTCGATTAGATTAGATCTCAATCGCATCAACTCTAATGCCTACCGTGCCGTGATACCTATCACTACCTTGATCACATGTGTTGTTGAATCTGTCAAAGTAGAGCAACACATATTATCTTGGCAGGGTACGGAGGGACAATCTTGGTCCCGCTTATCAACGCATGGGCGAGTACAAACTCAATTAGTTTGAGTATTCCTAGTTAACTCGGTTGGATCGAGTACAACTATAGACATTCTTCCAATGGTTGGAAAGATAGGGCATAAATCACATTTATATTAATTCTTGGGTGTATTAGCCAAAGCTAACTCAAGTTTTAATATAACTGCGGATAATAATCCTATAAACAAGAGTTGCATAGAGATGTAATTGGTAAATCGTTACCTACTGATCGTACTAAGTCTTGGGCGATTTAGCCAAAGCTAACTCAAGGCGTAGTATGATGTGGATCTTGTCCCACATGAATTATAGAATTCAGTGGGAGCATCATTTAGTTAAAGGCCTAATTAAATGATTTAAAAGAATATGATATTTATTTTCTGCGTTTTTCTGTTATAGATAACCATGATGTCGAATACGAATACCTTCTCTCTACGTTCTGTCCTTGAGAAGGACAAGCTCAACGGAGCAAATTTCCTGGACTGGTACAGGAACTTGAGAATAGTTCTCACCCAGGAACGTAAACTGTACGTTCTGGAGCAGCCCATTCCGGAGGCTCCTCCTGCCAATGTCACGCGAGTAGATAAAGATGCTTACAAGAAGTATAAAGATGACGCATTAGATGTGTCCTGTCTAATGCTCGCAACCATGAACTCTGAGCTTCAGAAGCAACATGAGTTGATGGGCGCTTATGATATGGTTGAACATCTTCGTCAACTGTATCAAGGACAAGCTCGACATGAGAGATTTGAGATCTCAAGGGCACTATTTCAGTGCAAGATGTCAGACGAGGCTCCCGTAGGCCCATATGTACTCAAAATGATTGGGTACATAGAAAACCTACAGAGGTTGGGATTCCCGCTTGGCCAAGAGCTGGCCACTGACCTGATCTTGCAATCCTTGCCGGATAGCTATAGTCAATTCGTCCTAAACTACAATATGAACGAAATTGACAAGCCACTGCCCGAGCTGCTTAGCATGTTGAGAACTGCTGAGCTGAACCTTAAGAAGGTAAAGCCCCACTCTGTTCTGATGGTTCAGAAACACAAGGGCAAGGGCAAGCCCAAAGGCAAAGGAAAGTCCCAAGCCAAGGGCAAAGGAAAGGCACTGAAGTCTAAAGGAGGGGTCACCAAGAATGCTACCTGCTTCCACTGCGGTCAGACCGGGCACTGGAAGAGGAACTGCAAAGTGTACCTGGAAGATCTTAATAAGAAGCGAAGTGAGACTTCCACTTCAGGTATATATGTTATAGAAGTCAATCTATCTATTTCTTCATCATGGGTATTAGATACCGGATGTGCATCTCACATTTGTACTAATGTGCAGGCGCTGAGAAATAGCAGGGCATTGGCGAAGGGCGAGGTGGACCTACGCGTAGGCAATGGAGCACGGATTGCTGCTGTTGCTGTAGGGACTTATTTTCTATCTCTGCCCTTTCGGCTTGTATTAGAGTTGGATGATTGTTGTTATGTGCCTGCATTAACTAAGAACATAATTTCAGTTTCTTGTTTGGACAAGAAAGGTTTCTCTTTTATAATTAAGGACAAATGTTGTTCTGTTTATTTAAAAGATATGTTCTATTGTAGTGCACCTCTGATGAACGGACTCTACATTCTAGACCTTGAAAGCCCTATCTATAACATAAATACCAAGAGGTTCAAGTCAAATGACCTGAACCAAAACTATCTCTGGCACTGTCGCTTAGGTCATATAAATGACAAGCGCTTATCCCAACTCCATAAGGATGGTTTACTGGACTCATTTGATTTTTAATCTTATGAGACGTGCGAGTCATGCCTACTAGGCAAGATGACCAAGACTCCCTTTAGTGGGCACAGCGAAAGAACGACTGATTTGTTAGGACTTATACATAGTGATGTATGTGGCCCTTTCAATGTCGCTACTAGAGGCGGTTAAAGGTACTTCATCACATTTACTGATGACTTCAGTAGATATGGTTATGTGTACTTGATGACACATAAGTCTGAATCCTTTGAAAAGTTCAAAGAATTCAAGAATGAAGTACAGAACTAGCTTGGCAAGAGTATTAAGATACTTCGATCAGATCGAGGTGGAGAATACCTTAGCCATGAGTTTCGTGACTATCTAGCTGAGTGTGGGATTCTATCCCAACTCACTCCTCCTAGAACACCACAGTGGAATGGTGTATCCGAAAGGAGGAATCGTATCCTATTAGATATGGTACGATCTATGATGAGTCACACAGATCTTCCGACTTACCTTTGGGGCTATGCTCTAGACACGGTAGCTTTTATACTCAACCGAGTTCCATCCAAGGACGTGTAAAGATACCATATAGGATATAGACTGGGAGAGATGCCCAGGTGTCTTTTATGAGGATTTGGGGTTGTGAGTCTTACGTTAGACGTCAAGTCTCAAACAAATTAGGACCCAAATCCGACAAGTGCTACTTTATTGGATATCCCAAGGAAACTAAGGGATATTACTTCTACATTCCCACAAATCCGACAAGTGCTATTTTATTTGATATCCCAAGGAAACTAAGGGATATTACTTCTACATTCCCAGTCAGCACAAGGTAGTTGTGGCAAAGACTGGGGTCTTTCTAGAAAGGGACTTTGTTTCTAGAAAGACTAGTGGGAGCACGTTCGATCTTGAAGGAGTTCAAGATGCGGAGCATAACACTAAAGCCTCGATGGAAGTTGAACTGGAACCACAAAGTGTTGTGGATGATGTTGTTCCACAAAGAGTTGAGGAACAATAACCAGTTCAAGTAGACATTCCTCTTCGCAGATCTGATAGGATACGTCGTCAGCCTGAGAGATACTCATTTCTCTTGTCTGACCATGATGACGTTGTGCTCATAGAGGATGAGCCTACCACCTATCAGGAAGCTGTGATGAGACCAGATTTCAAGAAATGGCTAGAGTCCATGAGATCCGAAATGGAATCCATGTACACCAACCAAGTATGTACTTTGGTTGATCCACCTGAAGGGGTAAAACCCATTGGGTGTAAGTGGGTCTTTAAGAGAAAGACTGACATAGATGGACTTATCTATAAGGGTCGCTTGGTAGCTAAAGGTTTCAAGCAGATTCATGGTATTGACTATGATGAAACCTTTTCTCCAGTAGCGATGTTTAAGTCCATTCGGATCATGCTTGCTATTGCAGCATACCATGACTATGAGATATGGCAGATGGATGTCAAAACCGCGTTTCTGAATGGAAACCTTCTCGAGGATGTGTACATAACACAACCTGAGGGTTTTGTAGATCCACAGCATACTAGCAAAGTATGCAAGCTGCATAGGTCCATTTATGGACTAAAGCAAGCTTCTCAGAGCTGGAATCTTCGATTCGATGATGCAATCAAATAGTTTGGTTTCATCAAGAATGAAGATGAACCTTGTGTCTACAAGAAGGTTGTAGGGGATATAGTTGTCTTCCTCATATTGTATGTGGATGACATACTACTCATTGGAAAGGACATCCCTTTGCTACAGTCTGTCAAGACCTGGCTAGGGACATGTTTCTCAATGAAGGACTTAGGTGAGGCATCCCGCATTCTAGGGATACAAATCTATAGAGATAGATCTAAGAGATTGCTTGGCCTAAGTCAGAGTACATATATTGACAAGGTACTCCTTCGGTTTGCCATGCAGAACTCCAAGAAGGGATTTCTGCCAATGTCACATGGCGTGAGTCTTTCGAAGACTCAAGGTCCCTCTTCTAGAGAGGAGAGAGACCGCATGGATCAGATCCCTTATGCCTCAGCCAAAGGATCTATCATGTACGCCATGCTATGTACTCAACCTGATGTCTCGTATGCTTTGAGCATGACGAGCAGATACCAGTCAGATCCAGGTGAAAGTCACTGGATAGCGGTCAAGAATATTCTTAAGTATTTAAGAAGGACTAAAGAATATTTCTTGATATATGGAGGCAATGACGAGCTAGCTGTAAAGGATTACAGTGATGCTTGCTTCCAAACCGACCAGGATGATTATCGATCGCAGTCAGGGTTCGTATTTTGCATAAATGGTAGTGTTGTGAGCTGGAAGAGTTCGAAGCAGGACACAGTAGCTGATTCCACAACAGAGATCGAGTACAGTGCTGTATCAGAGGCAGCAAAGAAGGTAGTTTGGATCCGCAAGTTCATCACTGAACTTGGGGTGGTTCTCAGTATCGCTGACCCTATTGAACTCTATTGTGACAACAATGGAGCTATAGCACAGGCGAAGGATCCTCGCTCACACCAGCCGACCAAACACATACTACGGCGCTTCCATCTCATTCGAGAGATTATCGAGAGAGGAGATGTGAAGATTTGTAGAGTACCTACAGGGCTAACATCGCAGATCCCTTGACCAAGGCTTTGGCACAGAGGAAGCATGATGGTCACACTAGGTCATTGGGGCTTAGAGTCTACACTGATTGGCACTAGTGCTAGTGGGAGATTGTTAGTTAGAGCCCTAGAGCCAATCATTTGATGATTGTATTATGGACTTGTTGTATCATATTCTTATATAAATAAAGGCATTTGTTTTGGTTATTATACTTACTTGTATTGGTGCCAAATAAACTAAGTATAATAGCGTCCTTGAGTAGAAGGTTCTCACCTATATCAATCGGTTAGTTGAACCGATAATGAGATGATATAGGGAATACTACTCTTAATCATTCATAGTCAAGTATTAACATTCAGGGACAATGTTAATGTAATAAGACTAGCATGTAGGTCATCTCGATGACTTGATTTCACAAGTCATGGATATAGAGATATCAAGTTGACACATGGGTATGCATTGGAAAATGTATACTGAATGACCCGCCATGAGAAAGTATCATGGATCGTTATATGAGTGTCATATACTTTCTCATGTGGCTATTAGTATGACTACTAGTCCTTAGACCTGAAGTCACCATGGTTCCCTACATAAGAAGTTATGTACTTTGGTTTCGGCAAACGTCACCCATAACTGGGTGGACTATAAAGGCGATTACTGGGTATGTAACGAATTATGCAGAAGAATGTGAGTGATATAGATGGGATCTATCCCTCCTATATGACGGGAGAGACATCGATATTCTTGATAGAGTGAGACCACGAAGTGCATGGCCATGCCCAAATGAATCAATATGAGATATTGAGCTCATTTGATTTAGTGAGTCTACTTGAAGTTCAAGATTTAGATTAGTCAGAGGATGACACGGTCTATGCCTCACATTGATCAATCTAGATGTCTAGGATAGAAGGACACTTGTCATATATTGTGAGGAGTCACAATTAGTAGTCACAAGGTGATGTTGGATCTCAACATTCTTGTAACTTGGGTAGTAATGATGTGTTGCTAGATACCGCTCATTACTTATGCTCCTAAATGGGTTAAGGGGCATTGCCAACGTTACAAGAACCTATAGGGTCACACAATAAGGACAATTAGATGGAGATTAGGTTCATATGATGAACCAAGAGGATTAGATTCATGTGATGAATCAAATTGGATTAAGAGTAATTCTAATTGGGCTAATTGAGTTGGACTCAAGTTGATTCATGTGTTCAATGAGTCTAATTTAGATTATGACTCATTGAATCAATTTAATTAAATGATTTAGATTCATTATATTAAATTGGCTTGAATTAAATGGTTGGATTAGATCAACCATGAGAGAGATTAAGTCAAGTTTGACTTGACTTGAGAGGAAGAGGAAGAGTCAAGTTTGACTTGACTTTATGTCACATCATCATAGTTGACACATGTGTGTGCCACCTAATGGAAGTTACAAATTCTCTTTGCTTTAATGTGGCCGGCCACATTAATGAGAGGAGTTACACTTTGTTGTGGCCGGCCACTAAGGGAATGAATTGTATTCATTTTCATTCAAGTGAATTTTGATTCCATCTTCTTCCTCCTAGAGCTCTCTCTTCTTGCTCCCCCTCTCCTCATCTTGCCGAGACCTTCTTGGAGTGCTAGCACACTCTAAGGTTCTCCCTCCATCGAGTTGTTCGTGTGGATACGCATAGAGTTGTCTACCTTGACAACTTGAGATCCGACACCTTGGAAGAGCGGGATTCGCGAAAGGCACGCATCATGGGTAAAACTCGTACTCTAATGTAGATCTTGAGTTTATAAACTCGTACTCGTAAGTTTTTCAAAAGTTTTATTCTTCGCACGAATCCGGTGGCAGGGGTTTGGTTTCCGCGATGCGAAAAAGCGGTTTTCGTGGCCCGAAAGATCCAACACTAAGTGTATTGAGTAGGACCATTTTAGGTAAGTTATTTTTATACTGACTTAATAAAAGAACTAGACCTTAGTTATTATGGAAGTGTGTGCTCTTAATCCTAATATAATAACAAGCACATATATTTAGTATTTATTTCTTTAACTTATCAAAGGGTGAGATTTAGCTCGATAAATCTATATGCCCAATAAGTTGGGAAATGATATTACTTATAGTGTGTGTTGTTGATTATAGAAGGAAACTGTGTTCTAGTTATCTAGGTTGAGAATGTCCCCAAGAGGAGCTCAAAAGGATTGTCATGTTAAACCCTGCAGGTGGACTTAGTCCAAACATGACAATGAAGTTGAGTGGTATTACTCTTGGAGCTAGATATTAATTAAGTAAAGTTATAAGTAACTTTCTTAATTAGTGGGCATTCGTTATCTTAAACACATGGAGACTAACACACTCATATATGAAGGACCCCAAAATGTAATTTGGGATTGGTGCGGTAGTGCAATAATAACTCTCTAGTGGAATGAGTTATTATTGATGAACTTGAGTTGTGTGTTCGGGGCGAACACGGGATAATCAAGCTCATCGGAAGGTCAAAACCAATTTCTCCTCTAGGTCCCTGTCGTAGCCTCATTAAAGCCTCAAGTCCACCCATATAAAGCCCTTCTTGGTGTCCAAGAAGAGGCTGACCCATGGCTTGGTGACCAAGCCAAAGGGGTCGGCCAATCTCCTTCACAAAGGGGCCGACCCTTTGCTTGGTGTCCAAGCAAAGAGGGGTCGAGCATAATATATTAAATAAGGAGGGGTGTTTTGAATTTTTAAAATCTTCTCTTTGTAGGAAACTACAAGTTTTAAAAGAGAGTTTTTAAAATATAAAACTTTCCTTATTTGAATTAGGGCACATGGTTTAATAGAAAGTTTAAAAGTTTTAAAACTTTCCTTTTTTAACCATCTTCATGGGTTTTAGAAAAAAAAGAAGAGAAGTTTTAAAATTAAATATTTCTAGTTTTGTAACCATGTTAAAAAAGGAAATTTTAGAAGTGAAGTTTTAAATTTTAAAACTTGGTTTTAATTTTTAAAACTTTCCTTTTTTAACATCCACATTGGGAAATTAAAAAGAGAGCTTGTAAAATTTTATAAGAGATTTTCTTCTTTGCTTATAAAATTTTTACTAAAGTATTTCCTTCCTTTTAAGTGGCCGGCCACCCTTGCTTGGTGCCCAAGCAAGGGTCCGGCCAATCAATAGATCATCCGATCATTGATTTGGTGATTGATTCAATCAAAAGGAAAGAAAAGGAAAAATAAAAAGGGAAAAGGAAAAGTAAGAGTAAGATTTTAATTTTTATAAAAAGTCTTTCCTTATTTGCTTTGGGCAACTAATATAAAAGAACGACAGGAGAGGCCTCATGACATAACAATTCTTATTCGCTTGTTGGTGATCCTCTTGTGGCCAACCCTCTCTCATTCTCTTTTCCCTTTGCTCTCTTTTGTTCCTTGGTGGTGGTGGTGGCCGAAACATAGAGAAGAAGGAGAAGCTCTTTGGGTGGTGTTCATCTTGGAGGTTCATCTCCCACACGACGTCCAAGGCAAGGCAAGGAATACGACAGAAGATCTCGAGGTCATTAGCATACAAAGAGAAGGTATAACTAGTAATTTTCTTCCGCATCATGCTAGTTATTTTTCTTTGTATGAATTCCAAACACAAGAGGCATTAGATTCTAGTTTTTCAAATTTTTTATTCGAGTTTATGTTTTTTGTTTTTTGAATTTGTGATTTGATTGTTCCTTTTGGTTAAACCTAGAGTTATATAAGGAAATTAAATATTTGCTTTCCTTAAAAGGCTTTGTCTAGGAAGTGGTGGTTGCTCCCATATCCAAGAAGGCCTAGTGTCTCACCATGTTTAAGCTGGAAGCCAATTTTGGAAATTAATATTTAATTGAATTTATAACATAGGTGGATTTGGATCAATAGTGTTAAGTTTTGCTTATGATCCAAGTCTAAACCATTAAGAACAGATAAGTTAAATTTGGAATCAATAATGTTAAGTTCCGTTTGCGATTCTAAATTTAACTTATAAAGAACACAATAGGTTATTTAGGAAAGGTTCGACACTTGTACAAAAATTTTGTACAGTGGAACCGGTACGATCTTCCTAGGACTAACCAATAATAACATAATCTTCTGTGTGTCTCCTCACACCATGTTATCTACAATATAAATTAAATGGACAACTACACCTAACATAAATGTAGGCATTTGATCAATGTGATTCTTATATGTTTATACAAAAAACTAGACTTTTAGTATACACTCTAACAATCTTCCACTTATACTAAAGGACTATGTTGCCATATATCCTACCATATATCTGATTCCTAACCCTTCAACATGCCCATCAAAAGCTCTTGCCTTAAGGGCCTTAGTGAAAGGATCTCCCAGGTTATCATATGAAGCAATCTAGGCAGCAACAACTTCTCCTCATTATATGATACCTCGTATTGGGTGGTACTTGCGCTCTATGTGTTTACTTGCCTTATGGGCTCGTGGTTCCTTCGAGTTTGCTACTGCACCACTTATTATCACAATACACTGTAATAATTATTTAGCAAACCAGGAATCACATCTAAGTCCATCATGAAATTTCTGAGCCATACAGCTTCTATGGCTGCCTCAGAGGCTGCCACATACTCAGCTTCAATGGTGGAGTCTGAAAAGCATCTATGCTTATCACTCCTCCATTGTTATGGCTTTACCTCCTAAAGTAAATAAAAATCCCGAGGTCGACATACTATTGTCCCTATTTGATTGGAAGTCAAAATCCGTGAAACCCATAGGGATCAAATCATCTGGTTGGTAAACCAGCATATAATCTCTATACTTTACGACAGTCCAATGTCTCTGTCTTGGATTACTTTGATATCTGCTAACCATGCCCACGACAAAATAGATTTCCGGTCTCATGCATAACATAGCATACATTAGGCTTCCTACAGCTGAATATCTTCTATATCTTTTGATGTCTTCGGAGACATCTCTTTAGATAAAGATACTCCATGCCTAAACGGTAGAAACTTTTCTTGGAGTCTTGCATGCTAAAACGAGCTAGGATTGTATCGATATATGAAGTTTGGGATAAGCACAACATTCTTTTCGTGCGATCCCTTATTACCTTGATCCCGAGAACATGTGCACATTCTCCCAAGTCCTTCATATCGAAGTTCTTGGACAACCATACCCTTATGACAAAACTTTGATATTGTTTCCAACTAATAAAATGTCATCTATGTATAGTACAAGAAATACCACCACGTTTCCATCACACTTCTTCTTTACACAAGACTCATCCGGACACTGAATAAATGCATACGACTGGATTACTTCTTTAAACCGGATGTTCCAAGACCTTGAAGCTTGCTTCAGTCCATAAATAGACAGATTGAGCTTACATACTAGATGCTTTTTGCCCTTTGCAATAAACCCCTCTGGTTGCTACATATGGATGTTTTCTTCAAGACTTTTGTTAAGGAAAGCTATCTTGACATCCATTTGCCAAACCTCATAATCCATATAGCAGCAATAGATAAGAGTATCCGGATAGACTTAAGCATAGCTACTGGCGAAAAGGTTTTCTCATAATCAATTCCCTCTTTCTGAGTATACCCCTTCGCAACAAGCCTTGCTTTGAAGGTTTCCACCTTCCCATCTATCATTCTTTTCCTTTTGTAGATCCATTTACATCTTATAGCTTTTACATTATTTGAATGTTCTACTAGCTCCCAGACTTTGTTAGAATACATAGATTCTTTTTCTGAATTCATTGCTCTTTGCCAAGATGCTGCATCTTTATCTTGAGTGCTTTGTCATATGTACGGGGTTAGGTTCATGTTTACCTAGGATCAAGTCCGACGACTCTCCCAAAAACATGAAAATTTCAGGTTGCCTAACAACCCTCCCACTACGACGAGGCATTGTCTGTAGTTGTGTATCATTTGTGACACGTGTTGCAGTTTCTTGTGGTATCTCATCTTATACTGTTGGTACTGGATTAGATGTGTCCTTTATTATTTCCTTAAGAACAAATTTACTTATGGGCTTGTGGTTCATAATATAGTCCTCTTCTAAAAATCGAGCATTGTTACCAACAATGACCGTCTGATTTTTAGGACTATAAACCTCCTTTTGTTTCTCTAGGATAACCCACAAACAAGTGAACTCCTGTCCAACTTATCAGTGTCTCCCTTCAGCACATGCGCTGGACTACCCCAAATCCGAATATGCTTCAGACTAGGTTTACGCCCATTCTACAATTCTATGGGAGTAGAGGGTTCTGATATAGAAGGTACTATGTTCACTTCCGTTTCCAGAGTATATCCTCAAAATGAATTTGGTAATTTTGAAAAACTCATCATAGATCTAACTATTTCCATACGAGTCCTATTCCTTCGTTCTACCACACCATTCTGTTGGGGTGTACTAGGTGCAGTCAGTTGGGATTGAATCCCGACTTCTGATAAGTGACTCCTGAACTCTCCTAAGAGGTACTCGCCACTACGATCTTATCGTAGTGTCTTGATACTTTTACCATGGCGTTTCTCCACATCAGCCTTGTACTCTTTGAACTTATCAAAACACTCAGACTTGTGGTACATCAAGTAAATGTACCCGTATCTCGAATAGTCGTCTATAAAAGAGATGAAATATTCGAAACCATCTCGTGCCTGGATAGTTATAGGTCCATACAAATCATAATAATTCCAATACATCTTTGGATCTATACTCCTTAGTTTTAAAAGGCCTCTTGGTTATTTTTCCTTCCAAGTAAGACTCGCAGGTTGGAAAGTTTTTCACCACCAATGAACCCAAAAGTTCATCAGCTATTATCCTTTGAATCCTACTCAAGTTAATATGACCTAGTCTAAGATACCAAAGATATGATTGGTTCATTTTTGAAGGTTGGTTTCTCTTATTAGAGTTAGAAGATGTGTTATTAATTTCCGTTTGTTACATCGTGGGAGTTTTTGGATTTAGAATATATAAATTGCCAACCAACGTACTAGAACAGATAACTTCTCTATTTTTCTTGATAACAACTTTGTTATCAAAATAGATAAAATATCAAGTTCTTTGAATAGTTTAGAAACTGAAATCAAGTTCTTTCTAAAACTTGGTACATAAAGACAATTTCTCAAAATCCATGTTTTATTCCTATCAGAGGATAAACATCTCCCACTGCAACAGCTGCTACTTTTGTAATAGTGCCCATGTAGACGGTGATTTCCCCTTCATATAGTTGTTAGCTTTCTTGGAACCCCTACAATGAATTGTAGACATGATCAGTGGCTCCCGTATCCACACACCAGGTACCGGTAGATAACACCACTAAATATGTTTCAACAACTAATGAGTAAAATACACCTTTATTGTTCTAAGTTCTGAGAGGATAGTTCACCTTAGTGTCCATGTTTTGTTTCCAATCATTATAATTGGGACTACTAAGTCTATTCTATAGTATAACAGCTAGGGGATTGAAAAACATTTTAAATCCTAAGAATCACAGAAATATTTGGTCAAGACCAACACCTCAAAATCCTTGTGAATTTTGAATGTCACATTAGTGTGGACGTATACAAATTCAAACATTTTTAAGAGGAGATTTTATCCATTAATTTTATTATCTTGTCAACCTATCTTTATGACAAATAAAATTAATAGTTGGTCCGTCTTCGATCAAATATTTTGGTCAAAACTTTAGAATTTAAAATAATATTGATTCCTCAAAACAATATCATTTAAATTCACCAACACCTCAAACACCGTGAATTTTGTATGTCATGTTAGTGTGGACATATACAAATTCAGACATTTGTAAGAGGAGGGTCTTGCCCATTAATTATCTTGTCAACCTTAAATTACCTCAAATACCATGAATTTTGTATGCCACGTTAGTGTGGGCATATACAAATTCAATTGTTTGTAAGAGGAGGTTTTACCCATTATATTTTGTCAACCTAACTTTATGACAAATAAAATTACCTCAAATATCGTAAATTTTGTATGCCACGTTAGTGTGGACGTATACTAATTCAGACATTTGTAAGAGAGATTTTACTTAGTTTTATGACAAATTAATAGTTGGTATTCCTTTGGTCATACAAATAATAGCAGTGACTCCGTTGGGGAGTATACTATTAAATGTGCCTAAGTGTTTACCATTACTTGATACTTAGTCCATTAAATAGGATTGTGCCCCTTCAGTTGGAGAAGATCATGTTAGGTTCTTCGGGCCGCGAAAATCGCTTTTTTGCGTCGCGGAAACCCCTAGTCACCCAAAGCCGTAGATCCGTGCAAAGATTCGTAAACAAAACTTTTCGAAAAACCTTTTCTTGTACGAGTTTGTAAAACCTTTAGATCTACACTAGATAAGGGTTATACCTTCGAAGCGTGCCTTTCGCTTATCCCGCTCGTCCAAGGGGTTGCCGGATCTCTAGACCGTCAAGCGCCGGTCCTCTAGAAGTATCCACACGGACACGTAGGTGGAGAAAACCTCACACAAAGGTGTGCTAGCACCTTGGTGAGATTCGGCCAAGCAAGGAGGAGAGGGAGAGGGAGAGCTTGAGAGGAAGAAGGAGGAAGATTCACCACACTTGAATGAAAATGAATTCACACATCAAACCCAAAATGGCCGGCCATTATACATTGTGTAACTCCCCATTAAATGCAATTAATGTGAAGTTATTATGAAAATGGCTTTGTAACTTCCATGAGGTGGCACCCATGATGATGTGGAACATCATTATTGGTCCTCCTAATGCCAACTCACCAATGAGGTGGCAAAAGGTCAAGTCAAAATTGACCTTTGGTCTTCCTTCTCAAGTCAAGTCAAACTTGAACCAATCTCTACCATGGTTGATCTAATCTAACCATTTGATTCGAGCCAACTTAATATAATGAATCTAATTCATTAAATTAAATTGATTCAATGAGTCAAAATCTAAATTAGACTCATTGAACACATGAATCAACTTGAGTCGAACTCAAGTTAGCCCAATTAGGATTACTCTTAATCCAATTTGATTCATCAAATGAATCTAATCCTCTTGGTTCATCATATGAACCTAATCTCCATCTAATTGTCCTAAGTGTGTGACCCTATAGGTTCTTGTAACGTTGGCAATGCCCTAAACCCATTTAGGAGCATAAGTAATGAGCGGTATCTAGCAACACATCATTACTACCCAAGTTACAAGAATGTCGAGATCCGACATCACCTTGTGACTACCAATTGTGACTCCTCACAAAATAATGACAAGTGTCCTTCTATCCTAGACATCTAGATTAATCAATATGAGGCATAGACCGTGTCATCCTCTAATCAATCTAAATCTTGAACTCCAAGTAGACTCACTCGATCAAATGAGCTCAACATCTAATGTTGACTCATTTGGGCATGGCCATGCACTTAGTGGTCTCACTCTATCAAGAATACCGATGTCGCTCCCGTCATATGGGAGGGATAGATCCCATCTACATCACTCACATCCCTCTACATAATTCGTTATATACCCAGTAATCGCCTTTATAGTCCACGGGTGACGTTTGACGAAACCAAAGTACATAACTCCTTATGTAGGGATCCATGGTGACTTCAGGTCTAAGGACTAATAGTCATACTAATAGCCACATGAGAAAGTATATGACACTCATATAACGATCCATGATACTTTCTCATGGCGGGTCATTCAGTATACATTCTCTAATGCATACCAATGTGTCAGCTTGATATCTCTATATCCATGACTTGTGAGATCAAGTCATCGAGCTGACCTACATGCTAGTCTTATTGTATTAACATTGTCCCTGAATGCTAATACTCGACTAGGAATGATTTAGAGTAGTGTTCCCTATATCATCTCACTATCGATTCAACTAATCGATTGATATAGGTATGAACCTCCTACTCAAGGACGCTATTAAACTTAGTCTATTTGGCACTAATATAAATAAGTATAATAACCAAACAAATGCCTTTATTAATATACAAGAATATGATATACATGAGTCCATACAATCATCAAATGATTGGCTCTAGGGCTCTAACTAACAATCTCCCACTAGCACTAGTGCCAATCAGTATAGGCTCTAAGGCCTAAAGACCTAGTGTGACCATCATGCTTCCTCTGTGTCAAAGCCTTGGTCAAGGGATCTGCGATGTTAGCCTCTGTAGGTACTCTGCAAATCTTCACATCTCCTCTATTGATAATCTCTCGAATGAGATGGAAGCGCCGTAGTATATGCTTGGTCCGCTGGTGTGAGCGAGGTTCCTTCGCCTGTGCTATAGCTCCATTGTTTTCACAATAGAGCTCAACTGGGTCAGCGATGCTAGGAACCACCCCAAGTTCAGTGATGAACTTGCGGATCCAAACTGCCTCTGATGCAGCAATATACTCGGCTTCTGTTGTAGAATCAGCTACTGTATCCTGCTTCTAACTCTTCCAGCTGACAGCACCACCATTCATGCAAAATACGAACCCTGACTGCGATCGGTAATCATCCTGATCGGTCTGAAAGCTGGCATCACTGTAACCCTTTACAGTTAGCTCATCATTGCCTCCATATATCAAGAAATATTCTTTAGTCCTTCTTAAATACTTAAGAATATTCTTGACCGCTATCCAGTGACTTTCACCTGGATCTGACTGGTATCTACTCGTCATGCTCAAAGCATACGAGACATCAGGTCGAGTACATAGCATAGCGTACATGATCAATCCTATGACTGAGGCATAAGGGATCTGATCCATGTGGTCTCTCTCCTCTCTAGAGGAGGGACCTTGAGTCTTCGAAAGACTCACGCCATGTGACATCGGCAGATATCCCTTCTTGGAATTCTGCATGGCAAACCGAAGGAGTACCTTGTCAATGTATGTACTCTGACTTAGGCCAAGCAATCTCTTAGATCTATCTCTATAGATCTGTATCCCTAGAATGCGGGATGCCTCACCTAAGTCCTTCATTGAGAAACAACTCCCTAGCCATGTCTTGACAGACTGAACCATAGGGATGTCCTTCCCAATGAGTAGTATGTCATCCACATACAATATGAGGAGACAACTATGTCCCCTACAACCTTCTTGTAGACACAAGTCTCATCTTCGTTCTTGATGAAACCAAACTGTTTGATCGCATCATCGAATCGAAGATTCCAGCTCCGAGAAGCTTGCTTTAGTTCATAAATGGACCTATGCAGCTTGCATACTCTACTAGTATGCTGTGGATCTACAAAACTCTCAGGTTGTGTCATGTACACATCCTCGAGTAGGTTTCCATTCAGAAACGCGGTTTTGACATCCATCTGCCATATCTCATAGTCATGGTAGGCTGCAATAGCAAGCATGATCCGAATGGACTTAAACATCGCTACTGGAGAAAAGGTTTCATCATAGTCAATACCATGAATCTGCTTGAAACCTTTAGCTACCAAGCGACCCTTATAGATAGGTCCATCCATGTCAGTCTTTCTCTTAAAGACCCACTTGCACCCAATGGGTTTTACCCCTTCAGGTGGATCAACCAAAGTCCATACTTGGTTGGTGTACATGGATTCCATCTCGGATCTCATGGCTTCTAGCCATTTCTCGGAATCTGGTCTCATCACAGCTTCTTGATAGGTGGTAGGCTCATCCTCTATGAGCACAATGTCATCATGGTCAGACAAGAGAAATGAGTATCTCTCAGGCTGACGACGTACCCTATCAGACCTGCGAAGAGGTATGTCTACTTGAACCGGTTGTTGTTCCTCAACTCCTTGTGGAACAACATCATCCACAACACTTTGTGGTTCCAGTTCAATTTCCATCGAGGCATTAGTGCTATTGTTCGCATCTTGAACTTCTTCAAGATCGAACGCGTTCCCACTAGTCTTTCTAGAAACAAAGTCCCTTTCTAGAAAAACCCCAGTCTTTGCCACAACTACCTTGTGCTGACTGGGAATGTAGAAGTAATATCCCTTAGTTTCCTTGGGATATCCGATGAAATAACACTTGTCGGATTTGGGTCCTAATTTGTCTAAGACTTGACGTCGTACGTAAGCCTCACAGCCCCAAATCCTCATGAATGACACCTGGGCATCTCTCCCAGTCCATATCCTATATGGTGTCTTTATCACGGCCTTTGATGGAACTCGGTTGAGTATGAAAGCTGCCGTGTCTAGAGCATATCCCCATAGATATGTCGGAAGATCTGTGTGACTCATCATAGATCGTACCATATCTAATAGGGTACGATTCCTCCTTTCGGATACACCATTCCACTGTGGTGTTCCAGGAGGAGTGAGTTGGGATAGAATCCCACACTCAGCTAGGTAGTCACGAAACTCATGGCTAAGGTATTCTCCACCTCGATCTGATCGAAGTATCTTAATACTCTTGCCAAGCTAGTTCTGTACTTCATTCTTGAATTCTTTGAACTTTTCAAAGGATTCAAACTTATGTGTCATCAAGTACACATAAGCATATCTACTGAAGTCATCAGTAAATGTGATGAAGTATCTATAACCGCCTCTAGCAGCAACATTGAAAGGGCCACATACATCACTATGTATGAGTCCTAACAAATCAGTTGCTCTCTCGCTATGCCCACTAAAGGGGGTCTTGGTCATCTTGCCTCGTAGGCATGACTCGCATATCTCATATGATTCTAAATCAAATGAGTCCAGCAAACCATCCTTATGGAGCTGGGATAAGCGCTTGTCATTTATATGACCTAAGCGACAGTGCCAGAGATAAGTTTGGTTCAGGTCATTTGACTTGAACTTCTTGGTATTTATGTTATAAATAGGGCTCTCAAGGTCTAGAATATAGAGTCCATTTATTAGTGGTGCACTACAATAGAACATATCTTTTAAATAAACAGAACAATATTTGTCTTTTATTATAAAAGAGTATCCTTTCTTGTCTAAACAAGAAACTGAAACTATGTTCTTAGTAAGAGCAGGCACATAACAACAATCATCTAAATCTAGTACAAGCCCAGAGGCCAGAGATAGCTGATAAGTTCCTACAGCAACAGCAGCAACCCGTGCTCCATTGCCTACTCGTAGGTCCACCTCGCCTCTGCTATTTCTCAGTGCCTGCACATCAGTACAAATGTGAGAAGCACATCCAATATCTAATACCCATGATGTAGAAATAGATAGATTGGCTTCTATAACATATATACCTGAAGTGGAAGTCTCACTGCTTCTTCTTAAGATCCTCCAAGTTCCTCTTCCAGTGCCCGGTCTGACCGCAGTGGAAGCAGGTAGCATCCTTGGCGACCCCTCCTTTAGGCTTCAGTGCCTTGCCTTTGCCCTTGGTTTGGGACTTTCCCTTACCTTTGGGCTTGCCCTTGCCCTTGTGCTTCTGGACCATCAGAATGGGCTTAACCTTCTTAAGGTTAATCTCAGCAGTTCGTAACATACTAAGTAGCTCGGGCAGTGGCTTGTCAATATCGTTCATGTTATAATTGAGAACGAATTGACTATAGCTATCTGGCAAGGACTGCAAGATCAAGTCAGTGGCCAACTCTTGGCCAAGTGGGAACCCTAGTCTTTGTAGGTTCTCTATGTACCCAATCATCTTGAGTACATAAGGACCTACAGGAGCCCCGTCTGACATCTTGCACTGAAACAGTGCCTTCGAGATCTCAAATCTCTCATGCCTCGCTTGTCCCTGATATAGTTGGCGAAGATGCTCAACCATATCAAAAGCGCCCATCAACTCATGTTGCTTCTGAAGCTCTGAGTTCATGGTCGCGAGCATTAGACAAGACACATCTAATGCGTCATCTTGATGCTTCTTGTAAGCATCTTTGTCAGCTCGCGGGGCATTGGCAGGAGGAGCCTCCGGAATGGGCTGCTCCAGAACGTACAGCTTACGCTCCTGGGTGAGAACTATTCTCAAGTTCCTGTACCAGTCCAGGAAATTCGCTCCGTTGAGCTTGTCCTTCTCAAGGGCAGATCGCAGGGAGAAGGAATTCGTATTCGACGTCATGGTTATCTACAACAGAAAATTTGTAGAAATAAATATCATATTCCTTTAAAAATCATTTAATTAGGCCTTTAATTAAAAGATGCTCCCACTGAATACTATAATTCATGTGGGACAAGATCCACATCATACTAACCCTTGAGTTAGCTTTGGCTAATACGCCCAAGGCTTAGTATGATCGGTAGGTAACGATTACCAATTACATCTCTATGCAACTCTTGTTTATAGAATCAATATCCGCATTTATATTAAAACTCGAGTTAGCTTTGGCTAATACGCCCGAGTGTTAATATAGATGTGATTTTGACCTATCTTTTCCAACCGTTGGAATAATGCCTATAGTTGATTCGATCCAACCGAGTAACTAGGAATACTCAATCTAATTGAGTTTGTATTCACCCATGCGTTGATAGGCGGGACCAAGATTGTCCCTCCGTACCCTACCAAGATAATATGTATTGCTCTGCTTTGGCAGATTCAACAATACATGTGATCGAGGTAGTGATAGGTATCACGACACGGTTAGGCATTTAGAGTTGGTTCGATCTAGATCTAATCTAATCGAGAAGGATGCATCTTGTGCACGACTTAGATCTAATCTAATCGCAAGGGTGCATCATGTGCACGACTTAGATCTAATCTAATCGTTAAGGCACTAATTAATTAATTAATTATTAAACATGCATCAGATACATAACAATTAATTAATTAATCTATTTGTGATTTAGTCATGGCCCTACTACGATCTTCTCAAGACAATGAGAAGATCGAATGGTCAACCTAGGGTCAACAGCTTCTCCAAGCTCCTCCCTTTGACCACCTTGTGTTGCTCGTGCCCGTCTCGGAACTCCGTCTCGTGTGGACCCTCCACCACTCTAATTTGTACATTACAATTTGAAACTCGAGTTACATTCGAGTCTAAATCTAATTTACAACTAGAATAAGAGAAAGGCACGACGCGCAGGCCATGAAAAAAAATAAAATAAAATACAGCACACATAATCATATGACGGCACGCATGCCGTATTATGAATTACAACACAAATCCAATCTTATTGGGTATTTTGGGCCATGACTATCACAAATTAATATATAATTCAAAATTATATATTTTTCATATTTTCTTTAATTTTAAAATTAATTTTTACAATTTTTATGAGTAAAATTTCCCGGCGGTCCCGTTTAGCGGTTTCGGGCGCAATCGCGGAACGGATCCCCTTGCGGGGCCCAGGGGCAGCGCCCCTACCCGCGATCTAACCATCGCGAGGGTTCCTTTGCAATCCAACAGCGCCTAAACCCGCTGTCCCAAAACGATTTGGGTCAAGACATTGCCGTTTCGGAAAAATCTTCCCGGCGGGTTCATTTTTAGCGATTTCGGGTGCAATCGCGGAGCAAATTCCCTTGCGGGGTTAGGGGAAATGCCCCTACCCACGATCTAACCATCGTGAGTTGCTCCTTTACGATCTAATGGCACCCGACCCCGCTGTCCCAAACGGATTTGGGGCAAAACGAAGCCGTTTAAAAGAAAACTTTCCGGTAGCCGAAGCCTACAAGTGCCGAGACACTTGTGCTTCGCTTCTACGGAAAAATTAGTCATAAAAACTCTAAAAACTCAATTTTTACAGAAAATCACAGAAGGTATATTTTTCATAAAAATACAAACGAACTCGTACAAGTCTTTACACGTTGCTCTGATACCACTGTTGGGTTCTTCGGGCCGCGAAAACCGCTTTTTTGCGTCGCGGAAACCCCGAGTCACCCAAAGCCGTAGATCCGTGCAAAGATTCGTAAACAAAACTTTTCGAAAAACCTTTTCTTGTACGAGTTTGTAAAACCTTTAGATCTACACTAGATAAGGGTTATACCTTCGAAGCGTGCCTTTCGCTTATCCCGCTCGTCCAAGGGGTTGCCGGATCTCTAGACCATCAATCGCCGGTCCTCTAGAAGTATCCACACGGACACGTAGGTGGAGAAAACCTCACACAAAGGTGTGCTAGCACCTTGGTGAGATTCGGCCAAGCAAGGAGGAGAGGGAGAGGGAGAGCTTGAGAGGAAGAAGGAGGAAGATTCACCACACTTGAATGAAAATGAATTCACACATCAAACCCAAAATGGCCGGCCACTATACATTGTGTAACTCCCCATTAAATGCAATTAATGTGAAGTTATTATGAAAATGGCTTTGTAACTTCCATGAGGTGGCACCCATGATGATGTGGAACATCATTATTGGTCCACCTAATGCCAACTCACCAATGAGGTGGCAAAAGGTCAAGTCAAAATTGACCTTTGGTCTTCCTTCTCAAGTCAAGTCAAAACTTGAACCAATCTCTACCATGGTTGATCTAATCTAACCATTTGATTCGAGCCAACTTAATATAATGAATCTAATTCATTAAATTAAATTAATTCAATGAGTCAAAATCTAAATTAGACTCATTGAACACATGAATCAACTTGAGTCGAACTCAAGTTAGCCCAATTAGGATTACTCTTAATCCAATTTGATTCATCAAATGAATCTAATCCTCTTGGTTCATCATATGAACCTAATCTCCATCTAATTGTCCTAAGTGTGTGACCCTATAGGTTCTTGTAACGTTGGCAATGCCCTAAACCCATTTAGGAGCATAAGTAATGAGCGGTATCTAGCAACACATCATTACTACCCAAGTTACAAGAATGTCGAGATCCGACATCACCTTGTGACTACCAATTGTGACTCCTCACAAAATAATGACAAGTGTCCTTCTATCCTAGACATCTAGATTGATCAATATGAGGCATAGACCGTGTCATCCTCTAATCAATCTAAATCTTGAACTCCAAGTAGACTCACTCGATCAAATGAGCTCAACATCTAATGTTGACTCATTTGGGCATGGCCATGCACTTAGTGGTCTCACTCTATCAAGAATACCGATGTCGCTCCCGTCATATGGGAGGGATAGATCTCATCTACATCACTCACATCCCTCTACATAATTCGTTATATACCCAGTATTCGCCTTTATAGTCCACCCAGTTACGGGTGATGTTTGACGAAACCAAAGTACATAACTCCTTATGTAGGGATCCATGGTGACTTCAGGTCTAAGGACTAATAGTCATACTAATAGCCACATGAGAAAGTATCTGACACTCATATAACGATCCATGATACTTTCTCATGGCGGGTCATTCAGTATACATTCTCTAATGCATACCCATGTGTCAGCTTGATATCTCTATATCCATGACTTGTGAGATCAAGTCATCGAGCTGACCTACATGCTAGTCTTATTGTATTAACATTGTCCCTGAATGCTAATACTCGACTAGGAATGATTTAGAGTAGTGTTCCCTATATCATCTCACTATCGATTCAACTAATCGATTGATATAGGTATGAACCTCCTACTCAAGGACGCTATTATACTTAGTCTATTTGGCACTAATATAAATAAGTATAATAACCAAACAAATGCCTTTATTAATATACAAGAATATGATATACATGAGTCCATACAATCATCAAATGATTGGCTCTAGTGCTCTAACTAACAGATCACACACTCCTAAATAATTTCCTATAACCATCCATAAAGGAAATTTGATCTAGTGATCCGCAAACAAACTCATCCATTGTGGAGGGAGGCACTCAGAGCCAACACGCAAGTTTGTTGCTTTACAAACCAGTAATGGAGACCGTGGAATTTATTTTCTAATCCCTCTCCCATTTAGTTTCTTTTAATATGAGGATTTTATCATGCACACACACATCACAGAAATAAAAGCAATAAATATGGAAAAATAATTTTCCAACGATTATGGCCATTTCCATCACTGTCCTCCGTGTGCTGCCAACCCTAGCTGCTGCCATCTTTAGCCACCGTAATCGGGTCTAGTCGCCGCATTTATCTTGCTTCTTTTTCCGTTGCGTCTCTGGTCCTCAAACAACACCATGCCTCGCAAGGATACGATCCGTGACAAAAATAGAATTTTACATATATCGATCCTATATTCCACAAAGGAATGTACATAGAGTCTAGATCGAACAATAATATAAAATCTTAAAACTAATACAACTCCTGCTGTATTTAATAAATACAATCATGCACACACATAAAATTCCCTCAACATGTCCGAGGGTCCAATCACACACAATCACATTAGTGCCATAATAGTTGGATCTAGGGTGCCTGCAACCACAGAGTTAAATCTATTTGCACATCCTACTATTATCCTGCTTAAAATATGTATGACATGTACATAATTAAACTGAAAACCAAACACACAGAGGCAAACCCTAGCTCTGATACCAATTGATGGTTGCTACTCGGAATATCGTACCAGTTCCCCTGTATAAAATTTTTGTACAAGTCCTGAACCTTTCCTAACAACCTATTGTGTTCTTTAGAAATTAAATTTGGAATCGCAAACAAAACTTAACATTATTGATTCCAAATTCAACTTATTTGCTTTTAGAGGTTTAGACTTGGATCACAAATTATGCTTAACATTATTAATCCAAATCTACCTATGTTAGAAATTTGATTAAATATTTATTTCAGAGATCAGCTTTCAGGTTAAATATGGCAACGCACTAGGCCTTTGTTGGTTGCTACTCGGAAAACCTAATGGTTCCTCTGTACAACAATTTTGTACAAGATCTGAACCTTTCCTAGCTACCATGTGTTCTTTTAAATTAAACTTGGATCGCCTGCGGAACTTAACACGTTTGATCCCAAGTTTAACTTATATATTCTTTTAGGTTTAGATCTGGATCTCCTGCGGAACTTAACACGTTCAATCCAAATCACCTAGGTCACAAAGTTGATTAAATATTAATTTCCAAATTTGGCTTCCAGGACTGCATGGCGAGGCACATGGCCTTCTTGGATATGGGAGCAACCACCACCGCCTAGACAAAGCCTTTTAAGGAAAGTTAATATTTAATTTCCTTAAATGACTCTAGGTTAACCAAAAAGAATAATCGAAGCACAAGTTTGAAAAGAAAACAAAAGAACACAACATCGAAAACTAATTCGAAATCTAGAATCACATGCCTCTTGTATTTGGTATTTTTACAAAGAAATAAAACTAGTATGATGCAGAAAATAATTACTAGTTATACCTTTCTTTGTGAACTTTCAATGACCTCTTGATCTTCTACCGTATTCCTCTTCTAACCTCGAACATTGTGTGGGCAATGATCTTCCGAGATGAGAACCACCAAGGCACCTTCTTCTTCCTTCCTTCAAGTTTTGGCCAAGCAAAAACTTCTAAAGGATGAAGAACTTTTTCCACCAACCAAGCTTCAAGGGATACAAGAAACAAGCCTCCTTTCTCTCCTTTTCTCCAAGCTAGATCCGACCACTTCTATGTCTCCAAGAGGTGATGAAGTCTCGGCCACAAGAAGGAGAAGAGAGAAGGGGAAGGGGAAACTCTAGGGGCCAGCCACACCTAGGAAGAAAAGAGAGGAAGAAAAAGAATAGAGTCATTTTTTTTATGAAGGCACCTCTACCCCCCTCTTTTATAATCCTTGGTCTTGGCAAATAAGTAAATTTAAATAAAAATTTACTTAATTCCTTTGCCATGAAAAAGAAAATTTATTTTAATTAAAATAATTTTCTTTTTTCAATTACAATGGCTGACCACCTCTTTCCCCAAAACAAGGAGAGTTTTAATTAAAACAAAAATTAAAACTTCCTAATTTGTTTCCAAAAATTTATAAAAAATTTCTCCAATAATTTTAATCCCTTCATGATTGGTTAATAAAAAGGAAATTTTATAAATTAAAATCTTTCTTTTAAACATGTGGATAATTTTCAAAAAAGGAAAGTTATCTCTAAAAATTAAAGTCTCCTTTCAATCTACAAATAAGGAAAGATATTAAATCTTTTCTTAATCTTTTGTAGAAACTAATAAAAGAGAATTTTTAATTTTTAAACTTTCTTTTAAATCATGAACATGATTAAAAGGAAAGTTTTTACCAAAATTAAAATCAACCTTTTAATCTACAAATAAGGAAAGAGATTTAGCTCTTCTCTTAATCTGTTGTAGAATCTTATAAAAAGAAAGATTTAAAATTTTAAACTCTCTTTTAAATCATGTTATCCACATAAGAAAAATTTTAAAATTAAAATTTCTTTTAATTTTAATAGGGCCGGCCACCTAAGCTTGAGTTCAAGCTAGGGCCGACCACATGAATTCACCCATGAACCAAGCCATGGCCGACCCTAGCTTGGTCTCCAAGCTAGCTTGGCCGGCCCCTATAGAATGGGTAAGAAGGTGGGTATAGGTGGGTATAGTACTCTATAATTAAGAGGCTACGATAGGGATCGAGAGGAGGAATTAGCTTTGGTCTCCCTATAAAATTAAGCATCTCGTGTTCGCCCCGAACACACAACTTAATTTTATCAATAATAATTCATTCCACTAGAGAACTATTATTGAACTACCGCACCAATCTCAAATTACATTTTTGGGCTCCTTCTTATTATGAGTGTATTAGTCTCCCTGTGTTTAAGATAATAAATGCCCACTAATTAAATGAATTACTGACAACTCACTTAATTAATATCTTAGTCCAAGAGTAGTACCACTCAACCTTATTACCATGTCGGACTAAGTCCACCTGCAGGGTTTAACATGACAATCCTTATGAGCTCCTCTTGGGGACATTCTCAACCTAGATCACTAGGACACAGTTTCCTTCTATAATCAACAACACACACTATAAGTGATATCATTTCCCAACTTATCGGGCTTATTGATTTATCGAACTAAATCTCACCCATTGATAAATTAAAGAAATAAATATTAAATATATGTGCTTGTTATTATATTAGGATTAAGAGCACACACTTCCATAATAACTGAGGTCTTTGTTCCTTTATAAAGTCAGTATAAAAAGAAACAACCTCTAATGGTCCTACTCAATACACTCTAAGTGTACTAGTGTAATTATATAGTTAAGATAAACTAATACCTAATTATACTACGACCTTCCAATGGTTTGTTCCTTTCCATCTTGGTCGTGAGCTACTATTTATAATTTATAAGGTACTGATAACATGATCCTCTGTGTGTGACACCACACACCATGTTATCTACAATATAAATTAATTGAACAACTACATTTATCATAAATGTAGACATTTGACCAATGTGATTCTTATTTCTAGATAAATGTTTATACCAAAAGCTAAACTTTTAGTATACATCCTAACAGCCTTCTTGGGTATGAGATCATCCACCACTTCCTAGACAAAGCCTTTCAATGAAATTCAATATTTAATCTCTTTATAGTAACCCTAGGTTTAACCATTAAGAACAATCAAATCACAAGATCGAAAAATACAAGAAACACAAAGTTGAATCATAAATCCGAAACCTAGAATCGTTAGCCTCTTGTGTTTGATATTTCAAGATCTAAACAAAAGAATAAACTAGTTATGATGCGGAAACTAATAACTAGTTATACCTTTTGTAGCTTATAGACCTCTTGATCTTTTATTGTATTCCTCTTATTATCTTGAACGTCGTGTGGACGACGATCTACCAAGATGAGAATCCACCTAAGCCTTCTTCTTCCTTCCAAGTTTCGGCCACCAACTTTCTCCAAGAGATGATGAAGTTCGGCCATCAACTTTCCTCCAAGGGATGCTAGACAAGAGAACCTCCTTCTCTTCTTCTTCTCCTTCAAGCAACCGGCCATCAATGGATCTCCACACCAATATGCCGCCGGCCACCAAGAGGGAAAACAAAGGAGAAGAGAGAAAGAGTAAGGGTCGGTCACCACCAAGGAAGAGAGGAGAGGAATAGAAGATGTATTGTTGTGAGGTGAGGCACCTCTACCCTCTCTTTTATATTCCTTGGTCTTGGCAAATAAGGAAAGTTTTAAATATAATTAAAACTTCCTTATATTCCTTACCAATGACTAAAAAGGAAAGTTTTAAAACAAAAAATTAAAACTTCCTTTTCTTCTTGTCATGGCCGACCACATGCTTGTTCTCCAAGCAAGAAAAGATTCTAAACAAAAATTAAAATCTCTCTTTTAAAAATCCCTTTTGTGGATAGTTCTAAAAGGAATTTTTTATAAATTAAAATATCTCTCTTTTAAATTCTTTTATGGATATCTATAAAAGATAAGATTTAAAATAAAACATGGTTTTAAGAAAGGAAAGTTTTATTAAAAAATTAAAATCTTTCTTTCACATTATAGATAACTACAAATAAAGAAAGATTTCAAATCTCTCTTTTATTCCTTTGTAGAAAGCTATAAAAGGAAAGATTTTAAAATTTAAAACTCTCTTTTAAAACCAACATAAAAGGAAAGTTTTCAACAAAATAAAAACTTTCTTTTATTTCCTTTTATGACCGATCTAAAAAAGGAAAATTTTATATTAAAATCATCCTTTTAAATCCTTTTAATGGATCTCTATAAAAGGAAAGATTTTATAAAATAAAACTTCCTTTTGAATTCAATACGGCCGGCCACCCTTACTTGGGCTCCAAGCTAGGGTCGACCACAACTTGAACCCATCTAACCTTGGTTTGGACGACCCTAGCTTGGGCTCCAAGCTTGGTTTGGCCGGCCACCTTAAGGTGGTTAGGAAGTTGGTTTTGGGTGGATATAAGACTTTATAAATAAGAGGCTACAATAGGGACCGAGAGGAGGAATTGATTTTGGTCTTCCGATGAGCTTGAACTTCTCGTGTTCGTCCCGAACACCCAACTCAAGTTCATCAATAATATCTCATTCCACTAATGAGTTATTATTACACTACCGCACCAATCTCATATTACTATATGTGCTCCTTCTTATCATGAGTGTGTTAGTCTCCTTGTGTTTAATATATTGAATGTCCATTAATTAAATGAGTTACTAACAACTCACTTAATTAATATCTAGCTCCAAGAGTAGTACCACTCAACCTTTTCGTCATGTCGGACTAAGTCCACCTGCAGGGTTTACATGACAATCCTTATGAGCTCCTCAAGGGGACATCCTTAACCTAGATTACTATGACACAGTTTCATTCTACAATCAACAACACACCATATAAATAATATCATTTCCCAACTTATCGGGCCTATTGATTTAACGAGCTAAATTGCACCCTTTGATAAATCAAAGAAATAAATACTAAGTATATGTGCTTGTTATTATGTCATTATTAAGAGTACACACTTCCATAATAATAGAGGTATTGTTCTTTTATATAGTCAGTATAAAAAGATACTACTTCAATTGGTCCTGCTAAATACACTCATAGTGTACTAGTGTAATTTATTAGTCAAGATAAACTAATACCTAATTATACTACAACCACTCCAATGGTTTGTCCCATTCCATCTTGGTTGTGAGCAACTGTTTATAATTTATAAGGATCTGATAACATGATCTTCTGTGTCTCCTCACACCATGTTATCTACAATACAAATTAAATGGACAACTACACTTAGCATAAATGTAGGCATTTGACCAATGTGATTCTTATATGTTTATATAAAAAGCTAGACTTTTAGTATACACTCTAACAATCAAGGGATGCTAAGAAACAATGCCTCCTATCTCTCCTTCTTCTCCAAGCAAAATCCGACCACCAAAATCTCTCCAAGACAAGATGCCACCGGCCACCAAAGAATAAGAGAAGAGGAAAAGCAATGGAAGAGAAGATCAGTCATTAGAACAACATGATTTTTGTGATTGGATAGATTAGATCATAGTAAATAAGGAATGAATAGAAGATCAGTCAACGGATAGTCTTATCAGTCGACGGATAGGTTTAGTCGATGGAACCTTTTATCAGTTGACAAAACATTACCTATAAAAGAAGTCCTCGAGCTCCAAACCAAAGATAACTTTTATCTCTGATCTATTCTACTCTTGCTAAGACTGTTCATGCAAGCATCGACAATTCTACTCAAAGAAGTTCTCCAACAACTTTGCTTCATTTTCTATTAAGTGTTGTTGGTAACTTGTTTTTCTCTTGCACTTATTCTTTGAAGATAGTAGGATTGTTACTATCATCATATCATACTTGTACGATTTTTCTTCTTTGAAAGAACAATATTAGAATTGCCCAATAAAAGCGGTCATGGATCACTGGCCTTGAAGTAGTAGTCATTGGACTATGAACCAAGTAAAAATAACTATGTCTCTTGAGTTTGGTTATCTTTTTATTCCACTACAAACTTAACTCTGATTCATTTTTACTAATAACAAAAAAAGAAAAGAATATAATAGAATAAGATTCACCCTCCCTTCTCTTATCTTTCACGATCCAACACTATCCACGTGGAGCATGCTGAGCACAAAAGCCTCATGGAGGAGGGGGCACATGACACGTGAGTAGTACCAAGATGTGCGTTAACACCTTTAGAGGACAAACATCTTCTTCAACCAAGCCACTAATTTCTTTGGATGATAGGAACAATAGTGAAAGAAAGGGGAGGAGCATCAAACATCGATGTGGATGGCAACTTTTCAAATTGATCACCTCTATCACTACCACGAACATCTAGGTGTTGTCCCTCAATTACCTAGATTTCCTTCTAGTCGTCGAGACTATTAGATTTTATTTTCATTGGGACAATGAAAGTTCAAGTCTGTGGGATGTACATATGTTAGCTTAGTTATATTTTAGTTTAGATTTTATTAGTTTTTCTAGTCATATTTCTTTTTTGCTTTGCATCATAAAAATTTTCTTTTGTTGCATTATCATACTACCATATCATTCATGCATTACTTGTTTGTTTCTTATGGTATGATTGTAGCATGATAGACTTTATATTTCTATGATAATGTGCTAGTATGCTTAGTGAGTTATTATCTTCTATCAATAGTAGCATAACTTGAGCAGTGTGTTTTGCTATACTAGTTTTAGTGTTGGCCTAGTTGTTTAGGATCTCTCTAGATTTATGCTTAATTTTGATAGTGATGCATCTGAAAATAATCATGATTTATAGGACTAGACTAGTACTCTTGTTTCCTAGGTGACCCCTCAACTACATATTGGTTACTAGATAAACTCGGATCTGGTACTCATTGGAAAAAAAATCAAAATACCAAGAAAAATGAGAAAAAAATATCATGATTCATTGTGGGAAAAGAAAAAAAAATATGTGAGGAAAGAAATAAGGAATAAAAAATAGTTGTTGTGAGTAAAAACTAACAAGGTAACCACTTTGAGACTGAATTAGGTTACTGTAAAACTATTTGTTATGTTTCTCTTAATAATGAGTATTCCTTTGAGACCTTGCGTAGAAGGTGCATAACACTTTTGAGGGTGATGAACCTTGCATGTGGCAGGTATATGCATATCACTAGAAGTATTAGGGACATGGTTAGATGATGACTTGACTAGGATTAGAAGTTAAAACTTGAAAAAAAAATTGAGTCACTCTTTGCACTAAGCGCGAAGAACTTTCAATTGGGCCACACTAGAACAATTTGGTTGTCTTGCTCATTAATGAAACTACATAATAGGATTAAACTACTTCACTAGGGATTATGATGCATGATTCACACACATAAGTCTAGATTGTAGATTTTTCTTAAGGACAAATAAAAGTTTAAGTCTAGGGTACTAGTGTGTAATTCTTACGTGATTTTTAGCATTGTTTAGCATGCATTCTATGGTATTTCGTGAGCATATTTCACATTCTTTCATCTTCCTTTTGTGTTTGTTTTACTCTTTTAGTTAAGAGAATTTCTCTTTTCTTATTTTTATTAGTAAGATATATTTTTTGAGCAAAAATAGAGTCATTTAGGCCTTAGAATGAGAAGCTATAGCAAGGAATATAATCTACCCATGCCCCATGACACGAGCATGTTTCTTTGAATGATAATAACCAAAGAATAAAATGGAAATGGAGTCTCCAGCACTTGACAAGCCTCGACTATGCCTCATTAGAAGTTGCCATCCATGCATGCCCGGTCGTACCTCCTAGGAATGACCATGTTTAGTCTAGATTCTTCACCGAGCTAGACACACCCTACTTGTGCCTCCCAGACATGGCCATTCTTCCATCATCTATCTAGACATGCCCAGGTTATGCCTCCCAAGCACGGCCATGTCTGGGATCGATTCAGCAACTGAGCCAGGCATGCCAAGGCAGTGTCTACTAAGCACGACCGTGTCTGGCCCTAATTCAGTAGTCGATCCAGACACTGCTGGTTGTGCTTGCTGATAACGATCATTTTGTTGCATTTTTTAGGCTCCTTTATTCATGATTTTTTTTATTTTCTCGTGAGCTAAATCTTTGTTTATATTGTATTTTATGAGTTATATTATTTTTGATATTTAATGTAATTTATCTTTAATTTATGATATTTGATGATAATATTTGAATGTGATCTTATATGTGATCAAAAGGGATATGGACTCGAGTCGGATCAATCCAAATTGAACTCAAATTTGGGTTTCAATAAGGAGATCAAGCTTTGGAGCAATTTAGATCATCCACCTAAGATGTGAGGAGATCTGAGCCATCCATCAAAGATCTGGTCCATCCAACCAAGGGGAAGTAGATCATCACCATTGATCTAGATCTAAGCCTTTGGATCAGATTTAGATCAAACCCCACCGTTAGATCAGATCCAGACTAATTTCCATCATCCATTAAATTTCAGTTGAGAAGCTACAGTACAACATTGGTTTATCAGATCTGAGGAGGAATCATGATTTTGATGAAGGGGCAGGGCCAAGGCATGCGAGAGAGGAGATCACCAATCTTCATCAACATCAACCACCGGAGCTCCACCCCTCTTCATCCACCAAGGTCTAGGGTTTCCTGCCTCGTCCATCCTCATCCCCACCTCATTTCAAGCTTCGGTCATTCCATCATCCATCTCCACCTTCCTCTTGTCGCAAAATAGAGATTGGGATTTCTTCTTCCTCTATCCATCAATACCAACATTGGGCTTGATCCACCATTGGGGAATAAGGGATTTTCCTCCCTATCCATCTTCATTGGAGTTTCAAACTTCATCTTCCTCACAACTGACACTCACCTTGCTACCACTTTGTCTGACGCCAATCATCACTGCCTATCTTTTTGGAGAAGAAAGAAGGTCCTCCATGTAAGTACCCTATGTTGGTTACCGGGACCAACACTCCATTTCTTTAGAAGATCGGAGTTCATCATCCTGTTACGCACCTCGCCATCAATTCTAGTCATTTGGTGTTCCTATCGATTACTTTCATTGCTGATGTTTCCTTCTGCACTCTTATCTGATTCAAGCATGGGATTTAACATCTTGATTTATGAGAGTTATTTTATTTATCATCCCTTATTCTCATGATTGAATTATTCATGGAATGTTTGGTTTAATCCCTCATGCATTTGAATGTAAACTTGTTTGGTTGTTAGTTTGGTTGATGTGCACTTTAGTTCTTTAATCTTACTGTTCCTATTTAATTTCTTAATTGCTAGGTTGATGTCCTTAGGTTCATTCAATTTAGTAGATTAGGTAGTTCATTTGCTTGCTTCCCAATTTCATAAGTCAATTTACATTTGTAGTTTAGTTTACTTGATCTCTTATTTGAAGTTGTAGGTTAGATTCGATTTGATTACTATGCTTGCATTTCATGAATTCCTTTATGATTATAGTTAGTTTGATTATGCCTCCATTACTTTTATCATGCTTGTAGTTAGCAAATTTCCTATTCATGCTTGGTTCAATTAGGTTTCTCTTAGTGTCCTTAGGTTTAGCATCTTAAAACTGAATCCCCAAACCAATACTAATTCAATCCTAAGATTTATCATGCATTGACTACATTTATTGGGAGATGACCCGTGCTACTCCCTATGATATATTAGTGTAGAGAGAGTTCAGTACTTAATTGATAGATACACATTTCATGATAAAATCTGGGTTTATCACCTACAAGCACGACTGTGTCCCAACCCTACTTTAGTGCCCGAGCGCAACATGCCCTAGTCATGCCTCTATGACCATGTCACGTGGATATCTCCTCAATGGTTTTGAGTTTTCTAATCATTTTTAACCATTGGAAGGGCTAGCTATAAAAGGCCCAAAAAGCCTCCTAACTTGGGAAGGAGGGTTTTCCCTTATTCTAGGAAACCATAGAGAAGTCATCCAAGAGTAGCCGTGACGATCCATCCACTGATTGGAGCTTAGAGTTTCTTCTGGAGACCGACAACCATCCCGCTAAGCTTTATCCTCTCTCTATTTCTAGTTTTGAGTTGTAATTGCTTAGATTTAGTATTTTTCAGTTGTAACTTCATCTCCATAGAGTAAATTTCATAATTCTAGGATTAGAAAGTAGCTCGATGTAATCGTTGACAATGAATTCAAGTAATTGTTTAGCTTTCTCTATTGCATGATATGTTTATTCTATAGTTTGGCTTTAAGTGCATACACAACTATGACACTAACTTGTAATTTCGTATCTTATTAGATGCAAGGAAGGACTAAAAGCTGAACCTAACTCTCAAACCCATAAATTATTAGTGCAATCGACCTCTATAGTTTTGATGTTTATTTGTCAATATGTTTAATGGAGTCTAGTCAAGTTTGACCAAGGGTTATCCAAACATGCCTTGATATTTGGAAGTCTAGTTAGTTAAAGGTTGATTGGATGACTAGCAAGAGTGAGAAGTCTATCAAGTGACTAGCAAGTCTAGGCAAGTCAAAGTGATCGAATGTCTAGCAAGGATGAGTAGTCTACCGAGTGACTAGAAAGTCTAAGCAGGTCAATGGTAACTAGATGCTTGATAAGAAGTCTACATGATCCAATCCACTGTGAAAAAGTTCTCTCGAGACTTAGATGCAAACAAAAAGATAGTTGAGTTAATTTGTAGTATTTTGCATAATAATGTGGTACATAGATTACAAAAGTATTCGGTCAGGTTGTGTCCTAGTCAGGACAAACCTTAGGCATTCATCCGACTCAAGAAACCAATGGAGGTTTTTAAGTCGATTTTAAAATAGTCTTAGCTATCTATCTTGATCATGCGTTTCTATATGTTTCTAACTATGTTTTGTAGGATCACTACTTGTATTACTATGCTAACGTTGTTTTATAGAAAAACAAAGTTTTCGTTGATCGAGGGGTTCAGTCAATTGAATAGGGAGGTTCAACCGACTAACCCAGGTGGATAAGAACAATGAGATTAGAATCACTACAAAGAAGGAAAGCAAGGTTCAATCGACTGATCAAAGGGATTAGTCGACCAAACTCCATTTGGAAAGATATTTCGGATATGATCGGATCATCACAAGGAAGGAAACCCTTGGGGATCAGTCGACTGAATAGGATTCAATCAACCGAAAATTGGATTTCATGGGATCGATTAGATCAAATATAAACAAGCAAGGAAGGAGAGGAGATTAGTCACCTCATAGAAGTTCAGTCTTCTAATTGAGTGATGCAAGCCTATAAAAGAAGCCTCGGGGGTTGAGATTCAATAACCAATTCTCTTTATACTCCATCTCACCGAATTGATTGTAAAAGTGCTACAATTCCCTATATGTCTTGAAATTGTGTCCTTCTTGCTGAAAGTTCTTCAAAAGGAGATTTATAGTTATTTTCCCATTGAGGTAGTCCAGGATCATATTATAGGGTTTGGAGTAGTAGTTGTTGGATTACGAACCAAGTAAGAAAGAATTGTGTCCTTGTGTTTTTACTTATCTCTATTTCCACTACTACTTTGATTTGCTTATACGAAAAGAAAAAGAAGTTTTAACGAATGAGATTCACCTTCCCCCCTTTCTCTTGTCTCTTTTGATCCAACATAAATGTCTGAGATGTGGAGAGTCGATCATGAAAGTAGATTGGTATGTCACAAGAGGATAGTGATCTTTCCTAGCAGAGGCACCACAGTTCTTAATCGGTCCATCCCGATTCATCGTCATGAAGTAAAAGGGGGAAACTAGGGACCATGGGGTTATGTGATAGGGGTCTCCCTGAGTAAGTGATTGGACTAGCAATGTTGCCTCGAAAGTAGATGTCGTATTTGAGTAGGTATGCTAATATAATTCCAAAAGTATATATTGGTATTTCGTGATAGGTCCACCTAAATGTGAACAAACATAGAGATAGAAAAGTAAAATAATACTTAGAATGTCAACTATCATTATGGAAAAATCAAAGTCCTAGGATCGTTTTCCCAATCTAAATTTCTTCCTTAACCACTTGCTCACAACCTCTTGCTTGTGCTAGACCCTCTCTCAACTATCTCTCTTTTAAGTTCACACAACCTTCGATTCTCTAGTTAATCTACTTCACTTACTCGATCAGTACCTTGACTTTTCAGTCACTGTAGATTTGATATATTTTATTAATTGATAGCAACCATGCACTTGCAGTTTGCACAAATCAATTGTCCTCTTTTTTGTTCTACTCCTTTATTTACAATAAAGGTAGGACTTTTATATCTAGATTCAGATCATTATATAGCATTAAGGTTGTGTTTGGTTCAAAGTTATCGTTAATAACTTTAGTTATTTATCCAAGGTTTTCAACAAATCTTATTTGATTTAGGTAATGAGCGATTCCCAATAATAGAATATATTTACCACGTCAGCAACTAGAGAATATTACCTTGAATCAGAATAGCTCAGAAGTGTAAGATTTTTCATGATTTCAGAGTTAACAAATTTTTTTTTTCTAAAATTATCCTCCCATTTTTTTTCTGCGCTGCGATTTCATGTTAAACTCTGGCGAGGCGCACAAGTGCGTCACTTGGACTGCCATCGTGCAAGATGAGTCGGGCACCGCCAACATCACTGTGGATTTGTAATCAAACATATTTTAAGTGTGGTGAGATTATGATTAATAATATTTAATTTACAATATATCTTATATCTTTTTTAATATTTAATGAGATTTTCTCTTATAATTTTTAATTTTTTGAGTTTAGAAATTAAGACTTCTCGTTTGATCCAGGTTAATAAATAAGTAGGATATATCCTTTTAAACGTTTCTGAAAAATAGGACATCCAAGTTTTTGTCCAACAAATAAGAATAAACAACTTCTTAATTTGTAGAGAGAGAGAGAGAAAAAAAAAGTAATTGAAAGAAGGAATTGGATATATAATTTGGAGGACCTTGAATCCTCTCCATGAATAAGAAGGCCTTGCCTTAAAACATGCACAAGCCATCGAGCAATACCCAAAATTAACGAGTAAAACACTATAAATACCCTATATTTCTTTTTCCATCTAATCCCAATCATATTGGTGCATTAATTTATGCAACACCAAAACTACGATGCCAATAATAAAGTTGAAGGAAGAGATCATCGTTGCCATTTTGGGTCTTCTTTTTCTCTCTACATTGGCTTCAGCGCGCATCGAGACGTTTATGACAAATACACTGCTCCCCCCTCGAGTGATCTCTTCAGAGCCGACGACGCTGGCACCAACAACAATGCCGACGCAGCCTTCACGACCTTCATGCCGCGACAGGTGCCCTGACGGATTCCTGTGCATGGCCAGATGCTTCATATTTGGAACTGCAGTGGACCAATCACGTACGTGACTAGTTTATAATAATATTTATATGCATGGTTTATGATTATCTTAACCAAAAAAACATATGTGCTTGTGTAGAAGAAACAAATGCTGCAGCGCCTAGTGGTCCCAAGACTCCATGATTTAATTACACTCGATCGATCACAATGAAACGTGGTAGCATACTGAACAAGTGTTTTCAAGTTTAATTATTATTTGAACTTCTATGCAGAGGCACTTTTTACTAGCTAGTTTAGTTATTTATTTTCCTGAGATCGATCGATTGATCGATCAACTTGTCTTTTTGGCATATACTTAATCTATATAATTTACTTGATTAACATGAATGAAAAATGTACCTTCCCGTTGTCATTAATAAAATTTTGCACTTTGCATATATAACCATTTGTCACTGTTAATAAATAATATGGTCTGATATCAAAAGGGTTCCACTCAACCTCTTCATCTAAGAACTGATGTTCCCCTCTAAACCTCTTCTTAGTTGTGTGCAAACCATCTTCCATATCCAATACTTCGGCGAAACCCTAGTTCCAAGTTGATACGACGAGTAAGGTGGGACCCTTGAAGTTGAGTTCGACGTCAATAAAGTCGGCTGATGTGGCGGTCAAAGTCAAGAAAAAGTCAACTATGGAGTCATATCGATATGATGCCAAAAAAAGTATAGTATCACCGTTGAGTGCTCTAGCTGATCAGACCAAAGTGTCGATCGAACGAAAAAGCTGATCGAACACGCTAAACACATCGCTCAGCTAGACCGAACTTTATATTCAAATATAACAGCCGAGTGCAAGATGAACTCCGACCTAAAGTCCGACCAAACATATTGTCCGAGCGGATGCCAAATTCTCAACATAAACCCAGTCGGCTCAAACGTCAGTCGGACCTTAGAGGCTCAATTCCCCATTTCTCCAAATGCAAGACTCTCAACTTACATTCACCTGACTCCAGCGCCGATCGGACTTTCGAGATTTAGCTCTCCACTTCTCCAAATACAAGGCTCTCAACTTACATCCGACTGACTCCAGCGTCAATCGAACTTATATAGCCCAGCTCCTCACACTACAAGAATATATGCTTTTAATGACATTTGAAAGTGTCATCATATACTACTTATACTGACACTTTTGATATAGTGACATTAAGTAAAAATGTCCTCTATAGTGATGTCGTCTAAAGCCTTATGACATTTCTTAATGTCATTATAGCATAAAAATAATCACACTACTGATGCCATGAATAATTGTTATAGTGACAAAAAAGTGTCACTATAAGATTTGTAATGACACTCATACATGCCTTATTATTATAGTAATGATGACGAATTTATATGTCCTTTAAAATCATTTATTATGACAACTATAAGTGTCTTGTATTTTATTTATAGTGACAATAAAAAATGTCACCAATGATAATTTATAAGGTTAATTTAAAATGCCTCATTATGTAATTTATAGTGACACTTACAATGACATTTTTATATACATGATTTGATGATTTGATGTTCTATTGTGACATAAAAAATTATCATATATTATGAAATACATCATCCATTTTCAATATTTTCATGATATAATATTCACACGTAACAAATCAACATAAATACAAATAAAAATTTTAAAATAGAAATTAAAGTATTAACCAATAATTGCCATTAATTTTGCAATCATTAATGTGCTGACAAACTTGTCACCTCAGAAAATATCTATACACTAACAAATCTATCCAATGTATTGAGTTTATAAGAACTAACAAAAAAAAACTAAATCTTGTGAAGCAAACATAACCAAACATCTTCATTCTTCAACAAAGTTTTGTAGTGCATCTTCATTCTTCAACTATCACATATTCTAGTCACCTACAATAAAAATTCATATATTTGTGTAAATAAAAGAAATTTAAAGTAGCATAAAATAAAGAGATTAAATTTAATTCAAACTAGTGATATCATACCAAATGATAAATTGGGAAAGCTCTACATCATCAATGTGAAATCATAACATATTGGAAAGAAATATGAAACCAATATACATTAGAAGGGATTGCTAGCTATTGTTCTTGAATATTAAAGCCTAGCATAAAATTACAACTTTCTATAAATTTATTAACCAAACAATCTCTAGTGTAGTGGAAGCCACACATCTTTTTCTCACTAGTCCATTCAGATTTAAAAGAAAATAAAAATGGGAAAAACTTTTTGAAACATTGTAGTTCTAAGAAAGTGCCACAAATAAGGTCAAATATACACATAATAGAGATAGAGAAACTAGAAACTAAAGAAAAATAAAAAGACAACACACATCAATGAAACTAAAAATCTAACCTCATGTTTTTTGAAGTTGGAAAGATGAAAATTCTTGCTATTGTGTCACAAAACTCAAATGCACCTAGTAGAAGTCTTCTTCGCTAACTGTCAACTGCAAATATAATTGATATTAGTTTAAAAAGATACCAACATGACGAGCATATACAATAAATAGTACTTAATTAAAAGATTATATATCATACCAGATGACAAGGCCAAGCTATCAATCTTCCAAGTGCATCCTAGAACCTTTGTAAAAGATCATATGACATAATCAAATTCTCTTCCCATTATAGGACAACTAGAACTTGTATTTCACACCAATTTGGCCCCAACACCTGTCTTCCTACTTCAGTATTCGGATCCATACAATGAACAACTCTTTTTGCCACAATTTTTGTCAAATCAAATAGACTTTTATCGAGACATAACATCCCATCTACATGAAAATGCAACGAGAAGGTTTTGATGAAAACAAATATGGCATACCATCATCAACAATAATTATGCTAAAAAGAATATACATTATCACTTAATCTAATTGAATTCTCAACTTCTCACAATAAGCAACAATACAAAGAATGAATTAATTACAAGAACTCAAACGCAGACAAAGCATTAGTAGGGCTAAACTAAAACAGCAAAGAGGTAGCAAAATCTTACAAGATGTAAGAAGCTATATTCCATCTCATCATTGAAATAGTTGTTGCTGAGAACAACATATAGCTTTCAACATGCTGCTGAAAAAGTTGTTGAGAACAATAAATAAATAATGGTTGTTGCATAGAACAACTTATAGCTTTCAAGTAAGCAAACTCCAACTCATTATACCACATCGAACAATAAATAATATCAAAATAAACAACGAAATTCAGCAGTAAAGAATAAAATCAATAAAATACTAACATTTAGCCATTTATGTTTGCATTAGAAAATGGAAAATCTAGGAAATTCTCAAGTCCTTTTCTGTATTTCTTAGTTTGTCTCGGCAAAAACATCCAACCTTTATCCATCACAATTTCAATAAAAAGATCTACTAAAACTAGTTCAACAAAAAATAAGATTCAGTCAAAAACTCAATTACTAACATAGAAATTGAAAATTTTATTTGTGAACAACTCAAAAACATTGAATATTTCATAAGCTGCAAACATGTGATCAAATAGATTCAATCTCTGTGATAAACATGATAAGTCAATACGATAACATGATTTCAATGTCTCAACAGATGTATGTTTAGTTATAGTTCTGGAAAACATAGAAAAGTCCATTATCCTTCCTACAAGCTAATTTTAATCTTAAAAAGTCATGACATGACAGTAAAAAATGTTTGTATACTTATTATTAAAGAGCAAAGTCTAATAAAATATATAAACAAAATGTACCAAAAATACAAGATTTACTGAAGGTTGTGTCTAGGGGTATTGTAGTATATGTGTTCATCTTAATATGATTGGTACAGACATTGTTACATTTAGGAAAGTTAAGATGCACATAGATGAGATAGGATAAGCACCAAAGAAATCATGCCTCACTTGATTACAAAGGATTACCAAAGAAATCATGCACCAAAGTTCATCTTAATATGGTTGATGTTATGAAGATGTAGTTAATTAAACAAATTACAAAATAATCAAGAACGTTGCTATTCATCTTAACATGCACCAAAGTTCATCTTAATATCATTGTTGTTCATCTTAACAAGGAAAGCCGAGAGAAGAGAGGCAGAGACTGGAATCTACCTTAAAACTTCCTTCAGACCGAAACAAAATCAAGAACGTATCAAAGCAAGAAAAACAGAGCGCATAGAAATTACAACAAGAAATCACATAGTGCACAGAAATCAACAAAATTGACCTTAACAAAATTACAACCTCTTTACCACCTGAAATCACATAAATCAACAAGAAATCAATTGTAAATCTTCAAATAAGGACCTCGGGGCTTCAGATCACTAGACGATGGAAGATGAAAGAATAAGGACCTCGGCAGGGCAGACGACGTTGGTGGCAGACGACGTTGGTGGCAGACGACAGGGCAGATGGTGCTGGTGGCAGATGGCGGGGCAGACAATGTTGGTGGAAGACGGCGGGGCAGACAACGCTTGTGACAGACGACGGGGCAGACGACGCTGGTGGCAGACGGCGGGGCAGATGGCGTTGGTGGCAGATGGCGTTGGTGGTAGAGTGGAGGAGTGTCGGGCAGGGGCGACGAGAACCACGGGAGGGAGAAAAGAAAAAATAGGGCTTCGTGTAGTGTGTGATTTTTATGAAGGGAGGAGTGATGAAAAATATTGGGCGGAAAATTAAAGATTTTTTAAGTGGCATTAGATAAAGATGTCATAATAACGTATCTAATCAGATTTTTTATTTAATTATTTTTTTATTTTTAATCAATGTCATAATATATATAAATTAATGACACTTTTTAATAAATGTCATTAAGAAAATGTCAAGAAAACCATTTATTCTTGTAGTGTCACTTCTCATGAACATAACTTCTAGCATACAACCTGTTACGCCTAGCACCAGTTGGACTTATAGGGCTCAACTCTCTACTTCTCATGAGTATAACTCCTAGTCTACAGTCCGTTAACCCAGAGCTAATCAGACTCTCTCTAAGAGACAACATTATCAGAGAATCATAAGAACCTGTCAGGAATATGTCATTATTCTAATATATATGTCACACCCCAAAGGAGTCCCTGCCCTAAAACTGGACAACATCTCCCCTGTAATAGTGACAAATGAAACGTTAATACATAGCCACTCAGCCTACAGCCTGCATGGCTAGAAATAAAACACAACTACACAGTTTAATATGCAGCCCACATGGTTGAATCAACATTAACCAAGCAGTTGTATACACAACCTACACAGCTGGAATAGAAAATAAAATAATAAAAAGCCCACATGGCTATAATAAAAACCACAGCAGAAGACATAGGAAAGCCACATAAACTAAAATAATATAATGCGTGTCGACACGACTAAACACAACAAAATACCAAAACAAGGGTAAAGTAGCCACATGGCTAAACACCAATTACATTGCCAAAACTGTTGGTTAGTCCTAGGAAAACGTATCGGTTCCACTGTACAAAATTTTTTTTTACAAGTGTCGAACCTTTCCTTAAATAACCTATTGTGTTCTTTTGAGGTTAAAATATGAATCACAGACGGAACTTAACATCATTGATTCCAAATTTAACTTATCTGTTCTTAATGGTTTAGATTTGAATCGCAAGCGGAACTTAACACTATTGATTCAAATCCACCTATGTTATTAATTCCATTAAATATTAATTTTCAAAATTGGCTTCCAGGATTGCATGGTGAGACACATGGCCTTCTTGGATATGGGAGCAACCACCACCGCCTAGACAAAACCTTTTAAGGAAAGTTAATATTTAATTTCCTTAAATAACTCTAGGTTAACCAAAAGAACAATCGAATCACAAATTCGAAAAAGAAGAAAACACAAACTCGAAAACCTTATTCGAAAAACTAGATCTAATGCCTCTTGTGTTTAGAATTCATACAAAGAAAAATAAACTAGCATGATGCGGAAAATAAATACTAGTAATACCTTTCTTTGTGAACTTTAATGACCTCTTGATCTTCTACCGTATTCCTCTTCTAACCTTGGACGTTGTGTGGGCAACGATCTTCCGAGATGAGAACCGCCAAACACCTTCTTCTTCCTTCTAGGTTTCGGCCACCAAGAGTCCTTCTTGATAGATAGGTTCGGCCACCTCCAATGCTCCAAGGGATGCTAGAGACTAGGCTTCCTTTCTCTCCTTCTTCTCCTTGCTTGATCCGGCCACCAAGAGAACTCCACCAATTAAGAAGTTTCGGCCACAATAAGGAGAGGAGAGAAAAAGAGGGGTCGGCCACACCACCAAGGAAGAGAGGGAGGAAGAAAAAGAATAGAGTTGTTTGTTGGATCGAGATGCGCTAGAGGGCGGTGAATAGCGCAGCGGCTATTTCGTTCGATTATCGGAATCGAAAAAACTATCGGAGAAGTAACGCAGCGGAAAGTAAACAAACACATAGAAAGACAAGCTATTTACTTCGTTCGGAGTCTATCTCGGCTCCTACTCGAAGGCCCGCGGTCGCTGACCGCTTTCGGTGGGCAACAACTATAGTTCGTAAAGACTATTACAAACTAAGTACAATTTAAAGCAGTAATAAGAATATACCAACAACAAAAGACTAAATCTGAAGCTTCGGGCCGTCGGGGTGTTCTTGCAGCACTTAGGGATGGTCGAATTCGCAGGACGTTGCAGAAGATTGCTTGAGAAGGTGTTGTTTTGAGCTGCTGGTCGACCACTACTTTTAAACAGTGTTCAAGGTACCTTAAACAAGCTCCAAGGTGCCTTGAAGCTTGAATTCTATCCCGATCTACTCGCTGCGATAACCCTTTGACTGCCGCGACCTGAAGGCGCCTTCAAACCCTTTCTAGGTGCCTCCAAGCTGTCCAAGGCGCCTTCAATCCATCCAAGGCACCTTCATCCAAGCATCTAAGGTGTCTTCTACTGTTTACCAAGGCGCCTTAAGCCTGCTTCTCGCACCAGCTCAGGTTTTGCACCCGAGGCGTCTCCAAGCCCCATGGAGGCGCCTCAGACACTGTTCATCCTGTTAGAGTGTATACTGAAAGCCTAAGCTTTTGTAAACATTTATTTTGAATAAAGAATCACATTTGGTCAAATCGTCTACATTTGTTGTAGTTGTTCAATTAATTTATATTGTAGATAACATAGTATGTGGTGTCACATACAGAAGATGATGTTATCAGTACCTTATAAATTATAAACAGTAGCTCACGACCAAAATGGAAAGGAACAAACCATTGGAAGGTCGTAGTGTAATTAGGAATTAGTTTATCTTAACTATATAATTACACTAGTACACTAAGAGTGTATTGAGTAGAACCATTCGAGGTCGTTTCTTTTATACTGATTTTATAAAGGAATAAAGACCACAGTTATTATGGAAGTGTGTGCTCTTAATCCTAATATAATAACAAGCACATATATTTTATATTTATTTCTTTAATTTATCAATGAGTGAGATTTAGTTCGATAAATCAATAAGCCCGATAAGTTGGGAAATGATATCACTTATAGTGTGTGTTGTTGATTATAGAAGGAAATTGTGTCCTAGTAATCTAGGTTGATAATGTCCCCAAGATGAGCTCATAAAGATTGTCATGTTAAACCCTGCAGGTGGACGTAGTCCGACATGACGATAATGTTGAGTGGTACTATTCTTGGATAATATATTAATTAAATAAGTTGTCAGTAACTGACTTAATTAGTGGACATTCGACATCTTAAACACAGGGAGACTAACACACTCATAATAATAAGGAGCCCAAAAATGTAATTTGGGATTGGTGCGGTAGTTCAATAATAGTTCTCTAGTGGAATGAATTATTATTGATAAAATTAAGTTGTGTGTTCGGGGCGAACATGGGATGCTTAATTTTATCGGGAGACCAAAACCAATTCCTCCTCTCGGTCCCTATAGTATCCTCTTATTTATAGAGTACTATACTCACCTTCATACCCATAAGAAGGGGGCCGGCCAAGCTAGCTTGTGGATCAAGCTAGGGTCAGCCAAGCCTTGATTCATGGGTGGCCGACCCTAGCTTGAACTCAAGTTTAGGTGGCCGGCCCCCATTAAATTTAAAAGAATTTTAATTTTAAAATTTTCTTATGCGGAAGATATAATTTATTGGAGAGAATTAAAATTAAAATATCTCTTCTACAAAAGATTAAGAAAAGATATTAGATCTCTTTCCTTATTTGTAGATAGGAAAGATATTTTATTTTTTCTCTTTGAAAAGTATTCACATGTTGAAAAATTAAATTATAGAAATTTCTTTTTATCAACCATGAAGGGATTTAAAGGGAAATTTTATTTTTTAAAATTTCCAAAGACAAATAAAGAATTTTTAATTGTTGATTAAAAATTGTCTTGTTTGCTCTCCATGAGGTAGCCGACCATGATGAATTAATTAGAAAAATTTATTTAATTTTTCTTAATTAATTGTTGTCAAGGAAAGTTAAGGAAAATTTATTGTAATTAAAATTTCTTATTTAACAAAGCTAAGGAATATAAAAGAGGGGGTTGGAGTGTCTTCATGTGACACAACCTCTATTATTCTTCTCCCTCTTTTCTTCCTTGGTGTGGTCGGCCCCTTCAAGCTTTCTCTTCTCCTTGTTGTGGCCGAACCTCTTCTTCCTTTTGGAGATCAAGTTGTGGCCGGATACAAGCTTGGAGAAGAAGGAGAGAAAGCTTATATCCCTTGGAGCATTGGTGGTGTTTTCTCTTCATCCTTGGAGGTGCACTTGAGTTGGCCGAATCTTACAAGGAGGAGAAGAAGGTGTTTTGGTGGTTTCTCATCTCGGAAGATCGTTGCCCACACAACGTCCGAGGTTAGAAGAGGAATACGGTAGAAGATCAAGAGGTCGTTCTAAAAGGTATAACTAGTATTTTTCCTTTCCGCATCATACTAGTTATTTTTGGAAATAAATACCAAATACAAGAGGCATACGATTCTAGTATTTCGAATTTGTTTTCGATATTGTGTTCTTTGTTTTTTTTTTCCTTGTGATTTGATTGTTCTTTTCGGTTAACCTAAAGTTATTTTAGGAAATTAAATATTAGTTTTCCTTAAAATGCTTTGTCAAGTCGGTGGTGGTTGCTCCCATATCCAAGAAGGTCATGTGCCTCGCCACGTCAGTACTGGAAGCCAATTTTGGAAAATAATGTTTAATGGAATTAATAACCTAGGTGATTTGGATCGAACGTTTTAAGTTCCGCAGGAGATCCAAGTCAAAACCTAAAAGAACAAATAGATTAAACTTTGGATCAAACGTGTTAAGTTCCGCAGGCGATCTAAGTTTAATTTAAAAGAACACATGGTAGCTAGGAAAAGGTTCAGACCTTTGTACAAAATTTTTGTACAGTGGAACCATTAGGTTTTCTGAGTAGCAACCAACAATTGGTATCAGAGCTAGGGTTTTGCCTCTGTGTATTTGGTATTAGTTTAATTATGCACATGTCATACATAATTTAGGCAGGTTAATAGTAGGATGTGCTAACTTTGTGGATGCAGGATCCAACTATTATGGCTTATAGTTTTTATGTGTGTGATTGGACCCTTGGACATGTCAAGGGCAATTATATGTATGTGCATGATTGTATTATAAAATACAGCAAGAGCTGTATTTAGTTTTAATTAGGATTTTATTTTTGATCTAGTTACATGTACATTCCTTTTATGAAATATAGGTTCGATGGATGTAAATTTTTTTTTTATGTTCGATCTAGTTCACATGTACATTCCTTCGAGGAATATAGGATCGAAAAATGTAAAATTCTATTTGTGTCGCGGATCGAATCTTGCAAGGCGTGGAACCTTTTGAGGACCAGAGGCACAGCGGAACAAGAAGCAAGATAGATGCGACAGCAAGACCCGGTGGCGGTGGCCAAATAAGGCAGCAGCCAGGGTTGGCGACACACGGAGGACAACAATAGATAAAAGCCATAATAGTTGAAAATTAGTTTTTCATTTATTGCTTTTATATTGTGCTGTGTGTGCATGTTAGTATACATGTCTAGTAGGCTAGCATAGTTAAAATTCCTCATTTATAAATAACTAAGTGGGAGAGGAATTTTAAATAAATTCCACGGTCTCTATTACTGGTTTGTAAGTGATGCAAACAAGCTTACGCGTTGGCTCTGAGTGCCTTCCTCCATATCGGATGAGCTTGTTTGTGGATCACTAGAACAAACTTCCATTTTGGATGACTATAGGAAGTTAATTAAGAGCGTGTGATCTTTCCCATCGGAAGGGGCACAATCTTATTAATGGACTTAGTGTCAAGTAGTGGTATACACTTAGGCACGTCTAATAGTATCCTCCCTATCGGAGTCACTGCTATTATTCGTGTGACCAAAGAATACCAACTATTAATTTTATTTGTCAAAAAGTTAGGTTGACAAGATAATAAAATTAATGGGTTAAAACCCACCTTTTACAAATGCTGAATTTGTATACGTCCACACTATCGTGGCATACAATATTCGCGGTGTTTTGAGGTGTTGGTTAATTTAAAATAGTATTGTTTGAGGATTCAATATTATTCTAAATTTAGAGTTCTGACCAAAAGTTATTTGTGATTCTTATGATGACTTGCAACCCACTGTCCATCATACTACAACATAATAGACTTACTGGTACTAACTACATAGATTGGAAAAGGAACCTGGACATTGTTCTTACTGCTGAAAGCTATAAGTTTGTACTGACTGAGCCTTGTCCTGATGCACCTACTGGTGAATCTACCCAAGAGGAGATTGAATATCATAAGAAATGGGTAAAGGCAGATGAGATGACGCGGTGCTACATTTTGGCTTCAATGTCAAATGTATTGCAATATCAGCATCAAGATTTACCAACAGCTTATGATATTATGAATAATCTCAAGGAACTCTTTGGTCATCAGGATTGGGCTTCTAGACAAGAAGCCATGAGAAAGATAATGACAGCCACCATGCAAGAGGGTACTCTTGTGAGGGATCATATCCTAAAGATGATGACTTATCTGAACGAAATACAGATCCTTGGAGGAGAAATTGATGGGGAAACCCAGATCGATATGATCCTCCAAACACTACCTAGAAGTTTTGAGCAATTCCGCCTGAATTACAATATGAACAAAAGGGAACTACTGACAGAACTTTAGGCAGCAGAAGGTTTGTTTCGTCACAATTCTCATATTCACTATGCTGAAAATGGTTCTACTTCTAAACCGAAAGGAAAGAAGAAGAAGAAACAAGTTGGTTCAGCAAAGAAAGTGAATAAATCTCAGAGTACAGGACCTAAAGCTGGAATGAAGAAGCCGAAGGGCAAGTGCTTCATCTGCAAGCAGTCAAGGCATTGGAAGGCGGACTGTCCTCATAGGAATCAGAACAACAAAGGTATATCTCATGCTCTAGTTGTTGAAACATGTTTAGCGTTGTTATCTACCAGTACCTGGTGTGTAGATACGGGAGCCACTGATCATGTCTGCAATTCCTTGCAGGGGTTCCAGGAAACCCGACGACTATCAGAAGGAGAGATTACTGTTTACATGGGTAATGCTACTAAGGTGGCGGCTGTTGCAGTGGGAGATGTCTACTTATCTTTTAATAGGAATAGAAATTTGGTTTTAAGAAATTGTCTTTATGTACCTAGTTTTAGAAAGAATTTAATTTCAGTTTCTAAACTATTTTTGGAAGGATATTCAGTTTCATTTAGTAATGGTGTAGTTATTAAGAGAAATAAAGTGATTATCTGTTCTGGTGCATTAGTTGACAATTTGTATATTTTAAATCCAATTTCTTCCACAAAGCAAAACATGGAAAGTTATAACTCATCTTCTAACTCGAATAAGAGAAAAGAACCTTCGGAAATGAACCAAGCATATCTTTGGCATCTAAGGCTTGGTCATATTTGTTAGCTAGAGCCCTAGAACCAATCATTTGATGATTGAATTATGGACTTATTGTATCATATTCTTATATTAATAAAGGCATTTGTTTGGTTATTATACTTGTATTGGTGTCAAATAAACTAAGTATAATAACGTCCTTGAGTAGAAGGTTCTTACCTATATCAATCGATTGGTTGAATCGATAGTGAGATGATATAGGGAACACTACTCTAAATCATTCCTAGTCGAGTATTAACATTCAGGAACAATGTTAATGCAATAAGACTAGCATGTAGGTCAACTCGATGACTTGATCTCACAAGTCATGGATATGGAGATATCAAGTTGACACATGGGTATGCATTGGAGAATGTATACTGAATGACCCGCCATGAGAAAGTATCATGGATCGTTATATGAGTGTCATATACTTTCTCATGTGACTATTAGTATGACTATTGATCCTTAGACCTGAAGTCACCATGGTTCCCTACATAAGGAGTTATGTACTTTGGTTTCGTCAAACGTCACCCGTAACTGGGTGGACTATAAAGGCGATTACTGGGTATGTAACAAATTATGCGGAGGGGTGTGAGTGATGTAGATGAGATTTATCCCTCCTATATGACGGGAGAGACATCGGTATTCTTGGTAGAGTGAGACCACGAAGTGCATGACCATGCCCAAATGAGTCAATATAGGATATTGAGCTCATTTGATTTAGTACTTGGAGTTCAAGATTTAGATTGATTAGAGGATGACACGGTCTAAGCCTCACATTGATCAATCTAGATGTCTAGGATAGAAGGACAATGTCATATATTGTGAGGAGTCACAATTAGTAGTCACAAGGTGATGTTGGATCTCAACATTCTTGTAACTTGGGTAGTAATGATGTGTTGCTAGATACCGCTCATTACTTATGCTCCTAAATGGGTTTAGGGGTATTGCCAATGTTACAAGAACCTATAGGGTCACACACTAAGGGCAATTAGATGGAGACTAGGTTCATTTGATGAACCTAAATGATTAGGTTCATATGATGAACCAAATTGGATTAAGAGTAATCCAAAGTAGGTTAATTGAGTTGGACTCAAGTTGGTTCATGTATTAAGTGAGTCTAATTTGGACTTAGACTCATTTAATTAATTTAATTCAATGAATAGAGATTCATTAAATTAAAATTGGCTTGGACCAATGGTTAGATTAGATCAACCAAGGGATAGAAGTAGTCAAGTTTGACTTGACTTAAGTAGGAAGATAAAGAGTCAAGTTTTTGACTTGACTTTGACTTGACCAATGCCACATCATCAAGGCTTCTTCATTTGGTCAAGTTTGACTTGACCAAATGCCACCTCATGGGAGTTACCAAGAGTTGTGACTCTTGATATTCCATGGGGGTTACAAGTTTTAATGTGGCCGGCCACTTTTAGTGTGGATGAAAGTTTTATTTTCATTCAAGGCTAATTGATTTCATCTTCTTCCTCTTGCTCACAATTCTTCTCTCCCTCTCCTCCTTCTTGCCGAGACCTTGCTTGAGTGCTAGCACACTCTAAAGGTTTCTTCTCCATCTCTTGCTTGTGTGGATACACATAGAGAAGTGTCTACTTTGACACTTTCGAGATCCGGCGAACCGAGGACAAGCGGGATTGCGAAGGGCTTCGCTACAAAGGTATAAAAGGTTTATCCTTATGTAGATCTACTGTAGATAAACGTTTAAACTCGTACTCATATTTTTCGAATGTTTTCTTCGCACGAGATCCAGTGGCTAGGGGGTTTCGGGGTTTTCGCGACGCGGAAAAGCGGTTTTCGCGGCCCGAAAAACTCAACAGTGGTATCAGAGCCACGTGCGAAGACTTGTACGAGTTTAATTAGTATTTTTATGAAAAATATGCATACTGTAACATTCTGTGAATTTCCTAATTTTTATGATTTTATGGGTATTTTTCTCGTAGAAGCGAAGCACAAGTGTTTTTAACTTGTAGGCTTCGACTACCGAGAAGAATTTTCCGAAACGGTAATGTTTCGACTCAAATTGTTTTGGGACAGCGGACTTAGGCGCTATAGGATCGCTTAGGAGCAACTCGCGATGGTTAGATCGCGGGTAGGGGTACTGCCCTAACCCCGCAAGGGGATTTGCTCCGCGATTGCGCCCGAAATTGCTAATCGGGACCGCCGAGAAAATTTTACTCATAAAAATCTGTAAAATTATGAAAAATTACAGAAAATTATGAAAAATATATAATTTTGAATTATATATTAATTTTGTGATAGTCATGGCCCAAAGACCTAATTTGATTGGATAATTTGTGTTGTAATTCATAATACGGCCTGCGCGTCGTGATGTGATGTGCGTGTTGTACTTTTATTTTTTTTTCTCGCGACCTGCGCGTCGTGCCTTTCTTTTATTCTGGTTGTAAATTAGATTTAGACTCAAATGTAACTCGAGTTTCAAAATTGTAATGTACAAAAATTGGAGCTGTGGAAGGTCCACTCGAGACGGAGTTACGAGGAAGGCGCGAGCAACACAAGGTGGTCAAAAGGAAGGCGCTTGAGAAGTTGACCTTAGGTTGACCATCCGATCTTCTCATTGGCTTGAGAAGATCGTAGTAGGGCCATGACTAATCATAAAATTTAATTAATTACTTATATGTATGTGATGCATGTTTAATTAAGTAGTTAATTAGTGCCTAGCGATTAGATTAGATCTAAATCGTGCACATGATGCACCCTTCGATTAGATTGGATCTATCGAGTATATGATACGCATCATTGTTTAGATTAGATCTAAAACGCGTCAACTCGTAATGCCTACCATGTCGTGAAACCTACCACTACCTCGATCGCATGCTGTTGTTGAATCTGCCAAAGCAGAGCAACACATACTATCTTGGTAGGGTACGGAGGGACAATCTTGGTCCCGCCTATCAACGCATGGGTGAATACAAACTCAATTAGATTGAGTATTCCTAGTTTACTCGGTTGGATCGAGTACAACTATAGGCATTCTTCCAATGGTTGGAAAGGTAGGACAAAATCACGTTTATATTAATTCTCGGGCGTATTAGTCAAAGCTAACTCGAGTTTTAATATAAATGCGGATTTTATCCTATAAACAAGAATTGCATAGAGATGTAATTGGTAATCGTTACCTACCGATCATACTAAGTCTTGGGCGTATTAGCCAAAGCTAACTCAAGGGTTAGTATGATGTGGATCTTGTCCCACATGAATTATAGAATTCAGTAGGAGCATCATTTAGTTAAAGGTCTAATTAAATGATTTAGAATATGGTATTTATTTCTGCTTTTATTTCTGTTGTAGATTACCATGACATCAAATACGAACACCTTCTCTCTGCGATCTGTCCTTGAGAAGGACAAGCTCAATGGAGCAAACTTCCTGGACTGGTACAGGAACCTGAGAATAGTTCTCACCCAAGAACGTAAACTGTACGTTTGGAGCAGCCCATTCCGGAGGCTCCTCCTGCCAATGCCCCGCGAGCTAACAAAGATGCTTACAAGAAGCATCAAGATGACGCATTAGATGTGTCATGTCTAATGCTCGCGACCATGAACTCTGAGCTTCAGAAGCAACACGAGTTAATGGACGCTTACGATATGGTTGAACATCTTCGTCAACTGTATCAAGGTCAAGTGAGGCATGAGAGATTTGAGATCTCAAGGGCACTGTTTCAGTGCAAGATGTCAGACGGGGCTCCTGTAGGCCCATATGTACTCAAAATGATTGGGTACATAGAGAACCTACAAAGGTTGGGGTTCCCACTTGGCCAAGAGCTGGCTACTGACCTGATCTTGCAATCCTTGCCGGATAGCTACAGTCAATTTGTTCTAAACTACAATATGAACGAGATTGACAAGCCACTGCCCGAGCTGCTTAGCATGTTAAGAACTGCTGAGCTAAACCTTAAGAAGGCTAAGCCCAACACTGTTCTGATGGTTCAGAAACATAAGGGCAAGGGCAAGCCCAAAGGCAAGGGAAAGTCCCAAGCCAAGGGCAAAGCCTAAAGGAGGGGTCGCCAAGGATGCTACCTGCTTCCACTGCGGTCAGACCAGGCACTGGAAGAGGAACTGCAAGGTATACTTGGAGGATCTTAAGAAGAAGCGAAGTGAGACTTCCACTTCAGGTATATATGTTATAGAAGTCAATCTATCTATTTCTACATCATGGGTATTAGATACTGGATGTGCTTCTCACATTTGTACTGATGTGCAGGCGCTGAGAAATAGCAGGACATTGACAAAGGGCGAGGTGGACCTACGAGTAGGCAATGGAGCACGGGTTGCTGCTGTTGCTGTAGGGACTTACTTTCTATCTCTGCCCTCTGGGCTTGTACTAGAGTTAGTCGATTGTTGTTATGTGCCTGCATTAACTAAGAACATTATATCAGTTTCTTATTTGGACAAGAAAGGTTTCTCGTTTACTATAAAGAACAAATGTTGTTCTGTCTATTTAAACGATATGTTCTATTGTAGTGCACCTCTGATTAACGGACTCTACATTCTAGATCTTGAAAGCCCTATCTATAACATAAATACCAAGAGGTTCAAGTCAAATGACCTCAACCAATCCTACCTTTGGCAC